>NC_056631.2:205865648-206478148 GCF_002870075.4 Lactuca sativa | reverse complement strand
GTAAGCCCCTAAATACTCTAGGCGAATCGATTAAAACCATGCCTTTTGTAGAATAGGGGTCCAGGTTCAAATGATCGAATAGCCTTCAATTCTCTTTAAAAACAAGTTTATTTTTTAAGCGAGGAAGGCGATGGCTGCAACATGAATTCTTCTACCTTGGTGTGTCCCTTCGGCAAAATGCCAATTAATAGGCTAAAATGAATAAATTAATTGATTCTTTTCATTCTTTTTTTTTGAGATTTTTTCGTTGATTTTTCGGAAAGTATACATTTTTTCTAAATAATACCCATATAAATAAATATAGAGAAAAATAGTTACTTTGTTGCGTACGTGGGAAGTATAGAGTGTGTATATGCAGCCACAATTATGTGTACAATGTCTTAAAAAGAGTTTTTTATTTGAATCGGTCTAACAATTGGTTTCCGATTTAACTGGTTCGACCGCTGGTTTAACATCTGGTAGTGGTGTGCGTAGCGCTTCGAGTTTTTTACATTCTGGAAAACCTGATCATTGATCATTCGAGCTATTCAATTTTCTTTATAAATAGATTGTTTTTTAAAAGAGCTAAGTAAAACCAACTATCCAAATGTTATAAAACGGTTCAAACGATTTTTATAGATTTTATGAAACCAATTCAACAATGTCTTGAAACTGTCTAGTTCAATCGAGAACTTAACATAAAAATCAGTCATTATTGAACTGTTCTGGTCTCTAATTCTTGGTCCAAGCTGTTTGACCGATTTCTAAAAAACTGATGCACTACACGTGTTTATGGTACCCCACTTGGACTCCCATCATTCAACTATATGATAATTCAAAAGGTTACTTTTCAATACTTTCAAGTTCCATCTTTCATTTCAAAAATATCGGTTTTAAGTTAATTCTGATCGGGACGCCTGATATATTATTGTTATAGAGTTCTCTTCATAAAGAACGTAATTCTATTAAATATTAGAGAAAGTGATCCTATGTATGTATCAAGATCTATCATCTGTGTTTAAAATTGGTGAAAAATCAAAATTTCCAACACAATTATGGCAATATTTTTCGGCTGCTATATACCACGAGTAGCAAAGGCATTTAAAAGCGAAAAAATATAAGTTCTTAATCGTTTTATTATTGTAAGTAAAGTAATATTAAATTAAACAATAAGACTTAATATTTTAAAAAAAAAAAAAAAAAAAAAAAAAAAAAAAAAATCGTTTGAACGTTCTCGGTATAACCGTTGCAGGCAAGCATGGAGCAATTTTTCAGGAATGTAGTGTGATTGCTGAAGTTGCACACGTGCAACTCCCTTATGTTCCAAATTTTATTTATTAATGTAATGAGTTTAAGTTATAAGCACATGCATCTAATTCAAACAAAACTTGCGTACATAAGAAATAAAATTATTTATTTATTTTTTAGAATGGCTTAGATAATTAATAATTTATTTTTAAATTTATGTTTTTTGATTTATAATGAGGCTGAACTTTCAGTTTTGGCTATTAAACATTTATCGGTCAACTACTAATATGGATAAATAGACCAAAGACCCTTTAATAATATAATTATGGTACACTGAGTAAATTAACGCATATAAATGATTATTTTAATAAAAGTAAGCAGCTTATTTATTTATTTATTTTTGAAAAACGATAACATTCACCGGAATAGGATAGTCTAGAGTCAGGTTTTATTCCGAAGCGTTGCTGACAACGCTTTCTTCGGAATAGGACATTCCGGAGACAAGGTTTTATTCCGAAACTCTGGCTTGAAATAAGAATATTCATATATTTTAGACTTACATTTCGAAGTAGCAATATCTGAATCAAGAATCTATGTACGGCTATCAGACTTGTATTTTGAAGTGACAACACAAAGTCACGGTTGCACAAACCGGATACCCTTTTCGGACAGTTATTTTGTAACAACGTAAATTTTCGAAACAATTTTTCATTTCTTTAAAACATAATTTCGTTTAAGACAACCATCAAATCCAATGTAACATAGTCATAATACAAAACATATTGACCTCAAGATCAATCATATCCAAATCCGCCTGTGTCTGTATGTACGAGTCATGCCGGCACCTTTCCACGGTCCTCGCCTAATCACAACAAATAATCATTCCAATCATTAACGACTTTCAAGGTTATGCTACACCCCCTTTCCACTATCCCACAGAAGGGTAAAAGATCATTTTACCCTCCCCTGACTCAAAAGTCCACATGTTGACCAAAACCCTAAAAGTCAACAGCAAGTAGTACGCGGGGCGTACCAGCTCCTGTACACAGGGCGTACCCTTGCATTCCAGAAACGGGGGACGCGACCCACTATGCGGCGCGTACTGGGATTACGCCCAGCGTACATCCTAATTTCTTACTTCCTCATTTTAATGTCTCAAACGGTTAAGATATAACCCCACATTTCAGATCTGGCCATTCTAATACCTCTTAATCAATAAAGTCGAAACCTTTAAGCCTTTGCATGGCTATAAAGGTTCCCCACACCTTCTAACACCTTTCCGTTCTCCTCCAAAAGTCTAGATCTCATGCATGGCTCAACATTCACGTCCAAGACTGCATTTTTATGAACATACAACTCATATAGCTCTGGAATATGATAGATCTAGGCCAATAGAGACTACTTGCTCATAAAGTCTCCATCTTGGGACCAAAAACCCTAGAAATTGGTCCAAGAAGCACACCACACAAACTACAAGGCAAGATCTGAACTTTTTACCTCAGGAAAAAGCTCCAACCTTTGTAGTCCTCAGATCTACACTTGTCCACCAACTTCTAGCCTCCACAACGGTCTCCTCTTCTCTTTCACCACCTTGAAATGTCACTTTGAAGCTTAGAACACTCACACCCAAGCTAAAAATGAAGGAAATACTCTCTTAGGGTTTCTTTCTGAAAGACGGTGGCTGAGGGACAAGACCATCTCATACCTTTTATAGCCCTCAAGTCATATTAGGGTTTTGAATCTGGGCCGGTTACGCCCGACGTAACCTTAGGTACGCCCCGCCTAACCGGATGAAACCGCGTACAAAATAAGCGCGCGAGTACGCACAGCATACTCCTTGTACGCCCAGCGTACTCACAAGCTTAGTTCTTAACCCAAAGGGACCTAATATGACAACTTGGAAAAGATGAAGGGTTAAATGGTTGAACCTAAATTCCGGGATGTTACAATTCTCCCCCACTAGAACCAGACTTCGCCCTCGAAGTCTTATATCGAAAACAGCTCCGGATGCTGCTCCCGCATCTCTGACTCTGACTCCCACGTCAGCTCGGACCCCTTCTGATGTTGCCACTGAACCTGCACCAATAGCACCTCCTTGTTCCTCAGAACCTTGATCTTCCGATCCCGAATCACGATTGGTCTCTCGCCATAATTCAGGACCGCATCCACCTAAATATCCTCCAGCGGCATTACCGCCGACTCGTCGGCTATACACTTCTTCAACTGAGACACGTGGAAGGTATCATGAATTTGGCTCAACTACGCAGGTAGCTCCAGATGATATGCTACTCTGCCTACTCTCGCAATCACTCTAAACGGACCAATATACCGGGGCCCCAGCTTGCCCCTCTTCCTGATTCGGATCACTCCTTTCCAAGGAGATACCTTCAGGAGCACGAAATCACCGACCTGGAACTCGAGCTCAGATCGTCGCCTATCTGCATAACTCTTCTGGCAACTCTGAGCGGTCAACAACCTCTGTCGGACCTGGTGTATCTGTTCTGTCACCTGAAGCACAATCTCTGTACTACCCATTACGTGTTGCCCTACTTCTCCCCAGCAAATGGGGGTCCGACACCTCCGCCCATACAACAGCTCAAAGGGTGGCATACCAATGCTCGAGTGATGGCTGTTGTTATAGTAAAACTCAGCCAATGGCAAATATGTGTCCCAACTCCCTCCGAAATCCAATACACATGACCGAAGCATATCCTCGAGTGTCTGAATCGTCCGCTCACTCTGCCCGTCCGTCTGTGGGTGGTATGCGGTACTGAAATGCAGCCTCGTACCCAACTCCTCGTGAAACTTCTTCCAAAATCTGGAAGTAAATCGCACATCTCGATCTGAAACAATCGAGATCGGAACTACATGCCGCAATACCACCTCCCTCACATACAACTCTGCCAGCCTCTCCGCAGAAGAGCTCTCACTGGTAGCAAGAAAGTGAGCGCTCTTCGTCAACCTGTCCACAATCACCCAAATTGCATCGACACCTCTAGCAGTCCTTGGCAATTTGGTGATAAAATCCATAGTAATCTGCTCCCACTTCCACTCAGGAATCTCCAATGGCTGCAACTTACCATGTGGGTGCTGGTGCTCGGCCTTAACCCTACGACAGGTCAAGCACCTCTCCACGAACCATGCGACATCCCTCTTCATACAGGGCCACCAATAATCCCTTTTTAGGTCCAAAAACATCTTAGTGGCCTCGGGATGGATTGAGAACCTCGACCTATAGGCCTCCTCCATCAAGATGGTATGCGCTCCGCCCACAAATGGTACGCAAATCCGGCCCTGAAAAGTCATAAGTCCTCGACTATCGGTAACGAATTCCGATACATGTCCGATCACCCGCTCCCTCTTGCGGTTTTCTGGTCTCACGGCCTCCACCTGGGCCCCTCGAATGGTGTCTAACACCGGAGTCATCACTGTCATCCTCATATAAACATCTCGAATCGGGGCGCTCTCCGCCCTACGACTCAAAGCATCGGCTACAACATTAGCCTTGCACGGGTGGTACAGGATCTCACAATCATAATCCTTTACCACATCCAACCATCTCCTCTGGTGCATATTCAGGTTGGGCTGATCCATCAAGTACTTCAGACTCTTGTGGTCTGTGTATATGGTACACCGAACCCCATACAAATAGTGACGCTAGATCTTGAGGGCAAACACCACAGCCCCCAGCTCCAGGTCGTGGGTGGGATATCTCGACTCATGAGGCTTCAGCTACCTCGATGCATATGATATCACATGCCCCCTCTGCATAAGCACTGCTCCCAACCCAGATATCGATGCATCACAGTACACCACAAAATCCTCCATCCCCCTTCTGGGAGTGCGAGCACCGGGGCTTCGCACAACTTCTGGCGAAGTGTCTCAAATGAGGTCTGCTGCTCCGGGCCCCAGGAAAAAGCGACACCCTTTCGGGTCATCTTGGTAAGTGGCACGGTGATCTTGGAGAAATCCTTAATAAATCTCTGATAATAGTCGGCCAATCCCAGAAAGCTCCTGATCTCGGTGGGTGATCTCGGCACCTCCCACCTCATGACTGCCTCAATCTTGGCCGGATCGACCAATATCCCATTCTGGTTGACGAGATGTCCCAAGAACTGAACCTCTCGTAACCATAACTCACACTTGGAAAATTTGGCATACAGTCTCTCCGATCTCAGAACTCCAAGGATCTCCCTCAAATGCTCCTCATGTTGCTCTCTAGACCTCGAATATACCAAAATATCATCAATGATTACAATCACTGACCGATCCAGCATCGGCCTGCACACCCTGTTCATGAGATCCATGAACGCAGCGGGTGCATTGCTGAGCCCAAAAGGCATCACCACAAACTTGTAATGCCCATAACAAGTTCTGAATGTTGTCTTCATGATATCTTCATCCCGAAACCTCATCTGATGATAACCCGACCTCAAGTCTATCTTGGAGAACCAAGACGCCCCCTGCAACTGATCGAACAGATCATACTTCCTCGGCAACGGATACCGGTTCTTGACCGTCAACTTGTTCAACTCCCGGTAATCAATAGACATCCGGTGTGAACCATCCTTCTTCTTGACAAAAAGGATCGGCGCTCCCCAAGGTTAGCTACTCGGTCGAATAAACCCCTTCCCCAACAGCTCCTGAAGCTGCGAGGATAACTCCTGCATCTCTGGCGGCGCGAGGCGATAAGGCGCCTTGGCGATAGGTGCTGCTCTCGGAAACAAATCGATACGGAACTCCACTTGCCTCTCGGGAGACACACCCAGTAGTTCCTCGGGAAAAACATCCGGAAACTCACACACTATCGGAACCTCATCAATCGAACTTGGCCTCCCATCAGCCACTCGTGTGTCCATAACATAGGCTACAAATGCACTGCAGCCCTGCTGCAAACTCTGCCTCGCCCTGGCAGCCGAACAAAACACTGACCCACATCGGGTTCCCTCGCCATACACCGTAAGCACTCCCCCACTGGGGTCTTGTATCGTCACCAACTGACACTCGCAGTCTATAACAGCTCCAAATCGGCTTAACCAATCCATGCCCACTATAACACACACATCCCCCATCGCAATCGGGACCTGATCTATCGAGAACTCCACACCGAAGATCTCAAGGATACATCCTCGAATCACATCCGAAGCATACACTGCTCGCTCATCAGATATGGAAACTCGCAGAGGTCGACTCAACGCCTCTCGACGGATACTAATGTGCTGACTAAATGCCAAGGAAACAAATGACCAACTCGCACTTGAGTCAAATAACACCGAATCAGGTACAGAATTCACAAGAAAAGTACCTACGCATATCATCATATAAGCACAATATCTTAAACAAAAGATAAAATACAGAATACATACCAGCCAAAACATCGGGCGCCGCGCGGACCTCCTCCGCAGTCAACTAGAAAGCTCTCCCACGAGCCTTCGGAGCCTCGGCCTTCACCGGTCGAACCTCAGTAACCCTAGCAGAAGGCGTAGATCCCTGATGTAGCTGAGGGTGCTCGGCCTTCCGATGGCCGGTCTGGTTGCAATGGAAGCAAACCATAAATCCCTTGGGGGCAATCCCTGGCGATATGCCCAGTCCTTACCACATTTGTAGCAAGCACCCGATCGACAGTCCCCCTCATGACCCTTGCCGCACTTCCCGCAAGTGCGGCCCTTCTGGCCTCCAGTCCTTGAATCAGCGGACTTGGTCCGCTTGGCTGCCGGCTGAGACTGAGTCGGTCGCCGATCCATCCTCTGAGACTCGGCCTCCTCCCCGACCTGAGTCTCCAACTAAATCTCCCTCTTCCGGGCATTTACCTGGAGCTCAGCAAATGTCAGGTACGTCGAGTTCGACACGAACTCCCACATGTCCCTCCTCAGAATACCCAAATACCAGCTCATTCGTGCCTGCTCAGTAGACACCTGCTCAGGGCAGAACATCACCCTCTCATGAAACTTCTGGGTAACCACAGTAACCGAATCATTACCCTGCTTAAGGCTCAAGAACTCCTGAACCAACCGTTCCCTCTCCACCGGGGGTACATACTCATCTCTGAACATGGTGGTGAATCTCTCCCAGGTCACCGCTGAAATCTCTGCAAGAGTGAAGCTCGTTGTCACAAACTTCCACCAATCCTTCGCTCCCAAGCGAAGCTGGTTCAAAGCGAACCGTACCCTCAGATGCTCCGGACATGAACACGTATAGAAGCATCCCTCAATGTTAGCAATCCATCTCATCGCAACGATCGGATCCTGCGTCCCATCAAAGTCAGTTGGCTTCGTGTTGCTGAACTCCCGGAACAACAACGAGTCACCTCTCTGAGGCCTGGCAGCAGCCACAGCTGCAGCGGCTGCAGCCTCAGTCACCGCGGCGTACCGCTCATCAAAAATCTCCATCAGTGTGGTCTTGATAGACCCAAACATCTCCGGAATCTCGACCCTGATCATCGCAGCCACCTCATCGTGGATCATCTGACGAAGCTCCTCGTCACTCACACCGCTCGCCTCAAGTCTGTGGCATGTCCCAACCATGATGCCTCTGGAATATAACATAATAATATCAAAGACTCATTCGAGCATGCTCACACTCGATATCTCGACCCTACTTGTTCCTTAGTACCCAAAGGATTCTTACTTAGAGTGCGCACCGCTCCGGTGTCTTCGGTAGTATGGGCCCTTATACTACCGCCTATACCGCATCAATATTCACCCTAAGTCCTCATCCTTGGATCCCATATCACAAGTAGTCTATATCTCACTGGCATAGGATACCCTTCGGTAGACCTCTCATCATCCCCTCACTGCTACCTACTCGCTCACAAGCATCACATAGCAACACATTCCTTCCTAGGCTAAGGCATCATAAAATCAGGCCACTCTAGCCCTAATATGAATACCTAGCCAGCTCTAGCATGCATAATATAACATATCATATCTCATAACACTTACGTAAGAGCATTTTGGGGGGTTCACCGTTCGGGCGCTGGCTGACCGTACACACTGCTCCGTTCTGGTTGTCTTAAACTCTCTTGCTTTTTAGAAAAATTTGTTTTTATCGCTTGGAATTTTCCTCAAATCCTCAGTTTGAGATCAGTTACGCTCGAAGGTGCATCCGAATCCCTCAAACCAAGGCTCTGATACCAACTTGTAACAACGTAAATTTTCGAAACAATTTTTCATTTCTTTAAAACATAATTTCGTTTAAGACAACCATCAAATCCAATGTAACATAGTCATAATACAAAACATATCGACCCCAAGATCAATCATATCCAAATCCGCCTGTGTGTGTACGAGTCATGCCGGCGCCTTCCCACGGTCCTCACTAGTACCTGAAACACATTACACATAAACACTGTAAGCAAGAAGCTTAGTGAATTCCCCAAAATACCACTTACAAACATACGCCTTTCCAGGCCATACTCCATACGACCTTCCGGTCCATGTGTCTCAGGGAACTTCCGTCCGAACCCGGTAAACCTTCCGGTCCTACCCTTGTTGACCTTCCGGTCCATAACTCCCTGACCTTCCGGTCCATATCATAATGCCTTCCGGCCCATATCAAACATAGCATACATATCAAATACATAGCGCATACAAAACATATAACTCATAGCATGCAACGCATATATCGCGTAGCATACCAGACCTTCACGTCACACATAGGTACCCTTCCAGGTACAGTATAGTGAGAAGACTCCCCTCGTATGATGTCTAGAATCTTACGTGCTCGATATCTCTGAATCTCGAAACGACGACCTAGCCTCGCCTAATCACAACAAATAATCATTCCAATCATTAACGGCTTTCAAGGCTATGCTACACTCCTTTCCACTATCCCACAGAAGGGTAAAAGACCATTTTACCCTCCCCTGACTCAAAAGTCAACATGTTGACCTTAACCCTAAAAGTCAACAAAAGTCAACAGCAAGCAGTACGCGGGGCGTACCATTGCATTCCAGAAACGGGGGGACGCGACCCACTACGCGGCGCGTACTGGAATTATGCCCAGCGTACATCCCAGTTTTTTACTTCCTCATTTTAGTGTCTCAAACGGTTAAGACATAACCCCATATTTCAGATCTAGCCATTCTAATATCTCTTAATCCATAAAGTCGAAACCTTTAAGCCTTTGCATGGCTATAAAGGTTCCCCACACCTTCTAACACCTTTCCTTTCTGCTCTAAAAGTCTAGATCTCATGCATGTGTCAGCATTCACGTCCGAGATTGCATTTTTATGAACATACAACTCATATAGCTCTGGAATATGATAGATCTAGGCCAATGGAGACTACTTGCTCATAAAGTCTCCATCTTGGGACCAAAAACCCTAGAAATTGGTCCAAGAAGCACACCACACAAACTACAAGGCAAGATCTGAACTTTTTACCTCATGAAGAAGCTCCAACCTTTGTAGTCCTCAGATCTACACTTGTCCACCAACTTCTAGCCTCCACAATGGTCTCCTCTTCTCTTTCACCACCTTGAAATGGCACTTTGAAGCTTAGAACACTCACACCCAAGCTAAAAATGAAGGAAATACTCTCTTAGGGCTTCTTTCTAAAAGACGGTGGCTGAGGGACAAGACCATCTCATTCCTTTTATAGCCTTCAAGTCATATTAGGGTTTTGAATTTGGGCCGGTTACGCCCGGCGTAACCTTAGGTACGCCCAGCGTACCCAGATGAAACCGCATACAAAATAAGCGTGTGAGTACGCACAGTGTACTCCTTGTATGCCCAGCGTACTCACAAGCTTAGTTCTTAACCCAAAGGGACCTAATATGACAACTTGGAAAAGATGAAGGGTTAAATGGTTGAACCTAAATTCCGGGATGTTACATATTTTGGATCAAAGAAACTCAAATGGTCCCATATATATATATATATATATATATATATATATATATATATATATATATATATATATATATATATATATGTGGGTGTGTGTGTGTGTGTTTAACATCCCACTTTTCGACTCCAAAAATTGTCGTTTGTAATTAAGTAAATTATATATCCGTTTACTAAAAACACTGTCAATATCATATCAACCCGGAAACCATCATGAATAAGTTTAAAAATCACAACATCGAACAGTAGTATAAATCAGAGTACAATCCCAGAAAACTCAATGCGGAAATCAAATGTGTGTGTGATGCGCTGCTACGCCGCCGGCTCCTTCCCTTTGAATGAAAAGGTACCTGAAACCAAAACTGAAACAGCAAGCACAAAGCTTAGTGAGTTCCCCCATCATACCACATACCATACAATCACATAGCATACATACTGCCAGACATTTCTGGGGTGCTCGACCTACCCATGTTAAGCCATTCTGGGGTGCTGGCCTACCCATGCCAAGGCATTCTGGGGTGCTGACCTACCCATGTCAGGCCGTT
The DNA here is from genome assembly GCF_002870075.4 of Lactuca sativa. Taxonomy (NCBI): domain Eukaryota; kingdom Viridiplantae; phylum Streptophyta; class Magnoliopsida; order Asterales; family Asteraceae; genus Lactuca; species Lactuca sativa. The sequence continues at coordinate 206,467,531 of NC_056631.2, read as the reverse complement.
CTGGGGTGCCGACTACCCTTTGGTCTATCTCAAACGGCATCGGGGACTATTTCACCCCTATCTCTATCATATAATAACAAAATATAATCATACGGTCAGGCATATCTGGAGTATTGGCCTACCCTCGGTCCTCATGGCCAAGTTAGGGAAAAGCTATTCCCTGCTACTACCACTAACTCACAGAGCATATCACATAAGCATATCTCATAAGCATATATCATAAGCATATCACATAAACATACAAAGATAATTATCACAAAGACAATTATCTACCAATTACTCTTGTTGGTGGGCCAACATTGTGGGCTTAGACCTACCCCTACTAGAAGATAACTCACCTAGATGTCGTGTAGCGTCTGCACTGTCCTCGGTGTGAAATTCGGCTCTCCTCAACTCCTCAATCCTTACACGACAACCCTTTTAAGTTATCAATTTGTACCCACAACCCCTTCAAGGGTCAACTTGAAACCAAGTCAAAATCAAAGTCAAAGTCAAACCCTGGTCAAGTCAACTCTTTGGTTGACTAGACTCGTCGAGTCCAAAGAACGACTCGTCGAGTCCATCCTTGACCATTACTATACAGTCGATTCAAATGGGTTTTAACACATCAAAACTATAGATCTGGCCTCCTAATGTCATTTTTACACGTAAAGTCTCAAGTTTGGTGCACATGCATGGGATCTTTGGCTCAAAAAGCCATAAAAGATGGTCTATAAGATGCATGGGGTGTTTATGGCAACTAAGTTGGCATTTTTTATGCCATAAAGACCCCCAATGACCCCAGACCTGAAGTCATAACTTCGTATTACACTTGACAACCCGAAAATGGCTTAGAAAGCCCTAAATATACCAAGATCCAAGCCCTAAAGATGATTATTTACACGGAAGATTAAGATAGGACATTTTTACCTTAAATGAGCTGGAAATGGAACACAATCTATGGATCTCTAAGCTCCCACTTGAACTTCCAAGCTCATTTCCTCTTCTCAAGCTTCACAAACCACCAAAATGCACAAAATGACCTTAGAAGACTCAAACAAGGATAGGGTTTTTGAGTTAGGGTTTGCTCTGGACGATGGGGGCTGAGTTGAGGGTTTATAATGTGTTTAAATAGGGTGTAAAACATCAAATTAGGGTTTCACTCAAACAACGTCTACTCGCTGAGTCAGTCTCCCAACTCGTCGAGTAGACTGCTTAAACTTCCTACGGATCACGACTTTACTCGACGAGTTAGGCCTCCAACTCATCGAGTCCTAGAGAAAAACATAATAAATACTTGAATTAAAGGCATACCAGGAATCGGGTGTTACAACATTAGTCCAATGATTTACAAGCTAAGAACAAAGAGTTGGTAATATAGATCCCATATTTCTCAAATTAGTTCATAATCTTAAATAAAAGTTTAATCATCCATAGATGAAATTTGATTACAAAATGATGATTCAATTTGATAATTTTAAACTAAATTAGTGAAATAACTTGATAATCAAACTAATCAAACATATTCACATGGAAAATTAGATTGAAAATTATCAAATGAAGTCATGAACTTCAAATTTAGATTGAAATCATTCATTTGAAAATTTTTATGTTTCTAACCATATGTTTTAGATTAATCAAATAGATATGAGACTCTAAAGCACAGTTTGAAGCTAGTTTGATCATCTATTTCAATATCCAAAGCTCCTAATTAACATTACTCAAATTCTAGGGTTCATAAGCTTCAAAACAAGTCATGATGTTGAAATCAAGAAATATCAAAGGATGTAGTTGATAGATTAGTGAACATTGAAAGAAATCTAACCTAAAACTTCATTCTATAACATGAAATTTTAATATCTGAAAGATGTTTCCTAACCTTATGTTACAAGAATTGAAAATATGACTAAGGGTTGTTACCTCCTTGAACTTTCTGATTCAAGTGTCAATCGTTCAAGAGAACTTATAGTAACTTTCAATCATTCATCAAACTCTAATATCACCTCTTCTAGCTCTATTCACTCATTCAAGTCATGATAATGAAGAAATGAGGGGAGACTTGGGGATTATGTTCTTATTTATTGTCACTTGACACATTTAGCCCTCTAGTTTCATATTCTCTTCATTAAGCGTCCAAATGACTGTAACTAATGACTAGGTATTACATTTACTAAATCGACCTAATACATCATATTCATTTAAAAATAGTCCAAACAGGGTTAAATGAGTTTAATGATAATTGAACATGAATTTTCCTGATTCAACCAAGTCAATTCCTAATTGAACAAACTTTAAATTAATATTAATATTTAGAAAATTTTAGTAATCTAACCAATATAAGTGCCCGACAAAAGTACCCACTTTTAAGCTTTGTAAAATGACCAATTTGTCCAGAACAATGCATTCCGAAGTTAAGTGTAAAATCTCACAGTAACATTCCAGAATGACATTGACGAGTAGTTTTTATATTTGTGAATATAAATTAATGATTGGTCATTTTTGTGTGTTTATTTTTATCTTTAAGTGTGATTAAGTGGTTGTTAACTTTTTTTAGGTTTTTCAGAAAGAACAATTGTATTTCAAAAACATATAAATATGGAATTGCATGAAAATCCTTGAATCTACTGCAATAAGTAATAATTACATAAACTTAAATATGTTTAAATAATAATACATTATGATAATGAAACCATACTTTTTCTTTTTAACCCATATAATTTCCACAAATCTCCTTTTTGATATGACTTAGCCCAAGTGTCGATACAACCCTCTATCCTCACATGAAATGCAAGCGACCAACCTTTCTAGGAACTCCACAATACCCTTTATAGCCAGAATGTTGTGGTATATTTGTGCCCTACGCAAGGGTAAGTCTGAACCAGTCAATGAGGATTACAGCAGTGGTTTTGGTACCCCAATAGCTAATACCTGCTATGAGTTTGTTGATACGGGCTTGCATAGCTATAAACCAAGAGGCAAATTTTGAAAAATAGCTACATTCCTAGTAACTATCGTATATAGTCAATGTGAATGTTAAAAAATCCAAAAATCCCAAAAATCGTCGTCTATGCGGTATATTGATAAAGATGTATAACTACACAATAGGTTGGAGTTAACTAATCATCAGATAAAATCTGTGTAACTCATGTTTTCCTATGTAGGTTAGCTGAGAGCTTGGAAGAATCAAAATGAGGATTTGTGGGAAAGACTGAGTGCCACGGCGAGGAGCATGGTTGGGCATGGCGTGTCATGAAAGATTCAACAAGTGTTTTTAATGCCCGCCATGGCGGGACAATAGATAACTATGTTGTGGCAGCTGGTGCAGCCAAAGCCTATGAAGTTTTGAGATTTCTACCATATTTAAGCCCTTAAATTAAATTTTAGGTTTATGGCATCCTCTTTAGCCTCCACCTCCCCATATCGAAACCCGAGCCTCCATGCATGCTTGAAAGTCCATTTCATCAATTTTGGAGCCTTATTCATGGGTTTTTTTGTAGAGCTTTAGAAGAGGGAAGTTCACAAGGAAGCAAAGGAACAAGAAATAAGTTTGGATCCAACATTCTCTTTAGTTTTCTGAGTTGTTGAAGGTATAAAGTTCAAACCTTGACACATATTATTCTAGTTTAAGTTTTATGTCATATTTGGGTGGTTTTTGTCCTTTTCTTGGATGTTGAGGATTTTTAAGAACTCCCAAACGTGAGGTGGCTTTCGTAGGTCCTTGGACTTCTGTTGATTAACAAAAAGGACCATGATTGGTGTATTTTTTGCCCATGTTCAAGTTATAGCCTCATTAAGGACTTAATGGACATTGAATTCTAGATCTACCCTTGAAATGGAGTTCTAATGGATAAAGTTGGAAACTTTATCCATTAAGTTAATTTGGAAGATTAGATCTGAAAGTATTAGCTTTGATCTGAGAGGATTAAGCTCTTAATAAGAGAAATGGTATTTTTCCAGTGGTCACGAGATGGCGAAGTAAAAAATAATGACTTCCATGTCCTGGTATTACCACGACGTGACCTAGGTGGGATACGATGTGACATTATCCTTCTTAATTGACTGTTTGACCTTGCGCTCGCTTGACATAGCCAAGTAGGGCCAGGAAGTGACATTCACTTTGACCAAGATTGATCTTTGACTTTTAGACTAATGTAACTTAGTGTCAAACTTGAAGGATTTAGGCTGTTGAAAAAGTTCCTTCTACGTTTTGGTGCTAGCATGTTCATGGGAGCATTCAATGCAAAAAGGGAAGCATGTCGTAGTGTTTCTGAGTTCTTCGTTCCAGGTGAGTTTTTCTCAATATACTTGTGGGTGGAAGGCACCAATGCCGACCCACTAGTTTTGGTTATCATTTTGTAGGGGGATGCCGTAGGGGTTGTATGTAGCTATGTAGGATAGACTGAGGACTCTTGATCTAGGCTTTCTTGCATGTTTCTTGATTAGCTGTGGCTCTAGATTAGGATCATCTGTCTGGGTGTCTATCTCACCTCTGGATACATATGGCTATGCATTCCTTGGAGATTTGATTATGTGTCCTTGTCTATAGGATGTTGTTATACTGTAGTGAAGTTGTTATATATATATATATATATATATATATATATATATATATATATATATATATATATATATATATATCCTTGTGTGTTAGAATGCAACACTAGTGGTATTCTAGTTAGAGTGCTAGCAGGATGGTTATCATCTAGTGGAATTCCCTAGGGATTGTATGTAGCCATGTAGGATAGCCTGAGAACTCTTGATCTACGATTTCTTGCATGTTCCTTGTTTGGTTGTAGCTCTAGAGTAAGATCATCTGTCTGGATGGCTATCTTACCTCTGGTTCCTTATGGTTATGTATTCCATGGAGAGTTGTTGGTAGGAGAAAAGTGTGATGTGAAGGGTCTAGTAAGCAGTAGTGAGCTATATCATTGGTAGTTACATGTATTTATGTGCCTAATTGATCTCTTGTTTGTTTATATGTTGGCATATTGTGGAGGTTGAGATTGAGGCGGTCCTGTTGTGTGTTGTAGGCTAAGAGACTAGGTGCGGGCCGACTATAATTCGTAGGCATGGAGGCTCGGGAAGAGCAGTTGGGTTGAGGCGACATTCTAACATACCCATGGTAATCCATTCCGATGACTGTTGACCCAGTATGCATGATTGTATTTGTTCTGTTGTGTTCGGTATTTTGGGGGAACTCACAAAGTTTTATGCTTACCCAGTTGTTTATGTTTCAATTTATGTTGGTGATCATGGAAAGGCAAAGGCGTGACTATATACACTCATTAGAAGCATTGAGGATTCCACGTTTATTATATTACTTTGATTTTTGACAAATGTAATTTGGAATAAATGGTTTTCTTAAAATCGATTTATAATTGTGAAGTTTTACCATCATAAAAATGAAAATTTTGTTTGTGAAAATGGGACGTTATAATTTTCTTATAAATAACTATTACTCATGTAATTTAATTGAAACACAAGTATATTGTATCATACTCAGACCAAGCTGAGTAAAAAGATACATTAGCTATGTTACGCTACTCATCTACTTATGTACTGAAAGTTGTCAGTACAAATGTCCACCAAGCATCATCCGATCTTTGCTCTATCAACAAAAATACACCATTAATTACTAAAAAACATTACTAATGACATTTGTAAATCAATAATGTGATACTTGTTGAAATCATTAAAGTTTTAATACCAAACCAAAATACTCCTCCTTCACAGGCTTGTTGGATCTATATGCTCAAGAATCATTTTTACAATTATGTTTACCAATAACATAAGATCCTATAGGGTCACACCTTTATCTAGTTTTCACTTACTAAATATTTATTAGTAATTTAATTAGTATTAAATAAATTTAACTCTTGTAATTAATTAGGGAATAATTTTTATTTATGGAAATAATTTTTTCTAAGAGAGCAAAACAACTAATAATTCATAATGTATGATTTATATGCTTTGTACATCTTTTTGGACCCATTGTAGTATATTTATATAATCCTAGTTTTTATAAATAAAAAATGTTCATGCTTTTATAAAATAAAGAGTGTAAGACACCCATGCTTGGAATTTCTCATGTCAAAATTGTAGGTGTGTGGAGAGGGGTGGGGTTGCTTGTAAAGCAACCTATTACACATCCAAGACTTTTCCTTTAGCCAATGATTTCGTTTATGATATTATGGTGCATGATACTTGCATGTAACTATAAAAGGAATCCCAAGGCTTTCATTTTAAGACTAATTTTTGGAAATCTCTTTCTGTCTTTCAAGCATAGAACTGTAGGTTCTTTTCATTTTAAGGCTAATTTTTGGTCCATTCAGGGTATTGGCCCGAGTTGGCCGGGTTGCGTATCGACTGGATCTGCCAGTTGAACTTAGTCATATCCACAACACCTTTGATGTCTCACAACTACGGAAGTGCTTGGTAGATGACTCCGCAGTGGTGCCTTTAGATGATATTTAGGTGGATCACATTCTGAACTATATCGAGCGACCAGTAGCCATCCTCGACAGGAAGATGAAGGATTTGAGGAATAAGAGGGTAGAGTTTGTGAGGGTGCAATGGCAGCACCGCAAGGGCTCAGAATGGACTCGGGAGCCAGAGGATGAGATTAAGGAGCACTACCCAGAGCTATTTCCAAATGCAGCATACTTCGAGAAAGAAGTCTAAAATAAGTGGGGGAGATTTGGAAAGCCCGATTCCTGGTATGTATTTTAAATCAATTATTCATTTTTTATAGGAACTCGACGAGTTGGAGGCCCCAAACTCGTCGAGTAGAAATGGAATTTGGACGCGGGATTTAAAGTCTACTCGACAAGTTGAGAGCCTCAATTCGACGAGCAGAGCTTCTAGAATGAAACCCTAATTTTCAGGGTTTAGCACCCTATTTAAACACCTTAACCTCCAAAGGCTGGCCTCATTTGCAGCCTCCGTCATCCCAAACCCTAGCCACGAAACCCTAATACACATTTGAGAGTTTTGAGCCATTTTTGTGCATTCTTGTGGTTTTGAAGAAGAAGAGACTTTAAGAAGGAGCAAGGAAGTGTTGGAAAAGAACAGATCCATAAGTCTAGCTTCATTTCTTGTTCATCAGAGGTACAAAGCTCTTATCTTGTCTATAGAATGCTCGGATCTCTTTATCTTCACTTTTATTGAGGTTTTGGTCCAAGTAGCATGCTCCTTGGGAAATGGACGTCCCAAGTGAGTACACTTCCAGATCTAGGACCTTGGAGGGCCTTCATGGCATAAAGGTGAAAACTTTATGTCCATTAAAGCTCCATGCAAGCTTTACGGTGTCATTTTGGCCTTTAAGCTCCAAAAGGCCATGCACAGATGAAAAGTCAGAAACTTTTCATGTTCATATAGTGTCTAGGGTCTAGATCTCAGTTTTCATGCTTTAGTTGGAAGTATCATGGCCTTTGGATCACAATATAGGTCTAAAAAAATTAGGGTTTGAGCTAAATAAGGAAGGCTTTTAACAGGTAAAGTTGGAAACTTTACCCTTAAAAGGACATTTTCAGTATTTAGATGAAGTATGGGGCTTAGATCTAAAGGATAAGCGCTTAATCTATTGAGATGGCTCAACAGACTGAAGAACTCATCGAGTCTATAGATGAACTCGACGAGTTGGGTCGAAGTGTCCCGAGTCTGTAAAGGGAAAAACTCGACGAGTTGACTGGGGATGTGTCGATTCTGCGGATAGGATGAACTTGACGAGTTGTGAAAGAACTCGACGAGTTGGATCGTGATTTTAGGGTTTTATGATTCATTGAACCCGATGAGTTGATGGACCAACTCGGCGTGTTGAGTCAACCAGAATGTTGACTTTGACCAGGATGTTGACTTTGACTTTGGCCAAAGTTAACCCTTAAGGGGGTTAAGAGTATGAAAGGGGTAATTAAAGGAAATCTTGTATGTGTAGGAGTTTGAGTGGAGCTGATTCAAAGCCGATGCCAATTCAGCTACTTCACGACATTTGAGGTGAGTTACCTTCCAGTAGGAGTGGGTCGAAAGCACCAATGTTGGCCCAATATTAGTTGACTATAGATGAGATGATTGTCTTTGTGATAATTGTATGGTATGCCACAATCTGTTATACTTATGTGCTAGTATGATATGATATAATTACATAGTGATAAGAGGGGTAGGTTAGACCCCGTAGCCGGTTGAGACAAACCGGAGGGTAGGCCGGGCACCCAAATATGTCTGATAGTATGTTTATGCTATGTATTATGTGGTAGTGGTAGGGGTGAAATAGCCCCTATAGCCGGTTGAGATAAATTGGAGGGTAGGTCAGGAACCTAGATATGCCCGATAGGTTAGGTTGAGCACCCAGATATGCTTGACAGGGTAGGTCGGGCACCCAGATATGCCTGACAGGGTAAGTCGGGAACCCAGATATGCCTGACAGTATGTTATTGTATGGTACGTGGTATGATGGGGGAACTCACTAAGCTTTGTGCTTACAAATTTTAGTTTTCGTTTTAGGTACTTCCTCTTCGAATGGAAAAGGGCCGACATAATTGCAGTGCATAACACCAGGATGTTCCGCACATTAGATCTATGGGATTTACACTATGATGTTGTTTTATCATGAAATGTTGACTATGGATACTTTGGTTTTGATACGAGTAGATATTATGGTTGTTTCCAAACAAATGGTTTTATAATTAATATATTAAAAATGGAATTTTTAGTCGTGAATTTTGGGATGTTACATGTTGGTATCAGAGCCTTTGTTTGAGGGATTCAAACACACCGTCGGGGGTGTCTGAACTCAAACCGAGTGTTTGAAAGGTTTTACAAGAAAAATATTTTTCTAAAATTTAAAAGTTGGGGTTTGAGAAAGAACAAGGTGTGTGATGTGTGCAATCGGCCGAGCTCAATAAGTTTTCCCCAAGATACCCATACATGTTTGCTATGATATATGATATGATTATGAGAACTGCATGCTAGATTAGGAGTTGATTGGGGAAGTCCCGATTCTGTGGATAGGAGGAACTCGACGAGTTATAAAAGAATTCGACGAGTTGGATTGCGATTTCAGGGTTTTATGATTCATGGAACTCGACGAGTTGATGGACCAACTCGGCGATTTGAGTCAACCAGAATGTTGACTTTGACCATAATGTTGACTTTTAGTTTGACTTTGGCCAAAGTTGACCCTTAAGGGGATTATGAGTACGAAAGGGGTAATTAAAGGAAATCTTGTATGTGTAGGAGTTTGAGTGGAGCTGATTTAGAGTTGAGGCTAGTTCAACTACTTCACGACATTTGAGGTGATTTACCTTCCATTAGGAGTGGGTCGAATGCACCAATGTCAGCCTACTAGTAGTTGACTATAGATGAGATGATTTTCTTTGTGATAATTGTCTGGTATGCCACAATATGTTATGCTTATGTGCTAGTATGATATGATATTATGTGATAGTGATAGGAGGGGTAGGGTAGACCTCATAGCCGGTTGAGACAAACCGGAGGGTAGGTCGAGCACCCAGATATGTCTAACAATTTGTTTATGCTATGTATTATGTGGTAGTGATAGGGGTGAAATAGTCCCCCTAGCCGGTTGAGATAAACCGGAGGGTAGGTCGGGCACCCAGATATGCCTGGCAGCGTAGGTCGAGCACCTAGATATGCTTGACAGGGTACAGGGGAGGTTGGGCACCCAAATATGCCTGGCAGTATGTTATTGTATGGTATGCGGTATGATGGGGGAACTCATTAAGCTTTATGCTTATAGTTTTCAGTTTTGGTTTTAGGTACTTCCACTTCAAAGGGAAAGGAGCCGACACGATTGTAGCGTATCACACTAGGATTTTCCGCACATTAGATCTATGGGATTTACACTCTGATGTTCTTTTATCATGGGATGTTGACTATGGATACTTTGGTTTTGATATGAGTCGATATTATGGTTGTTTTTAGACAAATGGTTTTATAATTAATATATTAAAATTGAATTTTTTTAGTTGTAAATTTTGGGATGTTGCATTCAGAGCAGGATCGGAGGACCCGTTATTTGAGCATGCTCAAGATAGATATCAGGTAGTTTGTTTCCACCCAATGATATGATTCTCGGTTGGAGATACAAGAGGCCGCCAGGAGGCGTGAGATTAAGATAGAGCTGCAGGCGAGAGAGCAGAGACCAGCCCCGGCACAGTCGCAGCCTGTGCGGTTCAAGGTTGTTGGTTCTAGATCTAGAGGTTAGAGAGTCCGCACCTGTGGGAAGTGAGGTAAGGATCATGATGGGGTGTGTCAATCGGGAGCTGGGTGCCACAAATTTGGCAATTTTGCGAGGGATTGTCGTCAGCTAGCCTCAATTTTGAGTACCAGGATTTGCTATCATTATGATCAGTTTGGGCATGTGAAAGTCAACTGTCCACTGTTCACTGCCAAGCCGGCTCAGGCCCCCGCGCCAGCTACTTTGAGGATCACAGATGGGCTTCATGGGCGGGCGGAGCCTCCGAGGGCTCAAGATCATGCTTTTCAGCTCACTACCAAGGAGGCCTGAGCAACTCCAGATGTTGTGACTGATATGTTTTTATCTGTTAGCTTTTTGATTATGTATTGTGTTATGCTTATATATGTGCCTCTATTAGGTAAATTTTTAGTGAACTCCTTGCCTGCTTTAGTGTTATTTGACATGGGTGCAAATCGGTCCTTTGTTTCTCGATCGTTTAGTATGGAGTTTGATATGCCCATTGGGGATTAAGAGTGTCCGTTGCGAGTTTCTATCGCCAATGAACATGGGGTCTCTACATCATCAATGTATCGGGGTTGTATTCTGGAGATCTTCCAGGTGTCTTATCAGATCGAATTGATCCCTATCCCCATGGGGGGATGTCTGCGTGATTGTGGGTATGGATTGGATAAGCCGTTTTGGTGCTCTGATTCATTGTAAGGGCCAGCGTATGGTAGTTCAAACCCCAAGTGGGGGAGAGTTGGTTATCTATGGAGAAGGCACCAGGATGGGTTCAGGGTTTTGTTCTACGGCCAGAGCTCGATAGTACATTCAGCACGGATGTGCGGGTTATTTGGGTTATGTGGTGGATACGCGTATTGGGGATCAGGTTTTAGTATCATAGGTTCTGGTTGTCAGGGAGTTGGCCGATGTGTATATTCGCGAGATCATTGCTCGCCATGGGGTTCCGGTCTCCATTGTTTCAGACCGTGATGCTCGGTTCACCTCTCGTTTTTGGTAGAAGTTCCATGAGGAACTGGGCACGAGGTTGCAGTTTCAGCATAGCTTATCATCCGTAAACCGATGGCCAGAGTGAGCAGACGATATAGACCCTTGAGGATATTTTGTGGTCCTATGTCATCGATTTTGGTGGGAGCTAGGACTCCTACCTAGCTCTTGCGGAGTTCTCCTATGACAATAGTTTTCATTCCAGCATTGGTGCTCCGCCTTTTGAGCGTTTGTATGGGCAGAGATGTCGTACCCTAGTTTGCTAGGGTGAGGTTGGTCACAAGATTATGGGGCGGACCGAAGTGGTCCGTCAGACCACAGAGATGATTCAGCTGATCAGAAAGAGATTGCAGACTACTCAGAGTCAGCAGAAGAGCTATGTCAACCAGCACCGATCCGAGTTGGAATTTCAGGTCGGCGACATGGTGTTACTAAAAGTCTCACCTTGGAAAGGTGTGATTCGCTTCAGGAAGAGGGGGAAAATTGGGTCTCCATTATATTGGGCCATTTTGGGTTATTCCCAGGGTTGGCAAGGTTGGTTATAGATTGGATCTTCCTGAGGAGCTTAGTTAGATTCACAACACTTTCCATGTTTCGTAGCTACGAATATGTGTATTGGATGAGGACGCAACGGTTTCTTTGGATGATATCCAGGTTGATGAGAACCTGAACTATGTTAAGAGGCTAGTAGCTATTTTGGACAGGAAGGTAATGGTTTTGTGTAACAAGGATATACTTTCGGTAAAGGTACGATGACAGCACCAGAGTGGCTCCGGGTGGACCTGGGAGCCCGAGGCTGAGATGCGCTAGTATTATCCGAATTTGTTCTCTACAACAGACTATGAGGACGAAATCTAGTTCAAGTGGGGGAGAGTTGTAACACCCCGATCTTCAGGTATTTTCAAATTCATCCCTTGGTTTTAAATTATATGTCAATTTGATCCCTAAGTCCAAGAATTATGCCTTGAAGCCCTAGTGGCATTTTTTTATTATGGGCAGGAGGAGTACACTAAGCGTACATGTGTGTACGCTGAGCGTACTAGGACGTTCCCTAGTATGCTAGGAGTACTCATGTCAGGAGGAAACCCTAAATATTAGGGTTTGAAGGGTATTTAAGCATCATTATGGCCCATTTCCTTTCCACCTTTCAGCCTACACTCCCTTGGGAAGTTTTGGCAAACCGTAATCTTTGAGTGTGTATTTTGGAGCTCAAGTGTGTGATTTTTGGTGTGTTCTTGATGTGTTATAAGAAGAAGAAGATTCTTAGAGAAGACTTGGTGAGGGAGCAACTTGTGGATCTGGGATTCTTAACTTCTTGGGAAGCTCCAAAAGGAATAAAGCTTTAATCTTGCCTTGTTTTCTTTTAGATCTTGTCATGAGGAAATTATGTGCTCTTAGTCCCCTTTCCTTGGTGTTAATGAGTATGAGCTACTCTAAGACCAAAGGATCCGTCCTTTCTAAAGAAATAAGGTGCAATAAGTCATAAAAATGTTATCTTGGCTCATTTGGTGCACGCATGCTAGTTGTAGAGGTCTTTAGTGGTTATGACAAACTAGAATCTTGGTGTTGGGCCTTATTAAGACATGTAAAACCATAATGTTGGAAACTTTATGGTTTGGAACACCTCTTTAGACCTGGATCTGAAAGTTAGACGTTGGATTGAATCGGTTAAGCTCTTAATCGAAGTCTTGCATGGCCACCGCGTATGTTGGGCGTAGGTGATTAGTGGCGCTATTTCGGATCAATGCGGAGTACGATGTGCATACAGCTGGGTATGCCCCGCGTACTCAGTCTGTTGGATTTAAGAGTTTGGGCTTCGAGCTTTGGGCCACCTTTTGGGCTTGAATTCTTGGTCCCTTATTGGACTATCTGAGTATGAGTGTTTTGGGCTAAATGAAGAGTTGGACCTTAGGATAAGGCCCAAGAAGGATTTTGGGCCCAATTTAGAAAATTGGACCAATTATGGGCCTTAAGTGATTATTTATTTTTGGGCCTTTTGGATCGAGATTTGGGCCTGGGTCTTAGCCCAACTAGGGAAAGGGTAAAGTGGCCATTTACCCTAAGTATAGATTATTAGTTAAGAATTGTAATCCAATTATTAATTACATCTTTAATGTGTTGTGTTAGCGTGGGGATTTTAGTGAGCCATCAGCCGGAGACTTTCAGTGTGATTCGACAGTGTGAGGTGAGTTTCTTCACTGTACTCATGGGTTGAAGGCACCAAGGCCTACCCTTTGGATTGTTATCTTGGTTTATCATACGATCGAGTATTGTTGTGTTCTGTTAGAAATGTATTCTGGTAGATGGGATGATGCTATGCGTAGTGATCTGTGAGAATTGTATGTTTGTTATTGACTGGTTATCTGTATGTTTGTCTGTTATATGTATGTGTCGAAATAGTGTGTGTGTGTGTGGTTGGGTTGAGGCGGTCCTGCTTCGTGCTGAAGGCCAACAGACCGAGGGCGACCCAGTAGGGCGTACCTGTCAGGCCGAAGGGTCAAAGAACGGTCCAGATAGGTTGTAGGCTCAGTGTGGCGTACCAGTCATGCTGAGGTTCTGTGAGCGGTCCAGGTAGACTATAGTTCGGTGAAGCATTCCAGCCACACTGAAGGCTCTGTATGCATGCTGTTTATTTTTATTATTATGGTTTTGTGCAATGTGGGTATTTTGGGGGAACTCACTAAGCTTTTAGGCTTACAGTCTTGGGTTATGTTTCAAGTACTTTAGATGATTGTGGGAATGCAAAGGCGTGATCGTGCACTTCCTCATGTTTTATTTTATGATTTTGGGAAAACTTTGATAATAAACATATTTTGAAAACTATATTTTGTAAACAATGATGGATTGTGGAATTGTTTGAAAAGTTTAAATTTTTCTTGATGTTACAGGTCAGGTTTTGAAAAACCAGGTGAAATACATAAGGTGTCCAAGCCCATAATATTTTAATTATAATAAATTATATTAAAAATACTACAAAAATAAATGTTTCCAAACAATATAGATATATAAATCCAACGTAAATATCTATAAGGCACTCTACCTAAACATACCCAGCCTAACTGATTCTCGAATCCTAGTTCCACGATTATCTAGAAGAATCACCTAATCTAATAATTTGTGTAAGCAATTGTTTGACTACATAGCTAGGGGAGTCCTTGGCCAATGTAAGTCTTTTAAAGGCAACCAATGTTCAGAGTATTTGATAAATACGGTATCTTACTTTATCTACGTTTGTGGGTTATAATTCCATACTAGAAACATAATTCAAAAGACCGTCTAGAATAATAAAGTGTTGTCATCTCACTCTAGAAGATGATCCAGACATACATGTCGGTTGTCTGATATGGACCTGCCAATACTAACTATCCAAAAAGAGGAGGACTACCACACTCCGCTTTAATCTCACAAATCACCCAACTATAAGACTATTCAGTTATTCAACTTACTTCGATCTAAAATACGTTTCATAAGTACTTATTTATATTTATATGACCCTTTAATAAAATAAATTTACATTGAATAAAGTTTGCTAATCATACATAAGATCATCACAAAATTACAAATAAATAAACAATTGATATATAATTAACATTCTCGTGATAAATACTTTCATTATAATTACACACTTAAAAGTAATTATACACTCAACTGGTTAAATGTGAAAGACTTTTACTTAAATTTGCGCTCCAAATACACTTCAACTTTTTCTTTTAATCGAGCCTAGATACAAATATTACTACATTCAATCATCTTTTATATTATTTGTGATTATAATATTAGTTTCTTAGATTTTATCAATGATCCCAAATGAAACACTGACTTATAGATGATAAGAAACAATCAGGAAAGATCGTATTGGAGGTATGATTAGTTTGGCATATAAATATATAATGTTTGAAAAATCCACTTGAAATATGTCACAACTAGGAATTTTACGGCCTTGTAACTACAACACTTATAACTACTATGAATCAATAACATGAAAGGATGCATGATGCTCATTCTATAACAACAAAAGTTTATCAAATACTACATTCTAGCCCTACAAATGGTCAACAAAGAATTAGAAACTTTTAAAATCCCAATTTGAGTTCATTTTGGACTAGGAATTCCTTATTGGGCCTAATGGACTAATAAACTTCCAAATTATCCATCTTGAATCTAGAACTTTCTAATGGGCCCTAAATGGACCCATATACATGAAACATAATATTTTGGGCCTTAATGGGTCACAACCAAATTAATTTAGCCCTATTAGGTCATAAAAATTACACTTTGATTTATTTGGGCCCAAACATCATCTAAGTAAGCCATAATATGGGCTGAACACTCAAAAGCCCAAATTTTCTCTTTTCCCTCTCTAATCTCAGCCCAAGCCCATAAAGAAAGAAAGAGTTGACTTTATGGTGCCAACTCATTTTTATTTAGTGGACTTCCATGCACACTCTCATACTTCCATGCACCTATCTCATCAACCTTCTCTCTTCTCTCCTCTATTTCTTCCTCTCGGCTGAACCCAAACACACACACACACACACACACACACTTCACTCAAATTCTCTCAAAAGAAACTCTCACCACTCCTCTTCAAATTTTCGAGATCTAGGAAGCTTTCAAGGAGATTTTTCCCACAAGCACATCATCTAAGGTAAGTTGATGTTAAATCCATGATCTAGCTACTTCATTTCATCCAAAAATCTCTTCTAAATCCATTCAATCTTGTGATCTTGCACCTTAGAAGCATCAAAGTTCGAGATCCTCCAAGAAGACTTGCTAGGATCGAAATTTCTTCTTCTATTTTTCTTCAAAACCGAAACTACAACTCAAGGTGAGCTTCATACCCCTATTTTTTCGGTTTTCATATGTTTTATGGGGGAGAATACAAGAAAATGTGTAGATCTATGTGTATGTGTATGCTATGTGTGATTTTATGCATGTATGTGTATGATGTTATGTTTTTTTGTGATAAATATGTAACAAAATGGGGTGATAATTCGAGATCTACGGCTTGAGAAAGGAAACAAACATAATCTAAGTTATTGTATGCTATACAAGTCAAGAAAAATAGCTTATAAGGTTATGAGGATCATATTCTAACATAAATCCCATTTTAGGGCTTAAATTGTCAAAAATATAAAACTTGGGTTAAAAACTGTCAATTCATGGTTTCTTGAGGGTCAAAGGAGTCAAAACAGTTTCTATAATCATTTTCTGAATATTAAAATTTTCAAAGGACTTAAAATGAAAAAATTTAGGTTATTATGCTAAATATGGACTTTTGGGCCCAATAAGCCCATAATTGCGAAATTTTGAAGTTTTGAGGGGCTGAATTGTAACATTCTGTAAAACAGGGGATTTGAAGTGAAATAAAACTATTTCAAAGGTCAAAAATGCTTTTCAAATTCAAAAAGGATAAAAAATGTAAACTTTTTATATTTTGGGCCAAAACTGTAAAAATTGCGAAATTTGGGGTTCTAACCGAGAAACACCATTTTGGAAGGGCTAAACTGTTTACAAAATAAATTTGGGTTAAAAATGTCTTTTCAACAAGTTTATGACACAAAAGTGTCAAGAAAATGTTTTTAAGGACTAAAAATGAAATTCTTTTATATAAAGGACTAAAAGTGATACTTTTATAAAAGAAAGGTAGTGAAAAGGTCAAAGCCATACTTTTAAACAAATTAATTTATTAAGACAAAATACAAGATATCTGACTAGCGACAAAACGGAAAAACGAATACAACTTCAATACCAAAAATCGTTATAAACGAATTGATTCGGTCTCGAATCAATACAAAACAACAATTGCAAAATCAAAACTCTCCAATAAATATGTGATGACTAAAATGAATAAACCTACAAACTTTGGGCTTATGAGTTTCAAATCATGCTTGTTGGGCTTTGCAAGCCCACCAACATGATATTTGGGCCCAAAGAGATAATGCTTATATGTTATTCGGCCTTCAATGACCCAATATTTTATAAAAGGACTTTCAATAGCTTTTATGCGCTAGTGGGCCAAAGTGTCCCGTTAGAAAAAGCTAGTAAGGTCATAGTAATCAAGTGCGAGTTGGACCATCGTGTCTTTCGCATCCATGATAGCCTAACGTACTTACGATAGTAGTAGGACATAATACACCCCTCTCTTCATTTGTTAAGGCTTACGAGAAATCAAAGTAGACAAAAATTAGGACGATATACAATTAATCAATATTCATTTGTTAAGACAATACAAAAATCAGTAAACACGAATACATTTCAACCTTGGAAAACATCGGGTTTTCTGGGGAATTCGATACTACTCGTTTGATATTTTACAACTATAATACAAAATACCCTTTATATATATATATATATCTATATATATATATATATATATATATATATATATATATATATATATATATATATATATATATATATATATATATGTTTGAAATCATTCATGCATCAACTTATGGATCTCACACTTTGATAAAAAAAAAAGACTTTTCAGAAAATATCAGGTTTTCTGGGTTTTTACAAAACTACACAAATCATTTTATCACAACATTGCTTATTAAACTCACCAACATTTCATATGTTGACGTTTTTCCAAAATAACTTGTATTCTCAGGTAACAGGTAAGCGGAAGAGTTGTAGGAAGTAATGTTAGATGTTAAGTTGTTAAATGTACTCAAACTATTTAGATTATGAATGTGTAGTGTTAAAACAATGTACTTGATGTGAACAATTCCAGTTGTAATATATTGATCCATGGTGACGTTTATGTTATGATTTATGTATATTCATTGTGACGTTATTCAATTTAAGTCACGCGATCCCTCAGACGTTTCCGCCGTCTGGTTCGGGGGTGTGACAGGCTGGTATCAGAGCATTGTTTGTAGTGAACTGGCATATCTAACCACACATTGATATGCAACTATAAACCAAAAAGGAACTAGCCCAACTATGAACAAAACAAAACAAATAAATACACAACTATGAATTCATCTTTGCCTGTGTGAATTAGGAAACAGAATATAATACCAAACCAAACAAGATAATGCTATCATCTCGGGTAAGCCGGGACTGTTCATAGTTGTATCAAGGAGAGGATGTAGCCTGATCAACTACATTTCCTCCAAGGTACAACTATCACGTGTCCCGAGGAAACTGCGATGGTAGGAAAACCTAAAAGCATACCTCTTTAGCACCAAAAATAGAACGGCAACTCGACCCATACGTCTTAGGAATGATATTAGCATGTTTATACATCCTCGCAGACAGCATGGCTGGTTTCCATCACCCTAGAGAACCTTATTTCCCTAATCAGGGGAATAACGGATGGTTAGAAGAATCAGAGGAGGAACCTGAAGAGGACCCCGAGGAGGAGTCTGAGGAGGAACCCGAGGAAGACCCCGAGGAGGAATCTAAGGGGGGACCTGAGGCGGAAGCCGAAGGCGGACCTGTCGAGCCAGTGGTGGACCAGGAGGAGGAGGAAGCCAAAGGAGATCTCGAGGAGAACCCAACAAAGACGAAGATGGTGATTCGGACGCAGAGTCCGAAGTCATCAACCCCCTTATCCGATTAGGGTGCCCGCTTATCGTGTAGGCCCCATTGGTCCTACACCCCCATCGGGTATCGATCTTTGGAGGTGGAGCAGGCAGCAGGGACAGCGACCCCCATTCGGCATGTCACGTGAGTTCTATGACCTTAGGGATGGAGGACCGGCCGATCGTGCTCTTCCGGTCACGGTGAGACGATTGCGGAACACTGGCGACCTGGCTCAAAGCACCGCCGATCAGAAGCACCAGATGCGGACTAGGGTCGAGCGTGCAGAGCAGGAAACGCGAGAGGTTATCTGAGAGTTCCACATGAGACAGGTGAGGTGGGAGGCTTGACTCTGAGATGCGGAATGACAGGTGGCTCGTCTTCAGGGAGCGTCTACTTCCTCAGCACCACCCCTGGCACATCCTACCATGACTAGGGCTAGTCATGCCCGTCTTTAGTACTATGTCACTAGGATCTTTGCTATGTACCCCGACTCTATGTTTAAGTGATTACACTACTCATAGAGCCATTATGCTGCCGAAACTGCACCACTTATGTATGCTCTTTCGAGCAAAATTTTCATGTATCAAAAATGCGGATAATATTAATGAAAAGTTCTATGTGTTCTACTGTGATATTGTAATCTACTATATGCTATATATCCATGATTGTATGCTAATTTGTGAAACCACTTAAGTTCATGAAAAACACCTAGTTCTTAGGACCACAATCTCACAAGACCATAGGTACTCAACATCTTTCCGTTCCATGATAGAAAGATGCCTCGACCCACTCGTGGTAACCCTGGACCAACCCCTCCAGAGGTTGACTCAGCTGCATTCCAAGCAGCTGTGTCTACTGCGGTCACCGTAGCAATGGCACAGATTCACCTAGGGAACAATGGAGGAGTCAACGGAGAAGGGGCAGGAAGTTCGAACAACGGGATCAATCAAGGACCGACCAAAACATGCTGCTACAAGGATTTCACCAATGCCAAGCCGCGAACCTTTAATGGTATGGGTGGTGTGATAGCCCTGAAAAGGTGGATTGAGAAGGTGGAATCAGTGTTCGAAATATGAGAATGCCCCGAGGAATTGAAACTGAAGTTTGCCGCGTGCACCTTTGTCGACCAGGCTCTCACCTGGTGGAATGGACATGTAGAGGCCATTACTCTCCCTGTAGCCAACTCGATGCCATTGACGGAGCTGAAGGAAATGCTGATGCCTGAGTATTGCCCTCGTGGTGAAATTCAGAAGATAGAGCAAGAGTTGTGGGATCTCACCATCCAAAACTCTGATATAGATGCATACATATCAAAGTTTAGCGAGCTGTCATTATTGTGCCCTGGCATGATTTCGTCTGAAGGAAAGAAAATCGAACGATTCATCTGGGGATTGACCTCTCCGATCCAAGGAAATGTGATCGCTGCCAAACCTGAAACATTCGGCAGCGCCAAGAGATTGGCCAAGAATCTGTACGACCACAACAACAAAAAGGGCAAGAAGCCAGTGGAAATCGAGGGCAAGAAAAAGAATGCTGCAACAAGAAAGGAAAGAACAACAAGAGAAAAGGGCGACAAGGTTCGGAGTTAGCAAAGAAGCAACATACAGTAACAGTCAATGCTGCAACCACTCAAGTACCCTTCACACCATATGCTCCAGCCTCAACTAATCCAAGTGCTCCTAGGCAGTATTCTGGGAATCTCCCAAAGTGCAACAAGTGCACCTACCACCATAACGGCGAATGCAGGGAAATGCATTGCACCAGTTGCAATCGGAAGGGTCACACTGAAAAGTATTGCAGGACCTACCCTCCCCAGAATCAACCACAAGGAAAAAACAACAACAACAACAACAACAACAACAACAACAACAACAACAATAACACGGGATCAAGCCCCACTTGCTACAGATGTGGAAGGATAGGGCATATCCGTCGGAATTGCCCCAACACCAACAACTTTGGGAACGCAGGAACAGGAAGAGTGCTTGCTATAGGTCAGGGAGAAGCGGTTCAGGATCCCACTGTTGTTACTGGTACGTTTCTCCTAAACCACACTTATGCATGCATCCTATTTGATACCGGAGCAGAACGAAGTTTCGTGAGCAATAAATTCAAACACTTGTTAAATCAACAACCCCAGAAGCTTAATGAAACCTTCATGGTGAAAATGGCTAATGGGAAGACAGAATCCACTGGGGAAATCTATATCGGATGTACCTTAGTCTTAAATCACCACGTCTTTCAAATAAACTTAATGTTTGTTTCCATTAGGAGTTTTGATGTGATTATCGGCATGGATTGGTTAAGCCCCCACCATGCTGAAATTATGTGTCACGAGAAGGCCGTTCGCCTTCACCTCCCTAATCACGAACCCCTAGTTATTTACGGGGACAAACCCAGCCCAAACCTTCATCTTATCTCGTGCATTAAAGCGCAGAAGTACCTACGAAAGAAGGACTTGACATTCCTGGCTCACATAGTAGACAAATCCAAGAAAGAGGTCAACATTCAAGACATTCCAGTAGCTTGTGAATTCCCAGATGTCTTTCCTGATGATCTTCCGGGGATACCCCCAGAAAGACAAGTCGAGTTTCGAATCGACCTTGTACCAGGAGCTACCCCCATCGCCAAATCGCCCGACAGATTGTCTCCTGCGGAGATACAAGAGTTGTCCAGCCAACTCAGTGAGCTTTTGAAAAAAGGATTCATCCGACCCAGTTTCTCACCATGGGGAGCCCCAGTTCTCTTCGTTAAAAAGAAATACGATACATTTAGGATATGTATCGACTACAGAGAACTTAACAAGCTCACTGTCAAAAACCGATATCCACTTCCACGAATTGACGACCTATTCGACCAGCTCCAAGGAGCTAGTCACTTCTTAAAGATAGATCTGCAATCTGGATACCACCAACTCAAGGTCCGGGAAGAGGATATTCCAAAAACCGCCTTCTGAACTCATTACAAATATTATGAATTTGTCATAATGCCCTTCGGTCTGACGAATGCTCCTGCCGCATTCATGGACCTAATGAATCGAATATGCCGACCTTTTCTTGATAATTTTGTAATCGTTTTCATCGATGATATCCTAGTATATTCCTGAAGCGAAGAAGAACACGGCCAACATCTTCGGCAATTCCTGGAAACCCTGCGAACCAAAAAGTTATACGCAAAACTCTCCAAGTGCGAGTTTTGGCTCCGAAGTGTGAACTTTTTGGGACATGTTGTTAGCCAGGAAGGAATTCACGTGGATCCTTCTAAAATCCAGACTATCGAAGGATGGGCAATCCCAACAACACCCACAGAAATTCGCCAGTTTCTGGGTCTCACAGGCTATTACAGGAGATTCATCCAGAACTTCTCTAGGACAGCCAAACCGCTCACCATGCTCACACAAAAGGGTGTACCTTTCGTATGGACGGACAAGCAGGAAGCCACATTTCGATCTCTGAAGCAAGCACTCTGCAGTGCGCCGGTGCTATCGCTACCCGAAGGAACGGATGACTTTACAGTCTACTGTGATGCGTCAAATCAGGGTTTAGGCTGTGTACTCATGCACCGTGGAAAGGTGATAGCTTACGCGTCCCGGCAACTAAAGACTCACGAAGTGAATTACACGACCCACGATCTGGAGCTGGGAGTAGTGGTCTTCGCCCTGAAGATTTGGAGGCACTACCTTTACGGTACCAAGTGCACTATCTTCATTGACCACAAGAGTCTTCAGCACATCTTGAATCAAAAGGAGCTAAACATGAGGCAATGAAGTGTTGGATTAGTGTCTAAGTCCATAACTATTTTGGTATAAACTTGACCCGATGGTGCATGGTCCTTTTGGGTTGCCTTCACCAAAGCAACTTGATAGGATGAATTATGGAGAGAAAGGATTAATTATGATTTATTAATATATTATGAGAATAATATATTAAAGGAGAAATCATATTGTTTAATTAATATTAGTCAAGAATTAATAAGAATTAAGTTTGTGGCTAAAAGACATTAATTAAACTTAAGGGACTAGAACTGTCAATTGTGTGATAGTTGAATATTGAGCTAATGGACTCCATATTAAAGGGGTGGACGAACTCTATGGGGAAACCCATTAGAAATCGTCCAAAGGCCTTTAAGAAAGGGGTTCATGGGTTGCTTAGGGCCTAAGCATCCAAATTAGGGTTTCCTTGTTAGATAACCCTAATAGCCTCACTATTTAAGGACCCCTTGGGCACCAAAAACGCCGGCAACTGAATCCTTAGGGTATCTACACGTTTTTGGGTGTCTTCTCTCTCCTTATTCTTCATCCTATTGCTCTTGGTGTTTGTGAACCATTAGAGGAGTGACATTTGTGACTCTAAGCTTTCTAAAGTCAATACAAGAAGGATTTGAGATTGTTATTGCTACATAACAATCAAGGTAATATCTTAAACCCATTATTATGTTAATATTGATTATCATATGCTAGATTTAAGGTTTAAAGTCTTGGATGAATTGCATGTACAATAGAGAAACCTAGATCCAAGCATTAGGGTTTGTGTGAGCACATAGGATGTTCTTATAGCCAAAACCCATTAGTGGTATCAGAGACTTGATTGGTTTCTATTGTATTGATGCTTTGTTTGTTTTTTCAAGCTGTGAAATCAATTTTTTGGCTCCTGTCTGATGAACTCGGCGAGTTCCAATGTGGACTCGGCGAGTAGCTCCAACTTGGCGAGTCCATAGAGGAACTCGGCGAGTTCGAGCGTCAGAAGGAGGCTGTTTTGGGATTTTTGCCAATTTTGACTTAGGATAATTGCCATGATTGTTTAAAATTAATAAAATTCGAATTTTATTGATTCCTTATGACTATCCTTGTCAAAATAAAAGATTTTGGTCATCTAATTAGATAATTGTTACCTTATTTGATAAATGTTAAGTTATGGAAATTATTTGATCATTATCTTGCAAGAATTTGAACTAGATCTAATTAGATAACCACCAATTATAGTTAATTGCCTTATTTGAATTATGTGATCTAGAATATTCTTGACAAAGTTTGGAAAAGTTTCAAACTAATCCCTTTAGGTTTTATAGTTTAAATTAGAACTCAAAAGTTTTGTTTTGAAATTTAAATAGTTGAAACCCTAATGTTTTGAAAAAGGTTTCAAAACTTGCCCTCAAGTTTTGGAATTTAAATTTTGATTAAAAATTTTGATTTTGAAATATTTAAATTCTAAACCCTAATGTTTTGAAAGGTTTCAAAACTTGCCCTCAAGTTTTGGAATTTAAAAGTTGATTAAAAGTTTAATTTAGGAATGTTAAATTCTAAAACCCTAGTATTGTTTTGAAAAGTTCAAATCACACCCTTATGGTTTTAATTAATTAATTAAAGTGTATAATTAAAAGAGATTTAGTAAATCCATAAAATTTTGGTGTACAATTAATTAAAAGTATAATTATTAAATTAGACCACCTAGTATTTTAAAAGTGTAAAATACACCCTATACTATATATAACATTAAAAGTCTAACATTATATATATATATATATATATATATATATATATATATATATATATATATATATATATATATATATATATATATATATGAGTAAAAGTCAGTCTTACCGTTAGTAGGCCTCATTCACGAAGCTGGTCTATAAGGGGTGTTTAAGGAAATTGCCTATAAAATGGCGATTGAATGGGTATCCACTCTTACCCACCGCACTCTTGACTAGTGGAGGGTCGTTAGCCGAACGGGTAGGATAGGACAGAAACCTTCCATTATAAGTATAATGAAGTACAAAAGTAACTAAATGCTTTTTCAAAAATCTCAATCTTAGTTACTTTAGGCAAAATTGAATTGATGCAATTCCATGAAATTACACTTTGTACCCTTGCGAAGACGTTACTGGAGCGTGTGTGGTTAACCGGCACACTAAATGGTTCTAAGCAAAGGTAGCAAAGGGTGACTCAATGTTTGTCATAGTTCGTTAGAGCGTGTGTGGTTTACCGGCACATCAAATAGGTGGCTGTAACATGTGGGGCACCATGAAGATTTGCATGGTTATTCACACCCGATTTGTGATCCTCGGCATCCCAGTCACAAACTAGAGGGGCATATCGAGATTTAAACATACCATTGGAAAGGTTCAATGAATCTCAAAGAATCTAGGAGTTTTCAATACATTTAAGACTTAATCTGTTTTTCGTTTTTCATGGTGGAAAATTAGTGAATCGTCTTTCACTTACCTTCAAATGTTCTGCAATTAGGGTTACGACATCCCTCTCCCGAGTTGTGGAATATTGTGTTGAGTCCTAGCCTTAATATCTCATTTGGGTGATTTATTAAGGACTCAATCGATCAACTAACCTGAATTTGTTTTCTCCCGTTTTGTAGATGTCAAAGTTCGACAACTATGGTCTTCCCAAATCCCGTGGAACAAGCATTCCACATGAAGATGATATTCCACGATTCGATCGAGGAACAAGAGATCATGCTTCACTTCCTCCTTCTCCTCCCGTTATTCTCCCTAACCCACAAGATCGAAGAATTGAAAGGTTCAATGTCACTAAAGCCCTATTGGAAATGAAACATGAAGATGGTAAACCCGTGTGTGCCCACGTTCTAGGAATGAAATCACACATCGATAGGTTGATAATGTTGGGTGCGTCATTCCCGGATAAGTTGGCTGTGAACTGAGTTCTGCAGTCACTTCCCGAATCATATAATGAGTTCAAAAGAAAGTATTATATGATGGATCATGACGAAAACCTCATTGACCTAACTTACATGCTCATTGCTGCTGAATCATAAATGATTTGGCAAAGCAATGGAGCGTATATGTTGGGAAAGTCAACCAACCATGCTTCCGAGGACGTTCTAGGAGAACCGACCTGCGTTTGCTGCTAAGTGAAAGGGCGTTGGATACGAGTCTGCCCTAAAAGCCTGAAGAGTCCAGAAGATGGGAGAGTCAAAGAGTATGACTGTGCTTCAGGTAAAATCCACTATCTAACTCCATTAAGTTCCTATTTGTTGATTCTTAATACATGATGTGATAAGATTGCATTTGAATGTTTTACAGGATCAGTGAAAAGAGAGGAAGCTTGATGAAAGAGCAAGATGAATCTAATCACGAAGAAATGGATCTCGATCGCATGGATTTGAAGATTAGATTTTGAGCTAAGAAAGTTATGATAGAATTGTTAGGAATATTTGGCTACATAGTTTTTCAGTTGATTTTGCATTGTAAGGACAAATGTTTTCCGCTGATTTTATGAATAAAATAAATTTTGGTTTGACTCATTTATTTATTTATTTATTTCCTTGCAATGAAATCGTTATGAAAAATTGATGCTTGCATATTTTTACAACAAATGGATGTGATTCTCAATTATGATAATTGTGGAAATGTCGAGAAATTACCAAATAGGGAGAGTTTCTCATCGCCCAAGTTTCAATTGGACAGAAACTTGGAATCGTGCAACTTGGTTGCACGATGAATGAGAAATTTCATATTTGGAAATTAGACTAATTCGTTGACAAGTGTCAAGTGAAGGACTAGGAGATCAAGTACACAAAGTTGTGTGTTGATCAAGTCCACCACAAGAGTAACAAAGATATTCATCATGATTTACTAAAGGTTTAGTAAATATGATTATACTTATAAGATTAAGTGTAATTCTGAATTGATTGAAAAGGTTTAAATCAATAGCAGTACGAATAAGAAGAATCAAGTAGGCAGAAAGATAAAAGTTTCTCTATTCTAAGAAGAAGGGAGAGTACCTTTTATACTTTATGATATGTCTTAATGATTAAGAACCATATTTCAATTGATCCTCTAAGTAAGTCTTAGTACAATTGTATGTATAAGAAGAGGAATCAAGAATTGAAGAAATGGTTAAATCAAGAAGTCAATCATACTTCGCTCCAAAACAAGTCTTAGAGTTAAGATTGTGACATTGAGTGACAAGTCTTAAGAAGGTTTATAACATTCATAAAATATGGAAAGTTGTGAGTCTTGGATAAGACAAAGACCAACTAGGACCAATTTTATGAAGTGTTCTGTCTTGATAAAAGCTACACTAACTCTTGAATATTTGTTTGTCAAGAAATGTTTATTGACAAGTGAATCTTATATGTCAAGGAGTCAGTGGGAGTCTTAATGGTATTGAAAAGGTTCAAGAACTTACCAGGAATAAACCTTATCAATCATCACTTGAGGTCTACAACCTATCGTGTTGACACTATCTTGTTTCTATGCAATTCCAATTGAATTAATTATGCATGTGAGTTCTATGAGTTCTCATTTGAATGCATAAAAGGCAAGGACCTTGATCAATGAAAAGTACATTGATAAGAAAGGGTGAGCTGCTTAACTACTTGGAAGACATGGTGGGCAGCCGTGTTACAAAAAGACAAGAGTTCAAGGTTAAGAAAAGTTCGGTCCATAAGGGTTTGGATTTGTCGCAAACTTTGGTTTTGACAAATTCGCATGGATAAGAACAAATACACCATTAAAATCTAAGTTTCATAAGATTCCCTCCTTCATGAAGATGACTGTGAGGAAATGCTTTCACTAAGAGAGATTTTAAGAAGATAGCGATTGTAAAATTGTATTCTCAAATTTGATTATGGTTACGGTATCCCTTTCCATAATTCGAATTGTGAGATTTGGCAATTAGTCTGAATTGTTTAGACACACATATGAGCTATCTAAGGCAGTGGTGTATAAGAATAAGAGGCTTGATAAAAGATTATCAAAGCATTAAGTATTAGAAATATGAAATTAAGAAATTCAATAAATATTGTTTTTCTGGAAGTTAAGCTGTTTTCTAAACACATGTCAAAACTAGTGGGAGCATAAGTGTTATGTTTGTAATAATCATCGTGATAGTGGGAGCATAAATGTTATGATTGCATGATTATTAACGCAAGTATTGCAAGTTAGCAGTATTAATTATAGAAAACAAGAGTCATACTTTGCAAAGTTGTAACGGTTGAATAGTTGTTTTGCTATAACTAAGGGAGAGAATATTATGCTTCATTTCAAACCTAAAGGCTTAGGTTGTGGAACATTAATAATATTAGTCAAAGGATACATAGTGTGTTCTTAAATTTCGATTATGATTACGACATTCCTCTTCATATTTCGAATTGAGAGAACGTAGCACATAAAATATTATGGCAGAAGATTGATAAAGTATTGAATCTTTATGTAAGACATTATGCATCGTGTCCCATACGCTTCGAGTATAGGATCGTTTGCAAATGCTATAATATTTGACCATTCTAAAAATTTCCAATTGTCTAGTGCATTTAGAGGGAAAATGACAAGAATCAGTTTTGACTAAGATAATTAGACAACTACCAAAGGACAATCCAAAGTTCGCCGAGGATTGGTCGCTTGTGAGTAGTTGGAAGTATAGTATTGGATGGACCATATCGACGTTATTATAAATAGAAAAGATTCTATTAAGAATGAGTTGTCATATGGAAAATATGGAAATGTTTCCATATTGGGAGTTGGATATTAAGAATCTATGTCTAGATTAGAAACTTTCATGCAAAAGGATGTTCAAAGGAATGTACTTTGAGTGAGAGACATCACATCTATGGAATTGTCTTGTAACAATCTCCGATAGAGGACTTTGTAATTTCATTGACAATAGTCATTGTGACTTTAGTGCAGTGACATTACGAAAGGATCATTGCAGAAAATGTTAGAATCTAGCATATTCTATAAGTGGCAAGAATTTGATATTCTTTCACTTGTGGAAAGGATTAAGAGTTGTGAAATGAGTATGATTGGAAATGTGTTCATTTAATCTATTTCACAAAGTAAGAACCATAGGTTAGCATTGTGTGCATGCTGAGAGCGTGGGACAAGCATTGTAATAATTCAAGTAAGAAGTTGATTACCCGAAACAACAAATAATGAGTAATCGATATGGTGATAAATAAAAGGTGTTTTATTTATACTCAAAGGTTTGAGGCCATATGGGATTAGTATTATTCTTGTGTTTCACTTTGCATGTTTTGACTTCCTGAATAATTTAATTGGTTAAGAACAATCAAATTATTCGAACAGGCCACAGTCGTTCATATGTTGGAAGTAGATATGAAAGAAGACTGTCGTGAATTGGTGTGTGGATTGTCTAAAGAGCATTAGACATAAGCAAATGTTTGCTGCAACGTTCATGAGTGCTTATGAATGAGATTTGAGCATTGGATTAAACCCACGCTCACTTGGATCACTTCATGGATTTGTATCACGAGTGATTAGTGAGACGATAACATCTTATATTCTTGAAACCGAGATATGTGAGTTGTATCTTGCGAGTCGGTTGTACATTGATAATATGTAAACGCACCAGTAACTTGGTGTTATAAAACATATTGTTGTATGTGATTTGGTGAGTGAGTGCAAGCGAACATTGAGTCAAAGTTTATCCGTTCCTTTTATCCAAAGTAGGATAAAAGCGATATTTGTGGGCCCCTCGATGATTTAGTGATGACACCTAAGCGCTTGGCCAAGTCGGGACTAAATTGATGTGTTCAATTATAGTCTATTGTCAGTCGTCATAAATCTGAATTCGGGAAACAGCACATAGACAAATAGAATGATTTAGATCCATGTCTAAGTCTATACGATATCTAGAATGGAGGAATATATGATCCCTTATCTAAAGGACACGCGTATTTGATAAGATCAGAGCTGACAATGGCTTTGGAAAGCTACGATTGCAGATTAGGATCTGAAGTCATACGCAGAATAGTTATTAGACTTATCCAAGTGGGAGACTGTTGGATTAGTGTCTAAGTCCATAACTATTTTGGTATGAACTTGACCCGATGGTGCATGGTACTTTTGGGTTGCCTTCACCAAAGCAACTTGATAGGATGAATTATGGAGAGAAAGGATTAATTATGATTTATTAATATATTATGAGAATAATATATTAAAGGAGAAATCATATTGTTTAATTAATATTAGTCAAAAATTAATAAGAATTAAGTTTGTGGCTAAAAGACATTAATTAAAATTAAGGGACTAGAACTGTCAATTGTGTGATAGTTGAATATTGAGCTAATGGACTCCATATTAAAGGGGTGGACGAATTCTATGGGGAAACCCATTAGAAATCGTCCAAAGGCCTTTAAGAAAGGGGTTCATGGGTTGCTTAGGGCCTAAGCATCTAAATTAGGGTTTCCTTGTTAGATAACCCTAATAGCCTCACTATTTAAGGACCCCTTGGGCACCAAAAACGTGGGCAACTGAATCCTTAGGGTATCCACACGTTTTTGGGTCCTCTTCTCTCTCCTTATTCTTCATCCTCTTGCTCTTGGTGTGGAACCATTAGAGGAGTGACATTTGTGAATCTAAGCTTTCTAAGGTCAATACAAGAAGGATTTGAGATTGTTATTGCTACATAACAATCAAGGTAATATCTTAAACCCATTATTATGTTAATATTGAGTATCATATGCTAGATTTAAGGTTTAAAGTCTTGGATGAATTGCATGTACAATAGAGAAACCTAGATCCAAGCATTAGGGTTTGTGTGAGCATATAGGATGTTCTTATAGCCAAAACCCATCACGAAGATGGGTCGAACTGCTAAACAACTATGAGTGCGAAATCAAGTATCATACAAGCAAGCCTAACATAGTAGCCGATGCTTTGAGTCAGAAGGAGTACTCAAGTCGTCGTGTGAAAATTCTCTCGATAACCATCCAATCCCACCTGACCTCGCAAATCAGAACGGCCCAGTCAGATGCCATGAAGGCAGAGATTGCCACTTATGTGAGCAAGTGCCTCACTTGTGCTAAAGTAAAAGTGGAATATCATAAGCCCTCTGGATTACTACAGCAGCCAGTAATTCCTGAGTGGAAATGGGAAAGGATCACCATGGATTTTGTGACCAAACTACCCAAGTCGGCGGACGGTTTGGACACAATCTGGGTAATAGTTGATAGACTAACGAAATCCGCCCATTTCCTGCCAATAAAAGAATCCTACAAGATGGAACGCCTGACAAGAATCAACATCAAAGAAATTGTGAGACGCCACGGAGTACCGGTATCTATCATCTCAGATAGAGATGGTAGATTTACTTCACGCTTTTGGCAGTTGCTTCAGAAAGCTATGGGAACACAACTCGACATGAGCACTGCGTACCACCCACAGACGGATGGTCAAAGTGAGCGAACCATCCAAACGCTAGAAGATATGCTTCGCGCGTGTGTAATAGACTTTGGAAAATCGCGGGATACCCACTTGCCTTTGATCGAGTTCTCATATAACAACAATTATCACTCGAGTATCAAAGTGGCTCCTTTCGAAGCATTATACGGGCGTAAATGTAGATCGCCGTTGTGCCGGGCTGAGGTAGGAGACACCCAGCTAGCGAGAGAGCAAACTCCAAACAACACCTTAACGGGACCGGAGATCATACACGAGACGGCCGAGAAGATAATTCAGATCAGGGCACGACTGCAATCGTCACGAGACAGACAAAAGAGCTATGCCGATAAACGACAAAAGCCCTTGGAATTCGAAGTCGGAGATAGGGTGTTACTAAAAGTCTCTCCTTGGAAAGGAGTGATTCGTTTTGGGAAGCGGGGCAAGCTGAACCCTCGATACATTGGACCCTTCGAGATTCTTGCCCGAATTGGTCCAGTGGCTTATAGATTGCAACTACTCGCCGAGCTCAGTAGTGTACACCCTGTGTTCCACATCTCCAACTTGAAGAAATGCTTATCCGACGAGACTCTCATCATTCCTATAGAGGAAATTGAAGTCAATGAGAACCTTCTGTTCATCGAAGAACCAGTTGAAATCATGGACAGAGAGGTGAAACGTACCAAGCAGAGCCGCATTCCAATTGTGAAAGTTCGATGGAACGCGAAGCGCGGACCAGAATTCACATGGGAACGCGAAGATCAAATTAAGCAGAAGTACCCTCATCTATTCTCGCATTCTCAAATCTAGCTTTCAAAAGAATTTCGGGACGAAATTCCCTCTAAAAGGGAGATGATGTCACAACTAGGAATTTTAAGGCCTTGTAAGTACAACACTTATAACTACTATGAATCAATAACATGAAAGCATGCATGATGCTCATTCTATAACAACAAAACTTCATCAAATACTACATTCTAGCCCTATAAATGGTCAACAAAGAATTGCAAATATTTGAAATCCCAATTTGAGTTCATTTTGGACTAGGAATTCCTTATTGGGCCTAATGGACTAATAAACTTCCAAATTCTCCATCTTGAATCTAGAACTTTCTAATGGGCCCTAAATGGACCCATATACATGAAACATAATATTTTGGGCCTTAATGGGTCACAACCAAATTAATTTAGCCCTATTAGGTCATAAAAATTACACTTCGATTTATTTGGGCCCAAACATCATCTAAGTGAGTCATAATATAGGCTAAACACTCAAAAGCCCAAATTTTCTCTTTTCCCTCTCTAATCTCGGCCCAAGCCCACAAAGAAAGAAAGAGTTGACTTTGTGGTGCCAACTCATTTTTATTTAGTGGACTTCCATGCACACTCTCATACTTCCATGCACCAATCTCATCAACCTTCTCTCTTCTCTCCTCTATTTCTTCCTCTCGGCTGAACCCAAACACACAAACACACACACTTCACTCAAATTTTCTCAAAAGAAACTCTCCCCACTCCTCTTCAAATTTTCGAGATCTAGGAAGCTTTCAAGGAGATTTTTCCCACAAACACATCATCTAAGGTAAGTTGATGTTAAATCCATGATCTAGCTGATTCATTTCATCCAAAAATCTCTTCTAAATCCATTCAATCTTGTGATCTTGCACCTTAGAAGCATCAAAGTTCGAGATCCTCCAAGAAGACTTGCTAGGATCGAAATTTCTTCTTCTATTCTTCTTCAAAACCGAAACTACAACTCAAGGTGAGCTTCATACCCTTATTTTTTCGGTTTTCATATGTTTTATGGGGGAGAATACAAGAAAATGTGTAGATCTATTTGTATGTGTATGCTATGTGTGATTTTATGCATGTATGTGTATGATGTTATGTTTTTTTGTGATAAATATGTAACAAAATGGGGTGATAATTCGAGATCTATGGCTTGAGAAAGGAAACAAACATAATCTAAGTTATTTTACACTAAACAAGTCAAGAAAAATAGCTTATAAGGTTATGAGGATCACATTCTAACATAAAACCCATTTTAGGGCTTAAATTGTCAAAAATATAAAACTTGGGTTAAAAACTGTCAATTCACGGTTTCTTGAGGGTCAAAGGAGTCAAAACAGTTTCTATAATCATTTTCTGAATATTAAAATTTTCAAAGGACTTAAAATGCAAAAATTTAGGTTATTGGGCTAAATATGGACTTTTGGGCCCAATAAGCCCATAATTGCGAAATTTTGAAGTTTTAAGGGGCTGAATTGTAACATTCTGTAAAACAGGGGATTTGATGTGAAATAAAACTATTTCAAATGTCAAAAATGCTTTTCAAATTAAAAAAGGATCAAAAATGTAAACTTTTTATATTTTGGGCCAAAACTGTAAAAATTGCGAAATTTGGGGTTCTAACCGAGAAACACCATTTTGGAAGGGCTAAACTGTTTAAAAAATAAATTTAGGTTAAAAATGTCTTTTCAACAAGTTTATGATACAAAAGTGTCAAGAAAATGTTTTTAAGGACTAAAAATGAAATTCTTTTATATAAAGGACTAAAAGTGTTACTTTTATAAAAGAAAGGTATTCAAAAGGTCAAAGTCATACTTTTAAACAAATTAATTCATTAAGACAAAATACAAGATATCTGACTAGCGACAAAACGGAAAAACGAATACAACTTCAATACCAAAAATCGTTATAAACGAATTGATTCGGTCTCGAATCAATATAAAACAACAATCGTTAAATCAAAACTCTCCAATAAATATGTGATGACTAAAATGAATAAACCTACAAACTTTGGGCTTATGAGTTTCAAATCATGCTTGTTGGGCCTTGCAAGCCCACCAACATGATATTTGGGCCCAAAGGGATAACGCTTATATGTTATTGGGCCTTCAATGACCCAATATTTTATAAAAGGACTTTCAATAGCTTTTATGTGCTAGTGGGCCAAAGTGTCCCGTTAGAAAAAGCTAGTAAGGTCACAGTAATCAAGTGCGAGTTGGAACATCGTGTCTTTCGCATCCACGACAACCTAAGGTGCTTACGATAGTAGTGGGACATAATACACCTCTTCTCTTCATTTGTTAAGGCTTACGAGAAATCAAAGTAGACAAAAATTAGGACGATATACAATTAATCAATATTCATTCGTTAAGACAATACAAAAATCAGTAAACACGAATACATTTCAACATCGGAAAACATCAGGTTTTCCGGGGAATTCAATACTACTCGTTCGATATTTTACAACTATAATACAAAATACCCTTTATATATATATATATATATATATATATATATATATATATATATATATATGTTTGAAATCATTCATGCATCAACTTATGGATCTCACACTTTGATAAACAAAAGTCTTTTCAGAAAATATCGGGTTTTCTGGGTTTTTACAAAACTACACAAATCATTTTATCACAACATTGCTTATGAACT
Organism: Lactuca sativa; assembly: GCF_002870075.4. Taxonomy (NCBI): domain Eukaryota; kingdom Viridiplantae; phylum Streptophyta; class Magnoliopsida; order Asterales; family Asteraceae; genus Lactuca; species Lactuca sativa. The sequence continues at coordinate 206,433,199 of NC_056631.2, read as the reverse complement.
CACTAACATTTCATATGTTTACGTTTTTTCCAAAATAACTTGTATTATCAGGTAACAGGTAAGCGGAAGAGTTATAGGAAGTAATGTTAGATGTTATGTTGTTAAATGTACTCAAACTATTTAGGTTATGAATGTGTAGTGTGAAAACAATGTACTTGATGTGAACAATTCCAGTTGTAATATATTGATTCATGGTGATGTTTATGTTATGATTCATGTATATTCATTGTGACGATATTCAATTTAAGTCACGCGAGCCCTCGGACATTTCCGTCGTCTGGTTCGGGGGTGTGACAAAATACCTCACTGATCTAGCATTGTCATCATTCTCATAAGTATATAGATAAGTATAGCAATTGGTTTTACTGATAAAATCTTATTTATAAGTTTATAATAATGGCTACAAACATAAATATTAGTTACACTTAAAGCACGGTACGCATAACTCAACTTACTTTATTTAGCAGTAACCCGAACACTGCACGGGCAGAACTTTGAAACCCAAAAACTCTATTTCACCGGGCTCTCTAGCACTTCATATCTTCGTTACTAACATATAAAAAGTACTAGAATCGGTTCGGGAGAGTTTGAAAGTGATTGTAAGTGAATTGGTTCCAAAAGAAGCTAGCAAACGCTCCTATGTATAACAAAATTCATAGAACGTGTCACGTCTTGGACATGTGGCAAGATCTGGCACCCTGGCATAGGGAGGAAAGGTGAAGGGAGAAAATGACATGTGTCGCCCTTTGGTGGTGCCACGTGTCAGCCCCATATTGGCCAAGATTTAATATTTTTGTATAGTTCACAAGTTTCACATGGGATCTTTATTTTTTCGGTTTTGATATCAACGTGTAGCTATCAACGAGTACCACAACTATCATTTAGACTTCATCGGCTAATTTTCACTTTATTTTTCGTTTTACGATTCGAGGAGGCTTAGATTGTAAGTAACGCTGTGAAATTCATAACTTCTTCATACGAGCTCCGTTTTCGAAGTTTTTTATATCGTTTATCTCATATTGAAGAGTAATACAATTTTTATTTAGATTTTTTTGGCTAACAATCAACCGATTTTTATTTCTATTTCTGTATCACACACTGTTGTACTGTGTTACACTTCGAAACTTTGAAAAATCATAACTTTCTCATACGAAGTCAGATTTAGGCGTACTTTATATTGACGCGTTTCTATTGACGAGTACTAAGACTTTTGTTTAGATCATTTATCCTAATTACACTTTTATTTTTAATTGATATTTTTAGCCCTTCGCCTCGTTTTTAATCATATTTTTCTACAAATATTATTTGTTATAATATTTATTCATATAACATAAATACAATATTATATACAAAGAAGACTTTGTAAACACATAACACATAAGAAAACTTCTCATTTATTTATTTATGAGTAAATTACACGAATGGTCCCTATGGTTTGGGGTAATTTGCATGTTTGGTCCCTAACTTATTTTTTTAACTCGGAAGGTCCCTACTATTTGTTTTGGTTGCGCGTTTGGTCCCTGTCTTACCTAAAAAGACTATTTTGCCTTTGATTTTTTAATTTATTTAAATAAACACACCCCCAACCTCACTTCCACTCCACCTTAGCTTACCTTACCTTACCTACCCACCTTATTTAAGGAAATTAAAAAAATCAAGGGAAAATAGTCTTTTTAGGTAAGACAGGGACCAAGAACGCAATAAAAACACACTGTATGGACCTTCCGAGTTAAAAAAAATAAGTTAAGGACCAAACATGAAAATTATCCCAAACCATAGGGACCATTCGTGTAATTTACTCTTTACTTATTTATAACATAATTTACATTTATTTGATAAAGTAAACGAGGGTCTATCCGTGAAATGTCTAGCGAAAAGTACGGGTGTTGCAGTAGTCAAGATGATATTTTTTCTTCGTATCCATTGAGAGTTATACATCTAAAGTTTTACTAAAAGTTGAGTATTATATGAGATGGATCGTGATCCATGCCTTATGTGCAACTTAATTTCGTTGACAGACGAATAACAAATACCACACCTTACAATTAATTGTGGCGTTGGAGCACTTGGAAAATGGTAGTTTCTAGATGGCACCTCTTTGTGTGTTGTTGCATGCATTGTTCTATTGCTAGACGTCAACCAATGTATATGTCAATCTATAATGAATCTTTTGCAGATGTGAAATTATTGGATCTAAATGCTAAGAATCATTTTAGACTCATGTTTGTCAATAACATATGATCATATAGGGTCATACATTTAGTAAGTTATCACTTATTGAATATTTATTAGTAATTTGATTATTAATAAATAAATTTAACTATTGTGGTTAATTAGGGAATAATTATTATGTATGTAAATAATATTTTCTAAAAGAAGAAAACAACTAGTAATTCATAATGTATAATTTATATGTTGTGTATATCTTTTTAAACATTTTGTAGTCCATTTATATAAAACAAGTTTTTATAAATAAAAGATATACATGTTTGTATAAAATAAAGAGTGCAAGTCACCTATGTTTTGACTTTCTCATGTGAAAGTCGTAGGTATGTGGGCATGGGGTGAGGTTGCTAGTAAAGCAAACTCTTACAAATCAAAGACTCCTCCGTTAGCCCATGCTTTCATTTATGAGAGTATGGTGCATGACACTTTCATGTAACTATAAAATAAGAAGAAAAATTTTCATTTTATGGCTATTTTTTTGGAAATCTCTCTTTCAAGCATAGAGTCGTATGTTCTTGTCTTTGTGGTGTTATGCATCAAAGACTATATCATATCTCAAATATCTAAGCACAACATGCCATTTTGTATATTACTAAAGCTCATTCTACCTCTAGCATGAGGTTTTGCTTAAAATAATTATATCCCACCTATAAAACATTACTAATACATAAAACTAATAGTTTATTTAGATGGAAACAACGTTCAAATACCGCATCATTATAAAGACAATTATCAACAAAATAATCACATACTAGTAGTTCATGTGCAACTTAGCAATTTCAATTGACAACCGCTATTTTACACGAAACATCTGTAGATGTTTCTTTATTATCTATGTGTTACACAACATTAAACAATATTAAGATAAATTCTTCATCGTCTGAATCATAATTTGTAAAAAACAAATCCATCAATATGCTATTTCAGAGAGTATAAAGAGAAGAATAGTTTGAAAATATGGTTAGAGATTGTGGTATTTAAATAGATAAATTTAATTTTCTTGTAAAATAATTTTTACCGTTCAACAACATTCCCTTCCTGCCATTGGTCGTGGAAATCTGTCATCCCAACCACAATTCTCCAGACAACGAAGAACCACGGAGGATCGAGATAATGTTCTCTATTGTTGTTCGTTGTCATATTGACCACAACGAAACGCTATTCCGGAAGATCTTATATTAAACACCATAATTTGACTTCATGGACATAAAATTAACTAAATTTTATAACCAAAATAAATTAATTATATTAAAATAATATTATACAAAATGGCAATATAAAATATTATGAAACTCTAATTCATTTTGGGGCATGAAAAATTGTGGTCGATGAAAATTTTAAAATTTGTTTTTCGATTGAAAAAAAAAATGTTAAACAGTAATAATTTAGGAGGGTACAATTCTTGGAGCGTGGGGTACTGGCAGAAATCCAGTGAGTGCGTGTCCTTTTCTCAATAAACCCCACATGCATGTAAAGTACAAACACATGTATGCACGTGCGGCATATGCGACCATGGGATTTTTCAGGTTTCAGTTTCCATCGCATAAACACGTTTCATCACGTGAGACACACACTTCAATCCCATTTGCTTTTCTTGATTTTGGGTATTTTTACTTGCTTCAATTATAATAAGTTTTGATTATAAAAGGTTTTAAATAAAGGATAATATATTATCTAATTATATTTTAGGTAACTATAATAAAAAACTACTTATTTTAGAAAATGAGCGTCGCCAAATTAGTTTAGTTTACGAATTTGGTTTTAGGTTTTCCAAGCTATTTTGTGAAATGAAATTTAGTATATTATAATGATATATTTGGTAATTATCGTAAGCTAGTTTGTCAAATATTATGGACATTGTGAAGTTTATTTTCTAAAATTTAGGTGTTGTGAAGTAGTTTGCAAAGCTCTTTAGATTTTATGAAATTAGGATTTAGGCTTATGAAATGTATATTAATCCAATGTAGTTTCTATGGTCTAATGTTTGGTATTAATGTATTCTCTTTTAATATTACAAGTTGTTATATCCCATTTGGGTATTGTACTTTCCACATGATAGTCGAAAGTATTAGTGTACTGTATTATAAATATAGGCCCATTTGTAGTTTATATAATCTCTATACTTTCGCATATATGTATTTGTTATTTATTTTGTAATAATCCATTATATCATAAACATAAGTTCATTCTAAAGTTCATTCCAATTCATTGTATATGAGCTAATCAAGTCATCTCTTTCCATCTATCTCTCGTATTTTCTTGCCTCTCTTTCTTCTCTCTGTTTCGGTGGAACTAACCTTAGCCATTGGCCCATGGCCGGTCCAAGCAGATTTGAAGCCCGGGGCAACTTAAAAAATGAGGCCCTCCGCAAAAATTGTTTATTAAAAAATAATCAATATAGTAGATGTTAAGAGTTACACAAAAACATACATAAATTACTATCTATTTATCTATAGTTGTCTCCCATTCTTCAACAACATGGACTATTTACTTCTTTCTAAACAAATTAATAAATGCTATCCAGATTTCATTTTGAAATTTAGTTTGACATTAGAGATAATATATGTAACAAAGTTAATAGCAAACCTTAAAAAGATGGCATTTTATTGAGAAAATAGATTTCATTAAGAAATTTCATCAAAAACTTCATAGACAACTAAAATCACATATTTTTTTCAAGCGGAAAAGTTTTTGCAAAGGAACTTAAATATGTAGAAATCAATAACAAAGAAATTGGAAAGCAAATCCAATACATTACCTGTAGGTTGATATCCATAATCTATTTTAGAAATCAGAAAACAAAGGTGTATTCAAACTCAGAAATTAGAAATCAAAACCTAAATCTATAAAAATCGATAAGGAAAGCAAATGAGAAAAAAAAAAACAATATACCTTTAGGTTCATATCCATAATACATTTCAGAAATCAGAAATTAGAGGCGTATTCATACTTAAAAAACAGAAATATTGATAGGTTGTATTCTCATTATAAAGACGATTAAACTTCTTCTTGAGAACTGTTGAGAAGTACTTTGGGAGTTTGGAGTAGAACCGGGAGATTTAAGAGACTTTGAGGGTCTTTTCCCGCTTGCGTATGAGTAAGAGACACAGAAAAAACATATGACACATGGGAACAAATGGAGTGCAAAAAAAAAAATACGATGTAGAAAAAATGGAGGGTAAAAAAATTTAGGAGTGGAGCGAAAAATTTAGAGTTTTTTTGAGGAAAGTTCGGAAGTTGCAAGACTCGAACCGAGGCATATCCTACATCGAATTCCGCTGCGGCTTAACCATGTCAGCTGCAAATAAGTTTGTTTTTTTACTGCTTAATATATTATATATCATCTACAACTACATATATATACATTAATCATAATTTTTAGGGGCCCCGAGATTTGGCGAGGCCCGGGGCGGTCGCCCAGCTTGCCCTCCCTCTAGGGCCGGCCCTACATTGGCCATAGCTTCCTTTGAAAATCTTTTAGAATCGCAAAACATCAAAGTGTTTATTCATTTGACCATTGAGCTTGAATCTTAATGGACTTAATTTTGATGCATGTCAAGAGTTGTTTAAAACTCACTACGTGTTTTTTGGATTTGTCGACCACCATGATGGTTCCTCGAAATCCGAATTTCATGATGATCACGACTCGAACAAATTTGACTTTCTTATCAAATTGTGGATCTATGGTACCATCTCACAACCATTTCTTAAGATGATTCTCTAGAGTAGAGTTTTTGTTGGAAGATAATACCTACAATCACAACAGTTGCTAATATTACTATTAATCGTAGGTTCTGTTTGCGTTACACACAATGACAAAAATAATCAACTAATGACACTAGAGTTTTATTGGGATCTAATTTGTTAATTAATTAAGGGTTTAATTAATTAATAATAAACATATAGACTTAAGGGTTCTAAATTGTAAAGGTCTGAAAGTCAAACCTTTAGGATAATTATCAGATCTTTTGGATAATTACTAAACTTATGGATAATTACTTAGTGGCCAAGTAATTATCCCATAAATAGATAATCCATATGAATAAACTTTGACTGATCAAACCCTATAGGGTATCTCACAACCTCTCTCGAAATCCCTCTAAAATATGGATTGGGAAACATCCCTCACTAGCGCATATGAAAGTATGGGGTTGTGAGGTCTTCGTTCGTCGCAAGACTCAAGACAAAATAGAACCCAGATGAGAGACGTGTTACTTTGTTAGTTATATGAAAAGTCATTTTGATACTTGTTTTACAAGCCTTTTGAGAACATGGTGTTTGTGACTCGAATGAGTTTCTTCCTTTAGAGGAGCTTATATCCAAAGAAGTTTGTGGGAGTTTAATTGATCTTGAAGAGATTTAAGAGTCAACCAAATAAGAACCTATAATTGACATTAACACTAAACAAGAGGTCGATGCATCTATTGATGAAATTGGAAGATCTCCACCTCATCTTTGCAAATCCAATACATTTTGTCTTCCTTCTAAGTTTTATGGCTTCCATATTACTATAGAAGGGGACATGTTGATTAGTGATGAGTCACTGGTTAGTATGGATGAGCCATCCAACTATAAGAAAACGGTGGCAAACCTAGAGGCTACCAAATGGAAAGAGAGAATGGAGAGCGAGATTTATTCCATGTATGATAATCAAGTAAACCGTTAGGCGTATGTGGATTTTCAAGAAGAAGACCGAAATGGATGGAAATGTACACACGTTCAAGGCTAAACTGGCTGAGAAGTGTTATACTCAAACTTAAGGGATTGATTATGAGGAAACCTTCTACCTAGTAGCTAAGATTAAATCTATTAGGATATTTCTTGCCAGAGCTAGTTTTTATGATTATGAAGTATGGAAAATGGATGTAAAAACCGCTTTCTTTAACGGAAAACTCACAAAGGTTGTGTATATGTGAGACATCCCAAAAATTACAATAAATTTGTACTTTTTTATAAAATTTTGTAAATATTATAAAGCTCCATTATTTAACCAATTCCATTAAGTTTTAAGCACCCAAAACATTATTCCAAAAACATCATTTCATTTATAAGTTAAACCAACAACAAAAAAAATAGTAATAAGAAAATCCAATATTAATATTCGTGAGAAAAATCCAATCTTTAAATCCAAAAAACATCTTTTCAAAACATCATTTCATTTATAAGTCAATATTTGCCTTTCCCCTTACTCGTGCCTGCGTTTGTTGTAACATTTATTTAAGAAGGAAAGCACGAAGCTTAGTGAATTCAAATCAAAACATCGCATCAAAGCATTATACCTTACTCCTAATTAACATGCTATCAACAATCATTCAAACATATGTAACAAATAAGCATACATTATCACACAATACATGCATGTTCAGGAACACATCCTAAGAAACACCCAATAAGGACTCAAAATTACTACCTTTGGTCCATGGACTTGTCGTCTCCGTCTTCGGTCCCCTGACTTGGCACGATGGCCTTCGATTAGTCTGACTTAGCACGATGGCCTCCGGTCAATGGGTCGCCTTCGGCCCTAGAAAAATCATTTACAAACAAGACAATTAATAATCAACATCTAATATTAATCATACATATCCTAATTCTCACCCAATCTAATAGTAAGCATATAAAACCTTAATGTTATGTAATGAGGAACTCACCTCAAACCGTATGTGAATCACCCCCAAATAAGGAATCAAGGTACTTCCTTCTTCCCTATATTAATGTTTTATAGTGTTAGCAAACACTCTTTGGTCCTTAAATTCACTAGAACATTCCTAAGTTTATTTTCAGCTTTTTACATCAAAAGTAGAGTCTGTTCAAGACCTATTTTACCCCTTAAACCCATCCAAAACAGATTATGAAGGGATGATCATGACATCCAGGTCAATAATGTTTTAAGGGCTACTTACATATATTTCTATGATTTTTCTACAATTTATAGTGAATTTTACAAAACCGCATACCATTGCAGGTCATTTTAGACCAGTCTGGGAAAACGACCACTTTCACCTTAGTTACAACCAACATCCGGACGGGGAAAAATCAGTGACAAAGTAGACTCAATTTACAAATTTTGAAAGTTTACGGATCCTAATTCTGACTCCCAACAATTTTTTAGATTTTTTACAAAACAGGGGTAAAAATGGCATTTTATGTTCGTTTCCCAACTTTGACATATTGGGTTAATTTTTCATCTTAACCCATTAAGTTATCACTCAATGAATTCAAACCCTAAAATATGGTGTCTTGATAGTAGCTAAATAATCTTGAATCAAAATGAAAATTTTGACATCAATTCATGACCCCAACATGCAACTTTATAAGAAGAATGAAAGTATGTTGCCTAATTAGGAAAACCATCAACTAGGGTTTGATTGTTTTGAAACAACGACCAAAAAGGACCACCATTGGGCACCACCTATGATCACCCTATTGAGGATATATGAAGCTGAGAATAGCAACCATGGCCGAAAACCATGGTGTTCTTGTTTAGGGTTATAAACCGAAAGGGAAGAAGAAAAAAAGGAAGGATCTGATCCCCTAACTTGCCAAGCCGAATCCGACTCTATTACACCTTATTGATTAGCTTCTCAACCCCTTCTCGCTCCATGGATTGACATCCAGTTGCAACTCCTCCTTCTTGATACCCCAAAGTCTCCTGCTCTTTTTTTTTTTTCTCGGCTAGAAGTCGCAACACCCACACACACACACCTACAGTATTAGGTTAAAGGCTTATAGGATTTTGTAAGAGTCAATGCTACAAGTATGTGGGCTGCACATTGGTGAAAATCCCATAATATTGGAGGCTGCCATGCACGAAATTCAAATTTGGGACTAATAGCCCCTCTATTTCTCCAAAAATGATAGTTTTGACCCAAAAGGCAAAAAGGGTTTGCAAATTAGCTTTAAACGTTGGAAAAAAAAAAGACACTTTCTAACTTATTAAATTATATATACATTAATAAGGTCCAAAAATAAATAAATAAGATTTAGAAAAATACATACCATAAATCGGGATGCTACAACTTTCCCCCATTTGAATCAGACTTCATCCTCAAAGTCACTGCCAGCAAACATAATTTTCTCGCATCCCAACTTCGAGTTCCAGGTCCACTCGAAACCCTTATGATGTTGCCTTTAAATTTTTAGTAACCCGATCTACTTTATGGGTAAAACATAACTCATTTGGAAGCTCCAAGAAATACACTACCTTCCCCATTCGAGCAATAATTTTTTTTTAGACCTATGTACCTGGGCCCTAACTTTCCCTTTCCAAGGAACCAGGTCACCCCTTTTCATAGTGAAACATTTGATAGAACATAATCTCCTACGTGGAACTCCCATTCCGTCTCTGAATGCCTCATGCCGACATATCCCTTCTGTCGACTCTACATAGTTACCAACCAGTCACATACCCTCTTAATTAACTCTTATTGTAACATCCTGACTCTCAGGTATTACAATTATATATTTATTTTTGGGATTTAACAAGTGACTCGATGAGTTGTGTGCCCGACTCGTCGAGTAGGGTTGGATTGTTCACGTGGGTTTAATGACCAACTCGACGAGTCAGAGAATCGACTCGCCGAGTTGGCGCTGTGTGAGGAAACCCTAAATCCTCGAGTTTATGACCTATTTAAGGGGCCTTAAGCCCTCATTTCCACCCCACCAGCCACCTTACATCCTTGAGAGAAACCCTAATCGTCCACTTGAGTTAGAGAGTGAGAGAGAAGCTAATCTTGTGATTATTGGTGCACTTTTGAAGAAGAAGTGGAGAGCATCAAAGCTTGGATCAAGATGAGGCTTTGGATCTAGAGATTCATCAGGGTTTTGCTTCAGTTAGAGGTAAAAAGATTTTAACTTGATCATTTCCTTATGAGATCTCGGTTTAGGGAGTTTCTTGGGTTTTCTCCCATCCTTTTTGTGTCATTTGAGTTCTTTGAGCATGATTTGAGGTTGAAACCTCATATCTGAATTGTATGAGGTCTTGTGAGTCCAAAGACCCAAACTTTATTAAGCTAGAGACAAGATCTTGTGCATCTAACCCTTCTTGGAGATTGTATTGGCATTATGGAGCAAATATGCCATGCATGAACATAAAGATCGAAGCTTTACGTGACATTCGAGCCTTAGGAGACTACATATAGAGTTTGGAGTGGTGGATCTGCCTTAAAACATCTGAATGAGAATACAGACTAAATGGACTCGCTGAGTCAATGAGCTGACTCGACGAGTCGGCTAGGGTTTTCCCCCGATGAGTTTGGACAAGTGTAACTCGGCGAATTGATGAGACAACTCGACGATTTACGTTGGGTTTTTGCGATGTTCTGAGGAACAATAGGGACTCGACGAATCACATAGGTGCACTCGGTGAGTCAGGTCAACATGGACAGTCGACTCAAGTGTTGACTTTAGGATTTGGTCAAGGCAGGGATTATGCGGGCCATGGAAGGGTAAAATGGTCTTTTACCCATCCCAAGAGTTAGAGAGGGATTAGCATGAGTTTATATAAAGTTGTGATCTTTAAGTGTTAATTAGAGATGTTTATTGCATGTAGGCGGAGATTAGGTTGTTCGAGGGGTATCTAGTTTCATTGCTTGCTTACGAGGTAAGTCTTCTCACTATACTTACCTGAGTGGTAATACCGAGTAACCGGAGGGTCTTATTGAGTCATCAACCGGAGGGTCCTATGTGCTTATGTGACATCCCCAATTTTCACGACCAGAAAAGACCGATTTGTTTATGCTTTGTTTTTAAAATCAGAGTAATCTTTTACAGAAAGCAGTTACGGAATTTGTTCCTAAAACAAAATATGATAAAATTTATCAAAACATTTCTCAAAGAAAATGTATTTTCATTAAATAAAAAAAATCTCGGGATGTCATGTTCCGATACAGACCAAAAACATAAACAGTACTATGCAGACCTTACAACAGTTATTTATAACTACTGGTCTATAATCTAAAATCTCTCGTCAAGTCATCTGACTTATAATCTTGTGTCATTACCTTTAATACAAAAAAACTGAATGGGTCAGGCTTGGAAGCCTGGTGAGCATATAGGGTTTTCAACCCACAATGTTATATCATATAAGTATATATATTAGAACTCACAAACTTATACAATTTCACCCTACAAAACAACTTTTATCCCACCCCGTCGATCCTCACAATAACACGATCTAATCTCTCATATCAAAATTTACCTCTTTAACAGAACCCTACTCACGGATCTAAAACTCACCCCTTGATCTGATCCATACTCCTGGATCTAAAACTAATCTCCTGATCTAATCCATACTCCCAGATCTAAAACTGTGCCCAATCCATACTCCCCGACTAGGGAGAATTAACTATGTCTTAATCCATACTCTCAGATTAATAACAAGTTTATCTCATTTATTGACAGTATCGTTTCCGAGACCCCTCTCGCAATAGTTCACAACACCTACAAGTTGCGAGCCTGCTAGTGTTCCACTGGACTGTCTAGAATAGTCCGTGGTTGTCATCCCTACTCTGCTGAATGACAGGAAGGCCATCGTTTGGGTAAAGGTTTCACTCATTTTTCACCTGTCACCCTCATCTCAAGATCTATATCACCTTTTATCTCCTTATTCAACTCATCTTTTATCACACACCAACTATCTCATCTACCCATGTTCTACCCAACATATTTGTACATATAAAATACATATACACTATAACTCATTTAAAAACTATATAAAACATTCATTCCACACTCATCTCAAATAAACAAACCATATATAAACACATAACATGTTTCTCATAGCATATACTTCATATTTTATGTGTTAGAAGAAAGTGACTACACATTTACTCATAACATAGATATAATACATTCAACCAATACTTGTATTAAAATTGTGTTTATGAAAGGGACTATACACTCACTTGATAATACGATGATCGAACAACACTAAGGCTCTAAATGTAGTATTCTTTGGTGAAACCGTGATACTTCCTTGAAAACCGGGCCTCTGGCGGGCAGAGTTTCTGCTCGGAAACTTTACTTCTCGGGATCTTCGGGGCTTCTGGACTTGTTTCGGGTGTCGGGATTGATACGGGGGCTTCGAGGATATAGCTTGCACGTAAAATGTAACACCGTAATTTTCAAAACTAAAATTTTCATTTAAATTCGCTTGATTCTTAAAACACTTTTTGTAAAAATCTCATTTTTGTTTAAATTACAAAACTTAACTCCATAATCAAATAATAATAATGCAGGATCCTCTAAAACATAACTCTTCCTCTGGTGTGTACAATCGAGCCGGTGTCGTCCTGTGATCCCGAGAGAAACCTGCAACACATAACACATAACACGGTAAGCACGAAGCTTAGTGAGTTCCCCAAAATACCACATACAACACATACGCCACTCGAGGCTATAATACGACCCTCCGGTCGATGTGTCTCAGCGGAACCCTCCAGTCTCGTACCTTGTTGGATCCTCTGATCCGGTCATAGCTCGTTAGGCCCTTCGGTCCGGTCTATATCGTTGGACCCTCCGGTCTCGTCTATACAACACACAACATACATATATCACAATGCACATAATATCATACATACACATAACACACAAGACCCTACGGTCTACACATAAATACCACTCTAGGTAATGTATAGTGAGAAGACTCACCTGAAAGCAGAAAGCAGTTATCCTTACACTTGAATCTCGAACTCGCCACCGGCTAACACATAAGGCAAATATCTCTAATTAAACCGACAATTTCTCTTTCCCTCTCTAATCGGGTAGTGGGTAAAAGACCATTTTACCCCTCTATGATATCTATTACTTATGTTGACCAAAACCCCAAAGTTAACAAAAGTCAACTCAAGTCAACGGTCAACTCTTACTAGACTCGTCGAGTGCACAAGAGTGACTCGGCGAGTCCATGCGTGTCTTCTGACTCCTCCAAGGCCTCACTCAACTCGTCGAGTGATTCTTCCACTCGACGGGTCTCCACTGGATTCGAATCGCAGGTAACCCGACTCGACTCGTCGAGTCTTCCCATGGACTTGGTGAATTTCCTCCATGACTATGCTCATTCGACCTTCTGAGGTCAGATCTACTTTACTAACTAGTAGATCTAACCTTGTAGCACTCAAAAGTCACGTAAAGGTTCAAAATTTACGTTCATGCAACCCACATATAGCCATAAATGGAGAAATAACCCTTAAAATGATCACCTAAACTCCAAACTCATAAAGGACGACATAAAGCTAGGGAATAGGGACTCTCTGAACCTCTCAAGCTCCAGATTCTGAAGATATATACACAAGGGGATATCACATACTCTAGATATCTTACCAAAAGAAGAGAAGAAACCCTAGATTCATGAAATCTATCACACAAACGAAGATGGACATGAATCCTTACCTCTCACAGCAGTTCTGAACAAAATGATGGAAGATTTGAGTCCCACAAGACAGCCTAACATGAAATCCAACCTTCCCTTTGCTAAAACACACCAAAATATGATGAATTGGCCCTCCCCTTGCACCACAAGCTTTCTCTCTGCTCTCTAGGGTTTCTCAGGGTGTGGTAGCTGCAAATGAAGGCCATAAGGATGTTTAAATAGGTTTCAAACCCGAGAAATTAGGGTTTCTCTGCCAGCACCTACTCGGCGAGTCCCTCCTCTGAGTCGTCGAGCCACTCATTAAATCCGCATGAGAAACTCGATTCGACTCGGTGAGTTGGATCCTCAACTCGTCGAGTCACTCATTTAATCAAAAGATTAACCTACACAATAATAACCCTGAAAATCTGGATGTTACAATTCTCCCCCATTTGAATTAGATTTGGCCTTCAAAATCATTCACACACAGATTAACTCATTAACCCGAAAGGTACTATCGAAATGATCTTCATACTACACTGATGTCTTTCTCTATGGACACCCGAAACCACATAGAACCTCCAAAACTAGAGTTTAAACCAACTCTTTCGTCGCTAAAATAATCCTTCCCAATAACCGGAAACTCTAGTGGCCTGACCCGCCGCAATACCGCCTACTTGAGCGATCACCATGATATTTGCTCCTCGAATATCAACCCAGTTTCCTCACTGGCTCTCTGATTCTCATGAGACCACATCCAACAACCGAATATCTCTCCTCCAAGCCGATCATGCTAAATGATACGAATCACGCCCCACGAAATAAAGGGCTCACACTCCACCGCAGCACATCTACTAGACTGCTATCAGAGACCATCCGAACAAAGAATCCCCAACACTCTGCCCTTAGACACAAAAGCATAACCATGCTCGCTCAGAAGTGTCCTCAAACATCGCATTCATAAACCTCAGCTCCAAATTCCATATCTCTTTTAACATCACATGAGGTCTGACCTCAACCCAATAGTTGAACCTCCACGGTTACCCATAACATGATCCAAAATGTCTCACTAAGTTCCTTCTAGCATCAACTATCTCGGCCCAGTGACACACAAGTCACAAAGTCCTCTTTACCCCAAACGGATACTTTACTGTCAACTGGATTCGTCTCATGTACCCCATGGTATTTCCCGTGCTCTCGAACTGACCCTGCTCAGGTCTAACATATTAGTGACAACAATAACCCCCCCTCTTAACACGGAATCCATCTCTAAATCCGAAACTCAACCCGCCTAACTGACGCATACCCAGAGCCAAACTCAACTCGAGAGTTTGGTTCGCCCCAAAGTAGGAACTACTCATTCCAACGAAATGCTCACCTCATAACTCATGACTCGCAACCTACACGCAAACCACCACTCAATTCGGGATATAGCGATTTCCGACAAAGACGGAGACCCCAGTCTCGCCCCTGGTACAACCACCAGGCTCCAAACTCAATACTAGGGCTACTCAAGCCTAAAAATCTTGTGCATCATACTCTGATTGGAGATCACTTCATCGTCACACTCTCTTATCGTCTAGGGAGTACTATTGCTCCCTGCGGCAACATGATGACCTCTCGATGACTAGTGAGTACTACGGCTCCTTGTAGCATCACAACAGCCTCTGACTAGCGAGTACTACGGCTCCCCGTAGTATCACAACTCCCTCTCTCTGACTTGTGAGTACTACGGCTCCCCATAGCATCACAACACCCTCTGACTAGTGAATACTACGGCTCCTCGTAGTATCACAACTCCCTCTCTCTGACTTGTGAGTACTACGGCTCCCCATAGCATCACAACACCCTCTGACTAGTGAATACTACGGCTCCTCGTAGTATCACAACTCCCTCTCTCTGACTTGTGAGTACTACGGCTCCCCGTAGCATCACAACACCCTCTCTCATCACCTCATAATCTCATTCTCACTACAACACCACACTACATCCACTAACTCATGCTCCGCATACTATCATAGATAGCTACACACACTTGACCCAAATACGCATCTTAGACTCTGAAGACGACCGCCATAACAAAATACCTTCCCTTGCTAAGATCCATAATCTTAAATAATCCCTCTTGATGGCAATACTCGAAGGGCTCCCACTGGAACCGTAGATACTCAAATCACCTCTTGCTGCCTCAAATTCACGAGTCTAATATAATTCGGAATTCAGGACGTCATACTCGGACACCCCAGAACACCATCGTAAAACACCGCATTGTCCTGCTTCAACCACCAATCCCATACTTACGACATCATACACGGATACCTCCATCCATTCCCTCAGGATATCATAACTATCCTTCATTTCACACAACGTGCAACTTTGGAGTATCCCAACTCTCAATCGAAACACTGATGAATCGACAATGACTCGGAACATGATGACAACCATCTGAAACTCCCTCCTTTATTGTTCAAAGCACATGCAAGAATACACTGACCGACCCTGAGGTTGGTCGCCAATCAATTTCTTTCCTTTCCATATTGCATATAATAGCCCATACTCTGAACCAGAAATTCGCAACCGCCGATCTAACCTTGCAAGCCAACCATCTCGATTTCACCATTTTAACCTTGAAGGATTCCTAATCACCACAAGGTCTCCAACCAACGACCACTTTCCATGGAGACACTCATCCTTTTCTCAAACGCATACCACATGCACTACCTCGCTCTGCACCTCTCCTTGACCATCAATAACTCTGGTCTCAGGAATTCGCACCGCATGCCTCTCTATCCAGTTCTCTAATCGCTCTTGAACAATTCTTAGATCTCCTTAAAAGCAATCGGTTCTCCCCCACTTATGGTTTGATGCATCACCAATTGGTTTGCCAACAATCTAACCCACAGACTATTCTTACCAATAACATCACACCTACTCTTGGAAGGTGATACGCAAGGCTAGAGGATCTCCCTGATGGAGGTCAAGTAATTCTAAATTCTCCGAATCTCCGATGAAATCCTCAGAAACTACTCATCATGACTACCTCTAGTCATTCAGAATCTCGTACCATCCCACTACCGGACATCTCAACTGTCCATTCGTAACCCTGACTCTCAGTCTGAAAATAACGAACTACATAATCCTCATCATCGACTCTTCAACCAACGTTCCATCACGTGGGTTGTAATAAGAGTGGATTCCTCGTTACGACACTCGATACTCATCATAGACAATAAGAGCCACAGCCCCAAAATCCTCTCCTTGATCGTCTGCCGCTGTAGCTAATACATGCCCTAGTATGCTCAGATAGGGTGTAACCTCGTCCTTAACCATCCCAGTCTCCGTTGACAACCTGCTCAGGCTCTAACACTACCTCTCGGCAGACATACTTCCTAAATACTCTGATGAAGGATTGTAACCCAAGCCACCCCACAGGGCTCACCCCCATCCTTGGAAACCGAAAATCTCAATACCTCTCCTGTTTCCCACAAGAATAGAAATAACACTACTCAAGTCACAGAAAAGGACATCTTCATCATCGGCTGAGTGCTCAACTCAAACCACGACCCTCCATAACCGCCATCACTACTCACCCTTGAGTCTTGTGACTACATGTGCAATCTTACCAAGATTACTTTGAAATGCTCTCGACCTCCCTCTCCAGGGATGCCTCTTCGGACTCAATCATGGCCCTCAGGCCTAAAACCCTATTGCGTCCAATCTCCACCTAATCAATCATGACCGGATAACCGGAGAACCACGAACAACATTCGCCACGAACCATGGTACTCAGCCCATGACATCACTTCTCAATCCGCTATATGCATGGTACCTGAACGATGACATCACTCCTTAATCTTCTACGATGTATGGTACTCGAACCATAACATCACTCCATGATCTGCTACGATGTATGGTACTCAAACCATAATATCACTCATCAATCTGCTACGATGTATGGTACTCGAACCATAACATCACTCCTTAATCTGCTACGATGTATGATACTCGAACCATAACATCACTCCTAAATCTGCTACGATGTATGGTACTCGAACCATAACATCACTCCTCAATATGCTACGATGTATGGTATTCGAACCATAACATCACTCCTTAAGCTGCTACGATGTATGGTACTCGAACCATAACATCACTCCTCAATCTGCTACTTAGAACCTTCAGAATACTCCCTGTATCGAGTATAGGTCCTCTGCTTTCGATAGTACGGGCCCATACTACCTGCCACATCTACCCATACTTTCCACACAGACCATCCCAGAGCTCCTAAGTAGCAGCTCAACCCTCTCGTTCACCAATCCCGTCAGGTGTGCTCGCTCCTCAGCGAAATGCTCTACTCTGCCAGCGTACTCATCTGACTAAGGCTACTCCCTAGGCTCTTCCTAGGTTCTCACACTTCTCCGCCATCACCTGCTGAAGAACTCCTAATGATGCCAGCCATCTACTTCCTGAATATCGTCATACTCACTTAGTAGCTGACTCCCATCGTCGAGATTTCCACAAAGCATAAAGCAAGCAACATTCGGCCATCGAAGCATCTCCTTCAGCTCGTAAAACCTCCCTAGGTTATTATCCACTCGCTATCCACATACTCGAACGATATCACCGAACTCTAACATCTTCACCCCACATGGCCTCTGGCTACCCTCTCAGCAGACTCCTCATATGCTCATATAGATACCTCTTCTAGATTACTCCTCTACTTGAATCCCCAAAAGGATTCCTGCAGAATACTCTCACTCATCTCAGACTCTAAAGCACATCACATACAACAACAACTCCTAGGCTAAGGCATAAAAAATCAGGCCACTCTAGTCTGAAGATATGAAATACCTAGCCTGTCTCTAGCATTCATAATATCTCATAAAATGTATCATAAATATCTCATAACAAAAGTAAGGGTATTTTGGGAAATCACCGTTCGGGCTCTGGCTGATTGTACACGTTGCTCTTTCTCGTTTTCTCTTTGAACTCTTATTCACTTTAGAAAACCCATTTCTTTGAAAATTTTTCTCAATTCCTCAGTTTGAGTCCATATTTACCCGAAGGTGCGTCCGAATCCCTCAAACCAAGGCTCTGATACCAACTTGTAACACCGTAATTTTCAAAACTAAAATTTTCATTTAAATTCACTTGATTGTTAAAACACTTTTCGTAAAAATCTCATTTTTATTTAAATTACAAAAATTAACTCCATAATCAAATAATAATAATCCAGGATCCTCTAAAACATAACTCTTCCTCTGGTGTGTACAATCAAGTCGGTGCCGTCCCATGATCCCGAGAGAAACATGCAACACATATGACGTAACATGGTAAGCACGAAGCTTAGTGAGTTCCCCAAAATACCACATACAACACATACGCCACTCGAGGCTATAATACGACCCTCCGGTCGATGTGTCTCAGCGGAACCCTCCAGTCCCGTAGCTCGTTGGATCCTCTGATCCGGTCATAGCTCGTTGGACCCTTCGGTCCGGTCTGTATCATTGGACCCTTCGGTCCAGTATATATCGTTGGAATCTCTGGTCCGGTCTATACAACACATAGCATACATATATCACAATACACATAATCTCATACATACACATAACACACAAGACCCGCCAGTCTATACATAAATACCACTCTAGGTAATGTATAGTGAGAAGACTCACCTAAAAGCAGAAAGCAATTATCCTTACACTTGAATCTCGAACTCGCCACCGCCTAACACATAAGGAAAATATCTCTAATTAAACCGACAATTTCTCTTTCCCTCTCTAATCGGGTAGTGGGTAAAAGACCATTTTACCCCTATATGATATCTATTACTTATGTTGACCAAAACCCCAAAGTCAACAGAAGTCAACTCAAGTCAACGGTTAACTCTGACCAGACTCGTCAAGTGCACAAGAGTGACTCGGCGAATCCATGTGTGTCTTCTAACTCCTCCAAGTCCTCACTCGACTCGTCGAGTGAACCTTCCACCCGACTGGTCTCCACTGGATTCGAATCGCGGGGCAACCCGACTCGACTCGTCGAGTCTTCCCATGGACTCGGCAAGTTTCCTCCATGACTATGCTCATTTAACCTTCTGAGGTCAGATCTACTTTACTAACTAGTATATCTAACCTTCTAGCACTCAAAAGTCACGTAAAGGTTCAAACTTTACGCTCATGCAACCCACATATAGCCATAAATGGAGAAATAACCCTTAAAATGATCACCTAAGCTCCAAACTCATAAAGGACTGCATAAAGCTGGGGAATAGGGACTTTCTGGGCCTCTCAAGGTCCAGATCTGAAGATATATACACAAGGGGACATCACATACTCTAGATCTCTTACCAAAAGAAGAGAAGAAACCCTAGATTCATTAAATCTATCACACAAACGAAGATGGACATGAATCCTTACCTCTCACAGCAGCTATGAACGAAATGAAGGAAGATTTGAGTCCCACAAGACAGCCTAACACAAAATCCATCCTTCCCATTGCTAAAACCAGTGTTCTAAAAGGCGCGCCATGGCGTGAGGTGTGGCTCCGCCGTTACGAAAAGCCTCATAACATTGTTGATAGGCGTGGTGCGTGGCAAGGCGTGATATGGCGCGCCATGGCGCGTTATGGCGCCTGTTTTTTCATTTGAGACATGGCTTTTTGCTCTTTGTTATGTCTTTTCTAATCAGAGATACAAGTATTGTGGTTTTTATTAAATTTTTGTTACTAGTTATTGATCTAACACTTCTAAAAAGTAGTTATATTTAATATAAATTTATATTTATGTGGTAATATAATTTTAAATTAATACAAAATCGCCGCCTTACATCACGCCTTGAAAAACGCCATGTCTCGTTAAGCTTGAGGCTTGACCTTGCTGCCACGCCACGCCTCACACCATTTAGAACCTTGGCTAAAACACACCAAAATATGATGAATTGTCCCTCCCCTTGCACCACAAGCTTTCTCTCTGCTCTCTAGGGTTTCTCAGGGTGTGGTAACCGCAAATAAAGGCCATAAGGACCTTTAAATAGGTCCCAAACCCAAGAAATCAGGGTTTCTCTGCCCAGCACCTACTCGGCGACTCCCTCCTCTGACTCGGCGCGTCCACTCATTAAATCCGTGTGAGAAACCCGACTCGACTCGGCGAGTTGGATCCTCAACTCTTCGAGTCTCTCATTTAATCAAAAGATTAACCTACACCATAATAACCCTGAAAATCCGGATGTTACATAATACAAGGTAAAACGGGAGAGTGAAAAGAAATTTGGCAACCAAACTCGGTTGCCTTCATGTTCTATTTATAGTGCTGAAGTCTGCCGCGAAAGCAGGGCGTTCCCCAAACACGGTGCGTAGGAGCGGGGTTCTGATCCTATCCCTTATCCGTTGAGTCAGCATCGACGTGGCCACTCCGGAGCCAAGTATTAAACGCAGGGCATTCCCTAATTGAACGTGGGGCGTTCCCTCTTTGGGATGCGTGCCTCGAACTTCAGAAATTCATAACTTTCGCATACGATCTCCGTATTGGACGCTCTTTATATCCACGCGTAGGTGAGACTATGCTCTACAACTCTCGTTTAGACTCCGTCAGCTAATTTTGAATTTATTTTTATTATATTATTTTTAGTAGGCCGGGAGAGGAAAACTCCGTTAGAAATTTATAACTTCTTCATCTGACGTCCGTTTTCATCTGTCTTTTTACCGTTGCACTACTATCGACGAGATCTTCTATTCTCGTTTAGAATGTTTCGGCTACAAATCACTCAATCTCAAATCTGAACTTCGGGCTGCATACTGTTAAGCTGAAACTTCGGAAATTCATAACTTCCTCGTACGAAGTCAGATTTAGACGCTCTTTTTATGTACGCTATCGGTTTAACATATTCTACGACTTTCATTTAGATTGCTAAGGCCAAATATCACTCTAACATAAATTCACTTTTTACATCGTGTTGTGTCATGCCGGTTTTGTCGTGAAACTTCAACAGGTCATCACTTCTTCGTTATAACTCGGATTTTGGCATTCTTTATATGCACAGAAACCTTGTGACATATACTACAACTTGGTTATGATTATTCATTCTATACACTCTTCTATCAAAAAGTCATTTTTGATGCTTATCGTCTCTAAATTGACTAGCCTGGATCTACGGGCCTTACAATTATCTCCCCCTTAGGATGATTATGTCCCAGAATCATCAACGAAAATAGGACTTGTATAATGATTCCATACGTTATCATTATGTAACACTCGTGTTTCTAGCCTAGGCATTTATATTGAGTTGATAGTCTAGGTTAACCTTTGTAACTCATTTTGAAGAAATGGGAAGGAGTTATGTGAATATTATGTGAATTATGTGTTTTATGCTTAATTAATAGGGCTTAATTAATTAACAATAAAAATAAGCGTCAAAATTAAAGTGTGAGATAAGCCTAATATCTTTACATAAAGTTGTAGTGGTCGAAACAAGGGTTTCGGGGATATAAAGAATACCAAAATCCGAGTTATAACGAAGAAGTTATGACCTGTCGAAGTTTCGCGACATAACCGGCACGGTGCTGAATGTCGTAAAAAGTGAGTTTTTGATAAACTACTTTTTAGCCTTAGTAATCTAAACGAAAGTTGTAGTATTCGTTAAACCGAGAAGTTCGATAAAAAGAACGCCCAAATCTGACTTCGTATGAGGAAGTTATGATTTTTCGAAGTTTCAGCGTAGCAGTAGACAGCTAAAAACTCGAATTTTAGATCGAGCAATTTTTAGCCGACACAACCTAAACGAGAATTGAAGGTCTCGTCATTAGGAGCACAACGGTAAAAAGTCTGACGAAAACGGACGTCGGATGAAGAAGTTATGAAGTTTTAACGGATTTCCTGTCCCGGTCTGTTAAAAATAATAATATAAAATTTAAGTTCAAAATTAGCCGACGAAGTCTAAACGGAAGTTGTAGATCGTAGTTTTAGCTACGCGTGCATATAAAGAACGTCAAAAACGGAGCTCGTATGCGAAAGTTATGAATTTTAGAAGATTTTGGCACAAAATTCGAGAAATTTTGCATAAATAGGCTTCACCCGGAAGTGCCACATGTCCTCGCTTCGCATGTGCCACGTATCCGGAACCTGCTGAGTCACCGAAGCCACCTGGCGTGGCGTGTCATTTCCTTCCGAGTCCGAGCTGCGGTCCAATCCGCTGACTACACGTAGAAGCCTCGGTGGCGAGCCTCGCATCCGACGCGTGTGTAGTGACTCATGAGTCCGAACCCTCGCAGGCGCCACGAAGCCCCCTCATCGGATCCGGACTTCGGTCCAATCACAAGCCGCCAGAGAGCCCTTCGCACGTGCAGCCCTCATGCGAGCCTCCCCCTCTGCGAGCCTTCTCAGCCGTCGGATCAGAAGACTCCTGACCGTCCGATCAGAAGCTTCCCCCTATAAATAGGAGGGTGCGAGCCCTCCCGAGTATTTTTGGAATTTTGCCATATTTAGCCCTTAAACCCATATTTTCTTCATATTAACATCCTGCAAAGCCCCGGTATCGATTGTAAAGCCCGGAATACCCTACGAAGTGCCCGAGAAGCCCGGAAAATTTATCTTTTCGATTTCGAAGCCTGACTTTTACAAAGCCCGGTTTCTCAATAAAACTCCCGGTTTTATTAGAAACGATCGTTTTAGGAAACAAATTGCTGCCCGATTATCATCAAATCATGTGAGTGTATAGTCACTTTCATTTTACACATAGATATGAAGTATTTACCTTATAATACATGATATGTGTAAATATATTAATTATTTATTTGAGGTGATTGTTGTGTTGATGTTTTATACAAGTTTTAAATTGTATAAGTATTTTTATCTACAAATATGTTGGGTAGAACATGGGTAGATTGTGATGTGTGATAAAATAAAATTGATGAGAGGCCTCGATGTGTTTTGATATCCAGTCATCTAGCGGAGTTTGGATGACGACCACGGACTTTCTAGACAGTCCAGTGGGAAACATTAGCAGGTCCGCAACCTGTAGGTGTTAATGAACTAAGAGTGTTCATTCGCTGTACTCCATCCCCCTCATGGTTGCCTTTAGGACATGTATGGCTGAGGAAACCCCTTAGCAGTAGTGTCCATCCCGATGATATTCTTTAGGCTAGGTCCCTTGTGACAAGTGTTTAGGGACATAAAGTGAGGATAACGAAAATGGGTAATCAGGGTTATTGTTGATTGATGAACTTAGTAAGTTTATTATTATTGTGGGTTGAAAACCCTATATGCTCACCAGGCTCCCAAGCCTGACCCACTCAGCCTTTTATGTTACAGGTAGTGGACCCCGAGCATAGTCGGAGTACAACGAGAGATTTTTGGATTATAGGCCAGTAGTTGTAAATAACTGTTGAAAGGCTTATAATGTCTTGTCTATGCTTTTGATCTGTATCGGAACATGACATCCCGAGGTTTTGATATATATATGGAAAACATATACCTTCTTAATAAAGGGTTTTGATAAACTTTTATCATATTTTGTTTGAGGACCAATTCCGCAACATCTTTTAAAAAGATTTCTCTGATTTTATTTTAAAAAGCATAAATTAAATTGGTCTTTTCTGGCCGAGAAATTAGGGGATGTCACAGTTGGTATCAGAGCATTAGTTTAAGCGAACTAAGAAATTGTAGAATTTCTAGACTTGAACTTAGAATGCTAAGTGATGATTGTGAGATGAGTGTCTACCATATTTTAGACACGAGCACTAGTTTATTTTAGGGAAGATGCCTAAAATGCCCTTATGTGCTAAATGCTATGTGTTTGCCATGTGTGCCATTATTTGTTCGGATCTATGGTCTGTTGCCGACCGGATCTGGAAACCTTATGTGTGTAGGATTCTAAGCGTATGATTACGAGATTAGAACTAACATGTAAACGTTTCGGAGTGATAAGGGAATTGACATGTCTAACAAGGATAAAGACCTAAATTCGCCTTATTCGTTATATAGATTGTAATGGCCATAAATCGTAGTGGAGCTGCAAATGCAAATGGAAACAGGGATCAACAGCCTCAACCTCAAGTAGTTGAGCAAGTACCTGTTGTAGGAGCTGCACCTGAGCCAATGACGATGGATGGGGTACAAGCAATGATGCAAATGATGTTAGATCGCCAAATGGGGGAGACAAGGCGATTACTACAACAACATAGGGAAGAGACTACGATGCCTGTTGAACAGCCCGTATTGAATGAAGGGCAATCAGTAGGAGGGAACTACAGTGGGACTCTTGGTCAAGCCAACCCACCGATAGTTAGACAAAACAACCAGGATGGAGGAGTTGATGGACGCGGATGCAAATACAAAGATTTCATGGCATCCAAACCGCCGTGTCTATCTGGGAGTCCGACACCGGTGGAAGTCATGAATTGGATCTCCGAAATGGAGACGATGTTTGAAAGTTGCGAGTGCAGCAACAAACAAAAGACCGCACTTGCGATTCCTCTGTTAAAGTCTGGTGTGTTGAGCTGGTGGAAGTTACTAGCCGATTCGATGCCCAAGGGTGAGGCTAGTTAGATGTCTTGGGAAGAATTTGTGGTACAACTGAAATTACAGTACTGCTCTGAGCAGGATCTTCTGGAAATCAACAATGAGTTTCAGAATTTAAAGAAAGGAAAGATGAGCGTTACTGAATACGCTGCTAGTTTTATGGAAAAGATGAAGCTAGTTCCTCATCTAGTTCCAACTGAACTCTCTAAGGTCAACAAGTTTGCCCTCGGATTACCAGCGGACTTTGGTCCGATGGTTAAGCAAGCAACCACTTTGAAAGCCGCCATCTGGGCTGCTAAGAATGTCGAGGTTCAGATCAAGGAGAAGGGTCTGGAGAGGGCAGAAGTTGGTGAAAAGAGAAAATTTGAAGGAGCTTCGGGTTCCAACAAGAAAAGCAAATTTTCTAAGTCCAAGAAGTTTGGAGGAGGAGGAGGTGAAGTGAGATGGTGTGAGAAGTGCAAGAGAAAGCACTATGGGAGATGTAGTAAGGAGGTGACTTGCTTCAAATGTGGAAAGACTGGGCATTATGCCAACATGTGTCCGTCCGAAAAGAGGATATGTTTTGAGTGCCATGAAGTAGGGCATGTTCTTAAAGACTGTCCAAAGAGGAAGGATGCCGCAAAGCCCAATCTACCACCAAAGCCGAAGGCGATAGCCTTTCAGATGACACTTGAAGCTGCAAAAGAAGAAGCCGATGTCGCTTCAGGTACCTTTCTCGTAAACAAATTGCCTGCCCAAATTTTGTTTGATTCTGGAGCCAATTACTCCTTTATATCGCATGAATTTAGTAGAAAGCTAGCTTTGCCTGTAGATATGCTAGTTAATGCTATAATAGTCGAGATTGCTAGTGGCAAGTTTGTACCTGTTAGCCATCGTATGAAAAACATCCTCATTGACTTGGATGGGAATAAGTTCCAAGAGGAATTATTGCCTATCGAGTTAAATGGATTCGACATAGTTTTAGGAATGGATTGGCTTAGCGCCAATGATGCAGAAATACTATGTAGAAAGAAGATAGTAAAAGTAAACCCGCCAGGGAAAGAGTCGTTTATGGTGTACGGAGACAAACGCAGAGTAAACTCTGGAATCATTTCCCTAATGAAAGCCAGAAAGTGTTTGGCCAAGGGATGTGCATCATATCTAGCGTTCGTGATCGATGCCAAGATGGAACAGAAGGAGGTGCAGAATATTCCGGTGGTGTGTGATTATCCGGAAGTCTTTCCCGAAGATCTTCCCGGATTGCCCCCTGATCGACAAGTAGAATTTCGTATCGACTTGTTACCAGGAACGACGCCGATAGCGAAAGCACCTTATCGATTAGCGCCAACCGAAATGAAAGAACTTATGACACAACTTCAGGAGTTATTGGACAAAGGTTTCATTCAACTTAGTTCATCACCCTGGGGAGCCCCTGTGTTATTTGTAAAGAAGAAATACGGAAGCATGAGAATGTGCATCGATTACAGAGAGCTGAACAAAGTAACGATAAAGAACAAGTACCCGTTGCCAAGGATCGATGACTTGTTCGACCAGTTGCAGGGTTCGAGCTATTTCTCGAAGATCGATCTTAGGTCGGGATACCATCAACTAAAGGTGAGAGAGCAGGATATCGAAAAGACTGCTTTTAGAACGAGATATGGACACTATGAATTTTTGGTTATGTCGTTCGGACTAACCAATGCCCCAGCAGCTTTCATGGATTTGATGAATAGGGTTTGTAAACCATTCTTAGATAAATCCGTGATAGTATTCATAGATGATATCTTGATTTATTCGAAAAGCAAGCAGGAGCATGAAAAGCATCTGCGTGAAGTGCTAGAAGTCCTGAAAAAGGAGAAGTTGTATGCAAAGTTCTCCAAGTGTGAATTTTGGATTCAAGAAGTCCAATTTTTAGGTCATGTGGTTAACCAAGAAGGAATAATGGTTGACCCAGCAAAGATTGAAGCTGTAATGAAGTGGGAACAACCAAAAAGTCCTACTGAGATTCGAAGCTTTTTAGGATTAGCTGGATATTACCGAAGGTTTATCCAAGGCTTTTCTTCGATTGCTACTCCATTAACAGCTTTGACCCACAAAGGAGCCACTTATGCTTGGAATGAGAAGCATAAGGAAGCCTTTGAGAAGTTGAAGAAGAGATTGTGTGAAGCACCGATTCTTTCATTTCCTGAAGGAGTTGATGACTTTGCAGTTTATAGCGATGCATCCGGAGTTGGGTTAGGTTGTGTTCTGACCCAAAGGGATAAAGTGATCGTGTATGCATCGAGGCAATTGAAGGAACATGAAAAGAACTACCCCACTCATGATTTGGAGTTGGCAGCGGTAGTATTTGCCTTGAAGATATGGAGGCATTATCTTTATAGCACCAAGTGTAAACTTTTCACTGATCATAAGAGTCTCCAATATCTCTTTAATCAGAAGGAATTGAACATGAGGCAACGACGCTGGCTAGAGTTACTCAAGGACTACGACTGTGAGATACTTTACCACCTTGGTAAAACAAATGTGGTTGCTGATGCTCTCAATCGGAAGGTAAACCTTGAAAAGAAAAGGCCAAGAGCGTTGACAATTGAAGTTGTCTCGACTATTGTGGAAAGTATAAAGAAAGCTCAAGAGGAAGCTTTAGAGAAAAATGACCGAAAGGAAGAACGTTTGGGCAAAACGTTAGTGTTCGGTACAAACAACCAAGGGTTGAAGGTATTTCAAGATAGAATTTGGGTACCTAAGACGGGCGGAATAAGAGATCTTCTTATGGAAGAAGCTCACAAGACCATGTACTCAATTCATCCCGGCAGTACGAAAATGTATAGGGATCTAAAACCCTATTATTGGTGGCCGACGATGAAGCTCGATGTTGCTAAGTATGTGGCCGAGTGTGTAACTTGTGCTAGGGTTAAGGCACAACATCAGAAACCGTATGGGAATTTAGAACCTTTACCCGTACCCATGGGTAAATGGGAAGACATCACCATGGATTTTGTGACTAAACTGCCCAGAACAAGGAATGGTCACGACATGATTTGGGTGGTCGTTGATCGCTTCACTAAGAGTGCGCATTTCATAGCAGCCAAAGAGAAGTGGTCTATGGATAAACTTGCGAATTCTTATGTGAAGGAAATTATGAGGCTTCACGGTGTTCCATTAACGATTGTGTCCGATCGTGATAGCCGTTTTACCTCGAGATTTTGGAGGAGTTTACAAGAGGAATTGGGTACCAAGTTATGTTTGAGTACAGCTTACCATCCGCAAACCGATGGTCAGAGTGAGCGAACGATTCAAACATTGGAGGATATGCTGAGAGCATGTAACCTAGAATTCCAAGGTAACTAGGATGAACACTTACCTTTAGTAGAATTCTCCTATAATAATAGTTTCCACTCAAGCATTAAGATGGCACCTTATCACGCTTTGTATGGGGAGAAGTGTCGAACGCCATCATGTTGGCTGGAAGCTGGGGAAAAGCAGTTTATGGGACCTGAAATAGTCTATGAGACTGCTGAAAAGTTGAAAGTGATAAGGGAAAGGATGTTAGCTGCTCAAGATCGACAAAAGAGTTATGCTGACAAGAAAAGACAACCGATATCCTTCGATGATGGAGATTCGGTTTTACTTAAAGTCTCGCCGTGGAAGGGACTTATAAGATTTGGTAAGAGAGGGAAGTTGAGTCCAAGGTTTATTGGACCATTTAAAGTTCTTCAGAGGATCGGGAATCAAGCTTACAAGCTAGAGTTACCGGAAGAACTGGAAGGTATTCATAACACTTTCATGTGTGTTACTTGAGAAAGTTCACAGGAGATGTGCCAGACATAATTCCGATTTCTGAGTTAAGGTTGGATGAAAACAAGAGGTTGATCGAAGAACCTGAGGCAATCGTTGACCGTAAGACTATGAAGTTACGACGCAAGATGGTCGATTTAGTGCTTGTGCGCTGGAAACATACGAATGGACCAAATCTCACTTGGGAAACGAAGAGTGACATGATGAGTCGCTACCCGCAGTTGTTTGGTGATATGTGATTCCGGGGACGGAATCATCCTAAGGGGGAGAGAATTGTAACACTCGTGTTTCTAGCCTAGGCATTTATATTGAGTTGATAGTCTAGGTTAACCTTTGTAACTCATTTTGAAGAAATGGGAAGGAGTTATGTGAATATTATGTGAATTATGTGTTTTATGCTTAATTATTAGGGCTTAATTAATTAAGAATAAAAATAAGCGTCAAAATTAAAGTGTGAGATAAGCCCGATATCTTTACATAAAGTTGTAGTGGTCGAAACAAGGGTTTCGGGGATATAAAGAATACCAAAATCCGAGTTATAACGAAGAAGTTATGACCTGTCGAAGTTTCGCGACAAAACCGGCACGGTGCTGAATGTCGTAAAAAGTGAGTTTTTGATAAACTACTTTTTAGCCTTAGTAATCTAAACGAAAGTTGTAGTATTCGTTAAACCGAGAAGTTCGATAAAAAGAACGCCCAAATCTGACTTCGTATGAGGAAGTTATGATTTTTCGAAGTTTCAGCGTAGCAGTAGACAGCTAAAAACTCGAATTTTAGATCGAGCGATTTTTAGCCGACACAACCTAAACAAGAATTGAAGGTCTCATCATTAGGAGCACAACGGTAAAAAGTCTGACAAAAATGGACGTCGGATGAAGAAGTTATGAATTTTTAACGGATTTCCTATCCTGGTCTGTTAAAAATAATAATATAAAATTTAAATTCAAAATCAGCCGATGAAATCTAAACGGAAGTTATAGATCGTAATTTTAGCTACGCGTGCATATAAAGAACGTCAAAAACGGAGCTCGTATGCGAAAGTTATGAATTTTAGAAGATTTTGGCACAAAATTCGAGAAATTTTGCATAAATAGGCTTCACCCGGAAGTGCCACATGTCCTCGCTTCGCATGTGCCACGTATCCGGAACCTGCTGAGTCACTGAAGCCACCTGGCGTGGCGTGTCATTTCCTTCCAAGTCCGAGCTGCGGTCCAATCCGCTGACTACACGTAGAAGCCTCGGTGGCGAGCCTCGCATCCGACGCGTGTGTAGTGACTCATGAGTCCGAACCCTCGCAGGCGCCACGAAGCCCCCTCATCGGATCCGGACTTCGGTCCAATCACAAGCCGCCAGAGAGCCCTTCGCACGCGCAGCCCTCATGCGAGCCTCCCCCTTTGCGAGCCTTCTCAGCCGTCGGATCAGAAGACTCCTGACCGTCCGATCAGAAGCTCCCCCCTATAAATAGGAGGGTGCGAGACCTCCCGGGTATTTTTGGAATTTTGCCATATTTAGCCCCTAAACCCATATTTTCTTCATATTAACATCCCGCAAAGCCCCGGTATCGATTGTAAAGCCCGGAATACCCCACGAAGTGCCCGAGAAGCCCGGAAAATTTATCTTTTCGGTTTCGAAGCCCGACTTTTACAAAGCCCGATTTCTCAATAAAACTCCCGGTTTTATTAGAAACGATCGTTTTAGGAAACGAATTGCTGCCCGATTATCATCAAATCATGTGAGTGTATAGTCACTTTCATTTTACACATAGATATGAAGTATTTACCTTATAATACGTGCTATGTGTAAATATATTAATTATTTATTTGAGGCGATTGTTGTGTTGATGTTTTATACAAGTTTTAAACTGTATAAGTATTTTTATCTACAAATATGTTGGGTAGAACATGGGTAGATTGTGATGTGTGATAAAATAATATTGATGAGAGGCCTCGATGTGTTTTGATATCCAGTCATCTAGCGGAGTTTGGATGACGACCACAGACTTTCTAGACAGTCCAGTGGGAAACATTAGCAGGTCCGCAACCTGTAGGTGTTAATGAACTAAGAGTGTTCATTCGCTGTACTCCATCCCCCTCATGGTTGCCTTTAGGACATGTATGGCTGAGGACACCCCTTAGCAGTAGTGTCCATCCCGATGATATTCTTTAGGCTAGGTCCGTTGTGACAAGTGTTTAGGGACATAAAGT
This sequence comes from Lactuca sativa, assembly GCF_002870075.4. NCBI lineage: Eukaryota > Viridiplantae > Streptophyta > Magnoliopsida > Asterales > Asteraceae > Lactuca > Lactuca sativa. The sequence continues at coordinate 206,402,136 of NC_056631.2, read as the reverse complement.
GAGGATAACGGAAACAGGTAATCAGGGTTATTGTTGATTGATGAACTTAGTAAGTTTATTATTATTGTGGGTTGAAAACCCTATATGCTCACCAGGCTCCCAAGCCTGACCCACTCAGCCTTTTATGTTACAGGTAGTGGACCCCGAGCATTGTCGGAGTACAACGAGATATTTTTGGATTATAGGCCAGTAGTTGTAAATAACTGTTGAAAGGCTTATAACGTCTTGTTTATGCTTTTGATCTGTATCGGAACATGACATCCCGAGGTTTTGATATATATATGGAAAACATATACCTTCTTAATGAAGGTTTTTGATAAACTTTTATCATATTTTGTTTGAGGACCAATTCCGCAACATCTTTTAAAAAGATTTCTCTGATTTTATTTTAAAAAGCATAAATTAAATCGATCTTTTCTGGCCGAGAAATTAGGGGATGTCACACATTCCATTCTATGTTTCTTTGAATGAGTATCTAACTCTTGGACTTCTTGACCGCAGGCGATGCTCAATCTTGCACCTACTCTTCGTACTATGTTGGACTTTCAATCGTAACCTACGAGTTACAAAATAAATCCTTATTGAGGACTCCTTCTTCTTCTTCTTAGAATAAGTACTTTCCTTCATTTATTGTAACAGACCGATGGGTCATGTTCTAATGACCTCTCATCGTATGATGCAACGCTTAGACTCAAGTCTCTTAGAGTCAAATTCTAGAATGGAATAAACCTTCCTTCATATTCTAATGTGATATAATCACATTTTTAGCATGTAGCATTTCTAGCTACTAACTTCTTTAACAACGAGCGCGATACTATTGATCACATTGATCTCAATCTTCTGACTTAAGTTAGATGTTATGTCGAACCTGGTTCTCCGAACCAAGTAACAAAATCCTCGTAGTAGGACTCAATTTGATAAGACGACTAGGGTCGGAATAACAATCATCTCCTTAGTCATTACCGAAATAATGGTAACGACATACTTGAATAAAACGAGACCAATTACTCGCTTCTTGGTAACCTTGTGACTTTCACTGATCCAAGCGTGAGTCCTGTGCTTCCAGTAGTATAGATCTCTACTACTATTCACACCTACTCATACTCGTCCCAAGTATAGTCTCGCAGTCCCCAAATCCTAAAATCACAAAACAATTTAAAGCATATGAATGTGTCCAATTAATCATACAAATTTTTCCTAGACTCTACTAGGACTTCTTCCATGCACATCTTCACTCATTAGTTCTACTTCAACTTGGTTAGTGATGGAAATTCCAGATGATGGGACAACTTCAAGAATTACACCAATTGTTCCATCATCCTGCCAATCGAAGGTGTACTTCAGACATACCGGACTCCTTTAAACGTACTGTTATTTTATCAGACATAAACTAAAGGCAAGATACCACCTTTGATATCTTCCGATAGGTGTCACTCAATACATCAGATAACCAAAACCAGGGTTTATATTAATTCTTGAAACTATTACACCAAAGTTCAAGTTCACCCTATACTATGCCTCTAATAGCCTACACTTCCTGATACAGACTATATCTTGATATAAAGTCTTCATTCTTGAATCGTCGCGTTGTTTTCTGCTTCATCGAGGATCATGTGGAATGCCTTTGGCTTTGCTGGTTCATTCTTCTTTGGGCAATCTCTAGAAAAATGGCCTTCTTTGTTACATCCGTAGCACACCTTATTGTATGATGTGCACTTGTTGGCGTAATGACCTTTCATTCCACATTTGTAGCAAGTCACCTTTTCGTCGCATATCTCATAACGCTTCAGTGGTACAGTTGCCTTTGTAGCTTCTTCCCTCTTTGGGCAGCCCTGATTGAAGTGCCCTTCTTCATTACATTCGTAACATACCCTTTCGTTAAATGTACATTCATCGACGTAATGCCGATGCTTTCCACACTTAAAACATGTCACCTCATCGCCACTTTTTCTAGAGTTTTCCTTTTTGCATTTCCCGCACCATTTTTCTTTACCTCCTCTTTTTCTAGACTTTGAGAACATGTTGCTCTTGTCAGACTTTGAAGACCCCTTAAATTTCCTCTTCTTGCCAACTTCAACCTTGTTGGCGATACTACCGTTGATCACTTCTCCGACTGACTTAGCAACCCCGATAGTTGTCTCATGAGTAGGTTCTTAGCGTACTGGCACAGTATGTTCGTCCTTACTTTGTTGAATTAAACGCCTTGTTTCCTCCATTTGATGATCCAACATCATTCGCACCATTGCGTATACTCCCGCCATCGTGATTGGCTCAGGTGCAACTGATAGCTTTGGTGCAGTCCCAATCACGTGTGGCTCAGGCTGGGGGTTATCATTTCCCAATCCATTTTGCGTGCTTGCCATTTTGATCTATACACCAAACTAAGCGAACTTAGATTCTCATTCATGATAGATTTTCAAATCATCCTTATCACTCTGAAACGTTTACACGCTAGTTCTAATATCGTAATCGTACGCTTAGAATCCTAAAAACATAAGGTTTCCAGATCCGGTCTGCAACAGACCGTAGATCCGAACAAACAATATCATATATGGAAAACATATAGCATTTAACACATAAATTGCATTTTAGGCATCTTTCCTAAAACCAACTAGCGCTTGTGCCTAAAATATGGCAGACACTCATCTCACAATCTTCACTTAGCATTCTAAGTTTAATTCTAGAAATACTACAAATTCCTAGTTCGCTTAAACTAATGCTCTGATACCAACTGTAACATCCCCAATGTTCACGGCCAGAAAATTCCGATTTGTTTATGCTTTGTTTTTAAAATCCGAGTAATCTTTGACAGAAAGCAGTTGCGGAATTTGTTCCCAAAACAAAATATGATAAAATTTATCAAAACATTTCTCAATGAGAATGTATTTTCATTAAATAACAAAATCTCGGGATGTCATGTTTCGATACAGACCAAAAGCATAAGCAGTACCATGCAGACCTTACAACAGTCATTTATAACTACTGGTCTATAATCCAAAATCTCTCGTCAAGTCATCCAACTTATACTCTTGTGTCATTACCTTTAATACAAAGAAAACTGAGTGGGTCAGGCTTGGAAGCCTGGTGAGCATATAGGGTTTTCAACCCACAATGTTATATCATATAAGTATATATATTAGAACTCACAAACTTATACAATTTCACCCTACAAAATAACTTTTATTCCACCCCGTCGATCCTCACAATGACACGATCTAATCTTTCGTATCAAAATTTACCTCTTTACCTGATCCCTACTCACGGATCTAAAAATCACCTCTTGATCTGATCCATACTCCCGGATCTAAAACTAATCTCCTGATCTAATCCATACTCCCGGATCTAAAACTCTGCCCAATGCATACTCCCGGACTAGGGACAATTAACTATGTCTTAATCCATACTCACGGATTAATAACAAGTTTATCTCATTTATTGACAGTATCATTTCCGAGACCCCTCTCGCAATACGTGTCAATGGGTTTTTAGAGTACACTGGTGAACATCAAGTTAACAACACCTACAAGTTGTGAGGCTGCTAGTGTTCCACTGGATTGTCTAGAATAGTCTGTGGTTGTCATCCCTACTCTGCTGAATGACAGTGGGGGCGTCGTTTAGGTAAAGGTTTCACTTATTTTTCACCTATTACCCTCATCTCAAGATCTATATCACCTTTTATCTCCATATCCAACTCATCTTTTATCACACACCAACTATCTCATATACCCATGTTCTACCCAACATATTTGTAGATATAAAATACATATACAGTTTAACTCATTTAAAAACTACATAAAACATCCATTCTACACTCATCTCAAATAAACAAACCATATATAAACACATAACATGTTTCTCATAGCAAATACTTCATATTTTATCTGTTAGAAGAAAGTGACTACACATTCACTCATAACATATATATAATACATTCAACCAACACTTGTATTAAAATTGTGTTTATGAAATGGAATATACACTCACTTGATAATACGATGATCGGACAACAATAAGGCTCTAAATGTAGTATTCTTCGGTGAAACCGGGATACTTCCTTGAAAACCGGGCCTCTGGCAGGCAGAGTTTTGGCTTGGAAACTTTACTTCTCGGGATCTTTGGGGATTTGGGACTTGCTTTGGGTGTCGGGATTGATACCGGGGCTTCGAGGATATAGCTTGCACGTAAAACAAGGTAAAACGGGAGAGAGAAAAGAAATTTGGCAACCAAAGTCGGCTGCCTTCATGTTCTATTTATTGTGCTGAAGTCTGCCGCGAAAGCAGGGCGTTCCCCGAATGCAGTGCGTAGGAGAGGGGTTTTGATCCTATCCCTTATACGTTGAGTCAGCATCGACGTGGCCACTCCGAAGCCATGTATTGAACACAGGGTGTTCCCCAATTGAACGCGGGGCGTTCCCTCTTTGGGATGTGTGCCTCGAACTTCATAAATTCATAACTTTCGCATACGATCTCCGTTTTGGACGTTATTTATATCCACGCATAGGTGAGACTATGTTCTACAACTCTCATTTAGACTCCGTCAGCTAATTTTGAATTTATTTTTATTATATTTTTTTAGTAGGCCGGGACAGGAAAACTCCATTAGAAATTCATAACTTCTTCATCTGACGTCTGTTTTCATCTCTCTTTTTACCGTTGCACTACTATCAACGAGATCTTCGTTTCTCGTTTAGATTGTTTCGGCTAGAAATCACTTGATCTCAAATCTGAACTTCGGGCTGCATATTGCTAAGCTGAAAGTTCGGAAATTCATAACTTCCTCGTACGAAGTCAGATTTAGATGTTCTTTTTATGTACACTCTTGGTTTAACATATTCTACAACTTTCATTTAGATTGATAAGGCTAAATATCGCTCTAACGTAACTTCACTATTTATGTCGCGCTGTGTCGTGTCGGTTCTGTCGCGAAACTTGAACAGGTCATAACTTCTTCGTTATAACTCGGATTTCGGCATTCTTTATATGCACGAAAACCTTGTGACATATACTACAACTTGGTTATGGTTATTCATTCTAAAAACTCTTCTATCAAAAAGTCATTTTTGACATTTATCGTCTCTAAATTGACTAGCTTGGATCTACGGGCGTTATAACTTATATTGAGTTATGTGATTTTATGCATTTCTGTCTTTGTAATATATGTTATAGTATTCTTTGTTTTACTTAGATCGGACCAGAGGGTCCAAACTGAGTTGTGAGACTGGAGGGTCTTCACTGAGATATAGGACTGGAGGGTCCAACCTGAACTGTGAGATCGGAGGGTCCTCACTGAGACACATGACCGGAGGGTCCATACTGAGTCATGAGACTGGAGGGTCTTCACAGAGACGCATGAGATCAGAGGGTCCACGTCGAGTTATAACCATCAGAGGCTTATTATTTGTGTATGTGGTATTCTGGGGAACTCACTAAGCATTATGCTTACCGTGTTGTGTGATATGTGTTTCAGGTACTTCTCAGGATCGTGGGAAGGCGCCGGATTGATCGTACACACTTATTCGAGACTATGTGGATGATTCTGGGATAGTGACATTTTTGTGTGGATTTGTGTTGCGACTTCAAACAATTATGTTTTGAGAAATATATTATGACTTTTTTATGTGTTTTAAAAATGAAAATTTTGGTTTGAAAATTTACGTTGTTACAAGTTGGTATCAGAGCCTTGGTTTGAGGGATTCAGGTGTATCTTCGGGCATGTCTGAACTCAAACTGAGGATTTGAGAAAAAATTTCAACATAAATGATTTTTGTAAAATGAGAAAGAGTTTTAAGAGAAAACGAGTTGGAGCAGTGTGTACAATCAGCCAGAGCTCGAACGGTGATTTCCCAAAATACCCTTACCTATTTGTGTTATGAGATATTAGTGATGCATGCTAAAGGATAGGCTAAGTAATTCATATTTAGGGCTAGAGTTGTCTAATTTGTGATGCCTTAGCCTAGGAGTCGTTGCTATCTGTTATGTGCCTTGAGTATGTGTTGAGTACGAGTATCTAGCAGGAATCACTTAGAGAGAGAGTTTTGAGTTGAGAGATAATCTAGGAGAGATACCTAGATGAGCATACGAGAGGTCTACTGAGAGGGTAGTCTGTTATTCATGAGAGTTAGAGTACTTGTGAACTGGGATCCTAAGAGGAGGACTTGGGGTGACTACAGGTTGATGTGGAATGTAGTATTGGGCCTGTACTAATAAAAGCACTGAATCTGTATGCAACCCAAGTAAGAATCCTTAGGATGCTAAGGAACAAGTAGGGATGGGTAATCGAGTGTGAGCATACTCGAGCGAGTCTCTGACGATTTTTCGTGTTGTGTTTCAGAGACATCATGGTGGGTACATGCCACAACCCCGGGAGCAGTGGGACTAGTGATGAGGAGATCCGCAGGTCATCCATGATGAGGTGGCCGCAGCCATTCGAGAGGTGATACCAAAGATGTTTGGGTCTATTAAGACCACACTAATTAAGACGTTTGACGAGCGATACGCTGCTGTTACTGAGGCTACTGCTGCTGCTGCAGCCACTACAACTGTTGCCGCTATTAGGCCACAGGGAGGTGACTCGTTGTTGTTCAAGGAGTTCAGCAACACGAAGCCACCAAAGTTTGATGGGACACAAGATCTGATTGCTGCCATGAGATGGATCACTGACATTGAGGGATGCTTTTATACGTGTTCATGTCCAGAGCATCTGAGAGTCCTGTTCAAACTAAACCAGCTTCGCTTGGGAGTGAAGGACTGGTGGAAGTTTGTGATGACTGATTTTACCCCTGCGGATCATGCTGCAATGACTTGGGAGAGGTTCACCAAGTTGTTTCGAGATGATTATGTTCCCCAGGTGGAGAGGGAATGTTTGGCACATGAGTTTCTGTCTCTCAAGCAAAAGACAAAGTCGGTGACTGAGATTACTAGGATGTTTCATGAGAGGGCGATGTTCTGCTTGAGCACGTGTCCACAGAGTAGGCATGTGTGAGTCGGTATTTGAGCATCTTAAAGAGGGATATTCAGGAGTTCAAGGCGAACTCGTATTATCGGACATTGGATGAGTTGAAAACCAATGCCAGGACGAGGGAGATTGAGTTGGAGATTCATACCACAGAGGAGGGAGAGCAGCAGGGGAGAGATCGGAGACTGACACAGTCATAGCCGGCGGCTAAGCGGGCTAAGCCCGCTGATTCGAGAGCTGGAGGCCAGAAGGGCCACACTTGTAACAAGTGTGTCAAGACCTGAGAGAGATCTTGTTGGGCTGGGATGTGCTACAAAGGCGGCAAGGAGGAGCAAATTGCGAGGCACTGCCCCAAGGGATTTTCTGTTTGCTTTCGCTACAACCAGACAGGCCATCGGAAGGTCGAGTGTCCTTAGCTTACCCAGGAATCCGCCCAGACTACCACTCCTGTTGCTTTATGTGTTACTGATGGTCGGCCAGGGAAGGCCGAGCCTCCAAGGGCTCGTAGGAGAGCATTTCAGCTAACAACGGAGGAGGTCCACACCGCGCCTGATGTCGTTGCTGATACGTATCTCCTTACCTATGTTGTTTTGAGATTGTTATACTCACATTGTGCTGTGTGTAGGTACTTTTCTTTTTAGTTCTATACCTGCTTTGTTGTTGTTTGACTCAGGTGCGAGTCGATCTTTCGTGTCCTTAGCTTTTAGTTGCCACATCAGTATCCGACGTGAGGCGTTGAGTCGAACTCTGAGAGTTTCTATAGCTGACGAGCATGCAGTTCTTACTACTGATGTATTCCGAGGGTGTGTACTTGATATTTTCGATGTTGAGTTCCTGGTAGATTTGGTACAGATCACGATGGGTGATGTCTGTGTCATTGTAGGCATGGACTGGTAGAGTCGGTTTGGAGCTGTGATCGACTATGAGCATCAGTTAGTGACTATTCGAGAGCCTAGTGGGGGAGTGCTTACGGTGTATGGCGAGGATACTAGATCTGGATCAGTTTTCTGCTCTGCTTCCAGAGCGAGACAGAGTCTACAGTAGGGTTGTATGGGCTTTTTCGCTTATATGATGGATATGCAGGTAGCCACAGAGAGGCCGAGTTCAATCACCAAGGTTCTGATAGTGTGCGAGTTCCCGGATGTTTTCCCCGAGGAGTTACCGGGTGTGCCTTACAAGAGGTAGGTAGAGTTTCGGATCAATTTGGTTCCGGGAGCGGCGCCTATTGCCAAGGCACCTTATCGCCTTGCGCCACTAGAGATGCAGGAGTTATCCTCAAAGCTCCAGGAGCTGCTCGGGAAGAGTTTTATTAGACCGAGTAGTTCACTGTGGGGAACGCCGATCCTTTTTGTCAAGAAAAAGGATGGTTCACACCGAATGTGCATTGATTATCGGGAGTTGAACAAGCTGATAGTCAAGAACCGTTATCCACTATCGAGGATCGACGATCTGTTCGATTAGTTGCAGGGGGTGTCTTGGTTTTCCAAAATTGATTTGAGATCTGGATATCATCAAATGAGAGTCTGCGAGGAGGATATCCAGAAGATGGCCTTTAGGACTTGTTATGGGCACTATGAGTTTGTGGTGATGCCTTTTGAACTCTCCAATGCACTGGCAACGTTCATGGACCTCATGAACCGAGTGTGTAGGCCTATGTTGGATCGATCAGTGATCATGTTCATCGACTATATCCTGGTGTATTCGAGATCTAGAGAGCATCTTAGAGAGATGCTTGGAGTACTAAGGACATAAAGGCCTTATGCCAAATTCTCCAAGTGTGATTTCTAGTTACGAGAGGTCCAGTTCCTGGGACACCTCGTTAATCATAATGGGATATTGGTTGACCCAGCCAAAATTGAGGCAGTTATGAGATGGGAGGTGCCGATATCCTCGACCGAGATCAGGAGTTTTCTTGGTTTGGCTGGGTACTATCGGATATTTATTAGAGATTTCTCCAAGATTTTCGTCCCTGTCACCAGATTGACCCGAAAGGGCGTTACTTTTGCTTGGGGGCTTGAGCAGCAGGCCTCATTTGAGACTCTTCGCCAGAGATTGTGCAAAGCCCCAGTGTTATCCCTTTCCGAGGGAGTGGAGGACTTCGTAGTTTATTGTGATGCTTCTATATCCGATATGGGTACAATGTTGATGTAGAGGGGGAACGTCATAACATATGCATCGAGGCAATTGAAGGCTCATGAGACGAGGTATCCCACACATGATTTGGAGTTGTGTGGTGGTGTTCGCCCTCAAAATCTGGCGTCACTATATGTATGGGGTCCGGTGTACCATATATACGAACCACAAGAGCCTGAAGTACCTCATGGATCAACCCAACCTGAATATGAGACAGAGGAGGTGGCTGGATGTAGTGCAAGACTATGACTACGAGATCTTATATCATCCGGGTAAGGCTAATGTGGTAGCCGAAGCCCTAAGCCACAGAGCAACGAGTGCTCTAATCCGAGATGTGTGTATGAGGATGAAAATGATGACTCCAGTCTTAGATACCATTCGAGAGGCCTAGGTAGATGCTGTGAGACCGGAGAACCGCAAGAGGGAGCAGGTGATTGGGCAGGTTTCTGAGTTTAAGACCAGATAGTCGTGGGCTTATGACTTTCCAAGGGCGAATTTGGGTTCCTTATACAGGTGGAGCACAACTCATACTGATGGAGGAGGCACATAGATCGAGATTCTCGATCCATCCGGGGGTCACAAAGATGTATATGGACTTGAAGAGAGATTACTAGTGGCCCTGTATGAAAAGGGACGTGGCATGGGTAGTTGAGAGGTGCTTGACCTGTCGTCGGGTTAAGGCGGAGCACTAGCATCCACATGGCCCGTTACAGCCTCTAGAGGTTCCCCAGTGGAAATGGGAGCAGATTTCGATGGATTTTATCACCAAGCTGCCGAGGACTGTGCGTGGGGTTGATGCGATATGGGTGATTGTAGACCGGTTAATGAAAAGTGCTCACCTCCTCGCCATTAGTGAGAGCTCTTCTACAGAGAGACTGACCGAGATTTATGTGAGAGAGGTGGTAGCACGACATGGGGTACCGACCTTAATAGTGTCAGATTGAGATGTGCGCTTTACTTCCAGGTTCTGGAAGAAGTTCCATGAGGAGTTAGGTACCCGGCTATTTTGCAGTACCGTATACCACCCACAAACAGACGAGCAAAGTAAGCGGACGATTCAGATGCTCGAGCACATGCTGCGTGCATGTGTTATGGACTTTGGAGGAAGTTGGGACACCTATTTACCCTTGGCTGAGTTTTCTTACAACAACGGCCACCATTTCAGTATTGGCAGGCCTCCTTGCGAGCTCTTATATGGGAGGAGGTGTCAGACTCCCATCTGTTGGGGAGACGTAGGCCAGCTTCTTATATATTTCAATCAACTTATGGTTTTAACTTATGATTTTGACATATATAATTTCCTTAAAGTATTTCTACATGAATTACCGAATCCGAATACTCCGCGGGTACTCCCAAGTACTCCCCGAGTACTCTCGAGTACTCGCTACTCGGTAGTTGGCCGAACAGGTACCGAGTAGCGATTTCGACAACCATGTATGTACCCAACAAGAAGGACCGTGTATGAGATATTGGTTTATAATCGATTATAGGATCTGGATCACCAATATATGTCACATAGAATCCCTATGTGATAGTTTGGTCAAACCAAAAAGTCAAAACATGTTTTCCTAAACATCTTTTCTTGTATGGTAGTCAACCATATCCTTACGGTTAAATTAGGTATGATTATGATTGGACAATATAACGATGAAAGTAGTATAATAGAATAGTTGACGCTGTAAAATGACATTAATTAGCGGAGTCCAAATTAAAAAAAAAAAATTAACATTTTAAAAATTTTGACGTTTTAAATTTGGAAATATGATTTCAAACCTATTATTTTCGAAAAGGTTTAAAAGCTTTGCTAACCATTTTCAAATGTGTTCGTCATTTTTCGAAGTTCATGCGATTTGATAATCTTTTCGAACATCTCGAAGATGCAAAAAAAAAAAAAAAAAAAAAAAAAAAAAAAAAAAAAAAAAAAAAAAACCTGATAAAAAATGGCTTGTCTACTATAATCACACACCTACAAAAAGTACCTTTAAAAAAACCATTTAAACCACTAAACATCATTTTTTGTATATGAACAATATGTTTGAAAATTTTAATAGTATTTTTGAAAATGTTATTGGTCTTTGTAAATACTTTTTCCAAAGAATAACCTTACAATAACTCTTCGCATTATAATTAATGATTTAAAAGAGTAATATATTTTTTGATTTGTACACATTTGGTTACTGAGTTTTTTTCGTCCATATTTACCCTTCAACATGTTTAAGTTGTACACTTCAATCCTTAAGACCAACTACTCCAAGTAAACCGGGAAAAATAACTTAATAAGTAATATATTTATCACTTTCTACACATTTAGTCCTTAATATTTTTTTGTTGAAAAATAAGTCCTTGTTGTTTTTATACACATTCAATACTTATAAATAATTTCTTCTAGTTTTACGTACAACATCCTTCATGGGACAATCATTGATGAGGTGTTTGTGGTTGTTGATGGTTATGGCTATTGCGTGTAATCTCCCAAAAATATGATCCAAAATTTTCATTTTTAATTTAAATAAAACAGTATTCCAAGAATATTATCCATACAGCTCCAATGAAAATAAGTATCTTAACATCATAACAATCAGAGTCATATCTCAAAAGTGGAATCCATGTGGTATGTGCGATGCAGTCAATCCAATCTCTTCCGTTTGGAACCAGAAGTACATGAAACATAAACAAAAAACCGTAAGCATAAAACATAGTGAGTTCCCCAAAACACCACATACCACACATAATAATACATAACGGGCCTCGCCCGGCATCGGACCCCGTCCGGCATCGGGCCCCGCCCAACATACATATAACATATATCAAGTAAACACATACACATGCAATAATCACAAAGATACATAGCATACAAAATGGTCATCAGGCCCCACCCAACATCGTGTCCTGCCCGGTAAGCATATAAGCACATAACACATGCAAGAGTTACGCAGACATCTAACATAATAACATAGCATAAACATGGGTCGACATTAGTACCTTCGACCTACTAAACCCAGTGAGGAAACTCACCTCGCACTGCTGAATCAAACGGATAATCTCGGGATGCTGGTTTGACAATTCCCCGAGCTATCAATATCAAATAAAATCCAATTAACATTTCGATTCCAATCCATAACAATAAATCCATACTTGGGGTTAAAACTCAATTTTACTCCTAACCTAGTTGGTCCAAGAGTAATGCCTAATCTCATAATCTAAAAGGCCCAAAAGTCAAATAATCCACCAAGGCCCAATTATGGCGCAATTTCTAATTACGTCCAATCCCTTCCCATGGGCCTTAACCCAAGGCCTAATAAAGTTCCTGGCCCAAAACTTCCAAATTCAGATGGACCAACTAAACTCCAAACTTCTAAGCGCAAAACATGGCCCAAAATCGCAAAGCCACCTAACGGAGTACGTGGGGCGTACTCAGCGTGTAGGTGAAGCGTACTGGCTTAAGGTCTTATACGATGCGCGTACAAGCTTGTCCGCACAACGTACTCTTCCAGTTATACCCACCTTCTAGTTTTAGCTCTTAACCCATTAAGACTTTTATAACATTCCAAAAATCATGAACAAAAATTTCATTTTTAATTATTAAATAAAACCATATTTATCAAAATCATCTTCTCAAAACATAAGTCATAGTAGCTCAAAACATCATAATTAGTATATCCATATCAAAAGATATGTCAAATATATCAGAGTAAACATCCCAGGCTAAACATCATGGTGTGTGCAATGCAATCATCCCGAGCTCTTCCCTTTGCTACCGGAAGTACCTGAAACCAAAACTGAAAACCGTAAGCACAAAGCTTAGTGAATTCCCCCCAAAGTACCACGTACCATACACATTGTTGGGTTGAAGGTTCGTCCAAGGATTGCATCATTGGGCTCGGCTGTTAGTCCATTTATTTTGTACTCCGGTTTTGGGCCTGTCCAACCGTGAGCTTGTTAGGTTTACTATATAAGTATATGCTTGCATGCATATTAGGTTAACGATTATTACGATAGCTTTGCAGATTTCTTTATCGTTCTTGTAAACCTCCAACCCTCTACAGTTGATGTTCTTGATCGAGCTCTTCTGAGGGTTATTTTATAATCATTCGACACGTTTGATTCGTTCTTGAGTTGTTCTTTATTTTGAGTTCGTTCTTGCTGTTTAATATTTATTTACCTGTTTAAGATCTAATCGATCTTCAAGATTAAGTTTTAATCTCATCAATTGGTATCAGAGCAGGAGGCTGTGTAATCGATACACTTCTTTTCTGTGAAAAGGTTTCAATTAGGGTTTTTCCGCAATTACTGATATTTATTGAGCCGTCATCTCATTATTGACGTATCTTGATATTTATTGTTTTGCCTTAATCTGATTTATTACAAGTCTAATCTTTGAACAGGTTATTCGATCACAATGGACGAGTCGCAATCGAATCCCATCAATATTTCCAACAACATTGGTTCAACCACGAAGATTCCCATCCTATACACCCATGATTATGAAGTCTGGGCGCATCACTTCGAAGACTATGTTATAGGATCTGAGGATAATGGATACCTCATATGGGAAGCAATTATCAATGGACCGTTTTCTCACTCTGCAACGTCGAGGATTATTAAAACTCAAAAGGAGTATAATGATCTACTGAAGGATGTTAAAGATATTGCGCAAGATGAAAAGGACAAATTCCAGTGTAATATCAAGGCGTTACGATTGATCAGATTCGCCCTTCAGTCCGACACCTTCAGGTTAGTAAGCTCATGCACGACGGCAAAGGAAGTTTGGGATAGACTTCGTGAACTGTACTCTACAGACAAGGATCTTGAACACTCTATCCAAACCTTGCTCTTATCTGATTTTTTCAGGCAAGGAGCCGAAGAAACTGTGACCCAAACGTTCGATCGCTTCAATCATCTTCTCAGCAAGATGATCAAACATGACATCGAAAGGAAGCTTATCGAGCACAACGTTACGTTTTTAAATGGTCTAAGGTCGGAGTGGAGAGCAGTGGTGTCTACAGTTAAAGCCCATGAGCAGTTTAAATCATATTCTTTGGCGAAACTGGTGGGTATTCTCAAGTCTCAGGAGAAGATTGTGCTGCAGGAAAAGAATGTTGTCTCAAGCCTAGGTTCGCTGGCCCTCCTGTCAAAAAGTAAAGCTGTGATGGAAGACGAAGACCTCAACTTGGAGGAGTATGACCTCACGTCTGAGGATTATGCTATGATGGTGTCTAACCCCAAGAGGTTCATTAAGAAGAGATTCCCCAGCAACAAAAACCGAAACTGGCAGGGGAGTTATAGTTCAGAAAAGGTTAACAATGAACCGAAGGTTGAAGAGTCCAAGAAGGAACCGAAGGTAGATGGTGATTCTGGAGTAAGCTGTTACTACTGTGGTGGGTAAAACCACTATGCTAAGGATTGTGTCCTCAAAAAGATGGCTGAAAAAGATGAGGAAGCTTTGCTGCAGAAAAAGCTTGATGAGATGAGGAAGAAGAAATCTACCGCTAACCCTTCCATGAATGCTCTAATTGTGCAGGGTTCGGTTGCTGATGACGAGTTCGGTGGCGTGGAAGTTTGGTCAACCGACTCCGAAGACAATGAAGTGAGGAAGCCTTCGCATGGAAAGGCTTGTGTGGCAAAAGAGGAGAGCAGTGGAGGCAGGTGCTTGATGGTGTCCGACGTATCTCAGATGAGGGGATACAACACTGATGGTGGAAGCAATGAACCGAAGGAGCAGCAGGATATGTGCTTTACGGCCAAACCGCTCAGCGTGCAGTTCAACGAACTCGATGAACTGATCAAGAAGGTACAATCGGTTTTTGTTTCATTTAAAGTACCACAATGCTCATATGAAAAAGAACTAAAAAGTGTTAATACACGAATCTCTCATCTAGATAGTAGTTTAACTCAAACTCGAGTCACCAATTCTAACCTACCCGATCAATTAAGCAGGGTGTCTTCGAAGAGTGAGGAGCGGCGCATGTGGATCGAGTTGAAGGAGTCTGAATTAGTTAAAATAAAAGACGAAAACATTTATTGACAGAGAGACAATTTAAAGTTGTTAAAACAGCGAAATGTTTTTTGTTTAATTGCAAAACGTCTTTACACTAATATTACTCAGCTTCACTTGGATTGTGAAATAGGACAAAAGATTCATCACATGATTTTGCCCTTCCTTGAGTTTAAGGAGGATGAAATTGATGCTGAAGCTTATAATTGTGAGAGTGTGATTTCATCTGATGACGTCAATCCGACCTATATGTATGGACTGGACAAAATTGAATCTTTCATTAAATCCAAGGACCATAAGGACATGCTTAAAAAACTTTTGGATGAAAATGATAGACTTAAACTGAGAACCAAAACCATACAAAAATTTGACTCTTTAAATGCCAACTTGAGCTCAGAAAACAAAATTGATGTTGAAAATGCATCTGAGCTTAATGAGGATGACAATATGAGTGAAATTTCTGTAGAGGACACGGTTGACTGCTCAGAATTTGTGAAAAGCGAACCTGAAAACCACAAGAATCTAATTTCAGAAAATTCAGTGGAATTCGCTCGATTGTCCCAACAAAAGTCCCCGATCTTAGCAGAGAAAGCCGTTGTATATCAAAAGGTCAGGACCACTCCAAATCAAGTGTACAAGGTCACTGGAGTAACCGAACATCAGACTGCTGAACTCACAGCTATTGTAAACGAAGACAATGCTGATGGCTGCGATGAGTTCTTCTGGTCAGCTCCAATAGATAATGCAGATGAAACGGTAGGCTTATCAGAAAGGACCTCATGGATAAGTAAAGGTAGATACATACCAGAACCCTTGAACAAGCCAGATAATTTCGATGTGCCAAGTACCAGTGGTACGAAAGACATTCCTCAAGAGAATGGAAGTTTGGCAAAAGAAGACATTCCCTCTAGTTCCTTAGTTCAAAGTGAAACTCCCACAGTTCAAAGTGAACCAGCCAAGGAGAAACCGAAAATGAAAGCCAATATCCATCATCAACCGAAGCATATGAGGAATCAGAAACGTGAAAGGAATCAGAGATACAGGAAGAATCTCTCTGAAAGGAAACAATTCTGGCAATCCCAGAATGCATATTTCTCACATCAAGACAAAAATCTGAAGTTTGAGAATAATCCTGTCAAAAAGCATGAGAGCCACTCCAACCGAAAGCAAAGGTTCGGTTCTGAGGATGACTCCAACCGAAAGCAAAGGTTCGATTCACAGAATGACTCCAACCGAAAGCATAGGTTCGGTTCTGAAATCAAAAGAGATCAAAACTCTAAGGTCAGTCCCACCAATGATCAAAAGCAAAAGGGTCACCTAGAGTCTCCAGCCAAGAAGTCATCTCAATCTAAGCCCACTCCTTCTCACTCAGCTAATTCATCTAATTCTTCTAATTCTTCCAATTCATCTCCATCTCGCTCTAAATTTCACTCTGTTCATTCTCAAAAATCTCATTCGTCAGCTGAACAAAAAGGCAAACAGAAGGTTTCAGCATCCAAACTAGAGTCTAAACCGAACGCACCTAATCCTAATAAAATCAAAGTCTTTACCATCAAAAAGAAAGATCAAACAACACTAATAAAACGAACATATCTTGTTGACATCTCTCTTACTATTCCTGTTCCTGTGAAAGGCTCACGTGGACCCAAGAAACTTTGGGTTCCTAAATCTGCTTAATTTTTGCAGGTTATAAGTGACGAGCAGTTTGACGAGGAATGGTACATCGATAGTGGCTGCTCGCGTCACATGACAGGGAGGAAAGAAGAGCTCAGGGAATACAGGTCTCTTACAAATGGTGGCAACGTCAAGTTTGGAAACAACTCTTTCGGCACCATAAAGGGATACAGAATGATTACCAATGGTGATTTCACTATAAGGAAGGTGGCTTATGTGGAAGGACTCCAAAACAACCTCATCAGTGTATCTCAGCTTGTTGGAGGTACAGGTCTCAAAGTCTCATTCGACGATGAAGGTTCTGAAATTATTGAGAAGAAGACGAAGAAAGTAATTCTCAAATCAGAGCGTAAGGGTGAAATGTTTCCTCTAAACCTAAAACCCATCAAAGGAAACCCAGCAATATGCCTGTTATCAAAAGCACAATCTGACGAAAGCTGGTTGTGGCACCGAAGACTCTCTCATCTCAACTTTAAAGATATCAACAAACTTGTCACTAGAGGCCATGTTCGAGGTCTTCCATTGCTCAAGTTCGATAGAGATCATTTGTGTGCTGCATGCGAAATGGGGAAGCAGAGTCGTCAAAGTCATCCATCTATAATTAACACAAAAGTTGTTGAACCACTCGAATTACTTCATATTGATTTGTGTGGTCCATCATCTATCGAAAGCATCAGTGGTAGCAAGTATATTCTTGTTATTGTTGATGACTTTTCGCGATTTACATGGGTGTTCTTTCTAAAGCTCAAATCTGAAGCGACTCATAAGCTGAAAGTGTTCATCAAGCAAATTGAAGTACAGCTCAAGAAGGTTGTTTGCAACATCAGGAGCGACAATGGTCTGGAATTCAAAAACAGAGAATTTGAAGAATTTCTGGAAGAAAAGGGAATAAGTCACAACTTCTCAGCTCCCTACACACCTCAACAGAACGGGATTGTCGAAAGACGAAACCGATCTTTGTGTGAAGCTGCCCGAACTATGCTAAGTTTCGCTTCCTTACCTCTTTATTTTTGGGCTGATGCTATTTCTGCTGCTTGTTTTACACATAATAGGTCATATCTCAACAAGCGATTCACGATCACACCTTATGAGATTCTCAACAACAGGAAGCCCAATGTGAAATTTTTCCACGTGTTCGGCTCACGGTGTTTCATCTTTAACTCTAAAGAACACCGCAACAAGTTCGATGTCAAAGCCGACGAGGGAATCTTTCTGGGCTACTCTCTCACTTCCAAAGCATATAGAGTTCTAAACAAGCGTTCGAGAAAAATCGAAGAGACTTATTACGTGACTTTCGACGATAGCTATGTCAAAAAGCTACAGGCCAAAGAAGACACAACTGGGGAAATCTTTCCTCAAACTGGCCAAGTCACAGTCTCGATCGCTAATCTATTCGAGAAGTTTATGGAGCTATTTGGCGAACCAGAGAAAGCTACTCTCTCAGAAGCAGGTGCAGCAGACAACAAGGTAGACCATATGAAACAAATTGTCGAAGAAGCTGCTAGGAGAATGAACGAAGGAGGATCGAATTCTGATGAACCTCCATCCAACGATGCTTCAGTAGAGGGGGAGCCAAGCTCACATGTTGAGGGGGAGCCAAGCTCTCCAACTGCTACCGAAAGTACTTCTCCAACCGAAGGTACTTCTCAAACCGAAAGTGCTTCACCATCCAATGGTGCATCAACGCCTGAAAACCCAGCACCACAAGAAACCTCTGAACCTCAAGTTTCTCAAAGCATTCCAGAAAGCTCATCTATCGAGGGGGAGCAAGCTGACATGTCACTCGACTACGAAAGCCAATTCGAGCCAGAAGAAATGATCAATGCTGAACTGGACCCAACCTTTGATCCAAACTACCCTCCTCTTACCAAATGGACCAGAGATCATCCTATCTCTCAAGTGGTTGGTGATGTCTCCGAAAAGGTTCTGACCCGATCACAACTGAAGGCAAAACAGACATCCTTATTTTCCAAAGTTGAGTTTTGTATGTTTAACTCATTCGTATCAGAAGTTGAACCGAAGACAGTTAACACTGCTCTCGATCACACCGATTGGGTTCAAGCGATGCAAGACGAACTAAACGAATTTGAAAGGAACAAAGTCTGGCGCCTCATTCCAACTCCTCCAGATGCCTCGGTTGTTGGTCTCAAATGGTTCTTTAGGAATAAAATGGACAAGGAAGGGAACGTTATAAGGAACAAAGCTCGTCTGGTAGTAAAAGGATATTGTCAGGAGGAAGGGATTGATTATGAAGAGACTTTCGCTCCTGTAGCTAGGCTCGAATCTGTAAGAATATTTCTTGCTTATGCTGCCCACAAAAACTTTGAAGTTTTCCAAATGGACGTCAAGTGTGCCTTTCTTAATGGGGAACTCGAAGAGACAGTGTATGTGGAGCAACCTCCTGGGTTCGTGAACGAAAATTATCCAAATCATTGCTACATTCTGGATAAAGCTGTGTATGGACTTAAACAAGCTCCGAGAGCCTGGTATGAAACGCTAACTAAATTCTTAAAGATGTCCAAATTCAAACAAGGTTCGGTTGACCCAACCTTCTTTCGCAAAAAGGAAGGTAACCACCTTATGATCGTTCAAATTTATGTCGATGATATCATCTTTGGCTCAATGAATCCCAGCCTAACAGCTGAATTCAGAAAGCTGATGGAGACTAAATTTGAAATGAGCTCAATGGGTCCTATAAACTTTTTCCTTGGTTTAAATATTAGACAGGTACCCGAAGGCATCTTTATCAATCAGGAAGCTTACACGAAGACTCTCCTAGCAAAGTTTGGTATGATGAGAGATTCCAAAGTCAAAGTCCCAATGGCATTCGGCACCAAGCTAACTCCATCCCTAGACAAACCGGCTGTTGATATCACGCTCTATCGTCAAATGATAGGCTCACTAATGTATCTTACTGCTAGCAGGCCTGACATCATGTTTTCTGTGTGTTACTGTGCTAGATTTCAAGCAAACCCACGCGAACCTCACATGCTTGCAGTGAAGAACATTTTACGCTATCTCAAGCGAACTGCCTCCTTAGGTCTATGGTATCCTTCCAATTCAGGCTTCTTCGTTCAAGCCTACTCAGATGCAGACCTTGGAGGATGTGGACTCGATAGAAAAAGCACCACTGGCGGCTGTCAATTCCTTGACGGGAAGTTGGTTAGCTGGAAATCAAAGAAACAAACGTGCGTGTCGTTGTCTATTGCCGAAGCTGAATATATAGCCGCTGCATCCTGCACCTCCCAAGTGATTTGGATCCAGAGTCAACTTCGAGACTATGGACTCAATATGAAGAAGATCCCACTATATTGTGACTCTGAAAGTGCAATTAGGATCTGTCATAACCTAGTGCAACACTCTAAAACCAAACACATAGCACTGAGGTATCACTTCATCAAAGATCATGTGGAAGATGGAAATGTTGAAGTACACTTTGTTCGAACCACTGATCAACTGGCTGACGTCATTACCAAAGCTCTTCCTGAAGCATCATTCAACAGAATTTTACAAGGGCTAGGTATGATGGAATCAGAGTCAGTACCTCAAACTACCTCTCAACCTCAAACGTAAGAAGCGAAATTGACCGAACGTTCAGGTTCGGTTACATAATCTGACTCGCTCATCACTACAAAGGTAGTTTTCTTGGTTGTATATTTCTTGTACAAAGTTGTTTATCTTATTGTCAACAATATATTCTGATTGCATGTCTCAATTCATTGGTTTTCTAAAATTTTCCTAAACCGAAACCTACCGAATGTTCGGGTTCGGTTTTCTAAAATTTTCCAAAACCGAAACCTACCGAAGGTTCGGGTTCGGTTTTTCAAAGTTTTCTTAAACCGAAACCAACCGAACGCTCGGGTTCGGTTTTTCAAAATTTTCTTGAACCGAAACCAACCGAACGCTCGAGTTCGGTTTTTCAAAATTTTCTTGAACCGAAACCAACCGAACGCTCGGGTTCGATTTTTCAAAATTTTCTTGAACCGAAACCAACCGAACGCTCGGGTTCAGTTTTTCAAAATTCTCTTGAACCGAAACCAACCGAACGCTCGGGTTCGGTTTTTCAAAATCTTCCCAACCGAAACCAACGGAACGTTCGGGTTCGGTTACCAAATTTTTCCAAAGTTTTTTTTTACTCTTTCTAAGTTTTTTTTTTCTTGCTTATTTTTTTTATTTTATTTTACTTTTTTATTATCTATCAAAACTCCACAAATATTTTCTTTTATTTTTTTTATATATCAAAAACTCCAAAAATATTTTTCTCTTTTAATTTTGTTTGTGTGTTCGTTCGTTTATGGGGATATAATTGTTGGATTACTTAAGTGTCCTTAGAAGCATGCTGCTGTATGTGTCCCAAGCCTCATAAGATTCTGAATAATGGCCTTAATGACTTGGTATAAACAAACCTTGTCTTCCCAATTAGGCTATCACATTTATTCTAATCGTGAGCTACCTCACTCTCTTCTCATATGAGATAAGAGTTTTTCTGCTTGGTCTTTATTTTCGCAGCAGAGGTATTTTAATTTCTTAAACCATCTCCATTACATTTCTCCATCACATTCGTTTCATCAACGTAACCCTTGAGACTCTCAGAAATTACCACTGACGTTTATGGTTACACAACAACTGTGTTTATGATCTCAGTTTCGTGCCACTACGAGCTGAGTGAAACCCAAAATTCAACACCAAATCTGAATTGACAGTGAACAATAAATTTGCTCAAGTTTTCACCAACGAATTGACGGATGTCTCTTGATGAAATCTCAAATTTTTATTTTTGTGTGATTCCTATGAAATTGTTAAACACCATAACATTTCTTCCCTTGGGATCCAGTTTTTAATTTTTTTTTGAGATTTTATATTTTCCAAGCCAATTTAAAATTAATTCCTACCTACTTGTTCAACAGACTACACCGGTCTCACAAGTACTTTGTTCACTTTCTTTCTTATTTCAAGATTAGAATTGTTGAATCAAAGCGAAAGCCACCCTTAAGTAGCCTTATTAAAAGAAGCCTTTCAACATTTATTAATAAATGTTTGATCGTCATTTAACGGGAAACCACATTAACACTTTAAGGTCTCTCTTGATCTTGAAGGAAGAGATTCGTGCCCAGGATCATTTGTTTCGTGTCATTATTGACATCACTTGTGTTTCGGATGTACACACTGCACTATCCAACATCATGGAAGCACACGATCCGATTCTCAATCATTCGGTGAGGCGCTCCCTTGCTGAAAAACTTACTCCTGCCATGGACCTTCTCAGCAAAATCGAAGGCTTACCTAGTTTCGTGTCCAATCCAAAACAAGGGGGAGAAGGGAAGTCCGGATCGAAACCACCTCCTTCCTCATCAGCTGCTCACACAACCGAACCACCTCCGACTGGTCAATCTTCGGGTTCGGGTGTGAAGGATAAAGGGAAGAATATAGCTGAGGAAGAAGATGAAGATGACAAGGAAACCATTGCTGACTTGCTTAAACGCAAAAACAGTCGCAATGTGGAAAATGATAATGTTCGTGTGGCGCGAGAAGCTGAAGAAGCCGAACGCAAGAAGAAAGAAGCCCACGATCTCCTTGAGAGTAGGAAGACTCTTTTCCCTGCTTGGACTCGGGAGAGAATGATTAAAGAGGCCATAGATACTCCTAGCATCCTATGGCTCGAACCGGTGATATCCTTCGACTGCCATAATTTTGTTGATTTGCAGTTCGATATGCCGTTGACTCGAAAGGTGTTTATCTTCCATGCCTTCTCCAACATTTATGAAGTCCCTCATCCGAATCCTGAGGTCGATAGGGAGTTAATTGAATTCTATCTGAAGACCGCTCAACCACAGTACCAAACATGGAGCACTCAGAAGATCGTTAACGTTCGGGTCTTAAAGCCTTATACCGAAGGGAGATTCATCAACGTTCGGTTCAGGGTGATAAGAGGGTCTGCTAGAACCGAACATCTTATATCCTTGGCAGATCTACCGAACCTAAACCCTCATGATTGGATCGTTTTGCACAACATCCTTTTGACGAATGAAGCTGAATATGGTCCAATTATAGACCATCTCAAGAGGATGATTGTTTGTTACATCATGGAGGTCGCCTTAATGGACCAGGAGATAGCCGCCGTCTTCAAGAAGAAACCGAAGATAGCTCCTGTGGGATCGGCCAGTGATCTCAATCAAATGAAGATGGGCAAGATCGACCCGAGACGTAATTCGGTCATGTTCACTAGAGCAGAAGGACAGAAATGCCTCTTTGCTTTAGCGGATAAACATCTTTACACCAATGCTTGTCTTGAGCATGTACTGTCGATCATCCGTCGGTGTAAAGAGAATGCAGCAGACGATGTCAAATACTTCAATGACATGATCCAATGGTACATCAGATTCAGGCACACGATACTTGCTCTTATCTCTCGTCTGTTTCAGACCGTGAAGAAGAAGGTACCTGGTGCTGCTGTTGGCCCAAGTAACAAGTGCAGATCTCACTCCAATTGACGCAAAGGGGGAGATTGTTGGGTTGAAGGTTCGTTCAAGGATTGCGTCATTGGGCTCGGCTGTTAGTCCATTTATTTTGTACTCCGGTTTTGGGCCTGTCCAACCGTGAGCTTGTTAGGTTTACTATATAAGTATATGCTTGCATGCATATTAGGTTAACGATTATTACGATAGCTTTGCAGATTTCTTTATCGTTCTTGTAAACCTCCAACCCTCTACAGTTGATGTTCTTGATCGAGCTCTTCTGAGGGTTATTTTATAATCATTCGACACGTTTGATTCGTTCTTGAGTTGTTCTTTATTTTGCGTTCGTTCTTGCTGTTTAATATTTATTTACCTGTTTAAGATCTAATCGATCTTCAAGATTAAGTTTTAATCTCATCACACATAACATGCAACTAGGAGATACAGGCCCCACTCACACTCAAGGAGATACGGGCCTTGCCCACACTCGGATAACGAGCCCTACCTTATGAAATATGGTCCCCGCCCACACTTAGTGAAATACGGGCCCCGCCTACACTTAGCTATCTAGGAGATATGGGCCCCGCCAAACCTCGGCTAAATAGGAGTTACGGGCCCCGCCCACACTATAACGTCTGGTTCCCGCTATGCATTTAAATTGTATTTTATTCATTTTGTAGAGGAACTCGACTAGTTGAGAGATCCAAATTCATCGAGTAAAGATCAGAAGAGGCACGATATTTTAAGTAACATACTCGACGAGTTGAGAGCCTCAACTCGACGAGTAGGGTTGCCAGTATGAAACCCTAATTTTGGGGTTTTGCACCCCTATTTAAGCATCCTAATCCCAACTTGCCGGCCTCATTTCTAGCCTCCAAGTCCCTAACCCTAGATTCAGAAACCCTAATGCATTTGTGAGCGTGTGAGCCATTTTTTAGTAAAACTTGGTGTGTTTTGAAGCTTGTGAAGGAAGGAGAAACTTGGGGATTCAAGAAGAAGCTAGTAGATCCATAGACTCCACTTCAACCTCATCATTTTCTAGTAAGCAAGTCTCAAACTTGCTTAGTAGCTTCTTAGATATCTTATTTATCATTTTATTGGGTTTTTGGTCCAAGAAGCTTGATCTTTTGGATATGGACGTCCCAAGTGAGTAAACCATCAGATCTGGAATCATGGAGGGATTTCATGGCATAAATGTGCAAATTTTATGGCCATTGAAGCTGCATGAAAGCTATAGGATGTCATTTTGGCCTTTTAAGCTACAAAAGGCCATGCATGGAAAGAAAGGTGGAAGCTTGACGTGTTTATGTAGTGTTTAGAGTCTATATCTCTATTTATATGCTTTAGTTTGGAGTATGGATGGCTTGTGGACCAATAGATAGGTCCTAAAGAATTAGGGTTTACCCATTAAGTAAAGGTATTAACGGGTAAAGTTGGAAACTTTACCCTTAAAAAGACATTTTCAGTGTATATGAGAAGTATGAAACTTGGATCTAAAGAGTAGGGGCTTAATCCATTTAGATGGCCCAAACAGCCTGAAGAACTCGTTGAGCCCATAGAGGAACTCGACGAGTTAAGTTGATTTGTCCCGATTCTAAATAAGGTAGAACTCGACGAGTCTGAGGAGGGACTCGACGAGTTGACTCGCTTTATCACAACTATAAGTAACAAGGGAACTCGGCGAGTCAAGGGGATGACTCGACGAGTTGGATCATAATTTCAACCTTTTTGATTTATAGAACTAGGCGAGTTGAGTCAACCCAGAACGTTAACTTTGACCAGAATGTTGAATTTAACCAGGGGTAAAATGGTCATTTTACCCTAAGAAGGATTATTGGATTTTCACTAAGTGTTATTGTGATAATGATATTCGGGGAGTCGCTGGAGCAACGGTTAGAGATTCCTCACCGCGAGATTTCACAGTCAGCTTTGCGAGGTGAGTTTTCCTCTAGTAGGAACGGGTCGAAGGCACCAATGCCGGCCCATTTATGTTTGTTAGTATATGTCGGGCTAGGTTCCGATCAAATAATCCCACAATCTAAAAGGCCCAAAAGTCAAATAATCCACTAAGGCCCAATTATGGCCCAATTTCCAATTGGGCCTAATCCTTTCTCATGGGCCTTAACCCAAGGCCCAATAATGTTCCTGGCCCAAAACTCCCAAAATTCAGATGGCCCAACTAAACACCAATCTTCTAAGCCCAAAACATGGCCCAAACTCAAAGCCCAAAATCTTAAAGCCACCTGACTGAGTACACAGGGAGTACTCAGCTTGTACGCTAAGTGTATTGACTAATGGCTTGTACGTCCAACGTACTCTTCCAGTTTTAGTCACCTTTTAATTTCAGCTCTTAACCCATTAAGACTTCACTCCAGAATGTAGATCAGAATTCCTTGAGCTAGATTACCACTTAAAGTTGCTAACTTTACATCCATGCATGGCTAATGGAAGCTCTTAAGTTCAACAAGGACTTAATAAGTGACTTAATTCATGTACGAGGCCCTAAACTCCATAAAATTGGCACCTTTATGCTTAAGGAGCCCATGATAAACCCAGATCTTAACAGATAAGTCCTCAAGACGTCTTAACTAAACAATCCACCCAAAATGGCCAAAAGCATGACAAATCATCCCAAAAAAAGTTATAAATAACTATAAGAAAAGATGAGAACTTGATACCTCAAAAGCTTTGCAAAAAGGTTGGTGATTCTGGATCTAAGACCTCCTCTCCAAGCTAAGCAACTTCAGGCTTCTCCAACTCCTTCAAAATGCACAAAATGAACACCAAATTCTCCCCAAGGGCTCAAACACTCAACAATGGAGGCTAAGACTCGTTTCCAGGGTTTTAGGGCTTGAGAGGTTGGTAAGGTGGGCAACCCTAATGAGTAAGGATATTTATATAGGGTGCAAAACCCCTAACTAGGGTTTCATTAAAGTCCACGTACGCCCAACATACGTGACCTGGGTCCGGACTCACCATGAACCCAGTACGCTAATCGTACCAAGTGGTAGACCCCGCATACTGGCTTTTCAACTAGTACGCTAAGTGTAACAAGTGGTACATCCCGCGTACTACTTCAGGGACTAAAATGAATAATTCCCAAAATAAAAGGGCCATAAGCTACATACCAGGGTGCAAGTGTTACACTATCTGGACCGCTCTCTAGGCCTTCGACGTGACTGGACCGCCTCGTAGGGCCTACAACCTCTCCTGTTGGATTAGTGTCTAAGTCCATAAATATTTTTGGTATGTACTTGACCCAGTTGTAGCATGGTCCTTTTGGGTTGCCTTCACCAAATCAAGTTGACTGGATGAATAATAGAGAAAGAGGATGTTATGGTTTATTAATATATTATAAGAATAATATATTAAAGGAGAAATCATATTTATTTAATTAACATTGGTTAGGAATTAACTTTGTGCTTAAAAGAGGTTAATTAAATTAAGGGGACTGAACTTGTAATTATGTGATAGTTGCAAAGTTGGGTAAGGAAACCCTAGAGTATAAGGTGGATAAATTCTAAGTATAAAGCCTTAGGAATTCGTCCAAGGGGGTTCTAGAATTATCCTTGGGTTACTTGGTGGCTAAGTAACCAGATAAGGATAATGACTAAAACCCTAATTCCCGTACTTATATAAAGAACCCTTGGGCATGAGATTTCTGCTACACTGAAACCCTAGGAGTCTTGGAGCCGATTTTTCCCTCTCCCCTCTCTCTCTTGATTCATCCAATTGCTTTTGGTGTTTTTGATTCATTAGAGGCACAACATTTAGGGTGCTAAGGTTCTCAAGGCTTCAAGACTACAATCAACAATCAAGGTATTCATCTAACTTGTCTATTTTATATTCAATTTGTTTTGTTGTATGCTAGATTAGGGTTTACAAGCTTTGGATGAATTTTCATGTACAATAGAGAAACCTAGATCCAAAGCTTTAGGTTTTTGCATGTGCACTCGTCGAGTTCATCTGACTCGAGAAGTTCACTTTGGGACTCGACGAGTCTGTCAGGCAGAAGGCTAGAAAATCAATTTTAAGCAATGAAATGACCATCAGACAAATATCCTCACCTTAAACCACATCCAAACAAGGAAAAGGAGATAAGGCAACTCATTAATCCTAAGCCCTTTAAGTCTTATTTATATGCTTATACATATATGAACATCATTTTGACAATTATAATATGAAATAGTTTATAAAACCATTTTCAAAGAGTTTAACAGTTATTAAAAGAGGTTTAAAAGTGTTTCAAAAAGAGTTCACGGGACTTTAAAGACTTAACATGACTTTAAGTCATTTTCGAAGTATTTGGAAATCATTAAAAGCATAATAGAATCTTTTGTGTAATAGATATCATATACAATTATTAACACAATTTAACAATTGTGTTCAACTTGTATTCCTCCCTAAAAAACATTAAAAATCATTTGAAAAGGTAGATTAAAGGGGTATGAACTCACCTTATGTGGGTGATTCAATTGAAGATTTGCGTATGGATGAGAAGTTCCATGAATGAATGCTCGAGACACAAACAAGTCCTAAATGACATATAATGGTATATATAGACATGTAATTATTGTTTTAAACAACTAACATGCAAGGAAACACTTGAACTAAGTGTTACAATCACATGTGATTGCATCAAAGGGGTTTAAGGCCACACAAAGGTGTGTACGACCAATGTGTGTATGGCCGTTGTGTGTACGACCACATAGGTGTACGGCCATGGAGTGTACGTGTAACGCCCCATTTCTTGTATGTATTTGATCTACTTTTATATCAATTGTATTAGTAACTCGACGACTGGAAGCCCTAACTCGTCGAGTAGATGCGAGGTTGGGACACAGGTTAAGTAATCTACTCGCTGAGTCTGCGCTTGGACTCGACGAGTAGGCTAGTCTGGATGAATCCCTAATTAAAGGGTTTGCACCCTATTTAAACAACATTATGAGCTTTAGGTCCAGCCTAAGCAGTTAATATCGGCGATTTCCAGGTGATTTCCAGGTGGGATATCGGTTATCGGTACTTTTCAAAATAGCGGTGTCAAATATCAGACCGCAAATATCAGTGATATTTACCGATATTTGCCGATATTTCCAGGCGATTTCCAGGTGGGATATCGGTTAAGTAATTTTACTTGCTTTTTTTTAGTGTTAAGTAATGGCCTTAAGTCTTATGGACTTAACTTAACTTAACTGAACTTGATATTATGTTAAGTACTTAATTGTTAGTTTTTGGTCATAGACTCATGTTTTAATTATTAACCGATCTTATTGTTATGTTAATTGTTACATACTCAAGTGTTAACTTGCTAGTTTCTATAGGTTTGATCATGTTGAAGTGTTAATTACATAATTCTTCAATGATGATGATGATATTAGAGTTGATGTGGATGATCTAGATAGAATAATTGGATGCCTTGGTTGATGTGGACTTGGAGGAAGATTCCATGACTTACGTATGATTTGGTTTCAAACATTGACAATTTTGAATTTTGACTTTTTATATTACTTTTATATATGTTTGATGTTTATATATTAATTATGCATGATATAAAAATACCGATATCCCACCGCGATAACCTATATACCAAATATCGGTCCCTGACCGATATTTGATTTTGGACCGCTATAACCGCCTAGGGTCCAACCTCCATCACCTCCAGAGCATTACTTTCAAAACCCTAATTTCCTTTTGGCAAACTTGAGTTTCTTAGTGACTTGGAGGGTTTTTGGTGCTTTGTGTATCTAGTAGAATAGTTGGAAGGAAGAAGGATCAAGGGAGAACAAATAGATCGAGGAGCAACATCAGTTTCTCTTCACTTTCAGGTAATCAAGCTCAAAAATTGACTTGTGGTTTTATAGATTTTCTCCTTTGCCCCTTTATGGAGTTTTTGGGGTCAATAATCTTGATCCTTAAGACTTGGATGTCCCAAGTCGATTCACCTTCAGATCTAGACTCTAGAACCGAGTTCATGGCATAAAGATGCAAACTTTATGGCCATATTAGCCCATGTACCCCTTTAGACCTCATTTTGGGTCCTTAAAGCTTATACTTCCATGCATGCACGTAAACTTCATAACTTTACATGCTAGATTGATCTTAGAAGCCAAGATCTACATTTTGAATGAGCGTTGTACGCCAAAAGTCGAATTACAGACTTGGACAATAGGCCACTCAACGAGTTGTTCTTAGAACTCGGCGAGTTCGGGGCTTCAGTCCCCAATTTGTTGTGGTTCAAAGGAACCCAAATGAGTGACATAAAGGATTTAGACAAGTCCAGAGGTGTGATTCTATGGTTTAAGACATAGCCATGACTTAGAAACCATGGAACTCGACGAGTGTTAGAACACACTCGGCGAGTCCTAGGCAATCTCCTTACTCATAAGAAAAGACTCGACAAGTTGTTCATACAACTCGACGAGTCATAGTCTGGAC
Source organism: Lactuca sativa (assembly GCF_002870075.4). Classification (NCBI taxonomy): domain Eukaryota; kingdom Viridiplantae; phylum Streptophyta; class Magnoliopsida; order Asterales; family Asteraceae; genus Lactuca; species Lactuca sativa. Next base: position 206,372,490 of record NC_056631.2, on the reverse strand, counting down.
GTGTTCATATGATGAAGGAGGACTCAACAAGTTGTTCATACAACTCGACGAGTCAGATGAAGGTTGACTAGATGTCATTATAGAAGGGGAGCTCGTTGAGTCTTTGCTAAACTCGATGAGAAGAGTCAGATAGAAGGATAAAAGAAATGATAGGGACTCAACGAGTTGGAGGCCCAACTCGGCAAGTCAGGTCAACTGGAAGTTGACTTTGACCAGGGGTAAAATGGTCATTTCACCCTAATATTAGTTATCAGTGTTTGATTAAGTGTCTTTATGGGAATTTTTGCCAGGGCGTTACCGGAGCAGCAGTCAAACAGTTTCCGATCAGCATTTTAGCAGTCATCCTTATGAGGTGAGTTTCCTTCTAGTAGGAACGGGTCTACGGCCACAATGCTGACCTGTTTAGATAGTAGCAGTTCAGTATGATTGATGTCTTCGTGATTCAGGCATGTCTATATCTTATGAGTTCCAGACTGTGGTCCGATGTAGTATCCATAATATGTGTTTATTTTATATGTTATGATTATGTTATGCTATGTTCAGTCAGTTCCGGACTTCGGTCCGATGAAGTGAGCAAGGCCCTAGTTAGTTCTGGAATTCGGTCCGATGTAGTGGGCAAGGCCCTAGTTAGTTCCGGACTTTGGTCCGATGTAGTGGGCAAGGCCCTAGTTAGTTCCGGACTTCGGTCCGATGCAGTAGGCAAGGCCATATTTAGTTCCAGACTTCGGTCTGATGCAATGGGCAAGGACCTAGTCAGTTCTGGACTCGGTCCGATGCAGTGGGCATGGCCCAGTATGTGCTTTATTTGATATTGTATGGTATGTGGTAGTTTGGGGGAGCTCACTAAGCTTCGTGCTTACAGTTTTCAGTTTTGGTTTCAGGTACTTCAGCTAGTAAGGGGAAGGGCTCGGGATGATGGCATGGTACACACACCACAATTTTAGCCTGGGAGCTAGACTCTGATATTTTGACAAGATCATGACATCATATTTGATTTGATACATTTATTATGACATTTTGAGATACACGACTTATGGTTTTGTTATACGATATTTGGATATTATAGTTTTAGTAATGTTTCCAAATGAAATTTTTGGCTTGTATTTTTGGGTTGTTTCAAGTTGGTATCAGAGCCTTGGTTTGAGAGATTCGGACACACTCTCGGGTGTGTCTGAACTCAAACTAATGATATGGTATAAGGTTTTCAAAAGAAAAACATTTTCAAAAGAGACTTTTGAAAAGAAACTTAAAATGAAAAGAGTTTTAAAAAAAAAAGAAAAAAAAAGGTATGGTGCATGCGATCAGCCGAGCTCAAGTTAGTACTCCCAAATTACCAATACAAATTTATGTTATGATTATCAGTTTCAGTAGAACAACAAGCTAGAATAGGACTAAGGATCTAGGATGGATGCCTTATGTGCCTGCTATATGTGTTTCAGCTTTATGAGAATTGCATGCTAGTATCGAGTAGATAGTAGTAGGATAGCTTGTTTAGGTTATGCCTGATAGTATGAGCTTAGAATCATATGCTAGTACAGATTCTTGTTTTAATAGAATTGTTTGGGTTAGATTTCCCTTTTGTCTGAATGCTACTTGCTTTGTGCTATGTGGGACTCTGGGTGATGGGAGTTGGCCATAAGGTGAATACGTCACGTCACATGTGATCAGGGTTGAATAATCTCAGAGTGCTGGATTTGGCCCTATTGCGCAACTCTCGTTTGAGTCTAACCGTTGTAGGGATGACTCCTTTACTCGAAGCATTATCCAAGCCTCGTTACATGTGATGGTATTCAGGTTGTGGCTAATTAGCATTACAAAGATACCTTCAGTAGCTGAGGATCGGGTGCGGGTTGGAGGTTCCCTAGGGCAAGCCTAGGATGATAGTAGCAGAGATCAGTAGTAGTAGAAGGGACTTGGTGGAGTCAAGATAATTCTTGAGGAAAGTACGGATAGATGTGGGAGGTAGTATGGGCCCGTACTACTGAAAGTAGAGGATCCGTACTCGAATCAACGAGGGCTGAGATAAAACCAGGGAACTCGTAGTAGATATGATCCCTCGAGTTATAATTGCATTCAGATGTTGTCGTTATGTCCTTTCAAAATGGTGGTTTCGCGCCCTAGACCATCTGTCGGCAGTTCCGCTGCCGGAGAGGGATCAGGTTCAGGCTCGGGGGTCAAGCACTTGGATGAGCAGACTAGGTAGTTCATTTCCTCAGAGATCACACACAACATACTTGAACAGACTCCTATGATCTTCGATTCGATCAAGGAGGGCATTTTGGAGCTTTTGGATGAGAGGATGAGTACGTTCTGAGCTGAGGTGGCGGACATGATGGGGTCACGCACGCTCCCATTTAGGGAGTTCAAGGCTTGTGGAGCTCCAGATTACCAAGGGGTCCGAGGCCCCATTGCGAGTACCATATGGTTGGATAATGTGGCCAACGCTTTCCGCACTAGCAGATGTCCCGAGGGGGACAAGGCCTGACTCGCATCCTATCTTCTGAAGCGCAGGGCCCGTGATTGGTGGGAGGAGGTCGGACATGTCATTAGGGATGATGCAGCTCTTGATGCTATGACCTGGATGGATTTCACGACCAGGTTCAAAGTCGATTTCGCACCTATTATTGAGGTGCAACAGCTTGCTAAGGAGTTCCAGGATCTCCAGCAGACGACGGAGACGGTAGCAGAGATTACCGCCAAGTTCAGGGAGAGGGCTCTTCTCGTTCCTCAATACGCGGCAGACGAGGAGATGAAGAAGGCCCTATACCATGAGATGTTGAGGAGTGATATCAGACAGTTTGTGAGCCGTTCCAGCTGTAAAATGCTGCATTACATGATTGCGAGGACTCGTGAGAGGGAGATTGATTTAGAGATGGAGAGGAAGAGGAAGCTAGAGGTGGTATCTGGCACAGGGAGTTCGGGCAAAAATCCCAAGGTATCCGATCACAGACCTAGGGGAAAGCAGAGCCACAGTCAGTGTGGTAATTGTGGGAGGTTGCACGACGGAGTGTGCAAGGCGGGGGATCCGGCTGCTACAAGTGCGGTCGGACTGGGCACATGAGCAAGGATTGTACAAGTTCTACCACTACGACTCCCACCTCAACATCTGGTCTGATTTGCTTTCAGTGCAATCAGAGGGGCCACAAGAGGTCCCAGTGCCCGAGATTAGCAGCAGCAGGGACGGTGGCGGCACCTGCCACTGCTACCTTGAGGATTACAGACGGCCGTTCGGGTCGGGCTGAAGCGCCAGTGGCGAAGAATAGAGCTTTCCTGATGACAGCTAGGGGGGGAGGGACTCCTGATGTGGTGACAGGCATGTATTTTCTTCTTATCTCTGTTTTAGTATTGATTGTTTCTCATGGTTATGTATTTGTGTTTAGGGTCGTTCTTAGTGAACGACATTTTAGCTACAATATTGTTTGATTCGGGGGCTACCCGATCATTTGTCTCGCTTACGCTTACCAAGCGATTTACCAGAGTTCCAGGGGAGCTGGATTGACAACTTGAGGTTGAGATAACTGATGCCAGGACCGTCAGGGTCACGATGGTATATAGGGGGAGTTCGCTATGATTATTTGATGAGCTGATGAGCAGTACTAAGTGGATTTGGTTCCTATTCGCCTGCGAGGGAAAAAGGTTATAGTAGGTATGGATTGGCTGAGCCCTAATGGGGCAGTGATCAATTGTGAGCTCCAGTTAGTGAGGGTTCGCACTCCTTGTAGGGGAGAGTTAGTGATTCAGGGAGAGAGGCCACAGCAAGGACCGAATCTTTGCTCCGCAGCAAGAGCGAGGCGCTACTTTCAGTAGGGTTACGCGGGGTACATCGCCTATGTTATGGATGCCTGGGAGAAGGGTAAGGCAACGATTGACGATGTACCGGTGGTATGAGAGTACCCAGATGTATTTCCAGAGGATTTTCCTGGACTACCTCTTGAGAGACAGGTTGAGTTCAGGATTTACCTGGTTCCTGGTGCAGCTCCGATAGCCAAGGCACCATATTGGTTGGCTCTTCCAGAGATGCTGGAGTTATCTACGCAGCTGCAGGAGCTGCTAGACAAGGGTTTTATCAAGCCAAGCAGTTCTCCATGGGGAGCCCCGATCCTGTTTGTGAAGAAGAAGAAGGACAGGTCACATCGCATGTGTATAGACTATCAGGAGTTGTACAAGGTAACGGTGAAGAACCGTTACCCACTTCCGAGGATAGATGACTTGTTCTATTAGCTTCAGGGAGCATCTTGATTTTCCAAGATTGATCTACGGTCCGGATATCACCAGATGCGGGTCAGGGATGAGGATGTGCAGATGACCACTTTTAGGACCCGCTATGGTCATTATTAGTTCGTGGTGATGCTGTTTGGACTCACCAATGCTATAACCACATTCATGGATCTTATGAACCGCATGTGCAGGCCGATGTTGGATCGGTCTGTGATAGTATTCATCAACGACATCTTGGTATATTCCAAGACTCAGGATCAGCACGAGGAGAACCTGAGAGAGGTGCTAGAGACACTAAAGAGGGAGAAGCTTTTCGCGAAGTTCTCCAAGTGTGAGTTCTGGTTGCGTGAGGTGCAATTACTTGGACACCTTGTTAACCAGAAGGGTATACTTGTAGATCCGGACAAGATAGAGGTTGTGATGCACTGGGAGGTCCCGAGATATCCATCTGAGATTCGAAGCTTCCTAGGTCTGGCAGGATATTATGGGAGATTCATTTAGGATTTTTGCAAGATAGCATTACTGCTCACTCGACTGACTAGGAAGTCAATGGCGTTTCGCTGGGGTCTTGAGCAGCAGTCAGCATTTGAGACGCTTCGACAGCGACTGTGTGAGGCACCAATTCTTACCTTTCCAGAGGGGTGGATGACTTTGTAGTCTACTGTGATGCTTCGATTACAGGTATGGGAGCAGTTTTAATGCAGCGAGGGCATGTGATAGCTTATACTCTAAACAGTTGAAGCCTCATGATGCTAACTATCGGACGCATGATTTAGATTTGGGGGCAGTAGTGTTCGCCCTCAAGATTTGGCGACATTACCTCTATGGGGTCTGTTGTACCATTTACACGGATGACAAGAGTCTGAGGAACCTTATGGATCAGTCGAATCTAAACATGAGACAGTGTCGATGGTTAGATGTGGTAAAGTAAAGGATTACGATTGTGAGATCCTTTACCATCCGGGAAAGGCCAACGTTGTGGCCGATGCTCTGAGCCGCAAGGCAGTGGCGGCCCCGATTAGAGATATATGTCTGAGGATGACAGTGATTACTTCATTGTTGTAGCATATCAAGGAGGCACAGGTTGAGGGCCTGAAGGAGGAGAGGCAGAAGTGTGGGAGGATCGTGGGCCAAGTAGCTTCTTTCGATTATGACAGTCGAGGATTGTTGACCCTACATGGGAGGGTGTATGTGCCGTACTAGGGCGGGGTATGGCAGGTATTGATGGACGAGGCCCACAAGTCTCGGTTCTCCATCCACCCGGGGGCGAAAAAGATGTGTAGAGATCTTCGACCCGATTACTGGTGGCCTTGTATGAAGCGGGATGTGGCGTGGTATGTAGAGAGATGCCTGACCTGCCAGAAGGTCAAGGAAGAGCACCAAAGACCCCACGGGATGCAGCCGTTGGATATTCCCGTGTGGAAATGGGAGGATATCACCATGGATTTAATTACTAAGCTTCCCAGGACCGCACATGGAGTTGATTCGATTTAGGTCATCGTGGATCGGTTGACCAAGAGTGCGCATTTTATACCGATCTAGTAGAGCATCTCAGCTGAGAAGTTAGCCGATATTTATGTGCGAGAGGTAGTGGCACATCATGGAGTGCCTGTTTCAGTGGTGTCAGATCAAGACGTCCGGTTCACTTCCAGGTTTTGGAAGCGGTTTCATGACGAGATGGGTACTCGTCTTCATTTCAGCATAGCTTTCCTCCCTCAGACGGATGGGTAGAGCGAGAGGATGATTCAGACTCTCGAATACATGTTTCAGACATGTGTCCTAGATTTCGGTAGCAGTTGGGATACGTATCTTCCATTAGCGGAATTTTTGTATAACAACAATTACCACGCCAGTATTGACCATCCTCCCTTTGAGATGCTTTATGGGAGGAAGTGTAGGACCCCAGCCTGTTGGGGTGAGGTTGGTCAGAGAGTCATGGGGAGTACAAAGGTAGCACTCAAGACCACAGAGTTGATACAGCAGGTCCGTAGCAGGCTTAAGACTGTGCAGAGTCGGCAGAAGAGTTACGCCGATAAGCGGCACTCAAACTTGGAGTTCCAGGTGGGCGATATAGTCCTCCTAAAGGTGTCACCCTGGAAGGGTATCATCCGATTTTGGAAGCAGGGCAAGTTGGGCCCCAGATTCATTGGTCCCTTTAGGGTTTTGGCCCGGGTGGGTCGGGTTGTGTATCGGTTAGATCTTATGGCAGAGCTCAGCCAGATCCACAACACTTTCCACATTTCTCAGTTACGGAAGTGCTTAGTAGATGAGTCACCAATTGTACCATTAGAGGATATTTAGGTTGATGGCAGCCTGAATTACATCGAGAGACCCGTTGCGATCTTGGATCGGAAGACAAAGACCTTGATGAAACAAGGTGGTTCAGCTAGTAAAGGTGCAGTGGCAGCACCACAAGGGCTCGGAGTGGACATGGGAGCCTGAGGAGGAGTTGAGAGAGCACTACCCAGAGTTGTTTGCAGAGACAGCAGACTTCGAGGACGAAGTCTAAGATAAGTGGGGGAGAATTGTGACGCCCCGTTTCTGGTATGTATTTGATCTACTTTTATATCAATTGTATTAGTAACTCGACGAGTGGCAACCCTAACTCTTCGAGTAGATGCGAGGTTGGGACGCGTATTTAAGTAATCTACTCGCCGAGTGCACGCTTGGACTCAACGAGCAGGCTAGTCTGGATGAAACCCTAATTAAAGGGTTTGCACCCTATTTAAACAACATTATGAGCTTCAGGTCCAGCCTCCATCACCTCCAGAGCATTACTTCCGAAACCTTAATTCCGTTTTGGAAAACTTGAGATTTCTTAGTGACTTGGAGGTTTTTTGGTGCATTGTGTATCTAGTAGAAGAGTTGGAAGGAAGAAGGATCAAGGGAGAAGGACTAGATCCAGGAGCAACATTAGTTTCTCTTCACTTTTGGGTAATCAAGCTCAAAACATGACTTGTGGTTTTATAGATTTTCTCCTTTGCCACTTTATGGAGTTTTGGGGGTCAATAAGCTTGATCCTTAAGACTTGGACGTCCCAAGTTGATTCACCTTCAGATCTAGACTCTAGAACCGAGTTCATGGCATAAAGATGCAAGCTCTATGGCCATATCAGCACATGCACCCCTTTAGACCTCATTTGGGTCCTTAAAGCTTATACTTCCATGCATGCACGTAAAGTTCATAACTTTACGTACTAGATTGATCTTAGAAGGCCAGATCTATATTTTAAATGAGAGTTGTATGCTAGAAATCGAGTTATAGACTTGGACAATAGGCGACTCGACGAGTTGTGCTTGGAACTCGGCGAGCCCGGGGCTTCAGTTCCTAATCTGTTATGGCTCAAAGGAACCCAGCTGAGTGATAGAAAGGATTTACACAAGTCCAGAGGAGTGATTCGATGTTTTAAGACATAGCCATGACCTGGAAACCATGGAACTCGACGAGTGTTAGAACACACTCAGCGAGTCGAAGGCAATCTCCATACCCACAAGAACAAACTCGACGAGTTGTTCAAACAGCTCGGCGAGTCATAGTCTGGACGTGTTCATATGATGAAGGAGGAATCGACGAGTTATTCATACAACTCAACGAGTCAGATGAAGGTTGACTAGATATCATTATAGAAGGGGAACTCATCGAGTCTTTGCTAAACTCGACGAGTAGAGTCAGATAGAAGGATTAAAGAAAGGATAGGGACTCGACAAGTTGGCAGCCCAACTCGGCGAGTCAGGTCAACTGAAAGGTGACTTTGACCAAGGGTAAAATGGTCATTTTACCCTAAGATTAGTTATCAGTGTTTGATTAAGTGTCTTTATGTGAATTGTAGCCGGGGAGTTACCGGAGCAGTAGTCAGACAGTTCCCGATCAACATTTCAACAGTCAGTTTTACGAGGTGAGTTTCCTTCCAGTAGGAACGGGTCTATGGCTACAATGCCGACCCATTTAGATAGTAGTAGTTCAATATGATTGATGTCTTCGTGATTCAGGCATGTCTATGTGTTATTAGTTCCAGACTGTGGTCCGATGCAGTATGCAATATATGTGTTTATGTTAAATGTTATGATTTTGTTATGCTATGTTCATTCAGTTCCGGACTTCGGTCAAATGCAGTGGGTAACACCCTAGTTAGTTCCGGACTTCGGTCTGATACAGTGGGCAAGGCCCTAGTTAGTTCCGGACTTCGGCCCGATGAAGTGGGAAAGGCCCTAGTTAGTTCTAGACTTCGGTCTGATGCAGTGGGCAAGGCCATAGTTAGTTTTGGACTTTGGTCTGATGCAATGGGCAAGGCCCTAGTCAGTTTCGGACTCGGTCTGATGCAGTGGGCAAGTCCCAGTATGTGCTTTCTTTGAAATTGTATGGTATGTGGTAGTTTGGGGGAGCTCACTAAGCTTCGTGCTTACAGTTTTCAGTTTTGGTTTCAGGTACTTCAGCTAGTAAGGGGAAGGGCTCGGGATGATGGCATAGCACACACACCACAGTTTTACCCTGGGAGCTAGACTCTGATATTTTAACACGATCATGACATCAGATTTGATTTGATACATTTATTATGACATTTTGAGATACAAAACTTATGGTTTTGTTATATGATATTTGGATATTATAGTTTTAGTAATGTTTCCAAATGAAATTTTTGGCTTGTATTTTTGGGTTGTTTCAAGTTGGTATCAGAGCTTTGGTTTGAGGGATTCGGGCTCACTCTCGGGTTTGTATGAACTTAGACTAAGTAAATGGTATAAGGTTTTCAAAATAAAAACATTTTCAAAAGAGACTTTTGAAAAGAAACTTAAAAAGAAAAGAGTTTTAAAGAAGAAGAAAAAAAAGGGTGAGGTGTATGCGATCAGCTGAGCTCAAGTAAGTACTCCCAAATTACCAATACAAGTTTGTGTTATGATTATCAGTTTCAGTAGAACAGCATGCTAGAATAGGACTTAGGATCTAGGAAGGATGCCTTATGTGCCTACTGTATGTGTTTCAACTTTATGAGAATTGCATGCTAGTATCGAGTAGATAATTTAGACTTACGTGAGAGTGATATATAATTTAGACTTAACAAGATTTAGGATGTGTGATTCCTCCCTATCTCCTGTTCCTTGTCTGGTTGTGGACCTGGGGCAGAATCACCCATCCGAACGTTTTGTCAAATCTAAAGTATATACGACTTGTATAGATGAAGTGATGATGGATAAGCCAAGTATGAGTCTTATCATGAACTTCTGAGCAAAAGCTCGTAGGCTTACTAAAACAATCGAATATATCTGAGTGGGAGTGGTAGCGTATTATAATGGGCTTCATAATCAAGTTACACAAGGCAACAGGTGGACTTGATACCGTTTTGGGTGATCATCGACAGATTAGCCAAGTCTGCATACTTCCTGCCATTGTAAAGAAACAGGCAAAATAGAGAGGTTAACTAGAGCATGTTTCCAAGAGATTAGTTAGACTTCACGGTGTTCCAATATCTGTTGTCTCCATTTGAGATAGTAGAATCATCTCCCAGTTCAAGCAGTAACTTTAGAAATCTCTAGGAACTAGGCTAGTCATGAGTATAGCCTATCATCCATAAATCGACAGACAGAATAACAGAATGATTCAAGCATTAGAAGTCATTCTGAGAACATATGTGATCGACTTGGGTAAAACATGGGATGCCCATTTATCAACTAGTCAAGTCTTTTACCATGCTAACATTTAAAGTTGCTCCATTCGACACCTTCTGTGGTCATAAGTGCATATCCTCTCTGTGATGGACTAGATTAGGTGGCACATAACTAGCTGGAGGTTTGATTTCTAGATGACACTTTCGTTGGTCCAAAATCCATCCGAGAAACTACCGAGAAGAAAGTACGAATCAGGAAGCGATGTAAAGCTTCCAGAGTCAATCTGAAGAGCTACACTTTCCATAAGATAAAACCCTTGAAATTCCAAGTGGGTGACCTTGTCATGTGAAGATCTCAACCGGAAGGACATGATATGCTTCGAAAAGCATGGAATGCCAAATCCAAAGTACATAGAACCAATCGAGATTCTTACTAGAATTAATCCAATAACATATAGACCTTGCCTACCTTGAGAATTCAATATCATACACCCTACCTTCCACGTCCTTATCTTTCAACCAGTTTGTCCAACGAGACTCTTGTAATCCCACTCGATGAAATCGAGATCGACAAGAGCCTCAACTTCGTGGAAAAGCCAGTAGAGATCATGAACCGAGAGGTCATGCAAACAAAGCAAAGTCGTATTCCTATAGTGAAGGTTCGTTGGAATGCCAAGCGGGAACCTGAATTCACTTGGGAGCACGAGGATCAAATGAAATTGAAATATCCTCATCTTCTCACTTAATAATTTGTAATTGCTTAATTGTTTAAACTCTAATTTCGGGACAAAATTCCCTCTAATGGGGGGATGATGTGACAACCTGAAATTTCAATCTTGTATAGTCATTCAATTCAATCACAGTTAGACTCATTTCTGCTATCTTTTAGCGTTGATTAGGGTCTGTTTGAGTGCTCTAAGCCTAGTACATTCAAGGTTTGGGTTTTAAGGATGAGTTAACTTAAGTTCTTCGTATTGCTTTCGAGCCAAACACTCCATTTAGAGGAGTGTACGGCCGTACACATGTGCACGACCATACACTGGAGTGTACAACCGTAAACATGGGTGTACGGTCGTACACCCAAAGTGGTCGTGAACCCACACCTATATATAAGTCATTCATTCATTTTTCACACTTTTAAGTCTAGAAATCCAATTGTCTCTCAAGTATGATCAAGATTCTTCATCCAAATCTTCCAAAGTGTAAGTGATTCTTCCATATGTTGGTTGGTAACCTTCTTAATCTAGTATCACCATTGATTTCATCAATGAAATTCGTCTTTTTGGATAGATCTTCAAGTAATTAACACTTTCACCAAGAACACCTACTTGTTCTTGGGCCGTGAACTCCTTAGGAACCTTCAAATGGGTGAGTTTCTCTTCTATCTACTAGTTAGGATTGTGAAACTCATGACTCCTAGCCTTGATTCATCATCTAATGCATGAACACCAAGGGTGTACGGCCGTACACACCTCATATGGTCGTAAACCCTTGTTTAGTGCATGATTAGGCCTCAAACTCACCTCATGTCCCAACATAGGATCATGAACACTTAGTGGAAGCCAGATAGGACCATAAAACACCATTTTAGCATACCTCTTCCATGAGTGTACGGCCGTACACTCCATGGCCGTACACCTATGTGGCTGTACACATAATGGCCATACACACATTGGTCGTACACACCTTTGTGTGGCCTTAAACCCCTTTGATGCAATCACATATGATTTTAACACTTAGTTCAAGTGTTTCCTTGCATGTTAGTTGTTTAAAACAATAATTACATGACTATATATATACCATTATATGTCATTTAGGACTCGTTTGTGTCTCGAGCATTCATTCGTGGAACTTCTCATCCTTACGCAAATCTTCAATTGAATCACCTACATAAGGTGAGTTCATACCTCTTTAATCTACCTTTTCAAACGATTTTTAATGTTTTTTTAGGGGGGAATACAAGTTGAACACAATTGTTAAATTGTGTTAATAATTATATATGATATCTATTGCACAAAGGATTTTCTTATGCTTTTAATGATTTCCAAATACTTCCAAAATGACTTAAAGTCATGTTAAGTCTTTAAAGTCATGTAAACTCTTTTTGAAACACTGTTAAAACTCTTTTAATAAATGTTAAACTCTTTGAAAAAGGTTTTATAAACTATTTCATATTATATTTGTCAAAATCATGTTCATATATGTATAAGCATATAAATAAGACTTAAAGGGCTTAGGACTAATGAGTTGCCTTATCTCCTTTTCCTTGTTTGGATGAGGTTTAAGGTGAGGATATTTTTCCAAAGGTCATTTGCTTCTAAATTATATACATTATACATATGGAAATATAAAAGGTTACTTCATTCGATATCATTACCTTTGTATCATGCTGAGCAAAGGGATACTTTTAGGATAGATCATGCTAATAAGATAGAACGTATAAATTATAATATGTATAATTTATGAAACAAATGAGAAATCTATTTTTCCTATATAAATATATGATATCTAAACTACTGTATCAAGAAAAGGATATAAATTGATCTTTATTCAAAGTAAAATGCGATGGTACGTATTCAGGAGATATCAATACTTGCTATGTTATATTCTTGTAACCAGAGTCTCCTGGAGGGAGAGCGGGCATTGTTTGTATAGATATATACGGGACAGACAATCCTACATCCCGACTGCTAGCTACAGTCAGGCAGACTAGCCATGGGGTGACAAATGTCACATATTTAGTTTCGACACCATTAGGTCGTCGTGTTCATTCTAGTCCAGCATGGTTACAACTTAATCACATTTTAAACCCTAATTAACTAGGATAATATTAGTGTAGTTATTCACCAGTAGTTTATTCGTTTTAAGAAATACTATTGTAGTATTCACTTTTCATAATTCAAATGGAACGGTTTTATTGGATTAAAACTACATATCAGAACGGTTTTTATGGGATTTAAAACAACTTTTCATCAACAAGAAGGAAGACATCCTTCTTATAATTTTATAGATAGTTAAAATTATGTTAAACCTTATTATAAGTATAATATTAGTTATATGGAACAATTTTATGGAATTAAAACTACTTATCAGTTATAAAGCATAAAATATAGAAATTTATGGAACATCGTCATTCGTTCTCTTAAAATTTGTATAACATAAAGGACCTTAAATGGTTAACTTTATAATTCCTTAGTTTATACACCAAAGTTATACATAATTAATATTTGACTGACAGTGAAATGTGTGACTTCCGCCTTACTTCCTGTTCCTTGTTTGGTTGTGGGCTTAGGGCAGATTCACCCATTTAACTGTCAGTTCGATATTAGGTTATATATGATTAGTATAAACTTAGTAATTGTAGAGATAACTATTATGGTTATCATATTGTCATGTCAGAAAATATAGGATTTTCTGGAGGAACCAGTTAACTTTTCCAAGAACTTAGAGTATACTTCATATAACTAAAATACTTATGAACTCACCAGCTTAAATGCTGATCTACTCTTTCAAAATAACTTGTATTCTTAGGAATCCATTAGACAAGTACACTCCCGAAGCTTTTGACAAAACTACCTAGTACTGTACTGCGACTCTTGTCTTCTATTGTATTTACTTTGTTGTTTGAATATATGTAATGTTTAAAAACTTATGTAAATATTATACTTATTAATGCAATGGTTGTTTATACTTTGATTACTATAATGCATGTGTTATGATACTTACATGACGTCCTCCGCCCCCGAATGTTTCCGCCGTTCTGGTTTGGGGGTGTGACAGGTTAGTACTAGAGTTGAATAATTGTTGCTATTCACTAGAAATGGAAAGAAACATCATTTATTTTCGTGGTTTATATAAACAAGGATTTAGATTTTCAGTTGATAATGAAAGAGGTTCTATTAATGCTTTTCTTAATGGTGTTTTCTATTTTGAAGCATTGCCATGTAATGGAATATATGAAACTGTGATGGTTGTAGACAATCTAGGAAATGATGTTTTGTGTATCGCTTCTTCCAACAGTTTGGATAAAGCATGTGTGTGGCATTTTCGTCTGGGACATGTCAACAAGAAACGCATAGCCCATCTCCAAAAGGATGGAGTGTTGGAGTCATTCGACCTTAGGGACGATGACGTGTGCGAGTCATGTTTACATGGAAAGATAACCAATTCACCCTTCACTGGTACGTGTGAAAGGGGTGAGGGTTTATTGGATCTCATACACACCGATATGTGTGGGCCCTTTAGATCTACCACAAGGGATGGAAGCCACTTCTATGTGACTTTCACCGATGATTATAGCAGATATGGGTATATCTACATAATCAAGCACAACTCAGAAACCTTTGAAAAGTTCAAAGAGTTTAAGCAAGAAGTGGAGAATCATTTGGGCAGGAAAATCAAGATGCTTCGATCCGATCGAGCTGGAGACTACCTTAGTCTTGAATTCCACGACTAACTCATGGAATGCGGAATAGTTTTGCAATTGATTCCACCTAGGACACCACAGTTGAATGGTTTTGCTGAGAGGTGTAATCGAATGTTGCTCGACATGGTTCGTTCCATCATGAGTCATGCTCCGCTACCTATCTCATTTTGGGGGTATGCCTTAGAGACTGCTGCCCATATCCTTAACTTAGTCCCTAAAAAGAAGGTTGCTAAAACACCTCATGAGATGTGGACAGGGAAAGCTCCCTCGTTGGCACATATCAAGGTTTTGGGTTGCGAGGCTTTCGTAAGAGGAGAGACCCACGACAAGCTCAAACCTCGTAGTGAGCGGTGTATTTTCATCGGCTACCCGCATAAGTCCTTTGGTTATCTCTTCTATATACCGAGTGACAATGTTGTCTTCGTTGCGAGGAGAAGGGTTTTTTGAGAGCGAGAACTCATAAGCCAAGGAGACAGTGGGAGGCAAATCGGTCTTGAAGAGCTTCAAGAATTGAACGGTAAAGGAACCTCTGATACTAGCGCTTAACTTGATGAGGAAAATCCTGTTGAACCGATTGACGAGTCATTACCTCTTAGACGTTCCGAAAGGGTTAGCAGTCCATCCCATTTTTGTGGTTTCCATATTACTACTGAAGGGGATACATTTATTACTGATAGTACACTAGTAAATTTGCACGAACCTAACAGCCATAAGGAAGCCATTGTAGGCTCGGAGTCTGTGAAGTGGAAAGAGGCAATGGACAGCAATATTCACTCCATGTATGACAACCAACTATGGAATTTGGTTGACAATGTACCAGGTCGTAAGACGGTCAGGTGCAAATGGATCTTCAAGAAGAAGACTGGCATGGATGGGAAGGTACACACTTATAAAGTGTGAATGGTTTCGAAGGGCTTTACTCAAACTTTCAGAGTTGACTATGATGAGACCTTCTCACCAGTTGTGAAGATAAAGTCTATTAGGGTGATGCTAGCCATTGCTGCATTTCATGATTATGAAATATGGCAGATGGATGTCAAAACCGTTTTCCTTAATGGAAAGTTTGCTGAGGATGTTTACATGAGTCTGCCAGAGGGTTCTGTGAATGCAAAGCATCCTAATAAAGTGTGTAAGCTTAAGAAATCCATTTATGGATTGAAACAAGTGTCCTGCAGATAGAATCTTTGTTATGATGAGAAAGTCAAAGATTTTGGCTTCCTGCAAAGCGAGGATGAGTCATGTGTATATATCAAAGCCATTGGGAGTATAATTAGCTTCCTCATATTATATGTTGATGACATACTACTCATAGGAAACGACATCCCGACCATGTAGGAGTAAAGTCCTGGCTTGGGAAGTGTTCACTATGAAGAACCTCGGAGAGGCTACCTATATTCTAGGAATAAGGATAGTGAGAAACAGGAGTAAAATACTAATAGGTCTTAGTCAGAATACTTACTTGGACATAGTACTAAAGCGTTTTAGTATGGAGAATTCCAAGAAAAGGGAGTTACCGATCCAAAGCAATACCAAGTTGAGTAAGACTCAAAGTCTGAGTACCGAGACCAAGATAGCAGACATGAGTTGAGTACCTTACGCTTATGCAGTTGGCTCGATCATGTATGCTATGACTTGTCCTCGCCCTGATGTGACCTTCGCTTTAAACATGGCCAACAGATATCAAGGAAACCCTGATAGAGCGTATTGGACAGCAGTCAAGAATATTCTTAAGTATCTTCGGAGGACCAAGGAATGGTTTCTAGTCCTCGGTGGGAGTGATGACTCATGGGTGCAAGGGTATAATGATGCCAGTTTTCAGACAGACCAAGATAATTACCGATCTCTGTCGGGTTGGGTCTTTACCCTGAATGGAGGAGCAGTGACTTGGAAAAGTTCCAAGCAGGAGACCATAGATGATTCAACCTGCGAATCAGATTACATAGCGACGAGCGAAGCATCAAATGATGCGATATAGTTGAAGAACTTCATCGGAGACCTTGGAGTTGTTCCAGCCGTAAAGGAGCCTATGGAAATTTTCTATGATAACGAAGGTATGGTTGCCTTGACCAAGGAACCAAGGGATCATGGCAGATCCCGACATATCGACAGGAAATATCATTTTATTAGACATCGGGTGGAAGAGGGACTCCTCGTAGTGAAGAGGGTATCGTCAGAGGATAACCCAACAGGTCCCCTTACGAAGGGACTGAGTAGGGTTAAGAACTTGCAGCATGCTAGTAGCATTGGGTTGAAGGATGATATTAGTTTAGAATAGATAGCTTTGAAAAATGTAATAGATAAATTGTAATTAACATTTGATGAATAAATAAAGGAGAATTATTTATGAGTAAAGTTACTGTCTTGTGTTAATTATTTACTTATTGTTTCACTTTGCATGTTTTGACCTCCTGAATAATAAGATTATTCGAACAGTCCACAGTCGCTTATACTTTGGAAGTAGGTATGAAAGAAGACTGTAATTAATTGGTTTGTAGACTGTCTAAAGTGTATTAGACATAGCAAAGGTTTGCTGCAACGTTATGAGTGCTTATGAATAAGATTTTAGCATTGGATTAAACCCATGCTTGCTGGTATCACTTCATGGAATTTATCACGAGTGATTGCAAGACGATAATATTATCTAGTCTTTAAACCTAGATATTGATGGGTTTTAATAGCTACATCATTCGTATGGTGTACATGCAAAACCCTAAAGCTTTGGATCTAGTTTGTCTAATGAACATGAAATAATCATCCAAATCCATAAACCCTAGATCTAGCATACAATAATGAGATTAATATATGAATTAGGGTTTAGATCTTACCTTGATTGTTATATAACAATAACAATCTCAATTCCTTCTTGTAATTGACTTCTGAAAGCTTAGTGTCACAAATGTCATACCTCTAATGGCTCACAAACACCAAGAGCAAGAGGATGACTTGGAGAAGAGAAGGAGGCACCCAAAAACGTCTAGAAACCCTAAGGAATCAGTTCACCACGTTTTTGGGGCTTAGGGGTCCTTATATATAGTTAGGCTATTAGGGTTTGCAACCAGGAAACCCTAATCAGACTGCTTAGGCCCTAAGCAGCCCATGGACTTCCTTTAGAACACCCATTGGACGAATTCTTTATGGGCTTCCCATAGAATTCGTCCAACCTATGTTCTGAGGTGATCCATAACCCAATTTCAACTGTCATATAATTACAATATCAGTCCCCCAAGTTTAATTAAAGTGTTTTAGCCACAAAATTAATTCTTGACCAATATTAATTAAACAATATGAATTCTCCATTAATATATTATTCATATAATATATTAATAAGTCATAATTATTCCTATCAAGTTGCTTTGGTGAAGGCAACCTAAAAGGACCATTCTCGTAATCGGGTTAAGTACATATTGAAATAGTTATGGGCTTAGACACTAATCCAACAGATATATGGTTTATTGTTTGCAAGTTGGTTGTGCATTGATAATGCGTAAACGCATCAGTAACTTGATGTTATAAAACGCATTGTTGTGCATGATTTGACGAGTGAACAGTAAATGCATATATGTCGAAGTTTATCTGTTCCTTTTATCCTAAGAGGGTAAAAGCAATATCTAGGCCCCTCGATGATTTGGTTTGACTTATGTTTCGGGCCCGGTCAGGACTGAATTGTTGTGTTCAATTAAGTTCTACGTCAAATAAATCAGAGATCGAGAAACAAATTGTTGGACATAAAGTATGACTATGTTCCATGTAATTGTCCGCACAATATCTAGAACAGAGGATTGCACGATCCCTTATCTAAAGGACAGATTATTGATAAGATCAAGAGTTTTAAGAACCGCAACTGCTAATCGGATCCTAAACTCGTAGTTGCATTTATAGTTATTAGACTTATCCAAGTGGGAGACTGTTGGATTAGTGTCTAGGTCCATAACGATTTTAGGTATGTACTTGACCCAGTTGTAGCATGGTCCTTTTGAGTTGCCTTCACCAAAGCAACTTGACTGGATGAATAATACAGAAAGAGGATGTTATGGTTTATTAATATATTATAAGAATAATATATTAAAGGAGAAATCAGATTTATTTAACTAACATTGGTTAGGAATTAATTAAGAGTTAATTTTTTGGTCAAAAGTGGTTAATTGAATTAAGCGGATTGAACTTGTAATTATGTGATAGTTGAAAAGTTGGGTAAGGAAACCCTGGAGTATAGGGTGGACGAATTCTAAGGATATAGCCTTAGGAATTCGTCTAAGGGGGTTCTAGAATTATCCTTGGGTTGCTTGGTGGCTAAGTAACTAGATAAGGATAATGACTGAAACCCTAATTCTAACACCTATATAAAGACCCCTTGGGCATGAGATTTCGGCTACACTGAAACCCTAGGAGTCTTGGAGCTGATTTTTCCCTCTCCCCTCTCTCTCTTGATTCATCCAATTGCTTTTGGTGTTTTTGATTCATTAGAGGCACAACATTTAGGCTGCTAAGGTTCTCAAGGCCTCAAGATCTACAATCAACAATCAAGGTATTCATCTAACTTGTCTATTTGATATTCAATTTATTTTGTTTTATGCTAGATTAGGGTTTACAAGATTTGGATGAATTTGCATGTACAATAGAGAAACCTAGATCCAAAGCTGTAGGGTTTTACATGTGCACATAGGATGTTCTTTTGCTCAAAACCCATCATATCCAAACTACCCCAAATGTCTTGGCTTTCAGCACAAAGCAGGACGGCCTCAACCTAACCACAATATGTCAACATATATAATAGATAAACAAAAACATAGAACCAACAAATACAAATAATCATGACGATCTACTAATCATCCATATACTAGCATAACACTATCCTAACTAGGACAAATAACCGAGTGGGTCAACATTGGTGCCTTCGACCCAAGAGTATAGTGAGGAAAATCACCTCACAGTCCGAAAAGATATCTGATAGAATACAGCTCCGAATGACAACTTAACTGGTCATCTAAACACCAAATAATGACCGATCTCAATTACAAGTCAAATTACCTAAAATACCTTTAGGTCAAACTTTGTCAAATGTCAAAGGTCAAGGTCAACAAACCAGTCGAGTCAACCCAGTTAAGTACGCTGGCCGTACTCATCTATACGCGAGGCTTACTCCGCTTGACCCAAATGTCGGGACTTTCACCGTGTACCATTTAGTACACCTAACATACAAACCTAGTCATCCCCTTTTCTCATTAAGAGCTTAAGACGTCAACTCTTTACGTCCAAAGTCAGATCCAAGCCCCAAATGACACCTTTAACTATAAAGTTTCCAACCTTATGGTCCTGCATGGTCAAAAAGTGGTTTACACTAGAAACCTTAACTACTTAACCCATTAAGACCTTGTAACTCATGCTTGGAAGGGAAGAAATGATCAAGACCACATTTTTATGTGTCTAAGCACCTCAAGACGTATGAAAGGGCAGCATAAAAGGATTGGAGTAGCTCATACTCAAAATACCAAACTAATGGAACCGAAAGGAAACAAACTTCATAACTAACTTAGATATATGCATAGCTTCATCAAGTTCAAAGCTTTTTACCTCCAAATGACGCCAAATGGTGATGAGATTCTTGATCCAAAGAGTCCTAATCCTCTAAGATTATCTTTTCTTCTTTCTTTCTCCTTCAAGATAACCAAAACACACATACACACACATAAAGCTCAAGAGTGCTCAAATGGATTAGGGTTTTGTTTGGGGACGAAGGTAGGTTGGAGAGTGATGAAAGAAAGTTGGTTAGGGACTTAAGGATGTTTAAATAGGGTCAAACCCAAAAATTAGAGTTAAGAATCATGCATGTGTGCCCCGCATATGCTAGGTACGCCCAACTTATGTGACCCCAGACCAATTGTTGGAATAGTGTCTAAGACTGCAACTATATTAGGCAAGTATTTGACCCGGTTGTGCATGGTCCTTTTGGGTTGCCTTCACCATAGCAACTTGATAGGATGATTTATTAAGAGAGAGTAAATATTATTAATATATTATGAGAATAGTATAATGAATAATATATTGTTATTTGATTAATATAAGTCATAGAATTAATTAGAATTAATTTGGTGACTTAAAGAGATTAATTAAATAAAGGGGTATAAACTGTCAATTGTTTGATAGTTAAACTTTAGACTGTAAATCCATATAGATATGGATTGGACGAATTCTAGAAGCTAAAGGATAGCTAAATTCGTCCAAGGCTTATCTATGGAAAGGATTTGGATAGCCTTAAGAGAAGATTATCTAATTAGGGTTTAGGTTGTAACCCTTAAGGAGTCTACAAGTATAAATAGACTTCATGGCATAAGGAAATCGGCACCTCTCATAAAGCAACAGAACCCTGGCCGATTTCCTCCCCTCTCCTCTCTCCTAAATCATCTTCCTTGCTATTGGTGTTTGTAAGCCATTAGAGGAGTGACATTTGTGACTCTAGAAGCTCCAAGACCTCAAGATCAACAAGGAACTCAAAGGTATGGTTCTAGATCTGTTTAAATGTTGTTATTTAACCTAATTAGCCATTAGAAGTCTTGGATTCAAAGCATGTTTAATTAGAAAGCCTAGATCCAAGCGTTAGGGTTTTGCATGCGCACATAGGAAAGTTCTTATGGCTAAAACCCATCAGTGGTATCAGAGCCTAGCTTGGTTTTCTTTAAATTGTTGCTTGATTAACTGAAACAAACCTGCAAAATTCAATTTTTAGGTTTCTGAGTCATGGACTCGGCGAGTTCCAAAGTGGACTCGGCGAGTAGGCCTGACTCGGCGAGTCCCTTTGTGCACTCGGCGAGTCCAGGCGTCAGGAATGGCCAGATTCGGGATTTTTTCATAATTATCTTATGGAAACTTTCTTTAATCATAATAGATCAATCTAAATCCGATTTTTTGATATATATGACTATTATCTTGATCTAGTTAAAGGTATTTATCAACTAATAAAATATTTAATTTCCTTATATGATTATTAATTAATTATTTTAATTATTTTGGTAATTATCTTTTAAAGAAATCTTGAATAAAATCAAATATAGATAATTAGGATATTAATTGTTAATTGGAATTATTTGTTATTTGATCCTCCATGTTTTAAAATGTTTAAAACTTACCCACAAGTTTTGAAATTTATATTTGTGATTAAAAGTTTTAATTTAGAGAACTTAAATTTCAAACCCTAGATTTTAAAAGTTTTAAAATACAACCCTATACTAATATGATATTAGTAGAATAATATATATATATATATATATATATATATATATATATATATATATATATATATATATATATATATATATATATATATATATATATATGTATAACTAAATGCTAGTCTTACCGTTAGTAGGCCTCATTCACGAAGCCGATCTATAAGGTGGGTATAAGGTTGCGGCCTATAAAATGGCGCTTAATGGGTGTACACTCACACCCACCGCTTGCTTGATCGGTGGAGGGTTGTTAGCCGAACGGGTAGGATAGGGCAACCTCATCCTCTCATTAAAAGTATAATAAGAAATATAAAGTAACTACATATTTTTTAAAATTTCCCAATCTTAGTTACTTTAGGAAAAGTGAATTGATGCAATCCCATGAAATTACACTTTGCACCCTTGCTAAGAAGTTAGTGGAGCGTGTGTGGTTTACCGGCACACTAATTGGTTCTAAGCAAAGGTGGCAAAGGGTGATTCATTGTTTATCATAGTTCGATGGAGCGTGTGTGGTTTACCGGCACATCGAATAGGTGATCGTTACAATGAAGGCACCATGTGAATTTGCATGGTAATTCACACCCGCTTTTTGATCCTCGGTATCCCAGTCACAAACAAGAGGGGCATATCGAGATTTAAACATGCCATTGAATAGTTTCAATGAATCTCATCCGAACCTAGGAATTCTCAATACACTTAGGACTAATAGTTTAAGTTTTGTGATGGAGAATTAGTGAATCGTCATTCACTTACCTTCAATTTATTTGCATGTTAGATTACGACATCCCTTTTTCTAGTATGTAAATGTTATTGTTGGATCCTAGCCCTAATTTTTCTTATTGGGTGATAATTAGGGATTCTTATTCTAATCTATCTTTGTCCTTTCTTTTGTAGATGTCGAACGCAAACAACGCTGTTGCTAGTTGTTTCACGTTGATGAGCCTTTGCCAAAAGGTCACCTTCGATGGAACGAACTTTAGCGAATGGATAAGATACATTCGCACCATTGCTCGCTATGAGGATAAGGAGTATGTCCTCGATGAGAAGCTCGAGAAAATCAACCCCGAAATCGCTACTCCGGCCGAAATCACCACTTTTGAGACTCATGAGCGAGATGCAACGAAGGTACATTGCATCATGATTGCCACCATGAACTCCGAATTCCAAAAGTCCTACAAGGACATGTACCCGTACGAGATGCATCAAGACTTATTGGAGAGATACCACCAGAACGCGAGACAAGAGCATTATGAGATTTTCACTAACATGATTTCCGCCAAGATGGGTCATGGAGAATCTCTTACCGTGCACTTGCAAAAGATGCAAAGGTATGTCGACCGCCTTCGCAAGTTAAATGTTGACTTTGGGGAAGACTTGGCGATCGACATGGTGCTTCACTCTTTTCCTCCGATGTACAACCAATTTAGGATGACCTACCACATGAACAAAGAAGAGGTCACCCTAAGCAAACTCCAAGGTCTCTTGAGGGTCGCTGAGAGCAACTTCAAGGACAAGTCTGTTGCACTTACTCCCAATCTGACTACTGCTCCTGTCTTGGCTATTGGTCAAGGAAAGGGAAAGAAGAGGAAAGCCTCATCGAAGAAATATCGCAAGGTGAAAGCCCGAGATGGTGCCTCTTCTAGTGGGACCAAAGTTGATCCCGCTAAGCCCTGTCCTAACCCGAAGGAGGCAGAGTGCCACCATTGCCACAAGATAGGACATTGGAAGAGAATCTGCCCAGAGTACCTGCAAGCAATCAAAGAAGGAAAGATCAAGCCATCTTTCGCAGGTATATACACAATTAAATCTAACGATTCTAATCATGCTATTTCTTGGGTTCTTGATACCGGTTGTGGTTATCACATTTGTTCTAATGTGCAGGGACTAAGAAGAAGTAGGGATGTGGAGCAAGGAAGGATCAATCTAATCACGGGGAACAGAAGATCGTCGCCTGTGACCAAGATTGGAGTGTATTCTTTAGTGCTTAGGAATAGTTTGGTTTTAGATTTGAACAATTGTTGCTATTCGCCAGAAATGGCCAGAAACATCATTTCATTTCATGGTTTATATAGACAAGGATTTAGATTTTCTTTTAATAATGAGAATGGTTCTATTTTAGCTTATCTAAATGGTGTCTTTTACTTTGAAGCTATACCATGTAATGGAATATATGAAACCGTTATGATTGTTGATAACTTAGGAAATGATGTTTTGAATATAGATTCTTCCACTAGTTTGGATAAAGCATCCTTGTGGCATTGTCGTCTTGGACATGTCAACAAGAAACGCATAGCCCAACTCCAAAAGGATGGAGTGTTGGAGTCATTCGACCTTAGGGAAGATGACACATGCGAGTCTTGTTTACTTGGAAAGATGACTAAGTCACCCTTCACGAGTACATGTGAAAGGGGCGAGGGTTTATTGGACCTAATACATACCGATGTATGTGGACCGTTTAGATCAACCACGAAGGATGGGAACCGCTTCTACGTGACCTTTACCGATGATTATAGTAGATATGGGTATATCTATTTAATCAAGAAAAAGTCAGAAACCTTTAAAAAGTTCAAAGAGTTCAAGAATGAAGTGGAGAATCAATTGGGCAGGAAAATAAAGATGCTTCGATCCGATCGAGGAGGAGAGTACCTAAGTCTTGAATTCCACGATTATCTCAAGGAGTGTGGAATAGTTTCACAATTGACGCCTCCTAGGACACCGCAGTTGAATGGTGTGGCAGAAAGGCGTAATCGAACCTTATTGGATATGGTTCGCTCTATGATGAGTCGTGCTTCACTACCTATCTCTTTTTGGGGGTATGCCTTAGAGACTGCCGCTCATATCCTTAACTGAGTCCCTACTAAGAAGGTTGCCAAAACACCTCACGAGATGTGGACAGGGAAAGCTCCCTCATTGGCACATATCAAGGTTTGGGGTTGCGAGGCTTTCGTAAGACGAGATACTCACGACAAGCTCGAACCTCGAAGTGAGCGATGTATTTTCATCGGCTACCCGCAGACATCCTTTGGATATCTCTTCTATAGACCGAAGGACAATGTTGTCTTCGTTGCGAGGAGAGGAGTTTTCCGAGAGCGAGAACTCATAAGCCAAGGAGACAGTGGGAGGCAAATCGAACTTGAAGAGATTCAAGAGTCGATAGATGAAGGAACCTCTACAGCTGGCACTCAACCCGAGGAGGAAACTCTGGTTGAACCGATTGACGATTCCTTACCTCTTAGACGTTCCGATAGAGTTAGAGTTCATCCCCAGTTTTATGGCTTTCATATTACTACCGAAGGGGACACGTATATTAGTGATGGTACACTAATAAATCTTCATGAACCTAATATCTATAAGGAAGCCATGGCAGGCCCGGAGTCTGCAAAGTGGAAAGAGGCAATGGATAGCGAGATCCAATCCATGTATGATAACCAAGTTTGGAATTTGGTTGACTATGTGCCCGGACGTAAGACCGTTGGGTGCAAATGGATCTTCAAGAAGAAGACCGATGTGAATGGAAACGTGCACACATATAAAGCGCGATTGGTTGCGAAGGGCTTTACTCAAACTCCCGGAGTTGACTATGATGAGACCTTCTCACCAGTTGCAAAGATTAAATCTATTAGAGTGATGCTAGCTGTTGCCGCATTTCATGATTATGAGATTTGGCAAATGGATGTCAAGACCGCTTTCCTTAACGGAAAGTTGGCTGAGGATGTTTACATGGCTCAGCCAGAGGGGTTTGTGGATCCGAAGCATCCGAATAGAGTGTGTAAGCTTGAGAAGTCCATTTATGGACTTAAGCAAGCGTCTCGCAGATGGAATCTTTGCTTCGATGAGAAAGTCAAAGAGTTTGGATTTGTACGAAGCGAAGACGAATCTTGTGTATATGTCAAAGCCAGTGGGAGTATAGTAAGCTTTCTCGTTCTATATGTCGATGACATATTGCTCATAGGAAACGACATCCCGACTCTGCAGAAGGTTAAGTCCTGGCTCGGGAAGTTCTTCGCTATGAAGGAGCTCGGAGAGGCTTCTTACATTTTGGGAATAAGGATAGTAAGAGAAAGAAGTAAGAGACTAATTGGACTTAGTCAGAATACTTACTTAGAGAAGGTACTAAAACGTTTTAGTATGGAAAAGTCAAAGAAGGGAGAATTACCGATACAAAGTAATGCCAAGTTGAGTAAGACTCAAAGTCCGAGTACCGAAGCTGAGATAGCAGAAATGAGCCGAGTACCATACGCTTCCGCAGTTGGCTCAATCATGTACGCTATGACTTGTACTCGCCCTGATGTAGCCTTCGCTTTGAGCATGGTTAGCAGATATCATGGGAATCCTGGCAAAGCACATTGGATTGCGGTGAAAAACATCCTTAAGTACCTTCGGAGGACGAAGGAATGGTTCTTAGTCCTCGGAGGGAGTGATGACTTGAAGGTGCGAGGGTATAGTGACGCCAGTTTTCAGACCGACAGGGACAATTACCGTTCGCAGTCGGGCTGGGTCTTTACCCTAAATGGAGGAGCAGTGACATGGAAGAGTTCCAAGCAGGAGACCGTAGCTGATTCAACGTGCGAATCAGAGTACATTGCAGCGAGCGAAGCGTCGAAGGAGGCAATATGGCTAAAGAACTTCATCGGTGATCTTGTAGTTGTACCTGCCATAAAGGAGCTAATGGAGATTTTCTTTGATAACGAAGGCGCGGTTGCCTTGACCAAGGAACCGAGGGATCATGGTAGATCAAGACATATCTACAGAAAATATCACTTCATCAGACATCGTGTAGAAGAAGGACAACTCGTAGTGAAGAGGATATCATCAGAAGATAACCCAGCAGATCCGCTTACGAAGGGACTGAATAGGGTTAAGCACTTGCAGCATGCTAGGAGTATTGGGCTGAAGGGTGATATTAGCATAGATTAGATAGTATTAGAAACGTGTAATAGATAAATGTAATTAACATTTGATGATTAAATAAAGGAGTTTTATTTATGAGTAATGTTACTATCTCTTGTTAATTGTTTAACTATTGTTTCACTTTGCATGTTTTGACTTCCAGAATAATTAAGTTTATTAAGAATAATCGAATTGTTCAAATCGTCCACAATCGTTCATATGTTGGAAGTAGATATGAATGAAGATTGTCATGAATTGGTGTGTAGAATGTCTAAATGGTGTTAGACATAGCAAAGGGTTGCTACAACGTTCATGAGTGCTTATGAACTAGTTTTGAGCATTGGAACAAACCCGCACTTGCTGGAATCACCTTATGGAATATGATATAAAAGGTGATCGCAAGACGATAATATCATATAGTCTTAAAACCTAGATATATGGTTTGTTATTTGTTAATTGATTGAACATTGATAATGCGAAAACGCATCAGTAACTCGGTGTTATAAAACGTATTGTTGTGTATAGTTGGTTAATGAGTAAGTAAATGCATATAAGTCGAAGTTTATCTGTAACTTTTATCTAAGAAGGTAAAAGCGATATCTCGGCCGCTCGATGATTTGATTTGACTTATGTGTCAGGCCCGGTCAGAACTGAATTGATGTGTTCGATTAAGTTCTATGTCAAATGAATCAGAGATCGAGAAACCTAAATGCTTGACTAACCATTCCATAGGATTGTCAACATGATATCTAACAGAGGACTGTACGTTCCCTTATCTAAAGGACAAGATTGATTAGATCAGAGTTTGACAACGTCTTTGAGAGCTACGATTGCAAACCGAATTGTACTTGTGTATATAGTTACTAGACTTATCCAAGTGGGAGACTGTTGGAATAGTGTCTAAGGCTGCAACTATATTAGGCAAGTATTTGACCCGGTTGTGCATGGTCCTTTTGGGTTGCCTTCACCATAGCAACTTGATAGGATGATTTATTAAGAGAGAGTAAATATTAGTAATATATTATGAGAATAGTATAATGAATAATATATTGTTATTTGATTAATATAAGTCATAGAATTAAGTAGAATTAATTTGGTGACTTAAAGAGATTAATTAAATAAAGGGGTATAAACTGTCAATTGTTTGATAGTTAAACTTTAGACTGTAAATCCATATAGATATGGATTGGACGAATTCTAGAAGCTAAAGGATAGCTAAATTCGTCCAAGGCTTATCTATGGAAAGGATTTGGATAGCCTTAAGAGAAGATTATCCAATTAGGGTTTAGGTTGTAACCCTTAAGGAGTCTACAAGTATAAATAGACCCCATGGCATAAGGAAATCGGCACCTCTCATAAAGCAAGAGAACCCTGGCCGATTTCCTCCCCTCTCCTCTCTCCTAAATCATCTTCCTTGCTATTGGTGTTTGTAAGCCATTAGAGGAGTGACATTTGTGACTCTAGAAGCTCCAAGACCTCAAGATCAACAAGGAACTCAAAGGTATGGTTCTAGATCTGTTTCAATGTTGTTATTTAACCTAATTAGCCATTAGAAGTCTTGGATTCAAAGCATGTTTAATTAGAAAGCCTAGATCCAAGCGTTAGGGTTTTGCATGCGCATATAGGAAAGTTCTTATGGCTAAAACCCATCACCAATAATTACAAAATTGCCACTATGGAGTTACCACTTTGTTGTAACTTGTAGAACTTATTGAGTTTGGCCTTTATGAACTTAGTGTCCCAAGTGTTGCACCTCAAATGGAATCACAACACACCTAGGAAAAAGGATGACTTTTGATAGAATATCCTAACATCAAAATCGGATCAATGATCTCCAAGAACATTAGTGTGTCATTTTGGATGCTAAGGGGCTTCTTCTATAGTCCGGCAAGATTAGGGTTACACCATGTAAACCCTAATGTGCATGACCTTCCGTATTCCTTAGGCTCCATGGGTTTAAACCTCCATGGATTATCCATGGATTGTCACATGGTTTTAGCCCAACCTAAGGAATCATGGATCATCGGCCCACATCATAAGAATGAATGATTTTACCAAATCGACCCCTCATATTTAATTAGTCTCTTTTGATCACAAAATTAATTCCAAATTAATTCTTGATCAATACTAATAAATAATATGATTTTATATTAATATGTTAGAACTTATAATATATTAACAAATCATAAATAACCTCTTCTCAAAAGTCCATCTTGTCAAATTGTTCTGGTGATATGCAACCCAAATGGACCATGCTACTCTCAGGTCAAGTACATACCAATTATAGTTATGAGCTTAGACACCTAATCCAACAGTCTCCTACTTGAATAAGTCTAATAAATATTATTGCAAGTACGACTCCATAACCCGACGAGCAATCGTAGCTCTTAAATGCCATTGTCGAACTCTGACCTAGTCAATGACGCATCCATTAGATAAGGGATCATATATTTCTCCATTCTAGATATCATACGGACTGAGAGATGGATTATAATCATTCTGTCTGTTCATCTGTTGTTTCCCAATTTTTGATTTATGACGACCGACTAATTGAACAAATCAAATCAGTTTAGGCTTGGTCAAGCACTTAGAGGTGTCATCACTAAATCATCGAGGGCCCCACATATATCACTTTTATCCACATGGGGTAAAAGGAACGGATAAACTTCGACCAAAATGCTTACTTGTACTTACTCATCAAATTACACACAACAATATGTTTTATAACATCCAAGTTACTGGTTCATTTACATATGTCAATGTGCACCCGACTCGCAACTACAACTCACATGTCTCCGTTTCAAGAATATAAGATATTATCGTCTCACAATCACTCGTGATAAAATCCATGAAGTGATTCAGATGAGCGTGGGTTGAATCAGATACTCAAATCTTATTCCAAGAGTACTCATGAGCAATGCAGCTATGTTTTAAACACCTAAACAAACTACAGCCCATTCATGACAGTCTTATCTCAATACCTACTTCCAAAGTATGATCGACTGTGGATGGTTTAATTAACCTAGTTATTCGGGAAGTCAAAACACGCAAGCTGAAACACAAGAATAAGACTAATCCTATATGGCCCTAAAAATTTTGAGTCTCATATTGATTACTCATTATTCATTATATAATATAATAATCAACTTAATACTTGAATTAAAACAATAGTTGTCCCATGCTCCAAGCATCCACACTATGTTTGTCTATGGTCCTTACTTTGTAAAATAAATCAATTGAAAACATTTCAATGATGATCATTTCACAATTCCAAATCTTTATTGCAAGTGTAAGAATTCCAAATTCTTTTCACTACTAGAAAGTGTTAGATTCTAAACTATCATGCAATGATTCTTTTGTAATTTCTAGGTACCAAAATTCACAGAGACTTGACCAACGATATTACAAACTATTCCTTTGGAGATTGTTACAATACAATTCCATGGAAATAAAGTCTCAAATTCAAAGTACATTCCTTTGAACATCCTTCTTGCATAAAACTTTCTAATTTTCTCATATTAAGGAATAACTTCCACTTATGAAACATTTCCATATTCCCATTTTGACTATCACTTGTGAACAAGAGTTGCCTCTTTTCAGAATATGTCAATATGGTCCTACACTATACTTCCAACTGTTGAGCAACCAATCTTCGGTAAACCTCATATTGTCCTCGACAATTGCTTAACCATTTTAGTCATATCCATTTCTGATTCTTTTTCCCTCTTAATGTCTTAGGCATTTGGAAAATTCAGAACACATACATATTATAGCATATGCAATCGATCCTATACCCGAAGCATATTGGAAACGATTCATAAAGACATAATACTTGACCAGTCTTTTGCTACAATATTTCTATTTTCCATGTTCTCATAATTTAGATTATGAAGAGGTATGTCGTAATCATAAACAAATTTTGAGAACGCAATTAACATTTCCATATATAGAATTTCCTTACGTTGAACCATTCCAACATAACATTCATATATATTTGACTAAATTTGATTAAAAAACTCAATCTAAGCTTTTAGATTTTGAAATGAAGTATGAATTCCTCTCCCTTAATTATAGCAAAACAACTTTTCAAACCCTGCATCTTTGGAAATTGAAACTTTTGTTTTCTATGATTAACATTGCTAACTTGAAAAACTTTCCATAATAATTATGCTCCCACTAGCATAATAATTATTATCTTACTAGCATAAAACTTATGCTCCCACTAGCTTTGACATGTATTCAGAAATCAACTAGACTTCTAGAAATCAATACTTATTGACTTATTTTCCAAAGTTCAGATTTCTGATACGAGATGCTTTGATAAGACTTTATCTAGGCTTCTCAAAACCATACACCTTTCCTTAGATAGCTCACATGTGTGTCTAAACAATTTTAGAACTTACCTCAATAAGTCTCAAATGTTTAGACCTTTGGCATTTCTCATAATTCGAGCTATGAAGAGGGATGTCGTAATCATAATCGAATTTGAGAATGCAAATAACACAAGTGCTATCTCCTTAAAATCTACTTTGTGAAAGTGTTTCCTCACAATCATTTGCATGAAGAGGAAAGAAACCTTATGACACTTATTATGGTGTATGTGTTCCTATCCATGTAAATTTGTCAAACCATAATCACAAGACAGGGTTAGTGACAAATCGAAACTCATATGGACTAAACTTGTTCAATCTTAATTTCTTGCCACCTGGCAGCACAAGGGCCTACCATTGCTTCCAAGTTGTTATTCAAACAATTGAGAACTCATAGAACTCACATGCATAGTCAACTTTAACTGGAATGAGCACAGAAATAAGAATATGTCATCACGATAGGTTACAAACCTCAAGTCGTGTGTTAGTGTTTAACAATAGGTTTACTCTTTATTTCTTCTTGAAACTTTCAAGATATTTAAGACTCCCACTGACCTCTTGACATATAAGATTTACTTTGTCAAGGAACATTACTTGAAAAACAAATATTCAAGAGTTAGTGCGGATTCTAATCAAGACTAACACTTCACACAATTGGTCTTAGTTGGTCTTTGTCCTTACCAAGACATCACAACTTACCAATTTCAAATGTACAAGGGTAAGAAACATTTTACTCTACATTTGATGAGTGTCATAAACCTTCTTAAGATTATGTCACTTAAGTTACAATCTTGGAGTATGACTCTAAGACTTGTTCTTGGAACGTAGTATGACTCTTCTTCTTGATTTAACCATTTCAAAAATTCACGATTCCTCTTCTTAGCCATACAAATGCACTAAGATATCCTTAGAGGATCAATAGTGATATGGTTTTCCATAATCATTAATATGATCATAAAACACGATACTAATACTCTCCCATCTTTTCAAATTGGAGAAACCTTTTATCTTTCTACCTAATTTGATTCTTCTCATTCGCTCTGCCATACATTGAAACTTTTCCAGTTCAGAATTATACTTAAACTTGTAAGCATAATCATATTTACTAAACTTTATTAAATCATGACGAATAGTCTTATCGTTCTTTGTGGTGGACCTAACCAATGCACACCCAGTGTACCCGATCCCCTAGACCTTTACTTGACTCACATATACATATGAACAAGGAATTAGTCTTAATTTACCAAAGATGGAAATTCTCATTCATCACACAATACAAGTTGCATGATTCCAAGTTTCTATCCAACTGAAACTTGGGTGATGAGAATCTTTCCTTATTTGGTAAATTTTTACACTACCACAAACGAAAGAATCAAACCCATATTGCTAACATAGAAACATCAAAACATCAATTTTCACAAATGCCATTGCAAGGAGATATAATAAAATAAAACAAAATTTTATTTATTTATAAAATGCAGAAAAACTTTTCCTTACAATGCAATTACAAATGAAAAGTATGTTATTACAAATTTCTAAGCAATCTATCATAACTCTTAAGCAGTAGCTCAAGAATCTGATCATCGAACCATGCGATCGAAATCCATTTCTTAGCGATCAGACTCGGCTAACTCTTCTTTTAAGCTTCCTTTGATTCTACAAAACATCAAAATGTAATTTTCATTACATCATGTATTAAGAATCTCCAAATAGGAATGTAACACCGCAAATTTCAAACAAATTTTTTCATTTTTAAATCACATTATTCTCATAACACATTTTATAAAAATCCCATTTATTTAATTTACAAACGCAACTCCATGTTTGTTTGATTATATTCTAGGATCCTCTAAACATAGCTATTTCTCTGGTGTGTACAATCAAGCCGCTACCTTCCCGCGATCCCAAGAAAAACCTAAAACACATAACACATAACACGGCAAGCACAAAGCTTAGTGAGTTCCCTAAAATACCACATACAACTCATTAGCCACTCGAGGATATAACTCAATAAGACCCTTCAGTCAATGTGTCTTAGTGGGACCCTATGGTCCCACAACTCAGATGGACCCTTCGGTCCCTCAACTCAACATCTCAATATAATACACAAAAAGCATAACACAAAGAAAATAGCAGGATATCTCATTACACAGCTCATGCACATAAGACCCTCTGGTCACACATAAAAATTACCACTCAAGGTAATTATAGTGAGAAGACTCGCCTCGCAACAAGCGTAAGCAACTCCTGCACCCGACTTGCTAATCTAATCCCCGCTTAACATATGTCACAAGTCCCACTAATTAACACAAGACATGAATATCCCATAACGTTGGGTCAACTTCTCTACTAAGTCCCAGGAGGGTAAAAATACCCTTTTTCCACTCAAAAATCCATATTTGCTCAAAACCCTAAAAGTCAACGAAGAGGTCAACACACGGCGTGTACGCCGGGCATACATCTAGCCATGCATGCAATGGCGTGGCTTAGTGCTACGCTGCGCGTAACTGGAAGTACGCTCAGCGTACATCCCAATCTAGCTTATTCCACTCTATTGGTCTTAACTCATTAAGACAAAGGCTACCACCACAGATCTCGGTCCAAAAAGGTCTCTTATAGCATAAAGTTGGTGACTTTAAGCCCCCTCAAGGCTGTATAAGTCTAGATCTCATATAATCTCACTCATTCACCATAAAAATCCTCATATCCCTTAAATGGGGAGGTCTTGACACCCAAGACTGCATTTTTATGAACTCTAGCGTGTAAATACATCAAAGAGGACAAGTATAAGGCTCTGGGGTGGACCAACTCATAAAGCTTCAAGCTTTGGGGACATAAACCCTAAAATGGACCTTTAAATGAACTATGCAAAATAAGACCAAAGCTTTCAGCTTGATACCTTCGAATACTGCTCCATCCACAAGGGAACTCAGATCCAAATGCTTGAATTCCAACTCTTCTTCCTTCAAAGTTCCTTCTTATCAAAAGGATTACATCATATCACTTCATAAGCTTCCAATGCTCACACAAGCTAAAAACGAGATTTAGTGTTTTGAGGGAGGTAAGGTGTGGGAAATGGTGGCCGAATGTGAAGGCATATTGTTCCTTAAATATGGACACCTCAACACATTAGGGTTTTCATCCAGAAACTAGTACGCCCAGCGTACCCTCTGGTACGCCCCGCGTACTAGGTGGCCTTCGCGTTTCTTCCACGCACATTAGTACGCCGAGCGTATGCATAATTACACCCAGCGTACTCAATTGCCACACATTTTCACAATAAGGGCTAAACTTGCCAAATCTTCAAACTACCGTGGCTCCTTCGTTACAAGTCAGTTTCCAATGAATCTCATATCCTCGGAAAGGTGTCAAGATGCTCTACGCTTGTAGCAACTTGTCGCAACCCCAAGACTTCCTCATGCCCGGGTCGCAACCCAAAACACTAAATTCTCGGACGAACCGAAACCGGATGTTACAATTCTCCCCCACTTGAAATAGATTTCTCCCTCGAAATCGCTCCTTACCAACACACAAATCGAGCCCAAAACCTGAGATGCACCACCAAAGGTCCTCAAATCATACAATAATCACTTTCAAAGACACTTGATCCCAACAGAGACTCCCGACCCAAATATGGACAAACCCAAGTGCCGATGCGGTACTCGATATAACTCCCCATTACTTGAAAACTCTAGCGGTCTATCTCCTTACCAGACCACCCTTTCAAATCATCATTCTGCTAATCGCCCTTCAACTAACAGACTCTAGGAAGATTCTTCAAACCCTAATTCCCTAATCGATCTCGTTCACAACTCAGAAGGAACGGAAAGTTCATAATCTCTCCCTCCTTCTAAAACCTAATATATGAACAGCTTTCAGAATTCATCGGGGAGGAAGAACCCAAAACTCTGGCACCAAACACAAGAAAAAGATCATGATCGCCTAGAAGTATCTTCTGACCTCTAAAGACACAAGCCTCAGAGCCCTCTCAAACATTCTCTTCCACACTAAGCACCAGGTCAGCTCTCGACCCAAGAGGTGAACCTCCAAAGGTTACCCATTTCATAACAAGAAGGTCTCACCGACTTCCCTCTTACAATAACCATCTCGGCTCATCATGACACACAAGTCATGAAGTTCTCTTTACCCCAAACGAACACTACAATCCTTTTCCTACAATCACCTCACTACCGACCTCGATCGTCTACTACTTACTAGTTTCTGGTGACTCGCGGTCCTTCCCAAACCAATGAACTAGCTCGCTCGATTGCAAAACATCATATGGAAACGTATCTCTCTAAGAATGAGTTCCACCCAAAGTCTCAACCGCTTGTTCTCCACGCAGATAGAACCAAACTCATCCACCAGAGTCTGCCTCGTCACAGAATTAGGACCACTCGTCCCAATCTAGCACTCAACTCATGATCCGTAATCCATGATTATACGAAGTTGTTACAACTCGATCCGTCCAATTCACAACAATCCCTTTTTAACTCAAAATTGTTGGATTAGTGTCTAAGCCTGTAACTATATTTGGTAAGTACTTGTCCCGATTGTGCATGGTCCTTTTGGGTTGCCTTCACCATAGCAACTTGACAGGGTGATTTATAAAGAGAGAAGAGATATTATTATATTTATATATTATGAGAATAATATATTAAAGGGATAATAATATTATTTGATTAATGTAAGTCATAAATTAATTAAGAATTAATTTGGGGAATTAAAGAGGTTAATTGAATAAAGGGGCATAAACTGTCAAATGTATGATAGTTGTGTTTTTGGGCTATGTATCCTTATGGATATTAGGGTGGACGAATTTTAGGGTTAAGATATCTTAAAATTGTCCAAGCCTCATATCTAGCAGGATCTTTGGATTACTTAGGGCCTAAGTTATTCAATTAGGGTTAAGGGTGAAACCCTAGTAGCTCATAGTATAAATAGACCCTATGGGTGAGGGAAATCGGCCACACTTGCAAGAAAGAAACCCAAGAGTCGATTTCCTCACTTCTCCTCTCTCTCAAGATCATCCTCTTGCTAGTTGGTGTTTGTAAGACATTAGAGTAGTGACAATTATGACTCTAAGCTCCAAGAACAAGAAGTTTAAAGCAAGCAACTTAAGGTATTCTTCTAGATCTAATTTCATATGTTATGATTTAAATGTTTACACTAAATCTAGAATGAAAGCCTTGGATACATTGCATGTTCAATTAGAGAAACCTAGATCCAAGCATTAGGTTTTGCATGTACACATAGGAAAGTTCTTATGGCTCAAACCCATCAGTGGTATCAGAGCTTTGATTGATTTATATTGAATTGATGCTTTGGTTGATTTCTTTGCTTGAAAAAATTCATTTTTGTGACTCTGACTGGTGAACTCGGCGAGTTCCATTGTTGAATCAGCGAGTAGCTCCATCTCGGTGAGTTCATAGTAGAACTCGGCGAGTTCGAGCGTCAGTTAGAGTTGATTTCGGGATTTCTTGTTGTTTTGCTTGAGGATACTTGCCTTAATTGTTTTGGGTCATTAATATCCGAATTTTATCATAAATTTGAGTATATTCTTGACTAAACAAAACATAATTACCATTTGATTGAATAATAATTTCCTTATATGATAATAATTGACTATTTGAATTAAATTGGTAAATTGTCTTGCAAGTAATATTGGCTAGGTCAAATTTAGATAATCATTAAATAAATTAGTTGATTTAAATTATTTTCTATTTGATCCTTTATGTTTTGAAAAGTTCAAAACTTGTCCTCAAGTTTTGAAAAATAAATTTTGTGATTAAAAGTTTAATTTGAATAATTTAAATTTCAAACCCTAGAATTTTACAAGTTTAAAATTCAACCCTATACTATTATATTATTACAAGATTTATATATATATATATATATATATATATATATTTATATATATATATATATATGTATGATTTAAAATGTTAGTCTTACCGTTAGTAGGTCTCATTCACGAAGCCGGTCTATAAGGTGGGTATAAGGTTGCTGCCTATAAAATGGCGCTTAATGGGTGTACACTCACACCCACCACTTGCTTGTCTGGTGGAGAGTCGTTAGCCGAACGGGTAGGATAGGGCAATCCTCTCCTCATTAATAAGTATAATGAATCTATATAAAGTAACTAAACGTGTTTCATAAAATTCCCAATCTTAGTTACTTTAGGAAAAGTGAATTGATGCAATCCCATGAAATTACACTTTTCACCCTTGCTAAATTGTTAGTGGAGTATGTGTGGTTAACCGGCACACTAATTGGTTCTAAGCAAAGGTGGAAAAGGGTGATTCATTGTTTGTCATAGTTCGATGGAGCGTGTGTGGTTTACCGGCACATGGAATAGGTGACTGTAACAATGAAGGCACCATGTAGATTTGCATGGCTATTCACACCCGCTTTGTGATCATCGGCATCCCAGTCACAAACTAGAGGGGTATATCGAGATTTAAACATGCCATTGAAAAGTTCAATGAATCTCAAAGAAATCTAGGAATTCTCAATACATTTAAAACTTAAGCTTATGTTTTTCTTGGTGAAGAATTAGTGAATCGTCATTCACTTACCTCCAAATTATTTGCATGTTAGATTACGGCATCCTTTTCTAATGCGTGAATAATGCTGTTAGGTCCTAGCCCTAATTTTTCATTTTGGGTGTTTAATTAGGGACTTAATTCTAATCAAACTCTGTTCCTTTCTATTTGTAGATGTCTAACGCAAACAACGCTGCTGCTAGCTCATTCACACTAATGAGCCTTTGTCAAAAAGTGACTTTTGACGGATCGAACTTTAGCGAATGGATAAGATACATTCGCACGATTGCGCGCTACGAGGACAAAGAGTATGTCCTCGACGAGAAGCTCAAAAAGATCAATCCAGAAATCGCTACTCCCGAAGAAATGGCTGTCTTTGAGACCCATGAGCATGATGCAATGAAAGTCCTTTCCATTATGCTAGCCACAATGAACCCCAAATTCCAAAAGTCCTATGAGGACATGTATCCGTACGAGATGCATCAAGACTTAATGGAGAGATAACACCAAAGCGCGAGGCAAGAGCGCTATGAGATCATCACGAACATGATCATTGCTAAGATGGGAAGTGGAGAGTCTCTAACCGTGCACTTGCAAAAGATGCAAATATATGTTGATCGTCTTCGCAAGCTAAATGTTAACTTTGGGGAAGATTTGGCTATCGACATCGTTCTTCACTCCTTGCCCTCGTGCTACAACCAATTTAGGATGACCTACCACATGAACAAGGAAGAGGTCACCCTAAGAAAACTCCAAGGGCTCCTAAGGACCGCTGAGAGCAACCTCAAGGACAAGTATGTTGCATTAACTCCCAATCCACCCGCTGCTCCTGTTTTGGCTATTGGGCATGGAAGGGGCAAGAAGAGGAAGGCTTCTTCAAAGAGCCACCACAAGGGAAATCCCCAAGATGGTTCCTCTTCTAGTGGGACCAAGGTTGGCCCTGCTAAGCCCAACCCAAACCCAAAGGAGGCATAGTGCCACCATTGCCACAAAATAGGGCATTGGAAGAGAAGTTGCCCAGAATATCTGCAAGCCATCAAGGATGGAAAGATCAAGCCATCTTTCGCATGTATTTACACAATTAAATCTAATGACTTTCGCAGGTATTTACACATTTGTTCTGATTTGCAGGGACTAAGAAGAGATAGGGATGTGGAGCATGGAAGAATAAATCTAATCATGGGGAACAGAAGATCGCTGCCTGTGACCAAGATTGGAGTGTATTATCTAGTGCTTAGTAATGGATTAGGTTTAGATTTAAATAATTGTTGCTACTCACCAGATATGGCAAGAAACATCATTTCATTTCATGGTTTATTTAGACAAGGATTTAGATATTTGTTTAATAATGAGAATGGTTCGATTTATGCTTATCTAAATGGTGTTTTATATTTTGAAGCAATGCCTTGTAATGGAATTTATGAAACTGTTATGGTTGTAGATAACCAAGGAAATGATGTGTTGTGTATGGATTCTTCCAATAGTATGGATAAATCATGCTTGTGGCATTCTCGTCTTGGACATGTCAACAAGAAACACATAGCCCAAATCCAAATGCATGGAGTGTTGGAGTCATTCGACCGTAAGGAAGATGACACATGCGAATCTTGTTTACTTGGAAAGATGACCAAGTCACCCTTCACTGGCACTTGTGAGAGGGGTGACGGTTTAATGGATCTCATACACACCGACGTGCGTGGGCCTTTTAGTTCTACCACAAAGGATGGGAACCGCTTCTACGTGACTTTCACCGATGATTGTAGTAGATATGGGTATATTTACTTAATCAAGCATAAGTCAGAAATGTTTGAAAAGTTCAAAGAGTTCAAACATGAAGTGGAGAATCAATTGGGCAGGAAAATCAAGATGCTTCGATTCGATCGAGGAGCAGAGTACCTAAGTCTTGAATTCCACGACTATCTCAAGGAATGCGGAATAGTTTCGCAATTGACGCCACCTAGGATACCGCAGTTGAATGGTGTGGAAAAAAGGTGTAATCGAACCCTGTTAGACATGGTTCGTTCTATGATGAGTCATGCTTCACTACCTATCTCATTCTGGGGGTATGCCTTAGAGACTACCGCCCATATCCTTAACCGAGTCCCTACAAAGAAGGTTGCCAAAACACCTCACGAGATGTGGACAGGGAAATCTCCCTCGTTAGCACATATCAAGTTTTGGGACTGTGAGGTTTTCGGAAGACGAGAAACTCACGACAAGCTCGAACCTCATAGTGAGCGGTGTATTTTCATCGGCTACACGCAGAAATCCTTTGGATATCTCTTCTATAGACCGAGTGAAAATGTTGTCTTCCTTGCAACGAGAGGGGTTTTTTGAGAGCGAGAACTCATAAGCCAAGGGGACAGTGGGAGGCAAATCGATCTTGAAGAGATTCAAGAGTCGATAGATGAAGGAACCTCTAGCATTGGCACTCAACTCGAGGAGGAAACTCCGGTGGAACCAATTGACGAGTCCTTACCTCTTAGACGTTTCCGAAAGAGTTGGAGTTCAACCCTAGTTTTATGGATTTCATATTACTACTAAAGGGGACACGTATATTAGTGATGGTATACTAATAAATCTAGATGAACCTAATAGCTATAAGGAAGCCATGGCAGGCCCAGAGTCTGCAAAATGGAAAGAGGCGATGGACAGCGAGATTCAGTCCATGTATAACAACCAAGTTTGGAATTTGGTTGATAATGTGCCCGGACGTAAGACAGTTGGGTGCAAATGGATCTTCAAGAAGAAGACTGTCGTGGATGGGAATATGCACACATATAAAGCGCGATTGGTTGCGAAGGGCTTTACTCAAACACCCGGAGTTGACTATGATGAGACCTTCTCGCCAGTTGCTAAAATAAAGTCTATTAGGGTGATGCTAGCCATTGCTACATTTCATGATTATGAGATATGGTAGATGGATGTCAAGACCACTTTCCTTAATGGGAAGTTGGCTGAGGATGTTTACATGGCTCAGACAGAGGGTTTTGTTGATACGAAACATCCTAATAGAGTGTTCAAGCTTGAGAAGTCCATTTATGGACTTAAGCAAGCATCTCGCAGATAAAATCTTTGCTTCGATGAGAAAGTCAAAGAGTTTGGATTTGTAAGAAGTGAAGATGAATCATGTGTATATGTCAAGGCCAGTGGGAGTATAGTTAGCTTCCTCATTTTGTATGTAGATGACATACTACTCATATGAAACGACATCCCGACTCTGCAGGAGGTTAAGTCCTGGCTCGGGAAGTGCTTCGCTATGAAGGACCTCGGAGAGGCTTCCTATATATTGGGAATAAGGATAGTGAGAGAACGAAGTAAGAGACTAATAGGACTTAGTTAGAATACTTACTTGGATAAGGTACTAAAACGTTTTAGTATGGAAAATTCGAAGAAGGGAGGGCTACCGATACAAAGTAATGCCAAATTGAGTAAGACTCAAAGTTCGAGTACGGAAGCAGAGATAGCTGAGATGAGCCGAGTACCTTACGCTTCTCCAGTTGGCTCAATCATGTAAGCTAGGACTTGTACTCGCCCGGATGTGGCCTTTGCTTTGAGCATGGTTAGTAGATAACAACGGAACCCTGGCAGAGCTCATTGGATCGCAGTCAAGAATATCCTTAAGTACCTTCGGAGGACCAAGGAATGGTTTTTAGTCCTTGGAGGGAGTGATGACTTATAAGTGTGAGGGTATAGTGACGCCAGCTTCCAGACCGACAGGGACAACTACCGTTCACAGTCGGGCTAGGTCTTTACCCTTAATGGAGGAGTAGTGACTTGGAGAATTTCCAAGCAAGAAACCGTAGCTGATTCAACGTGCGAATCAGAGTACATTGCAACGAGTGAAGTGTCAAAGGAGGCGATATGGTTGAAAAACTTCAATGGTAACCTTGGAGTTGTGCCTGCCATAAAGGAGCCTATGGAAATTTTCTGTGATAATGAAGGAGCGGTTGCTTTGACCAAGGAACCGAGGGATCATGGTAGATCTCGGCATATCGATAGAAAATATCACTTTATTAGACATCGAGTAGAAGAAGGACACCTCGTAGTAAAGAGAGTATCGTCATAGAATAACCCAGCAGATTCTCTTACGAAGGGACTGAGTAGGGTTAAGCACTTGTAGCACGCTAGGACCATTGGGCTGAAAAACGATATTAGTTAAGATTAGATAGTTTAGAAACATGTAATAGATAAATGTAATTGACATTTGATGATTAAATAAAGGAGTATTATTTATGAGTAAAGCTACTGTCTTATGTTAATTATTTAACTATTGTTTCACTTTGCATGTTTTGACTTCCTGAATAATTGAGTTATTAAGAATAATCGAATTATTCAAATGGTCCACAATCGTTCATATGTTGGAAGTAGGTATGCATGAAGATTGTCATGAATTGGTGTGTAGATTGTCTAAAAGGTATTAGACATAGCAAAGGTTTGCTGCAACATTCATGAGGGCTTATGAACAAGTTTTGAGCATTGGAATAAACCCGCACTTACTTGAATTACTTTATGGAATGTATCGCAAGTGATCGCAAGATTATAATATCATATGGTCTTAAAACCAAGATATATGGTTTATTGCTTACTAATTGGTTGTGCATTGATAATGTAACGCCTGTGTTTCCGGGCTTGCCATTTTTAGCAATGTAATAGTCTAGGTTAACCTTTGTAACCCGTTTTGAAATAATAAGGGTGTATTATTTGAGTATTATGTGTTTTGTGCTTAATTGCTTAATTATGTGGTTTGATTAATTAAGAATAAAAATAAGCGTCAAAATTTAAGTATAAAATAAACTTAATATCTTTGGATAATGTTATAGTAGTTGAAACGAGGTTTCCGAATATATATAGAACGCCCAAATATGACTTCGTATGATGAAGTTATGATTTATCGAAGTTTCGGCTTAGTGGTATGCAGCCTGAAATACTCGATTTGAGATCGAGCGGTTTTTAGCCGAAACATTCTAAACGAGGATCAAAGGTCTCATTGTTGGTATCGAAGCGATAAAAAGTTAGGCGAGAACGGACGTCAAACGAAGAAGTTATTAATTTATAACGAAGTTTTTCTGTCGCGGCCTATTAAAAATAAATAATAAAAATAATGTTAAAATTAGCCGACGGAGTCTAAACGAAAGTTGTAGAGCGTAGTCTCACCTACGCGTGGATATAAAGAACGTCGAAAACGGAGTTCATATGAAGAAGATATGAATTTCCGAAGTTTATTAATTAATTTGTATTTATTTTTAATTGAAAAATCCGGCATTATCCGAAGGGGAGTCAGCAGTCCGATCCGAAGTACGCCCCGCGTACACCGAGGATGTCGACATTCGCACTCGAGTCT
This sequence comes from Lactuca sativa, assembly GCF_002870075.4. Lineage (NCBI taxonomy): Eukaryota > Viridiplantae > Streptophyta > Magnoliopsida > Asterales > Asteraceae > Lactuca > Lactuca sativa. The sequence goes on along the minus strand of NC_056631.2, from coordinate 206,329,872 downwards.
TCGGATGACGCATGCAGTGCCGTTTCGGAAGCAGTACGCCCCGCGTACTCCGAGGCTCCAGCCTCCTATAAATAGGATGTGAGGGCAACCGGTTCTTTTGTTCATTTTCTCTCTTCTCTCTCCCGTTTTGCATCAATTTGCGTGCCAGAAATACCCTGAAGCCCTGGTATTATTCTCGAGCACCGAAGCAAGTCCCGAGGTCCCGAAGATCCCGAGAAGTGCGGTTCCCGAGCCGAAGCTCTGCCCGCGAGAAGTTCGGATTTTGTAGAGATCTTCCAGATCTGCTGAGGATTACTACTTCTGCAAGTCGTAGTGTTGTCCGATCATCTTCTGATCAAGTGAGTGTATACTACCTTTCATAAACACGATAATAATACAAGTATGGTTCGAGTGTATTAAGTATCTTGTGGTTTATATGTGTGAGTGCGTAGTTACTTTCTTCTAACGCGTAACTATGAAGTATTTTATACGATATACTTGTTATGTGTATATTTTGTGGTTATATGCGTCAATGGATATTCACTTTATTCCATCTAATAGATCTGAATTGCTTTCTATGAAATACGTGTTATGTGGGTATGCCTCATCTGTTATGTGGAATATATATTGAATGAAAATGCTATACATGTTTTAAACTATGTATGAAAATATATATTTTATCTACTAATATGTTGGGTAGAACATGGGTAGATAGTTGGTGTGTAATAAACAGAGGAGAGGCCTCGATGTTGTTGTTGTTGTTGATCTAGTTATTCAGCGGAGTATGGATAACGACCACGGACTCTTTCTAGACAGTCCAGTGGAACGCTAGCAGGTTCATAACATGTAGGTGTTGTGAACGATGTGTTCACCGGTGTACTCTATCCCCCTCATGGTTGCCTTTAGGATATCTATTGTTGAGGAAACCCATTAGCAGTGATGTCCGTCCCGATGAAAATCCTAGATTAGCTCCCTTGAGATAGATGTTGTTTTAGGGACGTAAAGTGAGGATAACGGGAATGGGTAATCGGGATAGTGATTGGTTGGTGAAATTAAATATAACTTATTTATTGTGGGTTGTAAACCCTATATGCTCACCAGGCTCCCAAGCCTGACCCACTCAGTTTTAATTGTATTACAGGTAGTGGTGTGAGGGCATAAGATGGTTGAATCATCAAGTTGTTTTGTTTACAAGTCTGTATATGTATATATTTGTTGAATGACTTGTAATGTTATCGTTTATGCTTAATGGTCTGTATCGGAACAGGACATCCCGAGTTTTGATTATATAATGAAAATGCATCTCTTGATGAAATGCTTTGATAAATATTATTTTATCATGTTTTGTTTTGGGAACAAATTCCGCAACTCTTTCAAATCAAAAGGATTTACTCTGAAATTATTTAAAAGCATAAATGAAAATCGGTCTTTTCTGGCCGAGATTTTGGGGATGTCACAGTTCGTATCAGAGCATTAGTTTAAGCGAACTAGGAATTTGTAGGATTTCTAGACTTAAACTTAGAATGCTAAGTGAAGATTGTGAGTTGTGTGTCTGTTGGATTTTAGACACGAGCACTAGTTTATTTTAGGAAAGTTGCCTAAAATGCTTTTATGTGCTAAATGTTATATGTTGTCATATATGATATTAATTGTTCGGATCTACGGTCTGTTGCCGACCGGATCTGGAAACCTTATGTGTGTAGGATTCTAAGCGTATGCCTATGTTATTAGAACTAGCATGTAAACGTTTCGGAGTAATAAGGATGATTTGAATATCTATCGTGGATGAGGATCTAATTTCACCTTATTCGATGTGTAGATCAAAAATGGTGAGAACAAGGAGTGGTGTTGGAAACACGGATGAAAACAGGAATCAACCGCCAGTTATTGAGCAAATACCTGTTGTAGCAGCAGCACCAGAACCAATAACAATGGCTATGGTGCAAGCCATGATTCGGGCTATGCTAGCCGAACAAAGGGAGGAGATGCGACAGATGTTGCATGATAATAGGGATGAACCTATTATACCTATTGAGGAACCCGAATTGATTCCCGAGCAATCGGAGGAAGGGAACAATAGTCGCATTATGAGTCAAGTTGGGACTCAAGGAGAACGAAGGAACGATCCGGAAAGGAGAAACAACAAGGATGGGCGAATGTACAAGAACTTCTTGGGCGCCAAGCCGCCAAGTCTTTCTAGAAGCCCAAAGCCTGTTGAGATAATGGATTGGATCTCCAAGATGGAGATGGTATTTGAAAGTTGCGATTGTAGCAACAAACAGAAGACAGTCTTTGCAGTTAGACAACTGAAGACTGGAGTCTTGAGTTGGTGGAAGTTGTTGGCAGATACTATGCCACGAGGAGAAGCCCTAAAAATGTCATGGGAGGAGTTCTTGGAACAACTAAGGGTGCAGTATTGTTCAGAGATAGATCTGATAGATCTGAACAATGAGTTCCAAAACTTGAAGAAGGGGAAGATGAGCATAGATGACTATGCTACTGCATTTATTGAGAAAATGAAGCTATTTCCGTACCTAGTGCCAACAGAACTCTCCAAGATTGAGAGTTTTGCTAATGGACTGCCTGCCAACTTTGGTCTGACAGTCAAGATGGCAACTACTTTGAAAACGGCTGTTCGTGCAGCTAAGAATGTGGAGGCCCAGCAGAAGGAAAAGGGTCTGGAAAGGATAGATGTTGGTCAAAAGAGGAAGTTCGATGGAACTTCAGGGTCTAATAAAAAAAACAAGTTCTCGAAGTCTGGTTCGAGGGGAAGTGGAGGTGAAGCGAAATGGTGCGACAAATGTAAGAAGAAGCATCATGGAAAATGTGAGGTAGCGAACACATGCTACAAGTGTGGAAAGCCAGGGCACTATGCCAATGAATGTACCCTCACTAAGAAAGTTTGCTATGGTTTTGGTGAGGATGGACACTTGTCGAGGGACTGCCCGAAGAAGAAGGAGGCAGCTAGACCCAACATTCCACCAAAGCCAAAGGCGAGAGCATTCCAGATGACACTGGAAGCTGCTAAAGATGAAGCTGATGTCGCTTCAGGTACCTTTCTCGTTAACGAATTGCCTGCCCAAATTTTATTTGATTCTGGAGCCAACTACTCCTTTATATCGCATGAATTTGGTAGAAAGCTAGCTTTGCCTGTTGTTAGACTAGATAATGCCTTATTAGTCGAAGTTGCTAGTGGCAAGTTTTTACCTGTTAGCCATCGTATGAAAAACATCTTAATTGATCTGAATGGGAATAAGTTCCACGAGGAATTATTGCCTATCGAACTTAATGGTTTCGACATCGTATTGGGAATGGATTGGCTTAGCGCCAATGACGCCGAAATTTTATGCAAGATGAAAATAGTCAAAGTAAACCCGCCTTGGAAAGATTTGTTTATGGTGTATGGAGATAAACGCAGAGTAAATTCTGGAATCATTTCATTGATGAAAGCCAGAAAGTGTTTGGCTAAAGGATGTACGTCGTATCTAGCATTCGTGATCGATGCAAAGAAGGAAAAGAAAGTGATGCAGAATATTCCAGTTGTGTGTAATTATCCGGAAGTATTTCCCGAAGATCTTCCTGGATTACCGCCTGATAGACAAGTGGAATTCCGTATTGACTTGTTTCCAGGAACCACGCCAATTGCAAAAGCACCTTACCGATTAGCACCAACGGAGATGAAGGAGTTGATGATGCAACTTCAGGAGTTATTGGACAAAGGTTTCATTAGACCTAGTTCATCACCCTGGGGAGCTCCGGTGTTATTTGTAAAGAAGAAAGATGGGAGTATGAGAATGTGCATTGATTATAGAGAGCTGAACAAGGCAACAATAAAGAATAGATATCCGTTGCCAAGGATTGATGACCTGTTTGATCAATTGCAAGGTTCGAGCTATTTCTCGAAGATCGAACTAAGGTCAGGATATCATCAGTTGAAAGTAAGAGAGCAGGATATCGAGAAAACTGCATTCAGAACTAAATATGGACACTACGATTTCTTGGTTATGTCGTTTGGACTAACCAATGCTCCGGTAGCATTCATGGATTTAATGAATAGGGTTTGTAATCCTTTCCTTGATACATCCGTGATAGTGTTCATAGACGACATTCTGATTTACTCGAAAATCCAGGAGGAGCATGGCAGACACTTGCGAGAAGTGTTGGAAGTTTTGAAGAAGGAGAAGCTGTATGCAAAGTTCTCCAAATGTGATTTTTGGATTCGTGAAGTCCAATTCTTGGGTCACGTGGTCAACCAAGAAGGGATAATGGTTGATCCAGCAAAGATTGAAGCTGTGATGAAGTGGGAACAACCGAAAAGTCCCACGGAGATCCAAAGCTTTTTAGGATTAGCCGGATATTACCGAAGGTTTATCCAAGGCTTTTCTTCGATCGCTACTCCGTTGACAGCTTTGACCCACAAAGGAGCTACTTATGCTTGGAGTGATAAGCATAAAGAAGCATTCGAGAAGCTAAAGAAGAAGCTATGCGAGGCACCGATACTTCTCTACCCGATGGAGTTGAACACTTCGTTGTTTATAGCGATGCGTCTGGGGTTGGATTGGGATGTGTTTTGACCTAAAGAGAAAAGGTGATAGTATATGCGTCTCGACAGCTGAAAGAGCATGAAAAGAACTACCCGACTCATGATTTGGAGTTGGCAGCGGTAGTTTTCGCTCTGAAAATATGGAGGCATTACCTCTATGGCACGAAGTGCAAACTTTTCACTGATCATAAGAATCTCCAATATCTCTTTAATGAGAAAGAACTGAATATGAGGCAACGACGCTAGCTAGGATTACTTAAAGACTACGACTGCAAGATACTTTACCACCCCGGTAAAGCTAATGTTGTTGCTGATGCTCTCAGTCGGAAAGTCAATCTTGAAAGGAAAAGGCCAAGAGCGTTGAGAATTGAAGTGGTCTCGACCATTTTGGAAAGTATAAAGAAAGCTCAAAGCGAAGCTTCTAAGAAGAATAACCGAAAGGAGGAACGTTTGGGCAAAACGTTGGTATTCGGTGTAAACAGTCACGGACTGAAGGTGTTCCAAGATCGGATTTGGGTACCTAAGTCCGGAGGAATTAGAGATCTTCTGATGGAAGAAGCTCACAAGACCATGTACTCGATTCATCCGGGTAGCACTAGAATGTATAGGGAACTGAAACCCTACTACTGGTGGCCGACGATGAAGCTTGATGTTGCAAAGTATGTGGCTGAGTATGTGACTTGTGCGAGAGTCAAGACACAACATCAGAAACCATACGGGAGTTTAGAACCTTTGCATGTGCCTATGGGTAAGTGGGAAGACATTGCTATGGATTTTGTCACTAAACTGCCCAGAACAAAGAATGGTCACGACATGATTTGGGTGGTCGTTGATCGATTCACTAAGAGTGCACATTTCATAGCGGCCAAGGAGAAATGGTCTATGGAGAAGCTTGCAAATTCTTACGTGAAGGAAATTGTGAGGCTTCACGGTGTTCCGTTAACGATTGTGTCGGATCGTGATAGCCGTTTCACCTCACGATTTTGGAAAAGTCTACAAGAGGAATTGGGTACCAAGTTATGTTTAAGTACAGCTTACCATCCGCAGACTGATGGTCAGAGTGAAAGAACGATACAAACACTTGAAGATATGCTAAGAGCATGTACCTTGGAATTCCTAGGTAATTGAGATGAACATTTACCATTGGTAGAATTTTCCTACAATAATAGTTTCCACTCGAGCATTAAGATGGCACCTTATCAAGCTTTGTATGGACAGAAGTGTCGTACGCCGTCTTGTTGGCTTGAGGCTGGGGAAAAGCAGTTTATGGGACCAGAGATGGTTCATCAAACTGCTGAAAAGTTGAAAATAATTAGGGAAAGAATGTTAGCAGCTCGGGATCGTCAAAATAGCTATGCTGACAAGAAGCGAAGACCGATGACTTTTGAGGTTGGGGATTCGGTTTTGCTGAAAGTCTCGTCGTGGAAGGGACTTATAAGATTTGGTAAAAGGGGAAAGTTGAGTCCAAGGTTTATTGGACCGTTTAAAGTTCTTCAGAGGATTGGGAACCAATCTTACAAGCTCGAACTACCAGAAGAATTGAATGGAATTCATAACACTTTTCATGTGTGTTATTTGAGGAAGTTCACGGGAGAAGTTCCCGACATAATTCCAATTTCTGAATTGAGAATTGATGAGAACAAAAGGTTGATTGAAGAACCAGAGGCAATTGTTGACCGAAAGACTAAGAAATTGCGACGCAAGATGGTTGGGTTAGTGCTTGTCTGATGGAAACACACGAATGGGCTGAATCTCACCTGGGAGACGGAGAGTGACATGATGAGTCGCTATCCGCATTTGTTTGTTGATGTGTGATTCCGGGGACGGAATCATTCTAAGGTGGAGAGAATTGTAACGCATGTGTTTTCAGGCATGCCATTTTTAGCAATGTAATAGTCTAGGTTAACCTTTGTAACCCGTTTTGAAATAATAAGGGTGTATTATTTGAGTATTATGTGTTTTATGCTTAATTGCTTAATTATGTGGTTTGATTAATTAAGAATAAAAATAAGCGTCAAAATTTAAGTATAAAATAAACTTAATATCTTTGGATAATGTTGTAGTAGTTGAAACGAGGTTTCCGAATATATATAGAACGCCCAAATCTGACTTAGTATGATGAAGTTATGATTTATCGAAGTTTTAGCTTAGCGGTATGCAGCCTGATATACTCGATTTGAGATCGAGCAGTTTTTAGCCGAAACATTCTAAACGAGGATCGAAGGTCTCGTTGTTGGTATCGAAGCGATAAAAAGTTAGGCGAGAACGGACGTCAAACGAAGAAGTTATGAATTTATAACGAAGTTTTTCTGTCGCGGCCTATTAAAAATAAATAATAAAAATAAATTTAAAATTAGCCGACGGAGTCTAAACGAAAGTTGTAGAGCATAGTCTCACCTACGCGTGGATATAAAGAACGTCGAAAACGGAGTTCGTATGAAGAAGATATGAATTTCTGAAGTTTATTAAATATTTTGTATTTAATTTTAAATAGAAAATCCGGCATTATCCGAAGGGGAGTCAGCGATCCGATCCGAAGTACGCCCTGCGTACACCGAGGATGTCGACATTCGCACTCGAGTCTTCGGATGACGCATGCAGTGACGTTTCGGAAGCAGTACGCCCTGCGTACTCCGAGGCTCCAGCCTCCTATAAATAGGATGCGAGGGCAGCCGGTTCTTTTGTTCATTTTCTCTCTTCTCTCTCCCGTTTTGCATCGATTTGCATGCTAGAAATACCCCGAAGCCCCGGTATTATTCTCGAGCCCTGAAGCAAGTCCCGAGGTCCCGAAGATCCTGAGAAGTGCGGTTCCCGAGCCGAAGCTCTGCCCGCGAGAAGTTCGATTTTGGTAGAGATCTTCCAGATCTGCTAAGGATTACTACTTCTGCAAGTCGTAGTGCTGTTCGATCATCTTCTGATCAAGTGAGTGTATACTACCTTTCATAAACACGATAATAATACAAGTATGGTTCGAGTGTATTAAGTATATTGTGGTTTATATGTGTGAGTGCGTAGTTACTTTCTTCTAACGCGTAACTATGAAGTATTTTATACGATATACTTGTTATGTGTATATTTTGTGGTTATATGCGTCAATGGATATTCACTTTATTCCATCTCATAGATCTCAATTGCTTTCTATGAAATACGTGTTATGTGGGTATGCCTCATCTGTTATGTGGAATATATATTGAATGAAAATGCTATACAGGTTTTAAACTATGTATGAAAATATATATTTTATCTACTAATATGTTGGGTAGAACATGGGTAGATAGTTGGTGTGTAATAAACAGATGAGAGGCCTCGATGTTGTTGTTGTTGTTGATCTAGTTATTCAGCGGAGTATGGATAACGACCACGGACTCTTTCTAGACAGTCCAATGGAACGCTAGCAGGTTCATAACCTGTAGGTGTTGTGAACGATGTGTTCACCGGTGTACTCTATCCCCCTCATGGTTGCCTTTAGGATATCTATTGTTGAGGAAACCCCTTAGCAGTGATGTCCGTCCCGATGAAAATCCTAGATTAGGTCCCTTTAGATAGATGTTGTTTTAGGGACGTAAAGTGAGGATAACGGGAATGGGTAATCAGGATAGTGATTGGTTGGTGAAATTAAATATAACTTATTTATTGTGGGTTGAAAACCCTATATGCTCACCAGGCTCCCAAGCCTGACCCACTCAGTTTTAATTGTATTACAGGTAGTGGCGCGAGGGCATAAGATGGTTGAATCATCAAGTTGTTTTGTTTACAAGTCTGTATATGTATATATTTGTTGAATGACTTGTAATGTTATCGTTTATGCTTTATGGTCTGTATCGGAACATGACATCCCGAGTTTTGATTATATAATGAAAATGCATCTCTTGATGAAATGCTCTGATAAATATTATTTTATCATGTTTTGTTTTGGGAACAAATTCCGCAACTCTTTCAAATCAAAAGGATTTACTCTGAAATTATATAAAAGCATAAATGAAAATCGGTCTTTTCTGGCCGAGATTTTCGGGATGTCACAGATAATGTGAAACCGCATCAGTAAATTGATGTCATAAAACACATTTTTGTGTATAGTTGATTAGTAAATAGTAAATTCATATAAGTAGAAGTTTATCGGTTAATTTTATCCTAAGAGGGTAAATGCGATATCAGGGCCCCTCGATGATTTAATTTGACTTATGTGTCAGGCCTAGTCAGGACTGAATTGATGTGTTCAATTAAGTTCTACGTCAAATGAATCTGAGATCGAGAAACCAAATGCTAGACAATAAGTATGACTATGTTCCATGAGATTGTCCACACGATATCTAAACAGAGGACTGTACGATCCCTTATCTAAAGGACAGGACACTGATAGGATCAGAGTTTGATAGCGTCTTTGAGAGCTACGATTGCAAATCGGATTGTGTTTGCATATATAGTTACTAGACTTATCTAAGTGGGAGATTGTTGGATTAGTGTCTAAGCCTATAACTACATTTGGTAAGTACTTGTCCCGGTTGTGCATGGTCCTTTTGGGTTGCCTTCACCATAGCAACTTGACAGGGTGATTTATAAAGAGAGAAGAGATATTATTATATTTATATATTATGAGAATAATATATTAAAGGGATAATAATATTATTTTATTAATGTAATTCATAAATTAATTAAGAATTAATTTGGTGACTTAAAGAGGTTAATTGAATAAAGGGGCATAAACTGTCAAAAGTATGATAGTTGTGTTTTTGGGCTATGTATCCTTATGGGTATTAGGGTGGACGGATTTTAGGGTTAAGATATCTTAAAATTATCCAAGCCTCATATCTAGAAGGATCTTTGGATTGCTTAGGGCCTATGTTATTCAATTAGGATTAAAGGTGAAACCCTAGTAGCTCATAGTATAAATAGACCCTATGGGTGAGGGAAATTGGCCACACTTGCAAGAAAGAAACCCTAGAGCCGATTTCCTCACTTATCCTCTCTCTCAAGATCATCCTCTTGCTAGTTGGTGTTTGTAAGACATTAGAGTAGTGACAATTGTGACTCTAAGCTCCAAGAACAAGAAGTTTCAAGCAAGCAACTTAAGGTATTCTTCTAGATCTAATTTCATATGTTATGATTTAATTGTTTACACTAAATCTAAAATGAAAGCCTTGGATACATTGCATGTTCAATTAGAGAAACCTAGATCCAAGAATTAGGGTTTGCATGTGCACATAGGAAAGTTCTTATGGCTAAAACCCATCAAAAACACAACGGTGTTCGACCACTGCCAAGTTCCTAGTCTCGCCCTTGATTTGGCCCTCGGGTGCTCACAGACCCTTCTGGTAAGGCTACCCATGCCTAAGAGCCGCTCTACGCCATATCCTGCCTAATAAGATTACGACTCCCCGCAGTCTTACAATACTCTTCCTCTAACTCACGCATGCTACAACTCCCAGCAGACACACGATACTCTCTCTCTAACTCACATATGCTACGGCTCCCTGTAGTTACTCGATACTCTCCCTTTCTAACTAATGAATACCACGGCTCCCCGCCGTATCACGATACCTTTTCTCTGACTCGCGTATGTTGTGGCTCTCCGCAATCACACGATACCCTTTCTCTCAATAACTCATGGGTGCTACGGCTCCTCGCAGCCTTAGAACACTCTCTTACTCACTGAATCGCCATGGGCTCACTCCATGGTTTTACCCCGGTAGTCCCATGTGATTACCCCCACTCGGATCCACCCACTCTCTTCTCACCTCATAGTCTCATCATCAAGTCATCACCACCCTGAGTTCACTAACTCATGCTCAATAACCCAACATAGATAAGTGTATGCACCCACTCAATTTATGCACTACCACTCCCTGATGTAAGTTCTCGTAGGAAAGGCACTTTTCTCCGTACGGTAATACCCTTAGACAATCCGACTCTGACGGCAATTAACCGAGAGGTTCTCACTGGAACAAGAATTACTCCGTACACCACTTGCCATCCCACAACTCGAGTCTCAATATGACCAAAAATTAGGACATCATACATGGGTACCTCGGTGCACCATCACAGCCTCTCACGATGTCTTGCCTTAACCAATGATCTTGCTCCCACACAACTCGAAACCTCGAAATACCCCAATATTACAAATTAAAACACGGAGGAATTGTCAACGACTGAAAACACGTTGAGAAAAATCCGAAGCTCCATCCTCTATTAATCACCACCCATACGAAACTACTCATTTGGACGCTGAATTTAGTTGACAAATCAATTGTTGCCCCTCCTGGAGTATAGATCCCAATCCATACCGATACCCACATATCTCAGCAATTGCACCCCAAACTCAGCGACACAACTGCCTCGAACTCAACACTTGCAAACCCGAAAAATCCCTGGCCACAATAACTTCCCTGACCAACGGCCACCTGTCGTGGATTCACTCATCGTTTCTTAAACACATACACATACATCATCGCATCTTGCACCTCGCTTCATCCACCAATAACCCAAATTTCTTGCGTCCGGACCGCAGGTCTCCATAACTAGTTCTCTAACAGTACCTCGACAATTCTCTGTTCCTGTTGATAGAATACTCAGTCCTACCCCACTCAGGTCTCAACCCATCACTAATTAGCATACCCACAATCTACTCTATAGACTGTTTCACCGGTTAAATCACACTTAACTCTTGGAATGTACCACGTAGATGGAAGTCAAGCAACCCAAGTATCTCGTAACTCAGATAGATATCTCATAATCCTCTTGATGTGACTACCTCAAGTCATCTTGAAGCCTCAGACCAACACACTTCCGGATACCCCAGCTGTTCCAAAATAATCCTAACTCTTGGTCCCGGAAATAATGCACTATCATACACCTCGCCTCTGACTCCTCGACCATCCTCCCAATACGAGAATCACTAACAAAGCACAAGACCTCACTCTCACGGCCAATACACAGCATAATGACGAGGGCCATTGCCCTAATATACCCCTCTTGATCACTTGGAACCGCTGCTAAAAATATGCCTTACTCGACCAAGGCATCTCTTTGGTCCTCATCTCAGTCTCCACTAATAGCTCTCCCACGGCATAAGGAATACCTCGTAGCAACATACTACCCAAATATCCTGGTGAAAAAGATTGCAACCCTATGTTACCCCACGGGGTTTACCTCCAACTTAGAAACCGGAAGCTCAATATCTCATTTTGTTTCTTCGAGGAAACAGAAACAACGCAACTCTTGTCACAGAAAGTGACATCTCAACTATCGGCTGATTGCTCAACTCAGGACGCATTTCTCCAAAAAGATTCATCGATCTACTAATCCTTGAGTCTTGCGACTCCAACTGGCATCTCACCACTAAATCTCTCGGAAACTAACTCGATTTTCCCTCTCTAGGAAAGCTCTATTGAAACTCGCTTGACACGGCCCTCGGGCCCCATACACTATCACATCTGATCTCAGCCCAATGAATCACAACGGGGTAATTGGTAGAACCAGAAGCACTATCTGATACGGACCATGGTACTCGAACCATGTTATCTCCTCTCAACCTGCTAATTAGAACCTCTGGAATTTTCCCTGTTTCGAGTATGGGTCCTTTGCTTTTAGTAGTACGGGCCCATACTACCTTCCATATCTACCCATACTTCCCACACGAATCGTCCCAGATTTCCTAAGTAGTTGCTCAACTTTCCCGACTACTAATCTCGCTACACACGTTTTCCCTATAGCGAATACTCTCCTCTATTAGCATACTCATTTGACTCAGTCACTTTCCTAGGCTCTTCCTAGGTTCTCACACTTCTCTGCCATCAGCTTCTGAAGAATTTCTCATGATGCCAGCCACCTACCTCCTGAATATTGTCATATTCACTTAGTAGCTAACTCCCATCATCAAGAATTTCACAAAGCACGATGCAAGCAGCATTCGGGCATCGAATAACCTCCACCAGCACATAAAACCACTCTAGGTTACAACTCTATTTTCTCTACTCACGCTTAAGAGGTGTCACCGAACTCCATTAACCCTACCCCACACGTGTATCTAACTACTCTCTCAGTAGGCTCCTCCACTATTCATCAAGGTATCTCTCCTAGATTACTACTTTACTCAAAGCCCTCTCTCTCTAAAAGATTCCTACTGGATACTCTTACTCCGCACATACTCAAAGCGCATCACAGATAGCAAAATTCCTAGGCTAAGGCATCACAAATTAGGCAACTCTAGCCGTAAGATATGAAATATATAGCCTATCTTCTAGCATGCATCACTAATATCTCAATAATAACTCACAACAAAAAAAGCAAGCGTATTTTGGGAAATCACCGTTCGGGCTCTAGCTGATTGTACACACTGCTCCTTCTCGTTTTTTCCTCTTAGAAACTCTTGCTCGTTTTAGAAAATCATTTCTTTTTAAAATCTTTCTCAATTCCTAAGTTTGAGTCTAGATATACCCGAAGGTGCATCCGAATCCCTCAAACCAAGGCTCTGATATCAACTTGTAACACTACAAATTTTCAAACAAATTTTTGCATTTTTAAATCACATTATTCTCATAACACATTTTATAAAAATCTCATTAATTTAATTTACAAACGCAACTCCATGTTTGTTTGATTATATTCCAGGATCCTCTAAACATAGCTCTTTCTCTGGTGTGTACAATCAAGCTGGTGCCTTCCCGCGATCCCGAGAAAAACCTGAAACACATAACACATAACACGGTAAGCACGAAGCTTAGTAAGTTCCCCAAAATACCACATACAACTCATTATCCACTCGAGGCTATAACTCAATAAGACCCTCCAGTCAATGTGTCTCAGTGGGACCCTCCGGTCCCACAACTCAGATGGACCCTCCGGTCCCTCAACTCAGCATCTCAATATAATACATAGAAATCATAACACAAAGCAAATAGCAGGATATCTCATTACACAGCTCGTGCACATAAGACCCTCTGGTCACACATAAAAATTACCACTCAAGGTAAGTATAGTGAGAAGACTCACCTCACAACTAGTGTAAGCAACTCTTGCACCCGACTTGCTAATCTAATCCCCGCCTAACATATGTCACAAGTCCCACCAATTAACACATGACATGAATAGAGATGCACACAAAAACCGGTTTGGGCTATAGGATCCAATCAGATCCGGAAACCGGATTTGGTGAAACCCGGTTTTGAGCGAACCGGTTCGGATTAAACTGTTGACCGGATTCAAACCAGATCTTCATTTCGGACGAGAAATCGGATTGGACCCCGGATTTGATGGAAACCGGATCGAAAACCGGTTTGAAACCGGATTTTTTTTTGTTACCGTTAAAAAACGGGAAAAATCGAATTTTTTGGTTTTTTTTTTCTAGCTGTTAGAACCCATAAAAAACGGATACTTTGACTTTTTTTTTTGACTTTTTGGCCCTTCTAAACACCTATATATACCTTCATTCGCTACATTTCAATTTTACACAAAAATTCTACTACTTAATTTCATAATACTCCAAAAATGAGCTCGAGAAATTCAATCGCAGGTCAAGATTCGGATGCAACGGTGGTTAAAATCATACCAACCACTCGGAGTAAAGAAGTGTGGGACATTACGATTTGTGTTTGTTGTCGAACGGGAAGGAAAAAGTGAGATGCAAGAAGTGCGGAATGTTTTTGGGAAAAGACGGCAATAGCACATTGAGGAGTCATAGAACGAAAACCTGTCCAGCTGTAAAAGGTCAAAGCGATCCAAATCAACGAAATATTACTCCCGACGGGTCGATCTTTATTTACAACAATGATGACCTTCGTGAAAGCTTTTGCAAGTTCGTGATTCAAGAGGGCTTGGCTTTCAACCACTTCGACAACCCACGATTAACAAGGATTTTGCGGGAAAAAATGCAACCACAATACTGGCAAGTAAGTCGCACTTCTCTTAGACGTGATGCTTTAAAGTATTGGGATATAGTCAAAAAAGATATGCAATTGGGATTTTTAAATATAAAAACCGGTGTTTCTTTAACCTATGATGTTTGGTCCTCCACTGGTAGTTGTCCCAAAAGCTATCTTTGTGTCACGGCACATTGGATAGATCCCTCTACTTGGGTAATGAACAAACGAGTTATTGCAATTGAACTTTTTTCGCATCCTCACACGAGGGCACGATTTAGTAAGCGTTATAGAGACTTATAATTTACGCAACAAAATCTTCTCTATTTTGTTTGACAATGCAAGTAACAATACCGCCGCGGCAAAAAGATTAATTGCAAAATATAAACCTATTTTGGATGGCTCGTTTTTTCATACTAGATGTGTTTGTCATATTATTAATCTTGCGGTACAAGATGGTTTAAAAATGATAGATTCGATGATTCAAAAAATTCAAAACTGTGTTAACTAGAAGTTTTGGAAAAAATAAAGCTACAATGGAAAAATATCGAAAGTTTGCCATTTCCATTAACGTAACTCCATATAGTCCTCATTGGGATTGTGACACTAGATGGAGATCAACATGCATGATGTTTGAAAGTTTGACACGTCAAAGAATCGCTTTGCAATTATTTTACGACACAATTTCAAAAGGAAAAAACCCGGTTTCGGATTATGATTGGGATTTGATGGAAGAGTTTGTGGAAATGTTAAAAGTTTTTAAACAATCAACCACATTTTTATCGGGCGTGTATTACCCTACAAGTCCGTTGTTACTAAATGACTTATGGTTGATATCCGCACAATTGGAACGTTTTGAACAAAGAAGTGAAATATTTG
Organism: Lactuca sativa; assembly: GCF_002870075.4. Classification (NCBI taxonomy): domain Eukaryota; kingdom Viridiplantae; phylum Streptophyta; class Magnoliopsida; order Asterales; family Asteraceae; genus Lactuca; species Lactuca sativa. The sequence goes on along the minus strand of NC_056631.2, from coordinate 206,314,617 downwards.
TTTTGGTTACGAGACCAATGAGACAAAACTAGTCAAATATTTCAAAGAAATGCCACCACTTTTTACTTGGGCCGCGGCATTAAACCCATGTATCAATGTTACGGGTGTAGAGGCTTTGATTACCAAAATTTCTATGTCTTTAAATTTACACAAAGATAACTCAAACTAAATCCGTAACCAAATAAACACTTTTAATGATACTTTTACTAATTTGTTTGACATTTACGCTACAAAATATGGCAATATGTGAAACATTTTTGCAAGTGTAACCGACTCTACTAGCGGTGCATCGGGTAGTGGTGGGGGTTGAACGGATTTTCATATCGACCTCTATAACTACCTTTTGGAGGAGCAAAACAAAAGAGCACACACATTAATGCCTAGTAGCGAACTTGGAATTTATATGGGTTCAAACTTTTTAAAATTCATGAGTGCACCACAATTTAAAATTTGGATCTTTTGGCTTGGTGGAGAGAAAAGGAAGCAAAATTTCCTATTCTCTCCGTCATGGCCCATGATTTACTAACCGTCCAAGCTTCCACGATAGCTTCAGAATCCGCTTTTTCTTTTAGTGGTAGAGTTTTATCAAAGTTGAGGACGAATCTTGCCCCGGTTGCGATAGAGGTTTGCGTTTGCTTGAAGGATTACTTGGATTCTGTGGAACGTATACAACACTTGGCATCACTAGAAGGCCCACTAGCACAAAATGTTGAACCGGAGATCATGGATGAAGAATATGCACAAGGCTTATCAACACCTCCGGAAGACGAAGACGATGACGATGAAGTCGAAGACGAAGACGGAGATGAAGAATATGGTATTGATGAGACCCCTAGTTATTTGCGTGGCGATTGAAGAATAATTAACTGAAGGCGACACAAAGTGGAAGACCACAAAAACTATTTTCATTTGGCTAAATGTTATAACTCCAATTTTTATTATTATTATTATTATTATTATTATTATTATTATTATTATTATCATTATCATTATTATTATTATTATTATTATTATTATTATTATTATTATTATTATTTAACTAGTTTAAAAACTCTTTCTAATTCCACGTTTGATGTATGTTTTTAACTATTTTAATGAACCCATGTTGCATTTTGTGTTATATATGAGGTCCTAAAAAATGTTTATTTAAAAAAAAAAAAAAAAAAGCAAAATCGGATCAGATTTCGGTTCGGATCGGGTCCGAATCGGATGCGGGGCTTGGAAAACTAGTAAAATTCGGTTAAATCCGGTTTCAAACCAGTTCGGATTAAGGGTGAAATCGGATTCGGTGTGACATCATCAAACCGGATCGGATCGGATCGGATCGGGTCTTTGTGCATCTCTAGACATGAATATCCCATAATGTTAGGTAAACATTTCTACTAAGTCCTAGGAGGGTAAAAAGAACATTTTGCCCCTTAAAAGTCCACATTTGCTCGAAACCCTAAAAGTCAACGAAGAAGTCAACACACGGCGTGTACGTTGGGCGTACATCTAGCCATGCATGCAACGGGGTGGCTCAATGATACGCTACGCGTAACTAGGAGTACGCTCAGCGTACGTCCCGATCTAGCTTATTCCACTATATTGTTCTTAACTCATTAAGACAAAGGCTACCACCATAGATCTCGGTCCAAAAAGGTCTCTTATAGCATAAAGTTGGTGACTTTAAGCCCTCTCAAGGCTGTATAAGTCTAGATCTCATATAATCTCACTCATTCACCATAAAAATCCTCATATCTCTTAAATGGGGAGGTCTTGACAACCAAGACTCCATTTTTATGAACTCTAGCGTCTAAATACATCAAATAGGAAAGGTATAAGGCTCTGGGGTGGACCAACTCATAAAGCTTTAGCTTTGGGGACATAAACCCTAAAATTGACCTTTAAATGAACTATGCAAAATAAGACCAAAGCTTTCAGCTTGATACCTCCGAATACTGCTCCATCCACAAGGGAACTCGGATCCAAATGCTTGAATGCCAACTCTTCTTCCTTCAAAGTTCCTTCTTATCAAAAGGATTCCATAATATCACTTCATAAGCCTCCAATGCTCACACAAGCTAAAAACGAGATTTAGGGTTTTGAGGGAGGTAAGGTGCTGGAAATGGTGGCCGAATGTGAAGGCATATTGTTCCTTAAATAGGGACACCTCAACATATTAGGGTTTTCTTCCACGACCTAGTACGCCCAACGTACCCTCTGGTATGCCTTGCGTACTAGGTGTCCTTCGCGTTTCTTCCGTGCACATTAGTATGCCGAGCGTACGCATAATTACGCCCAACATACTCAATTGCCACACATTTTCACAATAAGGGCTAAACTTGCCAAATCTTCAAACTACCGTGGCTCCTTCATTACAAGTCTATTTCCAATGAATCTCATATCCTTGGAAAGGTGTCAAGATGCTCTACACTTCTAGCAACTCGTCGCAACCCCGAGACTTCCTCATGCGGGTCGCAACCCAAAACCCTAAATTCTCGGACGATCCGAAATAGGATGTTACTAGGAACTTAATCAAGTTAGACAGTGGACTTACCTGAAGTACAGTCACAAATTTTGACTTTACCATCGTTGTGATCCTTCAGGTAAACGTGGCAGCTTCGCAACTAGTGCCCTTTCTCTTAGCAATGGACTCTTTGGGAATGGTACACAAGACTATCTCAAACTTAGCCTTTCTTTTTACCATTTGGTTAAATGACTTAATTATGGCTGATCCCTTTCCATTGGGAAGAGAAAGCTTTTCTGGACTTCTAATGTTCTAATGGTCAATGTCCATGGAAGTGTGGGGAGTAGATCTTCCAATCAAATTTGCTTTACCAGTGCACTAAATCATTGGTGATTCAGTACAACAAGCAAATATGTTAGATCAATAAGGGTCATGTAGTGATCTCCCATATAGTAGTCCTTAAAGAACTCGCTATATGACTTAGGAAGTGATTGAAGATCCCAGTTAACAGCCAACTTCCTCGAGATTTCGACACTCAACTCTCCTAGCTTGTCAGTATGTAACTTCATCTCCAAGACGTGAGCACATACAGACTTTCCTTCCTGCCAATATGGCTTTGAGTGACCTAGAACTTGTGGGTTAGGGAGAATTATTGGAGGAGGTGGATGAAGTGAAGTTCCACTACAGCACGAAAAAGGGATTAATCTTTCACCTTGATCATCTTGTGGAATATCATCTTTATGAAGAAATCTTTTTTCCAAAAGGATAAGGAAGACCATAATTGTCATAACTAGACATTTACAATGGGAGAAATTCAAGTTAGTTGATTTCAGTCCTTAATATAACACCCAACATGAAATATTAAGGCTGGGACCCAACACAATATTTTACAATTTGGAAGAGGGATGCCGTAATCCAAACTGCAAAATATTTGAATGTAGGTAAATGACGATTTACCAATTTCCACCATGAAAAACGAAATTGATCATTAGGTTTTAAATGGATTGAAACTCCTAGATCCTTTAAGATTCATTAAACAATTCAATGGCATGTTTAAATCTCGATTGTGCCCTTCAAGTTTGTGACTGAGATGCCGAGGATCACAAAGAAGGTGTGAATAAACATGAAAATTAGCTTGGTACACCCAATGTTACAACCACCTAATCATTGTGTCGGTTAACCACATTGATCTATGATTAACAAGATGCAAAGTGAAAGTTCATGGGTTAGCACCAAATTCATATTTTCCTAAAGTAACTAAGATTGGGAATTTAATAAAATTTTAGTTACTTTATAATTATCGTTATACTTTTAATGAAAATTAATGTCCTGTCAAACTCATTCGGCTAACGGCCCTCCACCAGTCAAGGAAGTGGTCGGTGAGAGTGGACACCCATTAAACTGCCATTTTATAGGCAGAAACCTTATAGTCCCCTTATAGATTGGCTTCGTGAATGAGGCATACTAACGGTAAGACTGACTTATTCTTATACATATATATAATTATACACTTATAATAATATAGTAGTATAAGGGTTGAATTTTAGCTTTTAATATTCTAGGGTTTAATTTGGAATTAAAGTATTCATAAATAAAACTTTACAAATTCCAAAACTTGAGGGCTAGTTTTGAAACTTGTAAAAACTTTTGGTTTCCATAACTTATTAGTTTAATATGGTTTTTATGAAAAACTTTTCAAGTTACATAACTTGATGACAAGTTATGGAAGACTTCAAAAGCATTTAAAATGACTCTTAAAAATGAGACTCTTGAAATTCCACAACTTGAGGACACGTTATGGAGTTCATAAAAAACACATTTATGAAAAACTTTTCATATTCCATAACTTGAGGACAAGTTATGGAGTTCATAAATGGCATTTAGATCAAATATTTCAATTAACACAATAATCAAATAATTTTTCTATGATCTAGATTAAACTCATAAGTCAACATAAATCACAACACACCTTGGACAAAGGATGACATTTGAGAGAATATCCTAACACCAAAATCGGCTCAATGATCTCCAAGAACACTAGTGTTTCATTTTGGATGCTAAAGGGCTTCTTATATAGTGTAGCAAGATTAGGCTTACACCATGTAAACCCTAACGTGTATGACCTTCCATATTCCTTAGGCTCCATGGGTTTAAATGTCACAACTAGGAATTTGAAGCCTTGTAAACATAGAACAATGATAACAAATGTGAACCAACAATGTGAAAGCATGTAAGATGCTTATTCAATAACAACAAAATTTCAATCAAACACTTCATACATGCACTGCAAATAGCCAACAAACAATTAGAAACCCTAGAAATCCTTGTTTAAGTCCATTTTGGACTAGGATTTCCTTATTGGGCCCAATGGACCAATAAGCTTCCAATTGGACTATTTTGGGCTTAGAACTCTTGTATGGGCTCTAATTGGACCCACTTTCATTTATTTTAATATTTGGGCCATATTGGGCCTAGAATGAAATAAAATACCTTAATGGATCTCATTGGGCCATAACTAACCTAATTAGCCCTAATAGGTCATAAAAATCATATTTATATTTATTTGGGCCAAAAATCACTCAACATAGCCATAAAATTTGGGCTTAAGCATTTAAGGCCCAAATGCTCTTTCTTCCCTCTCCATTCTCGGCCCAATCCCAATCCATGAAGAAGAGTTGACTTATGCTTGCCACCTCATTTTTACATGGAGGTTATCCATGCAATTGACCCAAATCTCCATGCATCATCTCATCACACTCTCTCTTCTTCCTCTCTCTCTCTTTTCTTCGGTCGAGAGCAAGAGAAACACACACACTTCACAACTAAATTTCTCTCTAAACCACTCAAGAATCATCCACTCTCCTTCATCCAAAAATCTCAAAATTTCTTGTGTTTCAAGAGGCTTTCACCAAGTAATTCATCATCTAAGGTAAGTTGATGACAAATCTATGATCTAACTCACTTCTTTTCATCAAAAATCATCTCTTAATCCATTCAAACTCATGATCTTGCATCTTAGAGCACACTAAGTTCGAGATCCATCCAAGGAACTTGCTAGGGCCGAAAATAGCACCAAACTTCTCCAAATCTTCTTCAAAACCGAAACCCCACTCAAGGTGAGCTTCATACCCCCTTTATTTTTGGTTTTTGTGAGTTTTATGGGGGAGAATACAAGAAAATGTGTAGATCTATGTGTATATGTATGCTATGTGTGATTTGATGCATGTATGTGTGTGATTTCTTGTGTATTGTGATGAATATGTTACCAAAAAGGGGTGTAAACCCGAGATCTAAGACAAGAGAAAAGGAAATAAACATAACTTAAGCTATTTTACACTAAAAAAGTCAAGAAAAATAAGTTTATAAGGTTGTGATGAACATACTATAACATAAAACCCATTTTTGGGCTTAAAATGTCAAAAATACAAACTTGGGGCAAAAATCAACAAGTCACGATTTCTTGAAGGTTAAAAGGGATCAAAACAGTTTATATAAATATTTTTCTGAATATTGGAAATTTCAAGGGACTTAAAATGTAAATTTTTAACCTAATGGGCTAATTATGGGCTTCTCGGCCCAATAAGCCCCAAAATGCGAAATTTACAAGTTTGAGGGGCTGGAAATGTAATTTTCTGTAAAACAGGGGGTAATTTGCATAACAAAATGTTTATAAGGTTCAAAAATGCTTTTCATTATCAAAAAGGACCAAAAATGCAAACTTTTTAGATTTTGTGCCAAAACTGTAAAATTTGTGAAAAATGGGTCCTTAACCGAGAATCACTATTCTAGAGGGGCTGAAACTGTCAATTAAGTAGACTTTGGGTTAAAATCGTGTTTTCATCAAAAAAAAGCTATACAAAAGTGTCAAGAAAAGTGTTTTAAGGACTAAAAATGAAATTCTTTTATATAAAAGGGCCAAAAGCGTTATTTTTATAAAAGGAAGGAAATGAAAAGGACCAAACTCCATTTTCAAACACATTAAGTCAATAATACAAAATACAAGATCCACGACTACCGACGAAACGGAAAAACAAATACACTCTCAATAACAAATATCGTTATAAAACGAATTGATTCGGTCTCGAATCAATAACAAAACAAAATCGATAAACCCAAGTATTTCAATGAACACGTGATAATTATGACGAACTAACTTGCAAACTTTGGGGTTAGAACTTTCAAATCATGCTTGTAGGGCCTTGCTAGCCCATTAACATGATCTTTGGGCCCAAAGGGAATATGCTTACGTAATATTGGGCCTTCTATGACCCAATTCCATGTAAAAGGACTTTCAATATCTCTAATGTGTTATTGGGCCCTAATGGCCCATTAGTACTGCTAGCGAGGTCGAGAAGTCAAATGCGAGTGGGGCCAAGTATCTTTCGCATTCCCGATAGCCTTGAATAACTCATGGAAATAATGGGACTTCATACTCTCCTATCTCCTCGGTTGTTGGGCTTATGAGAAATCAAAGTAAACAGATTCAGGACGATAAACAAGAGTAATCATGGTGGGTGGATTAAGTGAGTAGTAACGGCTGACGCCTTTAAGGATCGTTCGTAAACTGTAGTTATAAACTAGTCATTTTCTTTAATGTGTAACTATAACAACTCACAACCCTAATTAATCCAATGCCACTCGGGTAATCAAAATCATTCGACGTATTGGTATAACAATAGACAAGTCACTGTATTTTATGTGATGGGAAAACATCGGGTTTTCCCGGGAAGTTCAACATTTTCACTTGCGTGGTTTTTACAAAAGTTCAACCTTTATACATGTTTTCAAAATCAACAACTATATATTCACGGATGTTCACACTTTTTATAAACAATGATCTTTTAAGAAAATATCGGATTTTCTGGGTTTTACAAACTACACCAAATCATTTTACTACAACATTACTTATGAACTCACCAACATTTCATATGTTGACGTTTTTCAAAATAACTTGTATTCTCAGGTAACAGGTAAGCCGAAGAATAAGTACCAAGTAATGTCATGGTGTTTTGCTTAGATTATCTATTGAACAGTTTATGTTATGAAATTGTAATGTTTAAAACAATGTACTGGATGTAAACAATATCAGTTGTAATATTTCAATGCATGGTGATGAATTATGTTATGATTCATGTATATTCATGGTGATGGTATTCAATTTAAGTCACAAGAGCCCTCGGACGTTTCCACCGTCTGGTTCGGGGGTGTGACATTAAACCTCCATCGGTCATCCATGGGTTGTCACGTGGGTTTAGCCCAACCTAAGGAATCATGGATCATTGGCCCACACCATAAGAATGAATGATTTTACCAAATCAACGCCTCATATTTAATTAGTCTCTTTTGATCACAAAATTAATTCCAAATTAATTCTTGATCAATACTAATTAAATAATATGTATTCATATTAATATATTAGAACTTATAATATATTAACAAATCATAAATAACCTCTTCTCAAAAGTCCATCCTGTCAAATTGTCCTGGTGATATGCAACCCAAATGGATCATGCTAATCTCGGGTCAAGTACATACCAATTATAGTTATGGGCTTAGAAACCTAATCCAGCACGATACTAGAGTGGTAGATGTTGTTGTACGAGAACTTGGCTAAAGGAATTTAGGAGGCGCAATTCCTACCAAAATCAATGACACAAGATCTTAACATGTCCTCAAGTTTCTGAATGGTCCGCTCACTCTGACCGTCCTTCTCCGAATGATAAGCAGTGCTGAGAGGCAATCTCGTACCAAGGTCCTCATGGAAATCCTGCCAGAAACGAGATGAGAACCTAAAATCTTGATCAAATACAATGGAGACTAAAATATCGTGCTGAGCAACGATCTCGCACACGTACAAGTTGGCCAATTTCTCGGCCGATGAGCTCTCACATATGGCTATGAAATGGTTACTCTTGGTTAACCGATCTAGTATCACCCTTGAATCTCTCTTATTTCTAGTTTTCCTTCTTGACTCCATCGGCCTAAGCCTGTCTAATCAGATCAAGATGCAGAGAGTCAATTGATATCCTCATACATGGACTCTCAATAGCAGAACTAACCGTCATGCGGCTCAAACCATCGACGACCACATTCGCTTCCCTGTGTGATACAGAATCTCGCATTTATAATCCTTGACCATGGCAAGCCACCTTCTTTGTCTCATATTCAGGTTCGGTTGGTCCATAAGATACCTTAAACTCTCATGATCTGTGTAGATAGTACTCCGAACTCCATACATGTAATGTCACCAGATCTTGAGAGCAAACACTACTGCCCCTAAATCCAAATCATGTGTAGGATAGCAGACCTCGTGTTGCTTCAGCTGTCGAGAAGCATAAGCAATAACTCTCCCACACTGCATAAGCACTACTCCCAAACCCGTGATTGATACATCACAAAACACCATAAAATCCTCAACACCCTCGAGGAGGGTCAATACTAGGGCCTCACATAATTTCTGTCTCGTAGTCTCAAACGACACCTACTGCTCAGGGCCCCACTGGAAATCCAGGCCCTTCCTCGTCAAACGAGTGAGGGGTACTACAATCTTGGAGAAATCCTCATTAAATCTCCGATAATATACTGGTAAACCCAAGAAACTCTTGATCTCTGAGGGAGACTTCAGAACCTCCCACTGCATCATAACCTCAATCTTAGCAAGATCGATTAAAATCACATTTTGGTTAATGAGATGTCCTAGGAACTGGACCTCTCGTAACCAAAACATACACTTCAAGAACTTTTCATATAGTTTTTCTCGCCTCAACACTCCCAGAAGCTCTCGAAGGTGCTCTTTATGCTTCTCCCTGGTCTTGGGATACACCAAGATATCATCAATAAAAACAATGACTGATCGATCGAGCATCGACATGCATACCTGATTCATCAAATCCATAAAAGTCGCAGGCGCATTGATAAGCCCAAATGGCATCACCACGAACTCGTAATGGCCATAATGAGTCTGACACGTGGTCTTCTCCATATGCTCCTCTCTGAACCTCATATGATGATACCCTGACTTCAATTCAATCTTGGAGAACCAAGACACACCATGCAACTTATCAAAGAGGTCATCAATTTGCGGAAGGGGATAACGGTTCTTCACCATCAACTTGTTCAACTCCCGTTAATCAATGCACATCTGGTGTGAACCACCTTCTTCTTGACGAACAAAATTGGCGCTACCCATGGCGAACTTCTCGGTCTAATAAACTACTTGCCCAACAGCTCCTGAAGCTGAGAGGACAACTCCTGCATCTCAGATGGTGCCAAAGGATACGACGTATTAGCAATAAGGGACGCACTCAGAACCAAATCAATCCTGAACTTGACCTGCCTCTCCGGAGGCACACCAGGAAACTCCTCCAGGAACACATCAGTAAAGTCTCTAACCACTAGCACCTCTGAAATCGAAACCTGCTTCCCAACTTGAGCATCAACCACATAAGCAAGATAACCCATGTACCCATGTTGGATATATTGTCGAGCTCTTGCAACAAAACAAAAGGCCGATTCCAATCTATTACCCTCTCCATAAATAACCAGTAACATAAGCAACATTAAGTTAAATAAAAAGTGTATGGGAGTGAAATAATTAACAATGTACCTCCAACCCTTCGAGGTACCAACATCGTCTTCATGAGTCTTATTGATAAGTTTTACAAGCAGGGATAAAGTAGCCTCATGTTCTGCTAAATGCTTATCATGGGCCCTCAAATGCTCTCTACATTCACTGAGCTCATTTTTCAATTGATGGACGTTGTTTTGCAATTCAGTTGGGTCCCTATCAATTGATGGTTTAGAGACCAATTGTGGTGGTGGTGGTAGATGAGATGGAATATCTATCTGTGCCTTCTTTTGTTGAGGCTCATGGGTAGGGGAGCCTTTCGGTGATGGTGTTAGAGAAGGTGCTCTGTGAACTTCTATGTTGGGAAAATAAGGGTGATCAATCCATACTGAGCTAACTATCCACCATTAATCCCGACTCTCAGCTTTTGTTGGCTCCAACTTTTGTACAAGTTTGTTATCATGCTAACAAAATTATAAAACGATAAATAAACATATATTATACATATAAAATAAAATCTTAAAATATACAGTAAACATATTTTGTCGATTGTTATAAGCAGGTAATAGTGAGTCTTTTGTAAAGGCCTCAGTTTCGACCATGCAACAGCCTGAGGGATCATATTCTCTTGTCGAGTACCAAAAAGAACTACTCATAGGAAAAGTTTCAAGAATCCATATCTGAAAAAAAAAATCATTTATTAGAATGTTAGAAAACAAGAAAAATAGTAAATTGTTAAGCACGTAATTACCTTGAAAAAGTATAAAAAGCGCTTAGGGTGTAGGTCAGTTTTTGAAGTTTTTTTCTCTTTCGGTTCCATTGGATGTATATGCTTGTCAACCTTATTGAATATAGTAATTAGATGTGACTACAATTGATCCTAAATTTCCCTCCCCCATGGATATCTACGACATAAAAAATAGGAGTGTATATGGGGCGGTTTGGTTCAGTTTTTAGCTAAAACCAAACCATAACCATTATAAGTGGTTAATGTATTTTCGTAACCATTGGGTATTGGTTAATAGTGGTTTTGGTTAACGGTTTTTTTCAGATAATGGTTATGGTTAATGGTTTATACTGGTTAATCATAATAGTCGAAAATGAGATAAAAATAAAAAGGACGTTGCTATAAAAACTAAAAAATATAAAGTACATTGTTATATATATATATATATATATATATATATATATATATATATATATATATATATATATATATATATAAAGAATGATTCGGTGTTTATAACCATATTAATATGATAGAAGATTAAGTATCCCATTTAACTTTCAAATTTTCAATTCTAAATATATTTACATACCAAACATTTAATATTATATTATACATTTATTAATATTATTTGGTTCGGTTCGATTTTTAGGGGTTTGGTTTTGGATGAAAATCATAACTGAACCATATGTATTTCGTTAATCAAAAATAGAAACCGCACCATCTTTTTTAGTAATAATTCGATTAAAATGGTTTGGTTATTTTGGTTAATTTGGTTTTGGTTTGGTTTTACGGTTAATATGCTCACCTCTATAAAAATATTCTCAATTAAATTTCTAAAAAACATTACTAAAGATAACTAATAAACCTTAATTATAATCTACAATAAATTAAGTACAAAAAATCTGTTGAATTTTGTAACACTCCAAAATTTAAATAAATTTCAAAATTTCAAAATCAATACAAAAAGAGTCATTGTTTCAAAAGTATTATTTCAAATCAGAGTTTTATCAAGACACAGTGACATAAAACAGGAAGTTGTGTATGATCACGCCTTTGTTTTCCCACGATCCTTAGAAGTACCCGAAACGATAAACTAAAAATTGTAAGCCGAAGCTTAGTGAGTTCCCCCAAAGTACCAACACACACATACATATAACAACATATACTGGGTCCATCGTTAAAAGTCTGGATTACCCGCGACCCCACAATATGAGTCTGGCATACTTATCGGGCCCTCAACACATATCTAGATTTCTCTCGAGCCCACAACATAAGTATGGCTTGCCCTTGGGGCCCACAACTTATGTCTGGATTGCTCATGGGTTTGTTGGCTACCGCACAAAGCAGTACAACCTCAACCCAACTGTTGGAAATAAAACCCTAATTGTGATTTGATGAACAAGATGCGGAAAATAAGAACAAACACAAATATGAAGATTATGTTGAATGATCACTCGATTTATTCAATTATGAGGAATAGGTTACACTTTAAGCATAGACTAAAGAATCTAACACTACATAAGAAACCTCACAACGTGGCAGCTACATTTTGCCTCACTCTTAACCCTAATTATGAATAAAACATGACTATTTATAAGGAAAAGAAGAGTCTTGGGCTTTTAACCTACACTTCATCAAGGGGACCATTGCCATCATCCATGGAGTGCTTTGAAACCCTACAATCTCCCCCTCAAAGTATGGAATGGATGACAATGCTTTAACTTCCAAAACAAGTATCTAGCAAATAAAAAGATTTGCAACGAGGAATATATGAAGCAATCCACGAATCTTGATTCTTCACTAGTCTTCAAACACGGGTTCTAGGATATATAAACCAAGCACTGAAGTAATGTCTTTAAACTTCATTTTCCAATGTAATCCCAAAAAAATCTTCATGAAAACCAAACCCACCATAAAAACCTATTTCAGAACAAAGAAACCGAATCACTTCTTGTCTTTGAAGAGCTCCCCCTCCAAGTCACAGTGATCTTCAAATAAGTTAATGGTATAAGCCACCAAAAATTATCATGTAACAACCCAAAATTTAAGATTCGTAACACCACTTGTTAGAGAAAATACTATAATTCGGAGATATAAGAAGTCTTTAGATGAGCTCGATGAAGAACTTCTACTGTAAAGGATACTTCTTTGTAAAAGCTGTAGCAGAGCTCGATGAAGAACTTCTACTGTAAAAGCTACCGTCATAATTCTAGCACAAGCTTTATCAAAAATCTTCAACTTTGAAAAGTCACAAATCCAATTTCGAATGGCCATACCAAATTCTCCCCCGATTTATAATAAAAAAAACATGATTATAAAGCCTTCAAATGGTCATGAGAATGATCTTGAATGGATAAAAAAAAATTACTATGCTCTCCCACGACAAAATGATATAAACGATGAAGTATAAAATCCAAAAAAGTCGAGAAAATTTGACGTTATTGCAAAAAACGACTTTCCGAACCTCCAAGACTTGATGGAATCTTTATTTTTCTGTTCACGAAAAAATATGTGCGTTAAAGAATTCAAAACTGTTCACCGGCCATTAAAATTGTAAACTTTTTTGAAAAATGGGCTGAAATTGTCATTTTCCAGAAACTCATGGGCTGGAATGGTAATTATGCATCAATATACCCCCTTTATTTGTAACAAAATCTGGAAATGGTCCAAAACTACCAAGGCATGAAAAGTATAGGGACCAAAAGAGTCAATTCGCTGAAGTTTCAGGGACTAATAATGTAAGATGTTTATCTTCTTCCCCAATTATTTTGAATGAACGAACAAAGCTACTGGAAGTCTGGAATGGTGAAGTTTCGCATACGAACCCACAAACAATATTTCAATCAATGCCTTTCGTTCCGAGCACCCTGATGCGACCGAATCTAAGTTTGTTCAAAGATCATGAATTATTCACCTGATGCGAACCCAACCGAAGGTTCGGTTCCTTTCGTTTCTATTTCCATTTGAAGCTTCATCAGGCGAAACTCTTATCGCTTTCGGTCCTTCCTCCGTTCGCTCCAACCATTAACAAGTGAACCCAAGTTCATTGTTCCAGGTTCGGTCCTAATTCATCAACATTACCCCAAGGTGAATCCACTCATAGGTCGCTTATTGTTCTCACTCTACATTCGCTTCAAGCCCTTTCGTTCCAAGTGCAACACATGAACACAGATTCATTCCGATCATCACGATGTGAATCTAATTTCATGACAAAAGTGAAACCTTATTCAAACCGAATCACAGGTTATGGATTCGCAGGTAAGACTTTCATAGCAATTTTGACTTTTCTGTTGACCAATGTTCGTCCGTTCGTTAACAGTTTATCACATGACTTCAAAGATTTGCATTCAACAAACATAAATCGATTCTCCAAAGATCGATTTCACTCAAGGATCATCAACAATTTCCAAGTTCAACATGAATCAAATTAATAATCATGAAATCAAATTGACGATAAGAGCAGGAACGAGAAAATTGATGAAAAACAAGATCTTGGATTAAGACAAATAAAAATCGATTCTTGAGAATTGATGTTCACACGTTGAAACCATTAACCTCAGACGATTAACAAAGAATCATCAATTGTAGATTTAGAATCGAACATTGAATGAATGAAATCAATTGCAAGTGACGCATACAGGATCTTGAGATAAAATTAGATATGCGGATCAGGAACAGTGGAATGGCCAAGATTTTGGGCCACAAAAAAAATGATACGCATGGATCCAATTAGGTCAAAACAAATAACTAAAATCGATTATTTTTGGATTAAGCGAGCAAATAGATCCAATATGAACAGAAGAACAAATCAGATTGAAATAATACTAGATGAACATCATAAATTTCCATGAACAGTAACTTGAACAGAATTTTGATTACATACCGCCAAAACATCAATAATCTTCAATATATGTGCAGAAAATCACCAAATCAAGAACCGATACTTCAAAAGTCAATAGATCTTCAAAGACCCGCTCTGATACCACTTGTTGGGAATAAAACCCTAATTGTGATTTGATGAACAAGATGCGGAAAATAAGAACAAACACAAATATGAAGATTATGTCGAATGATCACTAGATTTATTCAATTATGAGGAATAGATTACACTTTAAGCATAAACTAAAGAATCTAACACTACATAAGAAACCTCACAACGTGGCAGCTACATTTTGCCTCACTCTTAACCCTAATTATGAATAAAACATGACTATTTATAGGGAAAAGAAGAGTCTTGGGCTTTTAACCTACACTTCATCAAGGGGCCCATTGACATCATCCATGTAGTGCTTTGAAACCCTACACCAACCATACTATGTCGACATATTCATAACATATAAACATATACTAGCAAAAAGATAAACATGCAGATCTTAACGGATCACTACAGTATAGCAACATCCTAAACCATGATACATAATCTACTAGGTCGGCATTAGTGCATTCGACCCATAAGTACAATGAGGGAAACTCACCTCTCAGTCGGAATGCAAACTAGATAAATCTCGGTTCCGAAAAATTGGCTCAACAATCACCTAACCAAAACCAAGGACCTAATCTCAATTAACAACTCAAAATACCTAAAATACCCTTTGTCAAAACCGGTCAAAATCAACAAAATCCACTGAGTCAACCCAACCGAGTCAACTCGGGCATCGTACGCAGCATAGTTCAGATGTACGTGAGGGGTACTTGTGATCCGAGGCATCGAGGCTCAACCTGCATACGCGCAACATAACATTCGGTACGCCCAGCATATGTACAATTTCCATTAGTAACCATTTGAGAGCTTAATACTTTGACTTTTCACATCCAATGCAGATCCAAAGCCAAAATACGACTGAGAGTCATAAAGTTTCCAACTTTATGATTTTGCATGCCCATTAAGTGCTTAATACAAACAAATCCTAACTTCTTAACACCTAAAGACCTTTTAGAGCATGCATGAGGAACAACTAAGCATCAAGATCTCATTTTTATAACTCAAGACCCCTCATTGGGTCTGAAATGACGACTTATTTGATCAAGAACATGCTATGCACTAGAATCATAAAGGTTGGGACCAAAAATGCCCTAAATGAATGAATATCTAGATCTATAAGAAAAGATGATTAATCTAGGAGCTTTTTACCAGCAGAAGGTTTCTAACAAGGTGTGAATCCCATATCCAAGCTTCTTCCAAGCTCCAATGTCCTTCTACCACCATCTTCTTCTTCAAGAACACAACCAAAACACATAAATAAGCTCAAAGATGCACTCTTCACACTTAGGGATAGCTAGAGGGACGATTTTTAGGTGGAGGCTGATGAGGGTGAAGGTCTTGGGGCCAAAAATATGTTTAAATAGGGTTCAAACCCTAAATTTTAGGGTTTGAAACCCTCTCACGTACGCCCTGCGTACACAATGTACACCCAGCGTACAAAGTCTCGTGCATGTACGCCTTGTGTACGAAGCCTAAGCCCAACATACTAAGCCTCAACCAAAATTACCAAAATGCTACTGTGGGCCATTTTGCAACCCTTCTCATGCACATGGGCCAAAATGAAATATTCTTCATACATAGCGTTAAAATTGAAATTACCTCATCATCAGGATGTTACAAATTCATCAAAGTCGAATACCAAAGCCAAATACTCCTCTATAACAGGTTGTTTGCCTAAACGCCCGTTAAACCCCTTCTCTAATAGATATAAGAGTCATACACGGACCTCATCCTCATCTGATAAGTCATTAAGCGAATGCTCAAACACATTCCTCATATCGTCTAATTTGACGGTGACATTCCACGGGACCCTAGGAAACACATGGGAATGGAATTCGGCATCGGAACCAGACACAGAAAAATAATCACCAAAACAGAAGCCGGTAACAGCACAAAAAATTTTCTTCCCAAAAGACAGGCCGTAACCCCCAATCTCAAAAACCATTCTTCTGCTTCGTTTCGGGAGTCCGTGAAAACTTTGTGGCAAAATACATAATGTAGAAGCAAAAGATCCACATCTACATGGTTTCAGAATGAAAGTATATGTTACGAAACACTACATTTTAATGTAAACTGTCAATACCTAAATATCTAAATTAATTTTGGGTTGGTCCTATTAAAATGACATCTTTAATTAAAAACTTCAGAACGTTTTCAATTTATTCTGGAAGTGTTCTACAAATTCCTGAATAATAATTCTTGGTGAATAATCATGTTATACAAAACAAGCAAACTAGTTTTTTGGACTGAAGAACGTACCCGTAAAATAACTGGGTCGTAGTGGTCGTCTTCCATGTCGGAGTTGCATTTCGTGGAGATCGGAATCAGAATCGTGTCGGAATGTTAGAGCAAGATCCGAAATGAAGTCGAGGGTCCGAATGTTTTCAAAATATATTCCGGATTTTGAAGTTTAAATTTTCGATTCGGAACATATACGGAAACTCCGGAACGGTTATTCCGGAAGGAATGATATGGGCCGGCCCACATGAAAAATAGTTCGGAATATGATTTGAAACAGCCAATTTCAGAGAATGTGGTTATTTTGAAGAGAAAAAAGGTTATATTCTTTAAAAACACACAAAAAAATGGTTAGTTTACTTAATTTTTCTTAAAAAAACTCTACTACTGAATGTTAAAAGATAAATCGTTGTTTAGATATTTATATTGATTAAAAAATAAATATCATTGAAATCGAAGAATTACGTTATTATTTAGATTTTTCTTTAATCAAACACCAAACTTAAAAGAATAAAGTAATTTAATTTAATTTGCCTAATACAAACAAATAGGAATCAACATGTAGTGATTAAAAGCATTAACAAGTTGGATTAGATAATGTTTGAATGGTAATGTTTGGAGACACAAGAATTAAGGATGTGCCACCAAGTCTGACTCTGACTCTCATTCCGACTCAGTCAAACTCTCAAGTGACTTGTGAGCATCTTTTTCTTGGATCGCTCATTATTTTATTCTTTCTTTTCCACCTAAAAATAAATATTTTATTTCTCATTTAATAAACACAATCTTTAATATGATACAAATATATTATCATTGATCAAATGTATAAAAACCTTTATCATAAACAAAAAGGAGACAATCATTATCTAAATTGAATCAAATCCTGTGAAGCATAATCTAAACATTACAAAATGAAAATAAATTCTAATAATATTTTTAGATTAAAAAAATAAAAAAGTATAATAGTATATACAAATAGATTAAGAAATGAAAGCAACTTTACCTTCTTAGATGCTTCATGATTTGTGATTTGAATTTGATTAAGTTATGATAATTTTTAATATGCATGACATTAAGGGGTTATTTGACAGTTGACGATTGAGTCAGATTTGATTGTGACAAGATTTGACCGAGTCTGACAAACTTTGAATCTAACAAAGTAAAAAGAATATCAGAGGAGTCATGATCAAGTAAGAGACTTCTAAGTGTAATATAAAACCGTTTGAATCACCAAGTCAAACTCACATACTTACCAAACCCAATAAGATACATATAAAAAAGGCCTTGATTTGGATTCTACGACTTAACTTTGTGATGTTATTCTTGAATTATATTTTAGACGTGTAATTATTAGTCAAATATTTTCATTATATTATATATTCAATTCAAATAATTCGTTTATTTTAACGGATACTTGATACATGAAATTTAACGTTCAACTAAGCTTTCGTGAGTGTGAAGTAAATGATTTATGAGTTCAAAAGTAAATGCAAGCATATGTATATTTCCTTTGGTTTCTAGTTGCCTTTGCGAAATAATAATCACGAGTAAAAAAATTAATGTCATCAGTATATTATAAAGATTACTAAAAGTTCGAACGATATTTAAATAATTATAACTTTATAAGTGGTATATGTATTATGTATATCCATATTCTGCATATTTGTTAATTGGTGAAATGGGCCGGTAGGGAACATTTTTCAAACAACTGAAATGGTTATTAGTGTAGAGCCCAATCATGGTGATGGCCTAATCCAAACCCCTTGCATGATTGTCAAAAAGAAACAATAAGGGACTATTTTTTTTTTTTAATTTGAATTAAATATCCTCCTACATTTTTTTTTATTTATCATTCTACCCATATATAATGATGACATGTGTTATATTTGGATAAGATTAATAATATTTTAATACATTTTTCATCATTTCAAATGGATAGTAATATATATGTAGGAAGAAAAGTATGAGTATATTTAATTTCTCTTTATTTTTATTAATGGGATGAGAAATACAGGTTTGGAAATGACCGGATTAGTAGGAGGAAGGGCGGACCCCCCACTCTGAAACAAATGTAATATACAAAGTCTGTTTTTTGGAAAATTAAATCGTGTAAATAAAACTAAATAGCCATTTTTATCCTTATATTTCAAAAAATAAATTTCATAATATTCAAACACTATACCGCCTTTAAATTTGGGAGTAAATAAAAATTAAAAAAAAAAAAAAAAGAGTAAACAGGTTAAAGGTCTTATATATTAAATGAGGTTTTTTTTAACATAATTTATTAAGTCATTTCGTCTAAATTAAATAAAAAACATAATCATATATAACTGCCCGGAATAATTCTTAACCACATAATTTCATTAAAATTAAAAAAATAAATAAATAAATACATACATACATACATAACTTCAACCATTAAAAGCTTGATTTAATTAATTGGGCTAAAAAGGATGTTGTATTCGGCCACATCTCATGGATTGGATTAAAAAGTGTTATATGTAAATAAAGTGTAAACCAATTACATGGGTCATGGATTGGGTTCGGATACTCCTACAAACAAAAATACCCAACATAATCTCCTAAACTTAGTAATGGACTGTATTCGGCCACATCTCATGGACTGGATTGGGTTTGAATAAACAATTTTCATTGGACATTAGGTCATATTTTCCGCATTTTAAGACTATTGTACTTTATCAAATAATGGAAAGTGTGTTGAAAAACCTTATGTATAGGTAAAATGTTTTTGACTAATTAAAAATTATCTTTTAATAGTGAAATATTATCATTTGCGGAATATATAATTCCCACCATCATCAAATCCAAAGATTAAGGTAAACGTTTTGTTTAGAGAATGAGACTTTTGTTGGATCATGATGCTTACTAAAAATTAGTTAAACAAAAGAAACAACATAACAAATTTATCAAGATTATCATGATTAATGCAATGAGTCAAATTATCATAATTTAATTGCATCTAATCTAATATATATATATATATATATATATATATATATATATATATATATATATATATATATATATATATATATATATATATATATATATATATATATATATAAAAGGTCGGTTTGATTATATTTACTTGATGTCAGTAAGAAATCCAAAGACTCAAATTAGAGTCTCTCAATGGCAATGATACCTCAAAGCAGCATTCAAGAAAGATCTTCAAGCCCTTCTTCTTTGGCCTCCAAGCAAAACTGAAACACCCTTCTTAGAAAGATACTTGCATCGCCAAAAGACAAAGGAGATGGGAGGGACAAAATATTTTGATCATGTGTTCACTAATTATCCATCAATCATGTCTTTTATAGAGTCAAATTGGTGTTTCATGGAATATTTTGTTCTGTGCAATGTACATGGTTTCTAGCTTCATCTCTTGGTCTGATATGACATTATTAAATACTTAGAAAAAGATTTTGATGTGGTAGTTATCATGACTTTTTAGACTTTGTGGAAACATCTAAATACCTTGCTCATTGGAATGACTAAACCGAATAAAGAAGACATTTTGGTGATACTGTGTCTATGTATTTCTTTTGGATTAGTAATCTAAGAAAAAAAATACAAAATATGGTTAGGATAGGTGGTTGTATAATCATCTTTCAATTATAACTACTATGTAACTTTTATTTGTCTTTAACTCCTTATTAGAACAGTTTATTCATATATTTTCATTATTCTAAAAAAAAAGAATTTAAAATCACTGTAAATCATTAATCATAAAGTGAGATGGAAACCATCACATGCATCTTATATGATGACGATTAACGAACTTATTTCTTTATATTTTTTAGAATGACAAATCTAACATAATCTTAAACTACTTTTAAATCTATATGTCTTAAACAAGACTTAAACCCTCGATTTTAAGGACGGATGACAACACCTAATACCGTTGGGTTAGAAGTCATTTGATAACATATTTAGATATTTGTGAAATCAAGGACCAAGTGGTTATATATATACATATATATATATATATATATATATATATATATATATATATATATATATATATATATATATATATATATATATATATATATATATATAATTAAAATATATTAATCATATCTTGAATTTTAGGAGGTATAATTTTTAAAGTCTTTTATACAAATCAATTATGCATAATTATCATTAATACTTGTCAAAAGTTCGAAGACTTGAATTAAGGAAGATTATTAAGAAATTTAATTTGAAGCAAAATGATAATTTTAAAATATTAAAATCATGTATATAAATTAATTTAAATTTCTTAAACTAGACACCAATATTAATTAATTTACATTAAATATATAAACATGCAATATAAACATAAGGTGTAAACATAAATATTTTATTTAAAAGTGCTAATTTTTTTTACATAATAACTAATAATTAAATCCAATACTTATTTCCATGTAAGAAAACTATCCTTTAAAAGAGTTATTTACCGATGCCGTTTTGAATGGGCACACATCTACTGTATATATGTATGTGTGTGTGTGTATGTGTATATATATATATATATATATATATATATATATATATATATATATATATATATATATATATATATATATATATTATTAAAATATATTAATCATATCTTAAATTTTAAGAGGTATAATTTTTAAAGTTTTTTATACAAATCAATTATGCATAATTATCATTAATACTTGTCAAAAGTTCGAAGACTTGAATTAAGGAAGATTATTAAGAAATTTAATTTGAAGCAAAATGATAATTTTAAAATATTAAAATCATGTATATAAATTAATTTAAATTTCTTAAACTAGACACCAATATTAATTAATCTACATTAAATATATAAACATGCAATATAAACATAAGGTCTAAACATAAATATTTTATTTAAAAGTGCTAATTTTTTTTTACATAATAACTAATAATTAAATCCAATACTTATTTCCATGTAAGAAAACTATCCGTTAAAAGAGTTATTACCACTGCCGTTTTGAACGGGCACACATCTACTGTATATATATATATATATATATATATATATATATATATATATATATATATATATATATATATATATATATATATATATATATATATATATATATATATGAGTAAATAACATGGATAGTCCTTATGGTTGGGGGTAATTTTCATGTTTGGTCTCTAAGTTATTTTTTTAGCTCGGACCATCCTTATTGTTTTTTTTTTTTTTTTTTTTTTTTTTTTTTTTTTTGTTACGTGATTAGTCCCTACTAGACCTAAAAAGACAATATTACCCTTAATAATTATTTTTGTTTTTTTGTATTTATTAATTTATTAAAAGAAATAGAAATATAGAAGCCTTTCTTTTCTCCTATATTAATGTATTAATAAAATATATAAATATACAAGCCCTTTATTTTTTCCTACCCTGTACCTAAAGACATGAAAACAAGCTTCATTTCTTGCCCTTCATCGGTCGGCTCTCCCATCCTCCTTCATTCACTCTCTTCGTCGGATACCTACATCTACCTCCTCCCTTCTTCCACTACACCTACAAAAGAACAGAAATTCGTATCTCTCGTTCCCATTTTACTAGGAACCATACATCTTAAGAGTCACTGGAATCCTCCACTATAGGTGATTGTACCTTTTTCGATGACCTTACCTTGTCGACAACCCTCATCCCCCCCCCCCCATCTATCTCTCTCTTGATCTGTCTATCTTCCCCACTCATCGGCCTCTGAACGATCTGATTGACAAAGAGAATCTCATTGATAACTGGTGTTGGTATATGGATTCGTCGAAGCATCACAATGGGGAGTCGATGGGTGTTCTAGAATACTGATGAACCAGATCTACCCACAGCCGGTTCTTATATTATCCGTTTTCAATTATTGCAGGTTTGAGAAATCAATCAATTTTGTTTTGCATTTTCAGAAAATCGATCGACTATGGTATTTATTTGGATTTAGGTTTTTTTTAGCATTTGTATTTCAGAATTTGGTTTTCAATTGATATGGTTCTATACTTTTGCTTTATGTTATCAATTTTCTTTTCCAACAACAGTTGTGAGTTGTGACAAGTTGTGTAACATCCCGACTCCCAGGTATAATATTTAATTATATTATATTCATTTAATCAGGGTAACTCGACGAGTTGGAGGCCCCAACTCGCTGAGTAGAGATTGAGATGGCCGCGTGATTTTTAGAGTCTACTCGACGAGTTGGGGGGACCTGACTCGACGAGTAGGAGCTAAGTGTGAAAACCCTAATTTTCAGGGTTTGCACCCTATTTAAAGGACCTTAAGTCCTTTACCCCGCCTCCCTCACCACCTTAACACGCTGAGAGAAACCCTAATCGAGCTATTATCATCTGTGTGTGTGTGTGTGTGTGAGAGAGAGAGAGAGAGAGAGGCTAAAAGTGTATGTTTCTGTGCATTCTTGGAAGGAGATTGAGGAGCAAAAGGATTGGAATGAGAAGGAGCCATTGGATCCAGTATTCTTTCAGTGTTAGCTGCCATTTGGAGGTAAAAAGTTACCGCCTTGACCATTTGTTTGTTAGATCTCTTCACTAGGGAGTTTATGGCCATTTCTATCTCCTCTTTGAGTCCTTTAGTTGTTTGAGCATGCCTTGAAGATGAGACTTCAGATTTGGACAGTATGAGGTCTCTTAGGACAAAAGATTCAAGCTTTATCAAGCTTTGGCCAACTTTCATGCCTTAAACCCTCTATTGAGCTTTGGGTTGGCAAACATAGCAATATATGTCATGCATGAACGTAAATCAGCCTTTGAAGGATAGATCTAGAGTATGGAGCCTTAGCTCTGCTTAAAAACGTCTGAATAAGAAAATGGACTAAGGGGACTCGACGAGTTAGTGAGCTAACTCGACGAGTTGGTTAGGGTTTTCCCCCGATAGTCTGGACGCGTTTTGAGCTCGGCGAGTTGGTGAGACAACTCAGCGAGTTGAGATGGATTTCCCAATTTGTCAGAAGAAACGAAGAAACTCGACGGGTCGCATAGATGCACTCGACGAGTTGGGTCAACATGGACTGTTGACTCGAGTGTTGACTTCCGTTGACTTTTAGGGTTTGGTCAACTTATGGATTATGGAGACCATGGATGTAACACTGAAAAATTTTAAATTTATTTTATTCATTTTTATTTCATAAAAATGCACATTATTCTATATAAACACTTTTTATTTAAAAATCATCAACAAGGTTTTCAGAACATTATGAAATTCTAGGATTTGTATTCATCACTCTTTTCTCTTGTGTGTGTACAATCGAGCCGCCGCCTTCCCGCGATTCTGAAGAACCTGAAACACATAACACATAACACAGTAAGCACGAAGCTTAGTGAATTCCCCAAAATACCACATACAACACATACGCCACTCAAGGCTACAATATGACCCTCCGGTCAGTGTGTCTCAGCGGAACCCTCCAATTCCGTATCGTTGGACCCTCCGGTCCGGTCTGTATCGTTGGACCCTCCGGTCCGGTCTATATCGTTGGACCCTCCGGTCCGGTCTATAAACTCCGCATAGCATAAATCACAAAGACATGATGCATAGCATATCACATATAACATAATACCCAATCTAAGCACATAAGACCCTCGGGTCACACATAACTACCACTCAAGGTAACGTATAGTGAGAAGACTCACCTCGGGTAATTCTCAAAAAGTCTCGAACTCGAAACACCGATCTAACCGCCACCTAATCACATAAATAAATAACTCTAAATCAGCAGTGGCTCTCAAAGGCTAGACAAGTCTCGTACTATGCTTCCCAGAAGGGTAAAAGACCATTCTACCCCTCCCTTGGCCTAATAGTCCACTGGTTGACTAAACCCTAAAAGTCAACAGAAGTCAATGGTCCAACTTTGACGAGACTCGTCGAGTCAGGCAACGACTCGGCGAGTCCACACGCGTAATCAGATGCCTCACAAGGTCTCACTCGACTCACTGAGTCACCCACCCAACTCGTCGGGTCTCCACTGATCACGAAACTCGGGTAAACTCGATCCGACTAGTCGAGTCCTCCTATGGACTCGGCGAGTCTCCTCCATGACCAAACTCATCTGACCTTCTGAGGTCAGATATGCTTCACCAACTTGTAGATCTATCCTTTTAGCACCCACAAATCACGTAAAGGTCCAAACTTTACGTCCATGCATCATGATTAAAGACATCAATGAAGAAATAGCCATCTAAATGGAAACCTAGGCTCAAACTCTCTATGTGACTGCATAAAGTTGAACATAAGGGACTCTCTGGACCTCCCATGGTCCAGATCTAAGGCTTATTCCACATTGGGACCTCAAACATTCCATAAACCTGTAAAGAGAATGGTTAAGAAACCCTAGATTCATGAAATAAACATCAAACAGGAGAATTGGTCCAATTTGTTACCTCAAAGTGAAGCTCCAGGCTTCATAACCTCAGTACATCAACCCCCTCTCGTCCCTCTTGCTAGAATCTCATCTTCTCTATAGAAATGACACACCAAAATGCTCAACATGGCTCTTCTTTACTGTCTAATCTCTCAAGGATGATTTAGGGTTTCTCCAGGGTAAGGATAGTCGTAATTGAAGACCCTAAGGCTCTTTAAATAGGTCCCAAACCTGGACAATTAGGGTTTTCCTCCACAGCGCTGACTCGACGAGTCCAATGCTCGACTCGTCGAGTCCATTCATTTAAACACGTCACCTGATCGCGCCCCTACTCGACGAGTTAATCCACCAACTCGCCGAGTCCCTTCGATTAAATCAAAATTTATAAGTATTATAACATACCCAAGAATTTGGACGTTACAATAGAGGGGTAAAATGGTCCTTCATCCTTTCCGAGAGTTAAAAAAGGGGTTAGCTTAACATCTTTAGAGTTGTTGTTATAAAGTGTTAATTAGAGATGATTATGATATGTAGGAGGAGTCTAGACCAACTGTTGAGTACGAGACCTACTTGCTTGCGTACGAGGTGAGTCTTCTCACTATACTTACATGAGTGGTAATACTGTGTGACCGGAGGTCTTATATGAGTTATTGACTGGAGGGTCTTATTTGAGTTATTGACCAGAGGGTCATATGTGCTTATTCTGAGTTATTTGATATCATCCATTTTGTCTTTGTGATTTATGTTGTATATTATTATGTGCCTTATTGAGTTAGTACCGGAGTGTCCAAACCGAGTTGTGAGACCGAAGGGTCTTCACTGAGACACATGACCGGAGGGTCCTTATTGAGATATAGCCACGAGAGGCTAATTATTTGTGTATGGTATTTTGGGGAACTCACTAAGCTTCGTGCTTTACAGTGTTGTGTGAAATGTGTTTCATGTACCTCTCAGGATCACGGGAAGGCGCCTGCTTGATTGTACACACCAGTTTGAGATTATGTTTAGAGTATTTTGGGATATTGTCAAACATTTTGTTGTCTTGTGTTTTGAACAACTCAAACATTTGGGTTTTGAGAAAATTAGATTGTGTTTTATGAAGTTTTAAAAATGAAAATTTTGTTTGAAAATTTAGAGCGTTACAAGTTGGTTTTAGAGCCTTGGTTTGAGGGAATCGGATGTACTCTCGGGTATGTCTGGACTCATAATGAGGATTTGAGAAATTTTTTTAAAAATAAATGATTTTATTAAAACGAGTAAGAGATTTTAAGAGAAAACCAGATAAAGCAGTGTGTACAATCAGCTAGAGCCCAAACGGTGATTTCCCAAAATAACATTACTTCTTTATATTATGAGATGAGATACTTATGAGATATTAGAGCTTCAGGAATTTAGAGCTAGAGTTGCCTGATTCATGATGTCTTAGCCTAGGGGGATGCTATTGATTGATATTATCTGCTATTTGCTATGTGTGTGTTCTGAGTAGGGGTACATAGCAGGAATCTGTTAGAGAGAGTTTGAGTAATCTAGGAGAGATACCTAGATGAGCATTGAGGATTCTATTGAGAGAGTAGTTTGATATCCGTGAGGGATAGAGTACTTGTGAATTAGAATCCTAGGAGGAGGACTTGGGCGACTATGCGTTGGTGTGGAAGGTAGTATTGGGCCTGGACTACTGAAAGCACCGGATCTGTATGCGACCCAAGTAAGAAACTTAGGATACTAAGGAGCATGTAGGGGTGGGTAATGGAGTGTGTGCTTGAGCTAGTCTCTGATAATTTTTGTGTTTGTGTTTCAAAGACACTATGGTGATTACCCACAACAACCTGGGGGGTAGTGGTACCAGTGACGAGGAGATTCGCAGGATCATTGCTGAGGAGGTGGCCATAGCTATCAGGGAGGTCATACCAGAGATGTTCGGGTCTATTAAGACCATCTTGATTGAGACATTTGATGAGCGATATGTTACTGTCACGGAGGCTGTCGTTGCCGCAACCGTAGCTGCTGTGAGGCCACAGGGGGGTGACTCGTTGTTGTTTCCGGAGTTCAATAACACGAAGTCACCAGAGTTTGACGGGACCCAGGACCTGATTGCTGTCATGAGATGGATCCCCGACATTGAGGGGTGTTTCTATACATGTTCATGCTCGGAGCACTTGAGAGTTCGGTTTGCACTAAACCAACTTCGCTTGGGAGCGAAGGACTGGTGGAAGTTCGCGACGACTGATTTTACTCCTGTAGATCATGTTGCAGTTACTTGGGAGAGGTTTATCCAATTGTTCAAAGATGAGTATGTTCCCCAGGTGGAGAGGGAACGTTTGGCCCGCGAGTTTATGTCTTTCAAGCATAAGACAGAAACAGTGACAAAGATTACGAGGATGTTTCATAAGAGAACGTTGTTCAGTCCTGAATACGTGTCTTCCTATTTAAAATTTTATAATTGTTAAACATTAAAAACTCAAACCAATATTAAGTTTAAAAAATAAAAATAAAATCAAAAAATAAAAACAAAAAGAATCCCAACTACCTTCAAGTAAGTAATAAAGACATTTAAAAAACAAAGTTTAAAAACGAAAATTTTATATAAAGGCGAAAAAAAGTTAACAAACGAAAAAAAAAAAACCTAAGCAAAAGGTTAGAAATGAATTTTGTAACTTAATTAAATTATATAGATGTTTGGGTCGGCTCTATGAGATAGAATCTGGACCGGTTGGTATTTCTTTGTAACTAAGAAAAGCATATGTTGGTGTTTATGTTTGACAGGTGGGTTTCATGTTGTTTTGCTTTGGTCTTCCTGTCATACCATGTTATCGTATAGTTTTTTTTATTAGATATGTTTGTTATAATTTCAATATCAAGCTTTGGTCCTAGTTATTAGAAATCTAAATAATTATATGATTTCATATTGCGTGTGGCTTTATATAAATAAAAGTGCTAATATATATATATATATATATATATATATATATATATATATATATATATATACACACACACACTAGCCGTTAACCGCGCAAAACGGCGGACGACAAATAGTTTGTTTCGACAATTAATTTATTTTCGATGGAGAATGATTATTTTCAATTCAATCATTAGTTTGTTTTAGGAAACATGTCATATTAAAAATAAAGAAATATTCATGAAATGACCAAATTATAAGGTGTTGAGTATTTATTTTGATGAAAAAAGATCTGGTCAAAATCTTGGAAGAGAAGATTTATAGGAGTTTGTTTAAATTTTAATATTATTTTATTAGTGGTTAGTTGTACAATTAGCTTAATGATTTGGACGTCTTAAAAAAATATTATTATTTTATTCAATCTATTTTTAGAAATAGTGGGATTTGTTTTATAAGATAGTAAAGATATATATATATATATATATATATATATATATATATATATATATATATATATATATATTATACCTTAATATACATATTTGGTCAAAGGCTGAAAAATTAAGAGGTACAAACCTTTATGCAACTTATACAATAAAGTTATGCAGTGAAAAAAATAAAATTCTTAATTGGTCAATATACGTGTTAAACCTCAATTGATCTTGACTTGGTCTCCATTTCCTATCCATTCCCTAACAATTTTTTTTGAAAGTCAGCATTGAATGCGTTTGACTCAGATCGAGTTTGTTGAATTTGAGATCGTGGGAGATACTCTTGGAGTTTGGCCGGTCTCCTATGTATCCCTTATATCTTTCGTCTTTCTGTTGAACTTCTCCATCGCCTTCCTTCGTCTCCACACTCTTTCACCACCTTCGTCCATCTCTTTTCCTCCCTCTCTAACCTTAAACTAGACTAGATTTAAATACCCCTGACGACTGCCATCACAACATCTTTTACCACGGCTACCACCATAATCTACAGCACCAACGCAGATGGACCTCGACAAATGGAATTCTTTCTCAGCTTGATTTTATTGTCAATCGAACCTTGGCTTTACATTATTGTTTTCAGGTAGACAACATGGAAACCCACATCATCGGCTCTCTGTTTCACTCTCTCTCCAATCAAGCTAAGTTTTTATCTTCTTTGTTGAAATTTATATATTTAAAGCTTTCTTTTGTGGCTGATGTTTATTTGTATGATGCTTAAGGCATTGGTTCAGGTTTGATTCTTATCTTATGCTACTTCCTTATTTCTAAATCGTAAAAAGAAAACTAACCCCACTAAAACCCAAAGAAACCCTTTTTGTGCTTCGATTTTCTGACTCTCAACTCTTTGTGCTTCCTTCTAGATTTTCTTATCTCAGTTTAGTCATATCTTATCGTATAGGACTTCTATGGATCGATCCCACATGAAGGAGATGTGCTTACTACCTGGTATCTTGATGATATTGTCAGTAAGCCTTATTTTCAAAAAAGGCGGTTTAAATTCTTTCTTTCTTTATTACTGTTTTTGTTCTTCATTTTTTGAAAATGTTGCTTGGTTTGACCGTGCACAATATATGAATCTTTAGGATGAGTTTGACCTAACATCTGTAACATCTATAAATTTGAGAAGATACCACTTATTTTAGGTGATACAACCAACTTCTTTATTCTTTTAGTCATCCTTTGCTAGAGGAAACATACGACCAATTATCTTCTTATATGAAGTTAATATATAGAATTAAAGCTTTATTTGCTTAATTCTGTTTTTTTCAGTTAACTCAAACACAATGGTGTTTGTAAAAGTGTCATGTGATGTGTGTCTATATCTGTCAATAACAAAAATGGGAAGCAATTATGGTGAAGGGTAATTTGGTCTTATATTTCGAGCTGTGTGTATATCTTGAGCATTTTTCCCTTGATTCTAATTGGTTTTCTTCACCTTATCTTATTAGTGTACACCTTTTTACATAGATGAACGTCTACATTGCAATCTCATCCTTCTGATAGGATTATTTCATGTCCAATGACTATTCCATATTGGGTCTGAACATTATGTTGATGGTGGTTGCTTCATACTCTTCTGATTTCTGACTATAAAAACTAGCTACATATTTTTTCGTTGATATAGGTCCAAGACAATGACATACACAGATGATAAAATTAAGGTAAACGTGTGTATCTGGTTTTCTCTTGGCATTCAGAAAACAAGACAAAGCAATATCACCCTGATCAAAATCAAGAAAATAAAGTTCCAAACAGACCTCATTTCCATCACAAGATGA
The DNA here is from genome assembly GCF_002870075.4 of Lactuca sativa. Classification (NCBI taxonomy): domain Eukaryota; kingdom Viridiplantae; phylum Streptophyta; class Magnoliopsida; order Asterales; family Asteraceae; genus Lactuca; species Lactuca sativa. The sequence continues at coordinate 206,284,108 of NC_056631.2, read as the reverse complement.
ATAAATTGTAATGTTTTTTTCGTTTGTGTAGAAAGTTAACATTGCTGAAGGTTCAAGGAGGTAAGGATGAGCATTAGTCCGGACCCGAACCGATAACAAATGTTGTGGGAAATAGAGAACCAAGAACCGGGCCAGTTTTGGTTCCTGTTTCAGATTTTGTGATTCATATATATCTTATTTTATTGTTGATATCAGGTTGTATTATTATTGAATGTAGGAAAATCTACACTTCAACACACCTTATATCATTACTTCATCCCAGAAGTGACTCAGTTTCATACCAAATGGAATTTTACATCATAGAAATCTTGATGGTATAGTTTTGAAAATTTTACTTCACAAAATCTTCAGTTTGGTAGAAGTTGGATTTTTACTTCACCAATCTTCTTTAAGAACAAATGAATAGCAATGAACTTCTATGGAATCTTGAATTTCATTCTGAAACTATTTTATTTTTTTATTTTTTTGAAGAGGATATTATCGCAGAAGAAAAATAGAGATCCATTAAAATATTCTCATTATGAAGGGTTTAATATTGGTGGAACATGAAGTGAAGTAAATAATTCAAATATATTAACTTCACTTGAAATCGACTATATTTCTCTTGTGATTTTGATTCAAATTATGTTTCAGTATGTATATTTTTCATGAAGACTGACTAAGGTGATCATATACTCATATATTTCATGTTCTTTTATTTGACTGGCAATGATCTACTTCATAGCGGCTTAATTTTCAAAAATAATTACAACAAAGTAACTTGTAGAAAAATATAGTTAATAGAACTAAAATGGTAAAAGTGCCGCTTCACATAATTCTTTTGTAATAACAATGATGCATAACTTTTCCAAGTAAAAGAAGAGTATAGTAGATTCTATTTCATTTAGTTTTTTGTTATACTAACCAACTAACCAAAATTATTACAGGGTAAACTAATTATAAAACCAATTAACTTCTATAATTTTTTTTACAGAGAAATAACAGTATAGCTTATTTATCTTTTAGTACATCTTATTTTGTCATGCTATTTATTCCTTTAGCAATGTTTTATCCTTATAAGATAATGAACAAGCCTATAGTAAATACAAAAAAAAAAGTTCAAATATATCCAAAATGGATGCTTTTTAGGAACTTAAAAAGATTGCCCAGTGAATATATGAGATATGAGCTCATCATTATATAATTATAAACACAATTACAAACTCATGCCATAAATAAGTTCATAATCCTTGTGAATTAATTTCTGAAAATAACTATTCGCACCCATCGCTTGGCACAGGTAAACGGCTAGTATATATATATATATATATATATATATATATATATATATATATATATATATATATAGAGAGAGAGAGAGAGAGAGAGAGAAAAGTTCAATAGAGAACCATAATCATTGGTTCTTCAAGAAACCAAATCTTTTTTTCAATTTCTAGAGCTTATTCTTTATCGAAAAAAAAAATCTAAAAATATTTAAATTCATGTATTAACATTGTGAATGTGAAAAATAATTTTCAGATTCACCGTGTGAATCCGGATTCACATTGTGAATTTTCAAAGATTTATATTGTGAATTTGACGTAAAAAAAATTCGAATTTTATATCATTGTGTGGCATCCCCAATTTCACGGCCAGAAAATACCGATTTGTTTATGCTTTGTTTTTAAAATCAGAGTAATCTTTTACGGTTGTGGATTTTGTTCCCAAAACAAGATATGATAATAACTTATCAAAACATTTCTCAAAGAGAATGTATTTTCATTTAATAATAAAACCTCGGGATGTCATGTTCCAATACAGACACATAAGCATGAACAGAACATACATTCATTTACACTATTGATTTACATCTCCTTTAATCTCTCAGTGCAAAGCAACATTCGTATCGATACCTATGATACAAAGAAAACTGAGTGGGTCAGGCTTGGAAGCCTGGTGAGCATATAGGATTTTCAACCCACAATAATACAATTATTATATTCAATCATTAAACAAACAACCCAATTACCCATCCCCATTATCTTCTTTACTCTTAAGGTTTTACCCTAAGAATCAACTATCCTTCATTCATTCATTCCTAAGGATTGACCTAAGGAATTGACACAAATTCCACTGTTACTTAAGGCACATCTACCAACTTTATCATTTAAGTGCCTCTGCCAGGATTACGACATTCACTATTAGGCGCATCTGCCAGCATTATCCTTTAAGCGCATCCGCCAGGATTACGGCATTCACTATTTGGCCCATCTGCCGACCTTATCCTATAAGCGCATCTACCATGATTATCATATAAGCGCATCTGCTAGTATTATGACATTCTCTATTTGGCGCATCTGCCGACATTATGCTTAAGCGCATCTGCTAGCATTATGACATTCTCTATTTGGCGCATCTGCCGACATTATTCTATAAGCACATCTGCCAAGATTACGACATTCACTACTTGGTGCATCTACCGATATTATTCTTAAGCGCATCTGCTAGTATTATCACATTCTCTAATTGGTGCATCTGCCAATATCATTCTTAATCATCTTTCATACCTCATCATGTTATCACATACCAACTATCTCATCTACCCATGTTCTACCCAACATATTTGTATATATAAAATGCATATACAGTTTAACTCATTTAAAAACTATATAAAACATCCATTCCACACTCATCTCAAATAAGCAAACAATGTATAAACACATATCACATATTTCATAGCAAATACTTAATATTTATGTGTTAGAAAAAAGTAACCACACACTCACCCAAAACATATACTTAATACATTTAAACAATACTTGTATTAAAATTGTGTTTATGAAAGGGACTATACACTCACTTGATTAGACGATGCTCGGACAGCACTACGGCTCTTCAAGTAGATATTCTTCGGTGAAAACGGGATATCTTCACACACCGGGTTTCTCGCGGACAGAGCTTCAGCTCGGAAACTCTTTTCTTCTCGGGATCTTCGGGCTTCGGGACTCGCTTTGGGTCTCGGGATGATATCGGAGCTTTGGGGGTACTTCTTCGCACGTAAATCGAGGTAATATGGATGAGAGATGAGAGAATGAGCAACCAAACTCGGCTGGCCCTTCAAATCTATTTATAGGGCAAAATCTGCCCTTGCCACGTCGTGACACCTTTTCCACGTCGTGGGCTTGGTCGTCACTGCATGCGTCATCGCAAGTTGCATCTGGGGGACTCACGGAGGTGTCACAAGACTTGCCACGTCGTGGCACTGCTTGCCACGCCGTGGTATCTGACAGTTTTGGGGTTTCGCGCCCCGAACTTCAGAAATTCATAACTTTCGCATACAAACTCCGTTTTCGACGTTCTTTATATCGACGCGTAGGTGAGATTATGCTCTACAACTCTCGTTTAGACTCCATTGGCTAATTTTGACTTTATTTTTAATATATTATAAATATATTACTTATGAATTATCTTTAGTAGGCCGGGACAGGAAAACTCCGTTCGAAATTCATAACTCCTTCATCTGAACTTCGTTTTCGTCTGTCTTTTTATTGCTGGACTACTATCGAAGACATCTTCGACTCTTGTTTAGATCACCAAGGATAGATATCTATCTACCTTAAATTCACTATTTACGTCGCGTTGGGTCGTGCCGGTTCTGTCGCGAAACTTCGACAGGTCATAACTTCTTCAGTATAACTCAGATTTTGGCGTTCTTTATATGCACGGAAACCTTGTCACATATACTACAACTTGGTTAAGATTAATCCTTCTAAATAATCTTCCATAAAAAATCAATTTTGATGTTTATCGTCTCTAAATTGACTAGCCCGGATCTACAGGCGTTACACATTGTAAAAAGTATAAAAAGTTATGAACTTTGTATTTTTAGTTTTTTTTTTGATAAAAAATAAGTTCTAAAAGTTGAAAAAAAGATTGGTTACTTGGTTAATTATGGTTCTCTATTGAACTTCACCCTATATATATATATATATATATATATATATATATATATATATATATATATATATATATATATATATATATATATATATATATATATATATATATATATATATATATATATATATATATATATATATATATATATATGGAAAAGTTCAATAGAGAACCATAATTATTGATTCTTAAAGGAACTAAATCTTTTTTCAATTTCTAGACCTTATTCTTTATTGAAAAAAATATCTAAAAATATCTAAATTCATATATTAACATTGTAAATGTGAAAAATATTTTTCGGATTCACCGTGTGAATCCGGATTCACGTTGTGGAATTGACGTAAAAAAAATCGAATTTTATTATTTTTAAGCGCATGTGCTAGTATTATGACATTCTCTATTTGGCGCATCTGCCGACATTGTACTTAAGCGCATCTGCTAGCATTATGACATTCTTTATTTGACGCATCTGCCGACATTATCCTATAAGCGCATCTGCCAAGATCACGACATTCACTACTTGGTGCATCTACCGATATTATTCTTAAGCGCATCTGCTAGTATTATGACATTTTCTAATTGGTGCATCTGCCAATATCATTCTTAATCATCTTTCATACCTCATCATTTTATCACATACCAACTATCTCATCTACCCATGTTCTACCCAACATATTTGTATATATAAAATGCATATACAATTTAACTCATTTAAAAACTATATAAAACACCCATTCCACACTCATCTCAAATAAGCAAACAATGTATAAACACATAGCACGTATTTCATAACAAATACTTAATATTTATGTGTTAGAAGAAAGTAACCACACACTCACCCAAAACATACACTTAGTACATTCAAACAATACTTGTATTAAAATTGTGTTTATGAAAGGGGCTATACACTCACTTGATTAGACGATGCTCGGACAGCACTACGACTCTTCAAGTAGATATTCTTCGGTGAAACCGGGATATCTTCACACACCGGGTTTCTCGTGGACAGAGCTTTGGCTCGGAAACTCTTTTCTTCTCGGGATCTTCGGGCTTCAGAACTCTCTTCGGGTCTCGGGATGATATCGGAGCTTCGGGGGTACTTCTCTACACGTAAATCGAGGTAATATGGGTGAGAGATGAGAGAATGAGCAACCAAACTCGGTTGGGCCTTCAAATCTATTTATAGGGCAAAATCTGCCCTTGCCATGTCGTAGCACCTTTTTCCATGTCGTGGGCTTGGTCGTCACTGCATGCGTCATCGCAAGATGCATCTGGGGGACTCCCGGAGGTGTCACAAGACTTGCCACGTCGTGGCACTGCTTGCCACGCCATGGTATCTGACAGTTTTGGGGTTTCGCGCCCCGAACTTCAGAAATTCATAACTTTCGCATACAAACTCCGTTTTTGACGTTCTTTATATCGACGCGTAGGTGAGATTATGCTCTACAACTCTCGTTTAGACTCCATTAGCTAATTTTGAGTTTAGTTTTAATATATTATAAATATATTACTTATGAATTATCTTTAGTAGGCCGGGACAGGAAAACTCCGTTCGAAATTCATAACTCCTTCATCTGAACTTCATTTTTGTCTTTCTTTTTATCGTTGGACTACTATCGAAGGCATCTTCGACTACTACCTTAAATTCACTATTTACGTCGCGCTGGGTCGTGCCGGTTCTGTCGTGAAACTTCAACATGTCATAACTTCTTCGTTATAACTCGGATTTTGGTGTTCTTTATATGCACGGAAACCTTGTCACATATACTACAACTTGGTTAAGATTAATCCTTCTAAATAATCTTCCATCAAAAAGTCATTTTTGATGCTATCGTCTCTAAATTGACTAGCCCGGATCTACAGGCGTTACACATTGGAAAAAGGATAAAAAGTTATGAACTTTTGTATTTTTAGTTTTTGTTTTGATAAAAAATATGTTCTAAAAGTTGAAAAAAAGATTGGTTCCTTGGTTCCTTGGTTAATTATGGTTCTCTATTAAACCTCACCCTATATATATATATATATATATATATATATATATATATATATATATATATATATATATATATATATATATATATATATATATATATGGAAAAGTTCAATAGAGAACCATAATTATTGATTATTCAAGAAACTAAATCTTTTTTTCAATTTCTAGAGCTTATTCTTTATCGAAAAAAATATCTAAATTCATATATTAACATTGTAAATGTGAAAAATATTTTTTGGATTCACCGTGTGAATCCGGATTCACCATGTGAATGCAGATTCACGTTGTGGATTTGACGTAAAAAAAATCGAATTTTATTATTTTTAAGCGCATGTGCTAGTATTATGACATTATCTATTTGGCGCATCTGCCGACATTATGCTTAAGCGCATCTGCTAGCATTATGACATTCTCTATTTGGCGCATCTGCCGACATTATCCTATAAGCGCATCTGCCAAGATTACGACATTCATTACTTGGTACATCTACCGATATTATTCTTAAGCGCATCTGCTAGTATTATGACATTCTCTAATTGGTGCATCTGCCAATATCATTCTTAATCATCTTTCATACCTCATCATTTTATCACATACCAACTATCTCATCTACCCATGTTCTACCCAACATATTTGTATATATAAAATGCATATACAGTTTAACTCATTTAAAAACTATATAAAACATCCATTCCACACTCATCTCAAATAAGCAAACAATGTATAAACACATAGCACGCATTTCATAGCAAATACTTAATATTTATGTGTTAGAAGAAACTAACCACACACTCACCCAAAACATACACTTAATACATTCAAACAATACTTATATTAAAATTGTGTTTATGAAAGGGACTATACACTCACTTGATTAGACGATGCTCGGACAGCACTACGGCTCTTCAATTAGATATTCTTTAGTGAAACCGAGATATCTTCACACACCGGGTTTCTCGCGGACAAAGCTTCGGCTCGGAAACTCTTTTCTTCTCGGGATCTTCGGGCTTCGGGACTCTCTGCGGGTCTCGGGATGATATCGGAGCTTCGGGGGTACTTCTCTACACGTAAATCGAGGTAATATGGGTGAGAGATGAGAGAATGAGCAACCAAACTCGGCTGGCCCTTCAAATCTATTTTTAGGGCAAAATCCATCCTTGCCACGTCGTAGCACCTTTTTCCACATCGTGGGCATGGTCGTCACTGCATGCGTCATCGCAAGTTGCATCTAGGGGACTCCCGGAGGTGTCAGAAGACTTGTCACGTCGTGGCACTGCTTGCCAAGCCGTGGTATCTGACAGTTTTGGGGTTTCGCGCCCCGAACTTCAGAAATTCATAACTTTCGCATACGAACTCCGTTTTCGACGTTCTTTATATCGACGCGTAGGTGAAATTATGCTCTACAACTCTCATTTAGACTCCATTGGATAATTTTGACTTTATTTTTAATATATTATAAATATATTACTTTAAATTATCTTTAGTAGGCCGGGACAGGAAAACTCCATTCGAAATTCATAACTCCTTCATCTGAACTTCGTTTTCGTCTGTCTTTTTATCGCTGGACTGATATCGAAGGCATCTTCAACTCTTGTTTAGATCACCAAGGATAGATATCTATCTACCTTAAATTCACTATTTACGTCGCGCTGGGTCGTGCCGGTTCTGTCGCGAAACTTCGACATGTCATAACTTCTTCGTTATAACTCGGATTTTGGCGTTCTTTATACGCACGGAAACCTTGTCACATATACTACAACTTGGTTAAGATTAATCCTTCTAAATAATCTTCCATCAAAAAGTCATTTTTGATGCTTATCGTCTCTAAATTGACTAGCCCGGATCTACAGGCGTTACACATTGGAAAAAGGATAAAAAGTTATGAACTTTTGTATTTTTAGTTTTTTTTGATAAAAAAGAAGTTCTAAAAGTTGAAAAAAAGATTGGTTCCTTGGTTAATTATGGTTCTCTATTGAACCTCACCCTATATATATATATATATATATATATATATATATATATATATATATATATATATATATATATATATATATATATATATATAAAGAGAGAGAGGAATGATCATTTGAAAACTCATATATTCCCAAGAACCCGATAAATAAATAAGAGTTGTTTGATCAAAATAATAGATGGTCAAAATGATTTGTGACATTTTTGTAAATAAATAAAAAAATAAAATACAGGGGTATGGTACTGAAATTAATCGAAGGGCATTTAGGGTATTGAAATCAGATCAACTCCAACAAATCAATCGATTCCTCTTTCTCCCAGATTCTCCGATTGTCTCATCATTCCTCTTTCTCTCACAGCTTCGTCGTTGCTCATTCCAGAACCAACGTCCGAAATCCATCGCCTCCTTCGTCAACTATCTCCCTTTTGATTGTGTGCTTCACGAGTCCAATACTGAAGAACCACAGAAACAGCTAAAGGAGTACTCCATTCAGAACCCTAGTTCTTACATAATCGATTCTCCTGATACAATCCAGCGGTTACACAACCGAATTTCAATATGCGAAGTGGTTTCGGAAATTGAGACGGTGGAGGTGAAAGACAGTGAGTCGACTTCCTTTGGGAGACTAAAGCATACGATGATATACGATTCAGAGAAGCTGAAAGACATGGCGTGTTGGGGCGAGGGATTGAAGTTTCCGGTGATTTCGAAACCCTTGGTTAGCGGACAGAAGTATGAAATCACTTAAAATATCTTTGGTTTTCAGTAAGGAGTGTTTGGATAAGCTGAAACCCCCTATTGTATTACAGGAGTTTATGAACCACGACGATGTGATCTTCAAAGTGTATGTGGTCGGAGAGTATGTCCAATACATGAAGCGAAAGTCCTTGGCAGACATTATTGAAGAAAATTGAGGGAGTTTACATGCTTTTTCATTTTATTGAACTAATAGCAGTTATGAAGCGATAACTCGTTTTTTATTTTCGATTTCTGATATCATATGCTTTTCCGATATTCTTTTGCCAAAGTTGTTGTTGGTTTTTCTATAAATTCAACTGGTTTTTGTGTTCTTATTGAACAATTCTTGAATTAGGTTGGGCTATGGATATTTGGAGGAATGTTGATATTCTCTATTCTTTCTTTCTAGAAAAAAACCCATCGCTGGTAAGATACATGTTCCAGTTCGTCGACCCATTACTAGGTCTGTAACAATAACAAACCTTATTTCTTGATTTTATTACATTGTGAATGGAAATACTCATTCTTCCTAGTTTTGACTACACTTTGAGAGACTTTGAGCCCTATTTGATTTGTTGTATCTTGATAGAATTCTTCTTTTAGATTCATATTTCATTGTTGTTGTCTTTCATGGATCCACTGTTGCGTAATGGAATAAAGCTAGCTACCAAAATGAACTTGAACACAAGGTACCATTTTCCTTTTTTCTTTTTATTAAAAAAGGGTATAAAAGTTATTAGTTGTATAATTGTAATTGCAGGTTTTTGCTCTGTTATTGCAAGCTCCACTTGATGATGATGATGTTATTGTAAAGGACAGATTTCTAGTACCCCGTTTAGTCATTTGTGATCAACATGGATCTCAGGTCATAATCTCTCAACTAATTTATTATTATTAAATTTTTGAAAGTTGTTTTTATATAATTGGGAATTAATTTTATGCAAGCTCGGTTCTTTGTGGTAAAAATGAGCTTGATTGGATAGATGCACTAGAATAACTAAAAACAATTCCATTAATGGAAACTCTGAAAAAAATTGGAGTTAAGCTATGTCGATATAGAGGATGATTATAGGTTAATGATCATAACAAGCTATTGAAAGAAATTTTGGGTGAAGACACTCTGGCTCATTGGCCTAATGAATCAGGATTAATAACTGTTGAGGAAGCTTCTTTTGAGGTTTTTAAGTATCTTGAAAAGATTTGGGGACACTATCTTCCTCAGGTAATAAGGCATGCTCCATTAAGTCCATTAATTAAAAAAGAATCAATAACTTTATTGTCTTTTATTGAATGTTGTCAAATTTATCAGAATTGAAGTGAGTGGCATTCATTCCAGCTACTAATCAGACCCGTTTAGTGACTTCAAGTTCTCCTTTTGCCTGTTTGACAATAAACCTTTCACCATTTGCATTTGAACTTCCTTCACATTACCTCCTATTCGTGAAGATTCTAAAGGAACTTGGACTTCAAGACACATTATTAATCTCTTGTGCTATGGATCTACTTTCAGATCTTCAAAAATCTTGTGTAACACCTGGTTCCCAATAAGTATTTTAATTTAATAAATTGTATGATTTTACCCTGGGACAGGGAAAGTTGGAGGCCCAACTCGGCGAGTAGACTAGACTCTTGGACGCGGGTTTTAAGCAACCTACTCGCTGAGTCGGAGAGCCCGACTCGACGAGTAGGACTGTCTGGATGAAACCCTAATATTTAGGGTTTTCACCCTATTTAAGCACCTTATCTTGTCACAACCCAGCCTCCAGCATCCCTCCCAGACCATAAACGCCCTAACTCGAAACCCTAAAGCATTTGGAGTGTTCTTGAGCCATTTCTGTGTTTTTTGGTTATTTCAAGCTTAAAGAAGGAAGTAGAAGCTTGGGGGTTCCAGAAGAAGCAAGTAGATCCAGAGGTTTTACTTTATTTTTAGTACATTCAAGGTAAAAAGCTTCAACCTTGACCATCCATCTCTTAGATCTCTAGTTAGGGCTCATTTATACCTTTCCTAAGCCTTAGAAGTGCCATATTCGGGATTTTGTGGTTAAAAAGGGGTATAACTTCAGATTTGGAACCATTGAGGGTTCCCATGGCATACATGTGCCAACTTTGTGGCCATAAGAACCCCATGCATCTTGTGGACTTCATTTTAGGGCCATTTGAGCCAAATACCCCATGCATGAACTTCAAGTTTGTAACTTTATGTGCATTATGGACCCTAGGAGGCTAGATCTATGTTTTGGATGTGCTGAACTCAACTGAAATCAACAGTTTGGACTTGGACATTGGGGGACTCAGCGAGTCTTCCATGGGACTTGATGAGTCGGGGTATGGTTCCCTAACCCTTTTCCATTTTAATCGAACTAGTTGAGTCTAGAGAGGACTCAACAGGATAGATGTGAATCTGGACCTGGAAATCATGGAACTCGAAGAGTTCAAGAACAAAACTTGGCGAGTTCAAGGCAAGTCCCAACTACATGAAGGTGTACTCAACGATTTCATAAGGAACTCAGCGAGTCCAGGGTTGAATATGTCTTCTTGCATGAAGAAGGACTCGACAAGTTCAAGGATGAACTCAACGAGTCAATTCAAGAAGGCCTCAACTGTGTAAGAAGTAGAACTCGACGAGTGCGTGCAAGTCTCGACGAGTAGGATCGAAGTCTTAGTGTTTTTATGAATAGGGGACTTGCCGAGTTGTGGGGTCAACTCGGCAAGTCGAGTCAACCAAACGTTGACTTTGACCCAGAGTTGACTTTAACCAAGGTGTTGACCTTGACTTTGGATTTGACCTGAGTAACCTTATAGGGGTTAAGAATATGTAATGGTAAATTAAGGAAGGTTGTTATGTGAAGGAGTTGAGAGGAGTTCATCCTGGAATCGAGTACAGTTCATACTTTACGACACTGAGGTGAGTTACCTTCCAGTAGAAGTGGGTCTAAGGCCACAATGTCGGCCCACAAGTAAGAGCTTGTAGTTGGATGATTGTCTGTGTGATAATTGTCTGGTGTGCCACTATCTGTTATGTTCTATGTGTGTGTATGATATGATTCTATGTGGTAGTGGTAGGGGTGAAATTAGTCCCCGATATCCGGTTGAAGTAGACCGAAGGGGAGGCCAGCACCCAGATATGCTAGGCAGTTATCCGGTTGGAATATACCGAGGGGGAGGCCAGCACCCAGATATGCTAGACAGTTATCCAGTTGAAATAGACCGCATGGGAGGCCGACACCTAGATATGCCTGGCAATATGTGTTATGTATGGTATGTGGTATGATGGGGGAACACACTAAGATTTGTGCTTACGGTTTATAGTTTTGGTTTTAGGTACCTCTCCGTCGAAGGGGAAGGAGCTGGCACGGTAGCAGTGCATCGCACACACACTATTTCTGCATTTTGATATCTATGGGATTGTACTATGATATTATTACTATTGATGATATGATTTTGAGACATGTGATTATGGTTTTATTGTTTTATATGATAGCGATGATGTTTTTCAGTAAATGATTTTATAAGTAACATAATTAAAAATGAAATTTTTGGTCTTGGAAAATTGGTATGTTACAAGTTGGTATCAGAGCCTTGGTTTGAGGGATTCAGGCACAGTCTTGGGTGTGTTTGAACTCAAACTAAGGACTTGGTATGAAAAATTTCAAAAGAAAGATCTTTTAAAAGGAGTTTGAAAAGAAATTAAAAAGAGAAAAGAACTTTGAAAAGAACAAGGTGTGTGATGCGTGCGACCGGCCGAGCTCAAGTAAGTTTTCCCCAAGATACCCATACATTTATGTTATGTTATGATTATGAGAACTGCATGCTAGATTAGGGCTAAGGATCTAGGAAGGATGCATCTTATATGTGTATGTGAACTGCATGTTAGAATGGAGATAAGGATCTAGGAGGATGCCTGATATGCCTGTTGTATGTGCTTATTGAGCTGCATGGTAGTACTGAGTAGTCAGTGATATGATAGTCTGGATATGAAATGCTTGGTTTGGGTTACTCAATGTCCAAATGTTTCTTGCTTTGTGCTATTAGGAGTCCTAGTTGTCTTTAATTAACTAGTAGACGAATGCGTTAAGTTACATATTATAAGGACGAAAAATTTTTAGAAGGTTAGGTCTAGCCCTATTTCGCAGCTCTTGTTTGAGTCCAACCATTGTAGGGCAGGACCTCTCATTCGAAGAATTATCTGGTCTTAGTAATATGTAATGGTATTCACGAGCTAGTTAGGGAGAGATGAAAGGGACTTCTTATGCAGCTGATGGCGGAGAGTGGGTTAGAGAGTTACCCTAGGGTGAGCCTAGGATGAGATTAGCACAAGAGTGCAATAGTAGCGGTAGAAGGGACTTGGTAAAGTCAAGGCAATCCTTAAGGAAAGTATGGATAGATGTGGATGGTAGTATGGGCCCGTACTACTGAAAGCATAGGATCCGTACTCTTGTCGAGGAGGGCTGAGATGGAACCAGGGAACTTGTAGAGTGTGTGAGACCTCTCAAGATTGTGTATGACCCTCATGATTATATGTTTTGTTTCAGAATGGTGATGATTACGCAAAACGGAGGAGGAGGTTCAGGATCAGGATCCGGTACGAGATCAGGTGCCGAGCCAGTTGATGAGGGACTACATGAGTTCATTGCTTCGGAGATCACTAGAGGCATCCTTGAGTCGACCCCGGTGATTTTCGGGTTATTCAAGGAAGGGATTATGGAGCTGATGGAGGATCTCCTCAGGGCGTTTAGGGGTGACATGGCATTTAGCCAGTTAGGATCGCGCACACTGTCTGGTGGTTGTCGAGGCCAACAAAATTAATACACTAAATATTAAACTATAAGATACTGTATAGTGGTAAAGGGATCGTATCCACGGAGATTGGTTCAATTTAAATCTCTATGTAAATCACTTGTTCAAGTACTTGTAAAACAAAAGTGTGACAACCCGAAATTTCCATTATGAACAAAACATATCAAGCCAATAGAAGTTAGAACTGTTTCAGTGAAATTCCAGACTTCGGGTTTAAGTTTGGCAGTTTTTCAGGATTTACACTTAAGGAGATATCAGGAGAGTGGATGCACTAGGGTTTTGTGCAACACTGTTATTCCAATACTCTAGGATATTAGAGTTCATTCCGGGAATAAAAATATTTTTGCCAAAAATCTCAGGACTATATATAGAAATCTGAACCAAATAATTCATTAGTTACATTTCCAATTAGAGAAAAGCCAAATTTCTCTCTCACGGATCTTCGGGTTTTTATCCCAAATCGTGAGTACCCTTCTCTAGTTGTATTATATGGCTTATAATGTGCTTAATAACATCAATTTCATAACAAAACAACTAGATTCGGGAGTTTACCGCCCAAGAACACCTTGGGGAGTAAACTCCTAAAAAGATGCCTAGTCCTTCCCCCGTGATTTGTAACTACCTTAGGCTTGTATGCTAGTGTGTATATGACTAGAAAACATCAAAATCAAATCAAGACCCCAAGATTTGGGAGTTTACCGCCCAAGAACACTCGGAGAGTAAACTCCAGTTTAAGGGCCAAAAGTGTCCTAATGCCCCTCAAAGCCTTAGAACTCAACATAGGGACTACCATTACATGTTTAGACCACCAAAACAATTAAGAATCAAGGGTGAAAGAGAGTTCACGGCCAAGGAGGTTCTTGGGCCGTGAACTCCATTTTTATGTGCCAAAATGCCTTAAAAACCCTCCTTAAGCTAAGAGACTAATTTGGGCATGTACCTAAATGAGTTTAGGACTATCTAACACACTTAGAACACCAAGAGTAAGGTGTTCACGGCCCAAAAGGTTCTAGGGCCGTGAACTCCATAAAATGGTGCCAAATGGTGCCATAAACTCTTCTAAATCCAAGTACTAAAGCCTAGTTTAGTTCCTAGTTAATTTAGAGACTTCAAAAACACCATAAACATCCTCCCAAGGGAGATTACGGCCGTAATCTCCAAGGGATATGGTCCCAGGGCCATAAACTCCTAAAAGGAGTTATATTATGCCCTAAACTCTTCCATAGACCAAGCCATTAAGTAGAAATGCTTATTAGGGCCTTATAGAGCATCAAACATCAAATGGACACATAAGCATGAGTTCACGGCCGTAAAATCATGATTTTACGACTGTAAACTCGTTTAGTAGTGTCTTTAGGGTAGTGAACTTCATGGTGGAGTTTTCCTTGAGCCCTACACACAATAGCTTCCCCTACAAACACTTAGATGCAATCCTAGAGGCTAATAACACTTGATAAAGGTGTTTAGCATGTCCTAGGGTGTCTTGACTTGTTTATTAGTTGTTTATATACTAATTTGTTACATATATGTGAAATTATATGTTAACTAGGATCATAGAGTGTGTTCAAGACTTCACTTGACACCTAGCGGTCCTACCTTTTCAGTTCATCCATATCACCCACAACAGGTGAGTTCATACCCCTAAATCAATGATTTAAATGGTTTTTAAATATTTTATGGGGGGGGGGGGGGATACAAGTAGAATCATGCTAGTTATTATATCAATCACATGAGATTAATAAGCAGCATATAAATGATTTGCTTCACATTAGCTGTTTTACCAAACAGTTGTTATTTAAAGGATTTTCATATACGTTTTATATGTTTAAAACTCTTGATTTAATTGTTCATTATACATTGTATGTTTCATTTCAAACTCATTTACAATTGTGTTTCAAACAAATGTTTCTTTGTATTTAAAACTGTTTTGTTAGATAAATACTTCCAACCCATCTTATAGATTGACATCAAGTCGATCTTTTCTTAGATAATAATCCTGTTCAAAAGGTTTTACAAAACTTATTTTATGATTTTATATTGTCAATTGCATGCCTATATATGTATGGTTATATAAGAAATGTTTAAAGAACTTAGGAAGGCTATTCACCCTATTTCCTTTTCGCGCTTGAGATGTGATCTGGTGGGATATCGGGTATCCGTCCGAAGGTCGTTTAAATATTAGTTATATATCATGTGTACATATATAGTCATAAAGGTTCTTCCAGTTCAGTTCAATACCCTTGGGTAGCAAGGGTACACATCCATGTCCATCCGTACCAGTTACATTACCAGTAAGCTACCGTATGGGTAGTTTAGGAAGATACTAGGACTATTATTAGAACACGATATCATACAATGAGTCAGTTCATTCATGAGTCAATACTTGCTAGATAGAGAGAACATACGGTACAGCTAGTACATATAGTACATTACTATACATGCTAGATAGAGAGAGAACACACGTTACAGCTAGCACACGCAGAACATTACAGTACAGTACTATACTATTACATAGATATGTTTTACATGATTATGCTTACATGAGTACGTTTACATATATTCGTTTACATGAGTGCGGTTACATATACTTTGATAGGACAGACATCATTAGGTGCTATAGTATAGAACAAGTTCAGGATCTAACTATACCGATGAATCACAACATATTGTGGTAGTTATATCGGGTATACATGATCATAGTAATGTGGATGTTCACGGCTTGCATACAGGCAGGTGTTGTGTAAAGGTCCCAAAATCCCTTTGACAGGGGAGTGTTTAGCCTGGGGTCTAGCCATCACATTAGGCCTTATCCCTCAAATAAGACAATAGGAGTACAGAGGTAGTCACTTATTACAAATACTACAGTACTTACGAGATTACCCTAGACTTAAGGTAATTAGTACGGTTGTAGTTCGACACTAGACCATAGTACTATATATTTTTCCCATTAACATTCACTTCGTGAATTTTCACACGATGCACGGTAATGTAGAAACTATATTTTTGGATAATGATAGTCAGATTTGGGAAAATACACGCTCTTACAAGAGACACACACACTGACACTAGATGCCTTGGTAGAAGGATACAATTAGTAGGAAACATAGGGCTTCCTAGGATCATACAAAACATTTTCATACTTATACGAGCTTTCTTTCAAAACAATGTCAAGTCTTTAATTACAAGTTTTACAAATTAAGGCACTAAAATACTTATGATCTCACCAGATTTAAAGCTGATACTCGCTTTCAAAATAACTTGTATCCTCAGGTCAACCATAGACAGGTACCGATGCAAGGTTCAGAGAAGATGGTGCTCGTTCAAGACGCATCTTTCATTTTGAATTATTCTTTAGTGTCTATTATAATTTGACAGAACACACTTGTATTAACATTATATTATTAATGCAATGAATGGTGTTGTTGCTTGTTTACTACTTTTCATTGTTGTGATACTGTACATGACGTCCTCCGCCCCAGAACGTTTCCGCCGTTCTTGGTTTTGGGGTGTGACAGATTGGTATCAGAGCATTGTTTATAGTGAATTAAGTATATCAACCCATAAAAGATATACTAACTATAAATACATAAGGGATTAAAAATACTCTGACCAAGAGTTTATACTTTAAATAATAAAATATTTAAGTAAGTATACGTGCTGCATTCTTACTAAAATCAGTGTCACTAGGACAGTACAAAAGAATTACGATTGTTGGGCAACACAGGTGGACTTAGAGACATATAGTCAAAACTAGGAAGATATAGCCTGATCAACTATATTATCCGAGGGTTGACTCGCATGTGCCTAAGTGTAGTTGTGTGGTTGCAACAATGCTAAAATCTTACCAACCCTACCACAATGAGAACAGTAGAACATAACAATAAATTTAAAATACCGTAAGGGTATTTGGTGTTACTATAAGTATGTTATACTTGAGAACTAAAACGGGATCTTCATTACTAAGTTGATAATTGCTAAGTGGATACACCAAGGATATATGTAATTAGGATGTTATAGACTTAGAATCTATGAAATTTTACTTTACCCCTATTATGTGTGAATATGGAGTTAAGGTCACTTATTCGAAGGCCTATCCTGTTTCGATTACATATAACTGGTATGCACTTCACAAATAGCGATGTAACTGATGAAGATTTTCTAAATAATTATCTAGATAGTTCGTCTAATAATTATTTTCTTACCCCAATTCTCGCGTAGATAGCATGGCTGGACTCCATCCCCACGGCAACTAGTACCTCCCGAATGAGGTCATTGCTGGATGGTTTGGAGAAGAGCCAGAGAAAGATCATCCTATCCCTGTGAATGATCACCATGATGAAGACCTTTCGGACGATGCTAACTCCGAACCCGAGGTTGAGAACCTACCCCAAGCAGCTCCCTTTCTAATTCCTAACCCTCGTCTAGCTTTTCATGGCCCGACGCTTGAGTGGGTGGAATGCTTGGAAACATGGATCCAAGGACAAGAACAGCCCATGCCATTTAATGGTGACCGAAGCTTTTATGACCTAAGCAATGGGGGCTCAGCAGACAGAACCTTGCCAATCTTGGTCCGCAGAGTGGCCCGAAATGAGATTCAAGGCAGGACAGCCCTACGTCAGATTACCGAAGTTGTCGCCGATGCGAGAATGCATACCCTCCGCACCATTCGTCTAGAAGATGCTTGCGAGAGATCAGATAGAAACCATGAAACCCTGTTGCAAGCACTAGCTGAATCACGAGCCGAAGTCATAGAGCTCCGAGTACGCCAGAGGGTGTACGAAAGGCACCTACTTGACGTGGAACGTCAAATGGCTGAACTGAGAGTACCCAAGAAGGATGACCGTCGCCAGTAGTAGACGCTTTACTTTATTTTCCTTATTAAAAGGAATGGTTTTTCTGTCTATGCCCGATGTGGCATTTTCTATGAAATTATCTTGTACCGTAAGTACTTTGGTTAGGTCTTTATGCTGTCAAGGTCATTTTCCCGAATCTTTACGTTGTAAATATCAAAGATATTGACAGTCGGCTAACTTCTGTGTCATTTCCTTTATTCAAGTATTCTCATCATACTTTCTTTGGAGTCTATCTGAAACCTGCTTTAGTCAAGTCATTGGACTATAGCAAGTTAGATCCAGAGACATTTCCAAGTCTCTTTCAGTGGTTGGATCATGTTATTCACCAACCAACGATACCTCGACTTGAACGACAAACGTCTTGAGACCAGTGTTCAAACTTACTTCCACTCATCACCAGGACTGCATCATAGGGATGTAGGTCAACCCTTCATACACACACTTCCACTTAGTACTAGGACTGCATCATAGGGATGTAGGTCAAACATTCGAGAACATAGTCTTACTCTTTACTTGAACAATCGAAGTACATATAGGGTCAACCAGAATCACTCACAAAACCCTTATCTTTCGTGTTACAGAATCATGTCGTCATTCGGAAACAATCAGCCGAGCAATGAAACCCATACTTTTCCTATGGACGCCGCTACTTTTCAAGCCACCGTTACAGCTGCCGTGACAGCTGTCCTTGCAAATCATAGCACTGTCAACGCAACCAAGACTGAAAAAGGAGTTGACAATCCCGATCGTGTTAACGATCCGAGAAATGAACAAAGATAAACAAACATAACAAGATGTGTAACTAGAAAACATTTCCATAAACTTCAAACACAAGGTAATAATAGTCTTTAAAACAACCAATCATCCATGGGATTAAACCCTAATCAACCAAATGAAAATCTAGCCAAGCATGGCCAAAATAAAAGAAATACAAGGTAGTTTAGAAATACCAAACATTTTTATAAGTGCAAGATGGAAAGATATAACACCAATCATCAAATTCTTCAAGTCCTTCCCAAGTGTTTCCAAGTGTTGAGTGTGAAGAATGCCTCTAATCTCCAGCAAAAGGTGCTTTATCCCGGACTCAAAAGCTCCCCAAAAGCCATCCACCAACCTTCCAAAAATAGGGTTCAAGTTTCAAAGCCCGGAATCACTTCAACACGATCCACGTAGACCGTTTGTGGATCCACACGGACCGCGTGGGTCTCGCTGATTGTGGGACTTGGCCCATTTAAAACATATTACAGCCTAATGTTTTCATTCACATTTCAGCCCACATGCATAACTCTTGGGAACCCAATTGTGCTATTCCAAAGCCTCCAATGATGGTCCAATGCTCCTTTTTAGTCTTCCGTAGCTCGAGTTCACGTCCAAAGATTAAGTCCAACGCGCTTCTTGCTTATACTGACATCAAGCCCAATTGCACCACCTCAAGTCCACAAGAAATCCAAAAGTCCTACAATCCCTCCATACCTCCAATAACAAATAGTCTTAAGTAAATCCTGCAAAATAAGCTCAAAAGACTGGAAAGCACCCTGTAAAGGAGAAAAATAACAAAAAGAGAAATTATGCATGAAGATTAACTAGAATGAGATGGTTTTAGCTAAAAATAAACAATGAAAAGAAGTAATAAAAACGAAACTATCACTGTCCTTCAAGGACTTCCAGGGTTGTGGTGCGCCGAACTTTCCCGGGGTGAAGGACCCCATTGTCGCCAGGAGGCGGATTGCAGACATTGAGTCTGGGTAGTTGTCGAGCTTTTCCCTGAGGGGCCGAAGGTTTGATATGCTGGAGGGTGTTTGAGAGATCGAGCTCGAGATTGGTGGGAGGCGGTCAGTGATTCGTTAGGAGCCCCAACCATTGAGGCTATGACCTGGTCTGACTTTGTGGCCAGGTTTAGGGCTGAGTTTGTGCTAGTTGTGGAGCTCCAGCAGTTGGCCAGAGAGTTCTTGGATATGAGACAGACGACTAAGTCGGTGGCGGAGATTACCGCCAAGTTCAGGGAGAGGGCCTTACTGATGCCTCAGTATGCAGGGGATGAGGAGATGCGGAAGACCCGCTATCATGACATTTTGAGGGCTGACATCTAGAAACATGTCAGCTACTCGGCATGTCCGACATTGGATAATATGATTGTGAGGGAGAGGGAGAGGGAGATTGACATTGAGCACCTCCAGAAGAGGAAGGGGGAGGCTGAGCAGGTTACAGGGGTTTCGAGGAAGAAACCCAAGGGATTCGACGCTAGGTTGAAGGGCCAGCAGGGCTGGGGCCTCTGTGAGAAATGCGGCAAGTCGCATGAGGGGCCCTGCAAGGCGGGAGGATCGGGTTGCTACAAATGCGGCAAGACTGGGCATTTCAGTAGGGATTGTACCGCCCCTAACCCACTGTTCAGAAATCAGAGTTGCTGTGTTTCCATTGCAACCAGCGAGGCCATAAAAAGGCCAATTACTCGAGATTGACAATAGCAACAACAACGCCAGTGGCGGCGCTAGCTCCAACGACCCTACATATTACTGATGGCTGACAGGGCAAGTCAGAGGCTCCAGTGGTAAGGAGCCGAGCCTTCTAGTTGACTACCGAGGAGGCACGCACTGCACTCGATGTGGTGACGTGTATGATTTCTTCTCCTTAGCTCTTATTTTATGTCACATATGATATTCATGTATATATTTTATGTGCTGTTTAGGATCGTTCCATGTGAACGGTATCCCAGTTCAGGTGTTGTTCGATTCGAGGGCTACCCGATCATTTGTCTCTCTTGCCTTTAGCAAGAGGTTCCATGAGTCTTCAGGCCTGTTGGATTTCCCTCTAGAGGTCGAGATTGCGGATGACCGATTAGTTCAAGCATCAGAGGTTTTCCGAGATTGTGTTTTGAGGATGTTCAAGGAGCGCTACCTGGTAGATTTGGTTCCCATACCATTGCGTGGGAACAAGGTCATCATCGGTATGGACTCGTTGAGCCCTAAAGGGGCAGTGATCGACTGCACGCAATAGTTGGTTCGGGTTAGGACCCCAAGTGGGGGAGAGTTGGTGCTTCAGGGCGAGAGGCCACAACATGGACCATCTTTTTGTTCAGCAACAAGGGCTAGGCACTACCTTCAGCAGGGTTGCACCAGATATGTCTCCTACATCATGGATACCTGAGAGGAGGGTAAGGCGACCGTGAGTGATGTGCCAGTGGTGCGAGAGTACTCGAATGCATTTCGAGGATTTACCTGGAATACCTCCAGAGAGGCAGGTGGAGTTTTGGATTGACCTAGTCCCGGGTGTGGCTCCGATAGCCAAGGCACCATATCGGTTGTCTCCTCCCGAGATGAAGGAGTTGTCTACACAGCTGCGGGAACTGTTAGACAAGGGATTCATCAGATTGAGCAGTTCACCCTGGGGATCCCCGATCTTGTTTGTGAAGAAGAAGGACAGATCGCATCGGATGTGTATCGACTACCGGGTGTTGAACAAGGTATCGGTGAAGAACCGTTACCCACTCCCGAGGAATGATGATCTTTATGACAAGCTACAGGGGGCATCTTGGTTTTCCAAGGTAGATCTACATTCAGGCTACCATCAGATGAGAGGCGGAGACGAGGATGTGTAGAAGACAGCATTTCGGACTCGCTATGGCCACTACAAGTTTGTGGTGATGCTCTTCAGGCTCTCTAATGCTCCTGTCGTGGTCATCGACCTCATGAACCGCATATGCAGACCGATGTTGGATCAGTCTGTGATAGTTTTCATTGACGACCTCTTGGTTTACTCCAAGACACAAGAGCAGCATGAGGAGCACTTGCGGGAGGTGCTGGATACCTTGAGGAGGGAGAATTTTTATGCCAAGTTCTCCAAGTGCGTGTTCTAGTTGCGCGAGGTGCAGTTTCTTGGGCATTTTGTCAACCAGAATGGGATTTTGGTTGACCCAGCTAAGGTGGAGGCTGTGATGAGATGGGAGGTTCCGAAGTCTCCATCTGAGATTCGGTGTTTCCTGGGATTGGCGGGCTACTACCGGAGATTCATTCAGGATTTCTACAAGATAGTGGTGCCCTTGACTCAGATAATGAAGAAAGCCGTTGTATTTCGTTGGGGGTCTGAGCAGCAGGCACATTCGAGACTTTGAGGTGGAGATTATGTGAGGCACCGATTTTAGCCTTGCCAGAGGGCGTGGAGGATTTTGTGGTGTACTACGATGCGTCCATTTCGGGTTTGGGTGTAGTATTGATACAGAGATGGCATGTCATTGCCTACGCCTCGAGGCAACTAAAGCCTCAAGAGGCGAACTACGCGACACATGATTTGGAATTGGGGGCGGTTGTCTTCGCCCTCAATATTTGGCGGCACTACCTCTATGGGGTCCGATGCACCATTTACACAGACCACAAGAGTTTGAGGTACCTCATGGAACAGCCGAATCTGAACATGAGGCAGCGTCGGTGGCTAGATGTGGTCAAGGATTACAACTTTAAGATCCTCTATCACCCAGGGAAGGCCAATGTTATGGTCGATGCTCTTAGCCGCAAGGCAGCCCCGATCAGAGACATTTACCTACAGATGATAGTGGTGACTCCACTGTTGGAGCAGATCCGAGAGGCCCAGCAGGGGGCTATGAAGGATGAACATCGGAAGAGTGAGTGTATTGTGGGGCATGTGTCCTCCTTCGATTATGATAGCGGTGGGTTGTTGACACTACACTGTAGGGTGTGTGTCTCGTATCATGGAGGTATGCGCCAGGTGTTGATGGAGGAGGCGCACAAATCTAGGTTTTCTATTCATACCCGGGCGACAAAGATGTATAGAGACCTTCGTTCTGATTATTGGTGGCCCTGTATGAAGCAGGATGTAGCCTGGTATGTCGAGAGATGCCTGACCTACAGGAAGGTCAAGGTGGAGTGCCAGCGGCCTCATGACAAGATGTAGCCGTTGGACATCTCTATGTGGAAATGGGAAGATATTACTATTGATTTCATCACAAAGCTTTCCAGGACTGCACGGGAAGTGGATTCGATTTGGGTCATCGTAGATCGGTTGAACAAGAGTGCCCATTTCATACCGATCCAGGAGAGCATCTCAGCCGAGAAGCTGGCCGATATCTACATCCGAGAGGTGGTAGTGCGGCACGGAGTGCCAGACTCCGTGATTTCGGACAGAGACGTGCGGTTTACTTCCTGATTCTGGAAGAAGTTTCATGACGATTTGGGTACTCTTCTACATTTTAGCACTGATTTTCACCCGTAGACGGATGCTCAGAGCGAGCGAACTATCCAGACATTAGAGGATATGCTGCAGGCATGCGTATTAGACTTCGGTGGTAGCTGGGATACCTATCTTCCATTGGCTGAATTCTCCTACAGCAACAACTACCACGCGAATATCGATCGTCCTCCCTTTGAAATGTTGTTCGGGAGGAATTACAAGACCCTGACATGCTGGGGTGAGGTTGGGCAGAGAGTCATGGGAAGTACCTAAGTGGTACTCAAGACGATAGAGAGGATCCAACAGGTCAGAAGCAGGCTTCAGACTGCTCTGAGTCGGCAAAAAAGTTATGCCGACAAACACCGATCGTACCTGGAGTTCCAGGTCGGGGATATGGTCCTCCTGAAGGTGTCACCTTTGAAAGGTGTCATCCGTTTCAGGAAGCGGGGCAAATTGGGCCCCAGATACATCAGTCCTTTCAGGGTTGTAGCCCGGGTGGGCAAGGTGGCGTACAGGCTGGATCTGCTAGCCAAACATAGTCAGATTCACAACACCTTTCACGTCTCACAGCAACGAAAGTGTCTGGTAGACGACTCAGCGGTGGTACCACTAGAGGATATTCAGGTGGATGACAGCCCGAACTTTTGACAACTCGTAAATTTTCTATGTTGTAAGTCAAGTCAATCAATAAAAAGTCAGACTTGTTTCTGTTACCTTTTAGCTTTGTTAAGGGTCGTTTAATGAGTTCTAAGCCTAGTACACTCAAGGATTGTGCGTTAGGAAGTGTTAGCATGAGATCATTGAGTTGCAATAGAGCCAGAAACACTCTCACAAGTAGTTCACGGTTGCAAACTAGGTTCACAGCCGTGAACCCATCTTGGGCCATGAACTCATACCTTATACATGAGTTTTGGCCATTTTCTCTTCACTTCTTCTTGTCTTGGCTGCAAACACTCCATTCTCTTTCAAGTATCATCCAAGAAAAGTTCTATTTTCACCTCAAAATCATAAGTGTCTCATCCCTTTACTTGTATGTATATAGAAACCCTTTTGATTCCATATTGATTCGTCTCTTTTCCTTCAAGATCTTAAAATCACCATCCTTTCCACCAAGAACACATATAGTTCTTGGTCCGTGAACACCATAGAGACTTCCAATAAGTAAGTATCTCATTCATCCTCTTGTTTTCCATTAGAAACACTAGCATCCTCATGAAACGAACACCTCTTTGGCATGATCTTCAAGAGTTCACGGCCGTGAACCCTTCATGTGGTCGTGAACCCTTCATAGATACATGATAGGACCATGAACCCTCCTTCCATGGTCGTAAACCCTTCATAAGATCATGCTTGGGCCGTGAACACATCATGTGTTATATGGCCGTGAAACCTCCCAAGGTCGTGAACACTTCTTGTGTGGCCGTGAACTCCCTTCAATCAATCATGTGTGATTCTAACACTCGATTGAGAATGTTTCCTACTTCCTAAGGTTGTTTCCCTTACATGTTAGTTGTTTTAAACACTATTTAAATACATATATGTATCAATATATGTCGTTTAGGACTCATTTGTGTCTTGAGACTTCATTCGTGGAACTTCTCATCCTTACTCGAATCTTCAAGTTGAATCACCCACATATGGTGAGTTTATACCCTTATAATCAATCTTTTAAATGTTTTAAATGCTTTTAAGGGGGAATACAAGTTGAACACAATTATATTGTGTTAATATTTACATGTGATAACCATCACATTAAAGGATTTCTTATGCTTTTATAAATTAGTAAATCAATTCAATAACTCTTTGAAAAGATGTTACATTGTTGTTTATAAAACTCCATTTTTAAAGTACATGCATAACTCAATATATGATTGAGTCTTTTCTACAAGTCAGTATCAGTTCATTCAAATGTACTAGTAAACTATAATAGGTATAGTTTAGGGAGTTACTACTTACTACTTCTAGAATAGTGAAACTTACATGAGTCAGTTCTTACAGGAGTCAGTTAATACATGAGTCAGTTCAAACATACTATAACTAGAACAGGAAGGAACATACTATAACAAGAATAGAAAGGAACATACTATAACGACAACAAGATAACAATAATGTGAAACCACTACTTCACGGCATAGCAATACACTTGTTATGTCACGTTTCGTTACCAGAGTCTCCTGGAGGGAGAGTGTGACTTTGTGTATAGATCTATACGAGATTGACCATCCTACACCTATCTGCTAGCTATAGTGGGACCTGCAGGTCTACAGGTGACAAATCTCATACCATTTCGATGTCTTTGGAACGTCGTGTCTTATACTAGTCAATCAAGCAACGTTACAACCACCTGACACTTTAATTTTCCCATTACATTCATATAGTTATATTCTCACATAAAAGGTAATGCAAACTCTTTTCTAGTAAAGATAGTCATAAACTTGGGAAAAAATACATTATTTTAAAAGACAAACAAATAGAACAATCGAGTCTTGGTACTTTCAGTTAGAAGGGGGCCTATAATGATAACTTTATGATTCCTCAGTAGATATATTAGGGATATATATTAATAGGATCCGACCAGCAATAAGATGTGTGCTTTCCGCTTCATTTCCTGTTCCTTGTTTGGTTGTGGGCTTAGAGCATATTTTTCACAGTCTAGTCTCTATTCGATCTTAGCTATATATATATATATATATATATATATATATATATATATATATATATATATATCCTGTATACACCTAGTAATCATAGGGAGTAACAGGTATGGGTCAGGTCATAGCATACAAATTCAGTACACCGTTTTCTAGTACAAAAACATACTTTTCGGATAGAACATTAAGTAGAAGAAACTAGAAACTTATCTGTAAAAGGTTTGATCTGCATTATTAAACCAGTATAACTTGAAGGACATTTAGTGGTTAATTCTATAATACTTTAGTGTTGGGCTTATAAGTGTTGCGTCATGGGCTCGGTCCTTAGCCCCGTTTTGTTTGCCGGTTTGGGCCTGTCCAACCATGCATGTTTTATTCTAGGGTTTAGTATTTAAGCTACATGCATGCAGTCTTTGTTAACAACGCTTTTCATTATTTTTCTCATTGAGTTTTTGTAAACCCTAGCTCACCTCTACAGTGGAAGTTCTTTATCGAGCTCTGCTGAGGCGTGACTATATTTGAATCATAAGCATTACATTGATTCCATACTGTGTTCATATTATTATTGTGTTTGTTTTGTTTGATCTTCATCTTTTTACCTGTGAAACATCTAATCGATCTGATATTTATTCTCATCAATTGGTATTAGAGCAGGAGGCTGTGTAATTCATACACATCTCTTTTGTTGAAGAATTAATTAGGGTTTTTCCGCATTGATTGATATTAATTGAGCCGTCATTCCATATTGGCAATCTCATTAATTGTCGATCTTACTCTAACGATAAATTACAATTCTGATCTTAAACAGGTATTCGGTCCAACGTCATCATGATGTCCATGGATGATTTTCAAACTAATCCAATCAACATCTCTAACAACATTGGTTCAACAACGAGGATTCCAATCTTATATACTCAAGATTATGAAGTTTGGACGCATCACTTTGAAGATTATATGATCGGATCAGAAGATAATGGGTACTTGATCAGGGAAGCTATCACTGTTGGCCCATTCGCTCACTCAAGCACATTAAAGATTGTCAAAACTCAGAAGGAGTACAATCAGCTTGTGAATGATGTAAAAGATATTCCTCAAGACGAAAAGGAAAAGTTTCAATGCAATATCAAGGCCTTAAGGATGATTAGGTTTGCTCTGCAGTCAGATACATTCCGTTTGGTGAGTTCTTGTGCTACTGTTAAAGAGATATGGGACAGGCTGAAAGAATTGTATTCCACTGATGAAGATCTGGAGCATTCGATTCAAACTCTTTTGCTTTCTGAATTTGGTGATTTCAAACAGAAGCCCGAAGAGAAACTGGTTCAGGCTTTTGATCGCTTTAATCATCTCTTAAGTAAGATGATAAAGCATGGGATCGAAAGGAAGGTTATTGAACAGAAGGTTACATTCATGAACGGTCTAAGATCTGAATGGATGGCTGTCATATCCACTGTTAAAGCACATGAACAGTTTAAATCATATTCTCTGGTGAAACTGATGAGAATCTTGAAATCCCATGAAAGTGCACTATATAAGGAAACGAATGTGGTTTCTAGTTTGCGTTCGTTAGCCCTTGTTTCTAAAGGGAAAAGTTATGTTGAAGAAGAAGAGGAATTAGATCTTGCCGACTAAGATCTAACCGGTGAAGAGTATGCCCTGATGGTGTCCAATCCTAGAAAATTCATTAAAAGAAATTTCCCAGCCAACAAGAACTGAAACTGGCAGGGAAGTTGTAGCGCTGAAAAGGTTAAGGAGGAACCGAAGATAGGGTCGAAGTCAGAAGAGTCCAAGAAAGAAGTGAAAATTGGTGGAGGCTCAGGATTTGACTGCCATTACTATGGAGGCAAGAATCACTTTGGCAAAGACTGTATGCTGAAAAAGAAAGCAGAAAAGATAGATGACAATGATGAGGAAGCGAGCCTCCTGAGTCGACTGGAGGAAATCAAGAATAGAAAGTCAACTGCTAATAATAAAACTATGAATGCTTTGAATGTACAGGATACAGGCAACCGTGATGAATTCAGTGGCATGGAAATATGGTCCATAGATTCAGAGGATGAAGAAGTAAGAAAACCCACTCATGGCAAGGCGATGTTGGTGAAAGAAGAACCTGCTACAGGAAGGTGTTTCATGGTGACCGAAGGTGTATCTCAGATGAGAGGATATACAACTGATGGTGGGATAGAAGGCGAGAAGGAGCGAGAGGACAGGTGTTTTGCTGCGAAACCTGTTAGTGCACAGATCAATGAATGTGATGTGTTGATCAAGAAGGTACAAAATATTCTTGCTTCTCTAAATATACCTGTTACTAACTATGAAAAGGAATTGAATCGCTTAAAATCTAAATTTTTAAGTATAAGTAGCAGTCTTACCCAAACCCGTGTCACAAACTCTAACCTGACTGATCAAGTTAGCAGGATATTGTCGAAGAGTGAGGAAAGGAGGATGTGGATTGAGCAGAAGGAGAAAGAGTTGATTAGGTCTAAGGATGAATCGATTTATTTGCAGCGAGACAATCTTAAGCTTTTAAAACAACGAAATGTTTTTTTGTTTGATTGCTAAAAGACTTTATTTTAACATCCCTCAATTACATCTCGATTTTGAAATAGGAAAGAAGATACATCGCATAATTTTACCCTTCCTTGAGTTAAAGGAGGATGAAGTCGATGTCAAAGCTTACAATTGTGAAAACATTGTATCTTTTGATGAGGTCTCACCTACATACAAAATTGGTCTTGACAAAATTCAGTCCTATATAAAGTCCAAAGACCATAAGGACATGCTCAAAAATCTGTTAGATGAGAATGATAGATTGAAGTTATGAACCGAAACTGTACAAAAATTTCACTCATTGAATGCCAAATTAAGTTCAGAAAATAAAATTGATGTTGAAAATGCATCTGAACTTAATGAGGATGATGATTTAAGTGAAATTTATGTAGAGGATTTGGTGGACTGTTCAGAATTTGTCAAAAGCGAACCTGAAACTCCCAAAAATCTGATTTCTGAAAATTCTGTTGAGTTCGCTCGCTCGTCAACAGACAAGACCAAAATTCTCAAAGCCAAATCCGTTGTGTATCAAAAGGTACAAACCACTCCAAATCAAGTCTACACAGTTCAAGGAGTCACTCCTCAACAAACAATAGAACTAACTGCTATGGTGGAAGAAGACAATGCTGCTGGTTGTGATGAATTCTTCTGGTCAGCACCAATAGACAATGCTGATGAGACAAAAGGCCTATCTCAGAAAACCTCACGGAGAGTGAAGGGAAGGTATGTGCCCGAACCACTGAATGAGCCTACAAAATATGATGTGCCAAGTACTAGTGGCACCAAAACGTTTTTGGGAGAACCAACACTCACTACTAGTGAAACATCTTCGTTTAAGAGCGAAAGCAATGCTCCTGTCCCGAAGAAAAAGGAAAATATCCACAAAAATCCAAAACAAGTGGCAGATCGAAAACACCAACGAAATCTGAGATACAAGAAGAATCTCTCAGAAAGAAAACAGTTTTGGAGATCACAAAATCCTCACTATGTCAGGAACGAAAGGAAGCATAAGTCACAAGAGGAATCAAGGAACCGAAAGGAGAGTTTCGGTCCTCAAAAGAACACCAACCAAAAGGATAGTTTCGGTCCACAGCAGGTAAGGAACCGAAAGGTAGGTTTCGGTCCGACGCAAACTATCAACCGAATGAGCAGTTTTGGTCCTCAACCCAATGTCAACCGAAAGAGCGATTTCGGTCCTCAACCCAATATCAACCGAAAGAGCGGTTTCAGTCCTCAACCCTACATGTTCAATCAGATGAACAGAAGATCCAATGTCACTTCTAAACCCAACTCTTCTCATTCTAATTCTTATCCTTCAAAAGATTTAAAAGGGAAAGAAGAGCTCTTTCTAGAAGATGACAGACGTCCAAAAGAGATCCAAAAGAATGCAAACGTCAACACCTCAAATCCTATGCCTACTGAATCTAAGTCAAACAAAATTAAAGTTTTCATAATAAAAAGAAAAGATGAAAATACTTTAATTAAAAGAACTTATTAGGTTTATATCTCTCTTAAGATTCCCTGTCCTGTAAAAGGCTCACAAGGACCCAAGAAACTTTGGGTTCCTAAATCTAATTATATTTTGCAGGTTATCCGTGACGAGCAGTTTGATGAAGAATGGTATATTGATAGTGGCTGCTCGCGTCACATGATAGGAAGGAAGGAAGAACTGAGGGAGTTTCGGTCTCTCAAGGATGGTGGTATTATGAAGTACGGAAACAACTCATATGGAACTATCAAAGGCTACAGAATGATTATGAATGATGATTTCTTGATAAGAAAGGTAGCATATGTTGAAGGGATCCAACACAACCTTATCAGCGTGTCACAACTTGTAGTTGGAACTGGATTGAAGGTATCGTTTGATGGTGAAGGCTCAGAAATAATCGAGAAGAAGTCCAATAACATTCTACTGAAATCGAAAGGAAAAGGGGAAATGTACCCTTTAAACCTCAACCCAATTCGAGGTAAACCAGCAGTTTGCTTACTCACGAGGGCTCCCTCAGATGAAAGTTGGTTATGGCATCGAAGAATCTCTCATCTTAATTTCAAGGATATCAACAAGCTGGTTTTAGGAGATCATGTTCGAGGTCTTCCAGTTCTTAAATTCGACAAAGAACATCTATGTGCAGCCTGTGAAATGGGAAAGCAGAGTAGTCAAAGTCATCCCTCCCTTATCAATACAAAGTTGATGAAACCATTGGAGATATTGCACATCGATCTATGTGGTCCCTCTTCCATCAAAATCATTGGTGGAAATAAGTATATTCTGGTCATAATGGACGATTTCTCTCGATTCACATGGGTGTTCTTCTTGAAGCAAAAATCTGAGACTACTCCAAAGCTCAAGCTCTTCATAAAAAATGGTATAAATTCAACTGAGGAAAGTTGTTCGTAACGTAAGAAGCGACAACGGCTTGGAATTCAAGAACAAAGATTTTGAAGATTTTCTTGCTGAGAAGGGAACGTGTCACACCCCAAAACCAAGAACAGCGGAAACGTTTTGGGGCGGAGGACGTCATGTACAGTATCACAACAATGAAAAGTAGTAAACAAGCAACAACATCATCCATTGCATTAATAATATAATTATTATACAAGTGTGTTCTGTCAAATTTTGATAAACACTAAAGCATAAATCAAAATGAAAGATGAGTCTTGAACGAGCTCCATCTTCCCTAATCCTTGCATCAGTACCTGTCTATGTTTGACCTGAGGATACAAGTTATTTTGAAAGAGAGTATCAACTTTGAAGCTGGTGAGATCATAAGTATTTTAGTGTCTTAATTTGTATGTAAATACTTGTATGTATTTTGTATGTATACGAATTGTAAGCATTGAAAATGTAAATGAATTGTAAGTATGAAAATGTATATGAATTGAAAGTATGAACATGTTTGTAAAACAACTGTAAACGTTTGAAAAACCCTAGAAATCCCTATGATTCCTACTAGTAACAAAAGGAGTCTTCTGCCAAGACTTAACTGTTCTGAATGTAGCCTTCTACCAAGACCTAACTGCTCTGAATATAGTCTTCTACAAAGACCTAACTGCTCCGAATGTAGTCTTCTACCAAGACCTAACTGCTATGAATGTATTCTTCTACCAAGCACTAGCTGTTCTGAATGTAGTCTTCTACCAAGACCTAACTATTCTGAATATAGTCTTCTACCAAGACCTAACTGCTCTGAATGTAGTCTTCTACCAAGACCTAACTGTTCTGGATGTAGTCTTCTACCACGACCCAACTGTTATGGATATAGTCTTCTACCTAGACCAAGCTGTAATAGTATTACCCTTTGGTACCCGGGCAATTAACAATGTTAACTGAAGACATCCGTAGATGTACATTTACCTTTGTTGCTAACAGCTGGGTATAGTAATAGTCAGTCCCCAAAAGTATACCTGTATAGGTGTCAACCGTTGACATCCGTTGATGTGCTTTTACCTCTGTAGCTAATAGAGATTCTAGGAATGGTCAGTCCCGCAACGTAT
Source organism: Lactuca sativa (assembly GCF_002870075.4). Taxonomy (NCBI): domain Eukaryota; kingdom Viridiplantae; phylum Streptophyta; class Magnoliopsida; order Asterales; family Asteraceae; genus Lactuca; species Lactuca sativa. The sequence continues at coordinate 206,251,945 of NC_056631.2, read as the reverse complement.
CCTTAGGTACTAGGATATTAAATCCAATCTATCTCGTCGATTATGTGATTGACTCACAAGGTAAAGATAAGAATGAGGATTATATAACAGAATTATACATATAAAATGTACTAGTAATTCCTGTAAGTGTACTCATGTACATGTGATCATGTGACCATATCTATCTAATAGAATGGTAATGTACTGTAATGTTCTAGCTGTAGTGTACGTGCTCTCTATCTAGCAAGTATAGTAATGTACTGTAATGTTCTAGCTGTAGTGTACGTGCTCTCTATCTAGCAAGTATAGTAATGTACTGCAATGTTCTAGAAAGTATTGACTCATGAATGAACTGACTCATTGTATGGTATCGTGTTCTAGTAATAGCTCTAGCATCTTCCTAAACTACCCATATGGTAGTTTACTAGTAATCTAACTGGGACGTATGAACATGGATGTATACCCTTGCTACCCAAGGGCATTGGATGAACTGGAAGGACCTTTTATGACTATATATGTACACATGATATATAACTAATATTTAAACGACCTTCGGACGAGTACCCGATATCCTATCAGACCACATCCAAATCGAGGAAAAGGAAACAAGGTGGGTAGCCTTCCTAAGTCTTTTAAACATTTCTTATATAACTATACATATAAAGGCATGCAATTTATAATATAAAAGCAAAAAATAAGTCTTGTAAAACCTTTGAAACATAATTATTATCTAAGAAAAGATCGACTTTATGTCAATCTATAAAACGGTTTGAAGGCATGGGTTTGATAAAACAACTTTAGTATAAGGAAACATTTGTTTGAATCACAATTGTAAATAAGTTTGAAATAAAACATACTGAGTAAAATATACAGTGTAATAAGGAGTTTTAAACACATAAAGTGTTTATGAAAAACATTTGAAGTAAACTGTTTGGTAAAAAGGCTAATGAGTAGCCAACCATTTGAATGCTGCTTATTAATCACATGTGATTAATATAATAACTAGCATTATTCTAATTGTACCCCCCCCCCCCATAAAACATTTATAAACAGTTAAAACATTGATTAAGGGGTATGAACTCACTTGTAGTAAGTGGATCGGAAGGAAGTGTCAGATAAGGGCTTGGTGTCAAGTGAAGACTTAGACACGCACAAAGATCCTAATAACATATAAGGATATATGTATATACACAATTAGTCTTTAAACAACTAATAAACAAAGTTAAGACACTCTAGGACATGCTAAACACTTTATACAAGTGTTATACGTCTCAAGGGTTGCATCTAAGTGTTGTAGGGAAAAGCTAGTGTGTTTGGGGTCCAAGGGTAAACTCCCTTGGAGTTTACGGTTTTGATGGTCATGACACCAAGAGTTTACGGCAGTAAACTCTAGAGTTTACGGTCGTAAACTCTAGTCCTAATGACTAGGTGTTGTTTGGTGGTTTAACAAGCCTCCTGGAGCAATTCCACTAAGTGGTTTGGCCTTTGGAAAGGACTAGGGCATCAAAACACCTCATTTGAGGAGTTTACGGCCTCATGGCGTTTTCCCTTGGGTTCATAAACCGTAAACCCACATGGAAGAGTGTAAAGCCATGTTTTCAAGTCCCTAACACAATTAGGTAAGTGTATGTGCTAGTTTCTAAGCCTAAGGAAAGCAAATGACCAACTTAAACTCACTTTATGGTGTTTACGGTTTTGGGAGATCCCCAAACCGTAAACACCTATTTTTGATGGTATTTGATGTTTTTCTAGGTTTAAACTCAATGAGGAAGGGTTTAAACATGTCAAGGAAGGTGTAAACATCAACTAGGGCTTAGATTTGAGGCTTAGACACACTTTGGTGTCTTTTATATTGTTTACGGCCCAAGCATCTCCTTGGACCGTGTACACCTCAAGCCTTGTGTTCTTGACACATTTTCTTGATATTCCAATGTAATACTAGCTTAGAATCACTCAAGGATCGAAGCGCTTACTATTGGAAGGCTTGATTTGTGCTAAAAGGCGAAGAACACTTAGTGTGTGTTCTTGGTGTTTTGGAAAATCTAGACAAAATACATAAATGAACGGATTAAAGGGTGTACAATCACTAGATTAAGTGATATACTAACTTGAAAGGGTTAGAACACTTACTAGTTTGAAGATATAGAATAAAAACTTGGATGATACTTGAGAGGATATTTTGGAGTTTACTCTTTTTACTTTTGGGGAGTAAACACAAATGGCTAACTTTTTGGGGAGTAAACTCATACATAGGTATGAGTTTACGGTTTTGGGTGATTTCTAAACCCAAAACATAAAAGTTTGGTCGGGCATTTCTAATACACGAAGTGTTTGCGGTTTTCTAAAATCAAAACCCGAGACGACACTTTCTTTCACCCGATCGTTTAAAATTAATATTAAAATAATCAAACGAACTTTATATTCCTTAAAAATAAGAAATAATGACATTGACTTATGAAACGAAGTGATTGACTTTTAGGGTTTCACCGAATGGAAGATATCGGGTTGTCACATCATCCCCCTGTTAAAGGGAATTTTGTCCCGAAATTAGAATTTAGATAAGGAAGTAGGTATGAATGATCGAGTTGAGAGGAGGAAACTTCCTAATCGATTGGTTCTAGCGCTCCTAAGTGAAATCGAGTTCTCGGTTGGTATCCCAACGAACCTTCACTAACGGGCGACTACGTTGCTTCGTCGACTTGACCTCTCGGTCGAGGGTCACTATGGTTCTAATATGAAGGCGAGGATGTCGTCGAGTGGACTTACAAGAGTCCTAACGGAAAGGTACGGTTTCACGATCGAGACACGAAGAGTAGAATGTACGGTACTTAGTTTGCGGAGTAGATCTAGGCTGCGAGATACATGACCGATTCTGGTAAGAATCTCGGAGGTCCTATTTACCTTGGATTCAACTTTCCACGTGATATGAAGCGTATTAAGACATTCCTAGAGTGAGACTTCCTAAAGAATTTGGTCTCTCACTTGGAATTCCAAAGGTTCTTTCTCTTGATTATCTTCCCCGTCAAGGGCCACCCCTTGCTGGGTCAAAGTCGTAAAGGTTTCTCTGATTTGCGAGGAGTTCTGGATGAACTATGACAGTAGGTCTGAAAGACCTAGAATTTGGCGAATGACTGTCGGCATCTCTGATGTCGACCAATTCTCATCAGTTTTGACAAATTGTATGAGTACTCAAAATTTCCCACATCACTAACAATGTGTCATAGGAACCTGACTCTACAATTTCAAAACTCGTGCTTAGAGAACTTCGCGAAAGTTCTTCCGAAGGTAATGTTTCCATGGATTTTCTTCTCACTACGAGGATTGATAAGTAAGTCATTACATGGAGAAATGACGAACTGATCCAAGTAAGAAAGACATACTCTACTCATTAGATCATGAAAACTATGGGCGTATTGGTCCTATCCGAAGGGTATCATTACGGAATCGAAGTGTCCGCATCGAGTTCGGAAGGTAGTGTTCCAGACATCCTTCCCTCACACTCAAACTGGTGATATTCGGATCTCAAACCCATTTCTGAAAGTAATTCTTTCCTTGTGTTTGCTCAACCATTTCATCTATGCGAGACAGAGATAACGATTTCTAATGAAAAATCTTGACGGAGTCCTCGATATCCGAGGCACATACGATGCAATCCATCGATATCTGGAAGAATAAGACTGGGGTTCTCCAGGGTGAGAAACCTAGTCTTCTAATTCTCTTTCTTTGTAGTTCGATTAGTTGTCCGGGCTGTTCTTGTATCACCATAGGTGTCTAGGCTGTAGGGAAATATGTTTACAGGAGTCGTACTTGGTTCTAAGTTTGTTCACTTCACGATGCGATTACTCGTAGACTTAGGCAGTTCTCCGTCCTGAAGTTCATATTAGAATTCATACATGGTTTCACCATCACATCTCGTGTATACGAGTCGTGTATAATTAAGACTGAAAAGGTAGTCGAATAACTGATTCTTCTTTAAGCTCATATCCCATTGGGGAAAAAGAAGTTAAAGTGGAATCACCAATTCTAAACCTGTAGAACCGTGATTATATATTACCCTTATGTATATATTCCTCAGCGATAGATCAACCGTATGAATCTTTGGGTTGAACTTGACGTACTGCACAAGTGGTACTTCGGGGATTTCTTCGGAAAAGAGAGGAGCTATGAGGTACTCTAGTCATGGGTACTTCGGTGTTCTGATATGACGGCTTCGCTGGAAAAGTGATCTAGAAGAAAGAGATGTACGTAGGAAGCTGTTTTTGTGAGGATCAAATTGAATCTAGTTGTATGATAATGTCGGAATCATACAGAAACTTAAAGACATTAGATTTGAACATAAGACATTTTATAGACAAAACACAACCGTGCAACCATGAACAGAGTTACAGTACTTTAGATTTACTACAAGACCATTGTTGCGAATAAGATATACTACAAAAGACAAGTATACGCAGCACGAGAATCCCTATACAGGCCGGATCTCGCAAAAGGTAAGACTCCAGTTGCACTAGTTTTGGGATGGTTTATAAGTCTGTTACAATGAAACGCCTAAATTACATTAACGAGGGTTCTGGAGTAGATTCTCCTGCAGCTGTGATCCTGAGAATCTTCCCATCAGCACCCGAGTTCTTAGCTATCGGGCAATCCTTCTTGAGGTGTCCAATTTCACCGCATTGGTGACATATCTGGACAACACCAACGTTGGTGGTGGAAGTGAGGTGTTTAGCCAGTGTTATGTGGACACGAGTGCCTTCCTCATTACTCCACCTTGGAAATGGCTTCCTAAAGCATTCGGCTTTATAACTACTCTCGTGTGTAGGGTTAGTCCCGATGAAAGGGACTTGAGTGATAGGTCGTGCTGGTGCTCCACAGTTACGAGCATGGTACCCTATGTTTAGGCAATTGCAACATTGCATCTCATGGCAAGCCCCATGATGATGGAAACTACACTTATCACACTTCGGGAGTTTTCCCTCGTATGGCATGCTCGGTACGGGAATGGCAGGGGTTTCCACTTGCTGCTGTTGCATAGCCAGTTTGTGGGATTTCTTGCATTCTTTCCGGGCTTGACACTTTCGTTTCTTGTTCTCTGCTTTTCGGCTTTGCGAGCCTGTGACTGTTACTGTTTGGCGACTTCCTGGATGGATACCACGATTGGAAACTTCATTCCTATCAGCAGCATTGACTGTGCTGATAGCACTACAGTGCGCAAGGACCGCGGTTACAGTAGCCACCACGGCAGCTGTAACTGCTGTTTGGAAGGTAGCGGCGTCCATAGGAGAGGCAAAGGTTTCGCTGTTCGACTGATAGCTTCCGGATGACGACATGATTCTGTAACACGAAAGATAAGGATTTTGTGAGCGATTCTGGTTGACCCTTGATGTACTTAGATTGTTCATGTAAAGAGTACGACTATGTTCTCGAATGTTTGACCTACATCCCTATGATGCAATCCTAGTACGGATTGGAAGTATGTTCACGGAGGTTTGAGCTACATCCCTATGATGCAGTCCAAGTACGGAATGGAAGTGAGGTTGTAGAATGGTCTCAAGACATTTGTCGTTCAAGCCGAGGTATCGTTGGTTGTTGAATAACATGATCCAACCATTAAAAGAGACTTGGAAATGTCTCCGGAGCTAAATTACTATAGTCGAATGACTTGACTAAAGCATGTTTCAGATAGACTCCAATGAAAGTATGATAAGAGTACTTGAATGAAGAATGACACAGAAGTTAGCCGGCTGTCAATATCTTTGATACTCACGACGTAAAGATTTGGGAAAAATGACCTTGAAAAGGTCTTACATCATATCCAGAGAAGATAGTCTTGACAGCATAAAGACCTAACCAAAAGTACTTACTGATGGGTTTTGGCCATATGAACATTCCTATGTGCACATGCAAACCCTAATGCTTGGATCTAGGTTTCTCTAATTAAACTTGCTTTGAATCCAAGAGTTCTAATGACTAATTAGATATAAGAACAATACAAAATCAGATCTAGAAGTTTACCTTTTAAATCTCTTGTTTGATCTTGTTGTCTTGGAGGTCTAGAGTCACAATTGTCACTCCTCTAATGGCTTACAAACACCAACTAGCAAGGAGGATGATTTGAGAGAGAGGAGAGGGACTAGAAATCGGCCAGTGTTTCTTTGCTTTTACAGAGGTGTCGATTTCTCTTGCCCTAGGGGTCTATTTATACTTGTAAGGCTCCTAGGGTTTCACCGTTAAACCCTAGTTGGATAATCTTTCTTTAAAGCAATCCTAATCCTTACCAAAGATAAGCCTTGGACAAATTTGAGGCTATCCCAAGCCCTAGAATTTGTCCAACCTTTATCCCTTAAGGATTTACAGCCCAAAGTGTAACTATCAAACAATTGACAGTTTATACCCTCTTATTTAATTAATCTCTTTAAGTCACCAAATTAATACTAATTAATCTATGACTTATATTAATAAAATAACAATATTATTATTCATTATATTATTCTCATAATATATTAATAATATTTATTCTCTCATAATAAATCATCCTATCAAGTTGCTATGGTGAAGGCAACCCAAAAGGACCATGCACAATCGGGTCAAATACTTGCCTAATATAGTTGCAGCCTTAGACACTATTCCAACAGTCTCCCACTAGGATAAGTCTAGTAACTATATGCACAAGTACAATTTGATTTGCAATCGTAGCTCTCAAAGACGCTGTCAAACTCTGATCTAATCAATCTTGTCCTTTAGATAAGGGATCGTACAGTCCTCTGTTAGATATCATGTTGACAATTCTATGGAATGATTAGTCTAGCATTTTGGTTTCTCGATCTCCGATTTATTCGACATAGAACTTAATCGAACACATCAGTTCAGTTCTGACCGGGCCCGACATATAAGTCAAATCAAATCATCGAGCGGCCGAGATATCGCTTTTACCCTCCTGGGATAAAAGTCACAGATAAACTTTGACTTATATGCATTTACTTATTCATTAATCAACTATACACAACAATGCGTTTTATAACACCGAGTTACTGATGCGTTTTCGTATTATCAATGTACAACCAATTAACAAATAACAAACCATATATCTAGGTTTTAAGACTATATGATATTATCGTCTTGCGATCACCCTTTTATATCATATTCCATTAGGTGATTCCAGTAAGCGCGGGTTTGTTCCAATGCTCAAAACTAGTTCATAAGCACTCATGAACGTCGCAACAATCTTTTGCTATGTCTAATACCATTTAGACAATCTACACACCAATTCATGACAATCTTCATTCATATCTACTTCCAACATATGAACGATTGTGGACAAATTTGAATAATTCGATTATTCTTAATAAACTCAATTATTCTGGGAGTCAAAACATGCACAGAGAAATAATAGTTAAACAATTAACATAAGACAGTAACATTACTCATAAATAATACTCTTTTATTTAATCATCAAATGTTAATTACATTTATCTATTACACGTTTCTAATACTATCTAATCTATGCTAATATCATCCTTTAGCCCAATACTCCTAGCATGCTGCAAGTGCTTAACCCTACTCAGCCCCTTCGTAAGCGGATCTACTGGGTTATCTTCTGATGATATCCTCTTCACTACGAGTTGTCCTTCTTCTACACGATGTCTAATAAAGTGATATTTTCTGTCGATGTGTCGTGATCTACCATGATCTCTCGGTTCGTTGGTCAAGGCAACCGCTCCTTCATTATCACAGAAAATCTCCATGGGCTCCTTTATGGTAGGTACAACTCCAAGGTCACCAATGAAGTTCTTCAGCCATATTGCCTCCTTCGAGGCTTCGCTCGCTGCAATGTACTCTGATTCGCACGTTGAATCAGCTACGGTTTCCTGCTCGGAACTTTTCCAAGTTACTGCTCCTCCATTCAGGGTAAAGACCCAGCCCGACTGCGAACGGTAGTTGTCCCTGTCGATCTGAAAGCTGGCGTCACTATACCCTCACACCTTCAAGTCATCACTCCCTCCGAGGACTAAGAACCATTCCTTCGTCCTCCGAAGGTACTTAAGGATATTCTTCACCGCAATCCATTGAGCTCTGCCAGGGTTCCCTTGATATCTACTATCCATGCTCAAAGCAAAGGCTACATCAGGGAGAGTACAAGTCATAGCGTACATGATTGAGCCAATTGCAGAAGCGTATGGTACTCGGCTCATTTATGCTATTTCAGCTTCGGTACTCGGACTTTAAGTCTTACTCAATTTGGCATTACTTTGTATCGGTAATTCTCCCTTCTTTGAGTATTCCATACTAAAATGTTTTAGTACCTTCTCTAAGTAAGTGTTCTGACTAAGTCCTATTAGTTTCTTACTTCTCTCTCTTACTATCCTTATTCCCAAAATACAGGAAGCCTCTCCGAGGTCCTTCATAGCGAAGCACTTCCCAAGTCAGGACTTAACCTCCTGTAGAGTCGGGACGTCGTTTCCTATGAGTAATATGTCATCAACATATAGAATGCGAAAGCTAACTATACTCCCACTGGCTTTGACATATACACATGATTCATCTTCGCTTCGTACAAATCCAAAATCTTTGACTTTCTCATCGAAGCAAGGATTCCATCTGCGAGATGCTTGCTTAAGTCCATAAATGGAGTTCTCAAGCTTACACACTCTATTCGGATGCTTCGGATCCACAAACCCCTCTGGCTGAGCCATGTAAACATCCTCAGCCAACTTCCCATTAAGGAAAGCGGTCTTGACATCCATTTGCCAAATCTCATAATCAATAAATGCGGCAATTGCTAGCATCACTCTAATAGATTTTATCTTCGCAACTGGTGAGAAGGTCTCATCATAGTCAACTCCGGGATTTGAGTAAAGCCCTTCGCAACCAATCGCGCTTTATATGTGTATGTTTCCATCCACGTCGGTCTTCTTCTTGAAGATCCATTTGCACCCAACAGTCTTACGTCCGGGCACATTATCAACCAAATTCCAAACTTGGTTATCATACATGGATTAGATCTCGCTATCCTTTGCCTCTTTCCATTTCGCAGACTCTGGGCCTGCCATGGCTTCCTTATAGCTATTAGGTTCATCAAGGTTTATTAGCATACCATCACTAATATACGTGTCCCCTTCGGTTGTAATATGAAAACCATAAAACTGGGGTTGAACTCTAACTCTTTTGGAACGTCTAAGAGGTAAGGAATCGTCAATCGGTTAAACCGGAGTTTCCTCCTCGGGTTGAGTGCCAGCGGTAGAGGTTCCTTCATCTATCGACTCTTGAATCTCTTCAAGTTCGATTTGCCTCCCACTGTCTCCTTGGCTCATGAGTTCTCGCTCTCGGAAAACTCCTCTCCTCGCAACGAAGACAACATTGTCCTTCGGTCTATAGAAGAGATATCCAAAGGATGTCTGCGGGTAGCCGATGAAAATACATCGCTCACTACGAGGTTCGAGCTTGTCGTGAGTATCTCGTCTTACGAAAGCCTCGCAACCCCAATCCTTGATATGTGCCAACAAGGGAGCTTTCCCTGTCCACATCTCGTGAGGTGTTTTGGCAACCTTCTTAGTAGGGACTCAGTTAAGGATATGGGCGGCAGTCTCTAAGGCATACCCCCAAAAAGAGATTGATAGTGAAGCATGACTCATCATAGAGCGAACGATATCCAATAAGGTTTGATTACACCTTTCTGCCACACTATTCAACTGTGGTGTCCTAGGAGGCGTCAATTGTGAAACTATTCCACACTCCTTGAGATAATCATGGAATTCAAGACTTAGGTACTCTCCTCCTCGATCGGATCGAAGCATCTTGATTTTCCTGCCCAATTGATTCTCCACTTCATTCTTGAACTCTTTGAACTTTTCAAAAGTTTCTGACTTTTGCTTGATTAAATAGATATACCCATATCTACTATAGTCATCGGTAAAAGTCACGTAGAAGCGGTTCCCATCCTTAGTGGTTGATCTAAATGGTCCGCATACATCGGTATGTATTAGGTCCAATAGACCCTCACCCCTTTCGCAAGAACCAGCAAAGGGTGACTTAGTCATCTTTCCAAGCAAACAAGACTCGCATGTGTCATCTTCCCTAAGGTCGAATGACTCCAACACTCCATCCTTTTGGAGTTGGGCTATGCGTTTCTTGTTGACGTGTCCAAGGCGACAATGCCACAAGGATGCTTTATTCATACTATTGGAAGAATCTATGTTCAAAACATCATTTCCTAAGTTATTAGCAATCATAACAGTTTCATAAATTCCATTACACGGTATTACTTCAAAATAAAAGACACCATTTAGATAAGCCAAAATAGAACCATTCTCATTATTAAAAGAAAATCTAAAACCTTGTCTAAACAAACCATGAAATGAAATGATGTTTCTAGCCATTTCTGGCGAATAGCAACAATTGTTCAAATATAAACTTAAACCATTCCTAAGCACTAAAGAATACACTCCAATCTTGGTCACAGGTGATGATCTTCTGTTCCCCATGATTAGATTAATCCTTCCATGCTCCACATCCCTATTTCTTCTTAGTCCCTGCACATTAGAACAAATGTGGTAACCACAACCGGTATCAAGAACCCAAGAAATAGCATGAGATGAATCGTTAGATTTAATTGTGTATATACCTGCGAAAGACGGCTTGATCTTTCCTTCCTTGATGGCTTGTAGGTACTCTGGGCAGCTTCTCTTCCAATGTCCTATCTTGGCAGTGGTGGCACTCTGCCTCCTTTGGGTTAGAGCAGGGTTTAGCAGGATCAACTTTGGTCCCACTAGAAGAGGCACCATCTCGGGCTTTAACCTTCCGATAGTTCTTAGACGAAGCCTTCCTCTTCTTTCCTTTTCCTTGTCCAATGGCCAAGACAGGAGCAGCGGGCGGTTTGGGAGTTGGTGCAACAGACTTGTCCTTGAAGTTGCTCTCAGCGACCCTCAAGAGACCTTGGAGTTTGCTTAGGGTGACCTCCTCTTTGTTCATGTGGTAGGTCATCCTAAATTGATTGTAGCTTGGAGGAAAAGAGTGAAGCACCATGTCGATCGCCAAGTCTTCCCCAAAGTCAACATTCAACTTGCGAAGACGGTCGACATACCTTTGCATCTTTTGTAGGTACACAGTAAGAGACTCTCCATGACCCATCTTAGCGGAAATCATGTTAGTGAAAATCTTATAACGCTCTTGTCTTGTGTTTTGGTGGTATCTCTCCAATAAGTCTTGGTGCATCTCGTACGGGTACATGTCCTCATAGGACTTTTGGAATTCGGAGTTCATAGTGGCTATCATGATGCAATGTACCTTCGTTGCATCACGCTCGTGAGTTTCAAAAGCGGTCATCTCAGCCGGAGTAGCGATTTCAGGGTTGATTTTCTCGAGCTTCTCATCGAGGACATACTCTTTGTCCTCATAGCGAGCAATAGTGCGAATGTATCTTATCCATTCGCTAAAGTTCGTCCCATCGAAAGTGACCTTTTGACAAAGGCTCATCAATGTGAAAGAACTAGCAGCAGCATTGTTCACGTTCGACATCTACAAATAGAAAGGACAAAGATAGATTAGAATATGAGTCCCTAATTATCATCCAATAAGAAAAATTAGGGCTAGGATCCTACAACAATATTTACATATTAGAAAAGGGATGCCCTAATCCAACATCCAAATAATATGAAGGTAGGTGAATGACGATTCACTAATTCTCCACCATAAAAACATAACTTTGAGTCCTAAATGTATTGAGAATTCCTAGGTTTGGATGAGATTTATTGAAACTCTTCAATGGCATGTTTAAATCTCGATATGCCCCTCTTGTTTGTGACTGGGATACCGAGGATCACAAAGCGGGTGTGACTTACCATGCAAATTCACATGGTGCCTTCATTGTAACGATCACCTATTCGATGTGCCGGTAAACCACACACGCTCCATCGAACTATGATAAACAATGAATCACCCTTTGCCATCTTTGCTTAGAACCAATTAGTGTGCCGGTAAACCACACACGCTCCACTAACTTCTTAGCAAGGGTGCAAAGTGTAATTTCATGGGATTGCATCAATTCACTTTTCCTAAAGTAACTAAGATTGGGAAATTTTAAAAACATGTAGTTACTTTATATTTCTTATTATACTTTTAATGAGAGGATGAGGTTTCTCTATCCTACCCATTCGGCTAACGACCCTCCACCGATCAAGCAAGCGATGGGTGTGAGTGTACACCCATTAAGCGCCATTTTATAGGCCGCAACCTTATACCCACCTTATAGATCGGCTTCGTGAATGAGGCCTACTAACGGTAAGACTAGTATTTTAGTTATACATATATATATATATATATATATATATATATATATATATATATATATATATATATATATATATATATATATATATATATATATTAATCTTGTAATATTATATTAGTATAGGGTTGTATTTTAAACTTGTAAAATTCTAGGGTTTGAAATTTAAATTGTCAAAATTAAACTATTAATCACAAAACATGAATTTCAAAACTTGAGGGCAAGTTTTAAACATTTAAAACATGGAGGATCAAATAACAAATAATCTTAATTAACAATTAATTCCATAATTATCCATATTTGATTTATTTAATGATTTCTTGCAAGATAATTACCAATTTAATCAAAATAATTAATTAATTATCACATAAGGAAATCAAATATTTTATTAGTTGATAAATATCTTTAATTAGATGAAGATTATAGTCATATATATCAAAAAATCGGATTAGGGTTGATCTAATATGATAAAGGCAAGTTTCCATAAGATAAATACCAAAAAATCCCGATTTTAGCTCTTCCTGATGCTCGGACTCGCCGAGTCCACCATGGGACTCGCCGAGTCAGGCCAACTCGCCGAGTCCACCATGGGACTCGCCGAGTCCATGACTCAGAAACTCAAAATTCGAAATTTGCAAGCAAGAAACAAACAATCAAGCAACAATTTAATAGAAACCAATCTAGGCTCTGATACCGCTGATGGGTTTTCGCCATATGAACATTCCTATGTGCACATGCAAACCCTAATGCTTGGATCTAGGTTTCTCTAATTAAACTTGCTTTGAATCCAAGACTTCTAATGACTAATTAGATATAAGAACAATACAAAATCAGATCTAGAAGTTTACCTTTTGAATCTCTTGTTTGATCTTGTTGTCTTGGAGGTCTAGAGTCACAATTGTCACTCCTCTAATGACTTACAAACACCAACTAGCAAGGAGGATGATTTGAGAGAGAGGAGAGGGACTAGAAATCGGCCAGTGTTTCTTTTCTTTTACAGAGGTGTCGATTTCCCTTGCCCTAGGGGTCTATTTATACTTGTAAGGCTCCTAGGGTTTCACCGTTAAACCCTAGTTGGATAATCTTTCTTTAAAGCAATCCTAATCCTTACCAAAGATAAGCCTTGGACAAATTTGAGGCTAACCCAAGCCCTAGAATTCGTCCAACCTTTATCCCTTAAGGATTTACAGCCCAAAGTGTAACTATCAAACAATTGACAGATTATACCCTCTTATTTAATTAATCTCTTTAAGTCACAAAATTAATACTAATTAATCTATGACTTATATTAATCAAATAACAATATTATTATTCATTATATTATTCTCATAATATATTAATAATATTTATTCTCTCATAATAAATCATCCTATCAAGTTGCTATGGTGAAGGCAACCCAAAAGGACCATGCACAATCGGGTCAAATACTTGCCTAATATAGTTGCAGCCCTAGACACTATTCCAACACTTACAATACAAGATAATTTCATAGAAAATGCCACATCGGGCATAGACAGAAAAACGATTCCTTTTTATAAGGAAAATAAAGTAAAGTGTCTACTACTGGCGACAATCATCCCTCTGGTGAACTCTTAGTTCAGCCAATTGACGTTCCACGTCAAGTAGGTGTCTTTCGTACACCCTCTGGCATACTCGGAGCTCTAAGACTTCGGCTCGTGATTCAGCCAGTGCTTGCAGCAGGGTTTCATGGTTTCGTTCCGATCTCTTGCAAGCATCTTGTAGACGAATGGTGCGGAGGGTATGCATTCTCGTATTGGCGACAACTTCAGTGATCTGATGTAGGGCTATCCTGCCTTGAATCTCATTTCGGACCATTCTGCGGAAGACTCTGTCTGTTGAGCCCCCGTTGCTCAGGTCATAAAAGCTTCGGTCACCATCAAATGGCATGGGCTGATCTTGTCCTTGGCTCCATGTTTCCAAACATTCCATTCACGGAGGCGTCGGGCCACACAAAGTCGGACGAGGGTTAGGAATTGGAACGAGTGCTGCCTGGGGTAGGTTCTCAACCTCTAGTTCGGAGTTAGCATCATCCGACAGGTTTTCATCATGGTGATCATTCACGGGGATAGGATGATCATTCTCTGGTTCTTCTCCAAACCAACTAGCAATGACTTCGTTCGGAAGGTACGGGTTGCCGTAGGGATGGAGTCCAACCATGTTATCTATGCGAGAATTGGGGTAAGAAAATAATTATTAGACGAACTATCTAGATAATTATTTAGAAAACCTTCATTAGTTACACCGCTATTTGTGAAGTGCATACCAGTTATGTGTAATCTAAACAGGATAGACCTTCGAATAAGTAACCTTAACTCCATATTCACACAGAATAGGAGTGAAGTAAAATTTTCACAGATTCTAAGTCTATAACATCCTAATTACATATAGCCTTAGTGTATCCACTTAGCAACTATCAACTAAGTAATGAAGATCCCGTTTTAGTTCTCAAGTATAAAGTACTTATAGTAACACCAAATACTCCTATAGTATTTTAATTTTAATGTTATGTTCTATTGTTCTCATTGTGGTAGGGTTGGTAAGATTTTAGCATTGTTGCAACCACACAACTACACTTAGGCACATGCTAGTCAACCATCGGATAATATAGTTGATCAGACTATATCTTCCCAGTTTTGACTATATGTCTCTAAGTCCACCTGTGTTGCCCAACAATCGTAATTCTTTTGTACTGTCCTAGTGACACTGGTTCTAGTAAGAATACAGCACGTATACTTACTTAAATATTTTATTATTTAAAGTATAAACTCTTGGTCAGAGTATTTTTAATCCCTTATGTATTTATAGTTAGTATATCTTTTATGGGTTGATATACTTAATTCACTATAAACAATGCTCTGATACCAATCTGTCACACCCCAAAACCAAGAACGGCGGAAACGTTCTGGGGCGGAGGACGCCATGTACATTATCACAACAATGAAAAGTAGTAAACAAGCAACAACATCATTCATTGCATTAATAATATAATGTTAATCCAAGTGTGTTCTGTCAAATTATAATAGACACTAAAGAATAATTCAAAATGAAAGATGCGTCTTGAACAAGCACCATCTTCTTTGAACCTTGCATCGGTATCTGTCTATGGTTGACCTGAGGATACAAGTTATTTTGAAAGCAAGTATCAGCTTTAAAGCTGGTGAGATCATAAGTATTTTAGTGTCTTAATTTGTATCTAAATACTTGTATGTATTTTGTATGTATACGAATTGTAAGTATTGAAAATGTAAATGAATTGTAAGTATGAAAATGTATATGAATTGAAAGTATGAACATGTTTGTAAAACAACTGTAAACGTTTGAAAAACCCTAGAAATCCCTATGATTCCTACTAGTAACAAAAGGAGTCTTCTGCCAAGACTTAACTGTTCTGAATGTAGCCTTCTACCAAGACCTAACTGCTCTGAATATAGTCTTCTACAAAGACCTAACTGCTCCGAATGTAGTCTTCTACCAAGACCTAACTGCTATGAATGTATTCTTCTACCAAGCACTAGCTGTTCTGAATGTAGTCTTCTACCAAGACCTAACTATTCTGAATATAGTCTTCTACCAAGACCTAACTACTCTGAATGTAGTCTTCTACCAAGACCTAACTGTTCTGGATGTAGTCTTCTACCACGACCCAACTGTTATGGATATAGTCTTCTACCTAGACCAAGCTGTAATAGTATTACCCTTTGGTACCCGGGCAATTAACAATGTTAACTGAAGACATCCGTAGATGTACATTTACCTTTGTTGCTAACAGCTGGGTATAGTAATAGTCAGTCCCCAAAAGTATACCTGTATAGGTGTCAACCGTTGACATCCGTTGATGTGCTTTTACCTCTGTAGCTAATAGAGATTCTAGGAATGGTCAGTCCCGCAACGTATCCTTAGGTACTAGGATATTAAATCCAATCTATCTCGTCGATTATGTGATTGACTCACAAGGTAAAGATAAGAATGAGGATTATATAACAGAATTATACATATAAAATGTACTAGTAATTCCTGTAAGTGTACTCATGTACATGTGATCATGTGACCATATCTATCTAATAGAATGGTAATGTACTGTAATGTTCTAGCTGTAGTGTACGTGCTCTCTATCTAGCAAGTATAGTAATGTACTGTAATGTTCTAGCTGTAGTGTATGTGCTCTCTATCTAGCAAGTATAGTAATGTACTGCAATGTTCTAGAAAGTATTGACTCATGAATGAACTGACTCATTGTATGGTATCGTGTTCTAGTAATAGCTCTAGCATCTTCCTAAACTACCCATATGGTAGTTTACTAGTAATCTAACTGGGACGTATGAACATGGATGTATACCCTTGCTACCCAAGGGCATTGGATGAACTGGAAGGACCTTTTATGACTATATATGTACACATGATATATAACTAATATTTAAACGACCTTCGGACGAGTACCCGATATCCTATCAGACCACATCCAAATCGAGGAAAAGGAAACAAGGTGGGTAGCCTTCCTAAGTCTTTTAAACATTTCTTATATAACTATACATATAAAGGCATGCAATTTATAATATAAAAGCAAAAAATAAGTCTTGTAAAACCTTTGAAACATAATTATTATCTAAGAAAAGATCGACTTTATGTCAATCTATAAAACGGTTTGAAGGCATGGGTTTGATAAAACAACTTTAGTATAAGGAAACATTTGTTTGAATCACAATTGTAAATAAGTTTAAAATAAAACATACTGAGTAAAATATACAGTGTAATAAGGAGTTTTAAACACATAAAGTGTTTATGAAAAACATTTGAAGTAAACTGTTTGATAAAACGGCTAATGAGTAGCCAACCATTTGAATGCTGCCTATTAATCACATGTGATTAATATAATAACTAGCATTATTCTACTAGTACCACCCCCCCCCCATAAAACATTTAAAAACAGTTAAAACATTGATTAAGGGGTATGAACTTACCTGTAGTAAGTGGATCGGAAGGAAGTGTCGGATAAGTGCTTAGTGTCAAGTGAAGACTTAGACACGCACAAAGATCCTAATAACATATAAGGATATATGTATATACACAATTAGTCTTTAAGAAACTAATAAACAAAGTTAAGACACTCTAGGACATGCTAAACACTTTATACAAGTGTTATACTTCTCAAGGGTTGCATCTAAGTGTTGTAGGGAAAAGCTAGTGTGTTTGGGGTCCAAGGGTAAACTCCCTTGGAGTTTACGGTTTTGATGGTCATGACACCAAGAGTTTACGGAAGTAAACTCTAGAGTTTACGGTCGTAAACTCTAGTCCTAATGACTAGGTGTTGTTTGGTGGTTTAACAAGCCTCCTGGAGCTATTCTACTAAGTGGTCCGGCCTTTGGAAAGGACTAAGGCATCAAAACACCTCATTTGAGGAGTTTACGGCCTCATGGGGTTTTCCATTGGGTTCATAAACCGTAAACCCATATAGAAGAGTGTAAAGCCATGTTTTCAAGTCCCTAACACAATTAGGTAAGTGTATGTGCTAGTTTCTAAGCCTAAGGAAAGAAAATGACCAACTTAAACTCACTTTAGGGTGTTTACGGTTTCGGGAGATCCCCAAACCGTAAACACCTATTTTTGATGGTGTTTGATGTTTTTCTAGGTTTAAACTCAATGAGGAAGGATTTAAACATGTCAAGGAAGGTGTAAACATCAACTAGGGATTAGATTTGAGGCTTAGACACACTTTGGTGTCTTTTATGGTGTTTACGGCCCAAGCATCTCCTTGGACCGTGAACACCTCAAGCCTTGTGTTCTTGACACATTTTCTTGATATTCCAATGTAATACTAGCTTAGAATCACTCAAGGATCGAAGCACTTACTATTAGAAGGCTTGATTTGTGCTAAAAGGCCAAGAACACTTAGTGTGTGTTCTTGGTGTTTTGGAAAATCTAGACAAAATACATAAATGAACGGATTAAAGGGTGTACAATCACTAGATTAAGTGATATACTAACTTGAAAGGGTTAGAACACTTACTAGTTTGAATATCTAGAATAAAAACTTGGATGATACTTGAGAGGATATTTTGGAGTTTACTCTTTTTACTTTTGGGGAGTAAACAAAAATGGCTAACTTTTTGGGGACTAAACTCATACATAGGTATGAGTTTACGGTTTTGGGTGATTTCTAAACCCAAAACATAAAAGGTTGGTCAGGTGTTTCTAATACACAAAGTGTTTGCGGTTTTCAAAAATCAAAACCCGAGACGACACTTTCTTTCACCCGATCGTTTAAAATTAATATTAAAATAATCAAACGAACTTTATATTCCTTAAAAATAAGAAATAATGACATTGACTTACGAAACGAAGTGATTGACTTTTAGGGTTTGACTGAATGGAAAATTTCGGGTTGTCACAAAACGACTCATAATTTCTCAGTCCCGTATACTCCACAGCAGAATGGTATCGTTGAATGGCGAAACTGATCTCAGTGTGAAGCATCTCAAACGATGTGATGCTTTGCATCCTTGCTTTTATATTTCTGGGCTGGAGCAATTGCTACTGCCTGTTATACTCAGAACAGATCATATCTAAACAAGCGATTCTCTATCACTGCTTATGAGATCTTGAACAATCGCAAACCGAATGTGAAATTCTTCCATGTGTTCAGTTCAAGATGCTTCGTCTTCAACTCTAATGAGAATCGAAACAAGTTTGATGCTAAGGCTGATGAAGGAATATTCTTAGGTTACTCCCTGAATTCTAAGGCATATACAGTTCTAAACAAGTGCTCTAAGAAGATTGAAGAAACATACTATGTCACTTTTGACGTTAGTTATGCTAAGAAGATGAAGTCAACCGAAGGTGCAATGGAGGAAATCTTTCCAAAGACTAGTCAGACTACAGTCTCTATTTCAAATCTTTTCGAGCAATATATGCTTCTCTTTTATGAGCCTCAAACGGAAAATGATTCTGAATCAACGGCGAAAGATAACAAGGTTGATAATTTGAAACAAATCATCGATGATGCTGCTCAAAAGACGGCTGCTGATCAACCTAAAGCAACCGAGAGGCCAGATGCAAGCGAACCTTCAAATAACCATCCTTATCTCCAGGGGAGGGTCCGTCTATACAACACGATCCAGGTTCTTCATTCCAGGAGGAGAATTTAACGTCATAATCATCAAGCTCAACATAAAGTCCAAACGAAGGAGAAGATACTAATCTAGATTCTGAGAAGGCGTCATCCTTCGAGGGGGAGAACACCAATGTCAATGATGATGACATACTATCAGAATTGGAAGAAGAAATCAATGCAGAATTGGATCCCTCTTGTGATCCAAATTACCCACCTCTTATTAAATGGACCAAAGATCATCCACAAAGTCAAATCATTGTGGAATCTTGAGAAAAGGTGTTAAATCGATCACAGATCAAAGCGAAACAAGCTGCACTCTTTACTCAAGTAGAGTTTTTCATGTTCAACTCCTTTGTTTCCAAAGTTGAACCGAAGACTGTTAATTCGGCACTTGATCATTCTGAATGGCTTCAAGCCATGCAAGATGAGTTAAATGAGTTTGAAAGAAACAAAGTATGACGCCTTATTCCAACTCCAAAGGATGCTTCAGTTGTCGGTCTCAATGGGGTATTTAGAAATAAGATGGATAAGGAGGGGAACGTGATTTGTAATAAAGCTCGGTTGGTTGTGAAAGGCTACTGTCAGGAAGAAGGTATCGATTATGAAGAGACCTTTGCTCCTGTTACAAGATTAGAGTCTGTTCGTATCTTTCTTGCCTATGTTGCACACAAAAACTTTGAAGTCTATCAGATGGACGTCAAGTGTGTCTTTCTCAACGGAGAACTTGAAGAAACTGTGTACGTTGAGCATCCGCCAGGCTTCGTGAACGAGAAGTATCCAGATCACTGTTACATACTTGACAAAGCGGTATATGGCCTAACGAAGGCTCCCAGAGCATTATATGAAACTCTGACTCGATTCTTAAAAATGTCTAAATTCAAACAAGCTTCGGTTGACCCAACCTTCTGTCGTAAGAGAGAGCGTAACCACCTTATGATAGTCCAAATTTATGCTGATGACATCATCTTCGGCTCCACGAATCCCAGCTTAACAGCTGAATTCAGGAAGTTGATGGAAACTAAATTCGAGATGAGCTCAATGGGTCCAATTAACTTTTTCCTTGGCTTAAACATTAGATAGGGACCTGAAGGCATTTTTATCAATCAGGAGGCATACACAAAGACACTGTTAGTTAAGTTTGGTATGATGGGAGACTCTAAAGTTAAAGTTCCAATGGCTTTTAAGACAAAGCTTACACCTTCTTTGGAGAAGCCAGCCACTGACATGACGCTCTATCGTCAAATCATTGGATCTCTGATGTATCTCACAGCTAGTAGACCTGACATCATGTATTCAGTCTGCTAATGTGCTAGATTCCAAGCTAACCCACACGAACCTCATTTGCAAGCTGTGAAAAACATCTTTCGCTGTTTGAAGTGAACCTCCTCTCTAGGTCTATGGTATCTGGCCAACTCAGGATTCTTTGTCCAAGCGTTCTCAGATGCTGACTTAGGTGGCTGTGGATTAGATCGTAAAAGCACCACTGGAGGATGTCAATTTCTCGACGGTAAATTGGTTAGCTGGCAATCAAAGAAACAAACTTGTGTTTCTCTCTCTACTGTAGAAGCTGAATACATCGCTGCAACATCATGCACATCTCAAGTTGTATGGATACAAAGTTAGCTTAGAGATTACGGGTTGAACATGAAGAAAATCCCACTATATTGCGACTCTGAAAGTGCAATTAGGATTTGTCACAACCCAGTGCAACACTCAAAGACTAAACATATAGCACAGAGGTATCACTTCATCAAAGATCACGTGGAAGATGGCAACGTGGAAATTCATTTTGTAAGGACAACCGATCAACTGGCAGATATATTCACTAAGGCTTTACCTGAAGCAAGCATCAACAAGATTTTGCAAGGCCTAGGAATGATGGAAGCAGAATCAGTACAAAAATTGCCTTCGCTTCAATAAAGGTATGAAGCGAAATAGAGCGAACCGAAATGAACCGAACATTCGGTCTATTTCGGGTGAAGATCGACCAAGAACCGAAATGAACCGAATGTTCGGTCTATTTCGGGTTCGGTCCTTCTGAACTTATTCGCTTATTTTTCTTATCAAGGCATTTTGATTGTATTCCTATGTACACTCTTTTAAATACTTCTTTTTATATTCATAAAATCCAAAAAAAAAATAATAATCTTTTTCGTTCAATTGAACAATTTTCACAAAATACAAAAATATTTTTCGTTTTTGATCTAATGATTTCTTTTGCATAAGTGTTACTCTCGATGATGAAGATCCAAAAGGTTTGATTTCTTTTCTATACACTTTCTACGTGCCCCTAGAAGCATGTTGCTGCATGTTGACTAAAGCCTCGACAGATTTTGAGTGAAGCCTTAATAACATGATACATACAAATCATGTTTTCCAAAGCTAGGCTGCTATATTCACTCTAATCATGAGCTACCTTACTCTACTCATAATGAGCTTAGAGTTTTCTGCTTAGTCCTTTTTTTATAGCAGAGGTACATTTGTTTCTTACACCACCTCTATCATTTTTCTTCATCACACTTGATCTCACCAATATAACCCTTGAGACTCTCAGCATTTACCACTGAGGTTTATGGTTATACAAAAATTTGTGTTAATGATCTTAGTTTCGTGCCACTACGTACTAAGTGAAACCCACCATTCAACACTATTAATGAATTGACGGTACATGATCACTATATTACAAATTTTAAAAGAAATCTCTTTTTTATTTTAAGTGATTCTTCTGAAATTTTCTATTACCAAGAATTTTTCTTCCCCAAGGATCCAGTTAATTTTTTTTTTTTTTGGGATTTCTCACCTATCCAACAGTCAATAAATATCTTCCCTACCTACTTGTTCAACAGATCACATTGATCTCACAAGTACTTCGTTCAATTTCGGTCTTGTATCAAGTATCGAAATTATGAATTGAAGCGAAAGCCACCCTTTATAAGCTTTAATTAAAAAGATGTCTTTCAATACTTCTTAACAAGTACTTGATCGTTATTTAATGAGAAGCCACACAAGCACTTTAAAGTCTCTCTTGACTTTGAAGGAAGAGATTCGTGCCTAGAATAAGTTGCTTTATGTCCTTTTAAGACATCACAAATTATCACAAAAAATTTTGCTGTGACAACCCAAAATTATTTCCGTCATTATAACCCGTTTCTGTTAATGGAAAATTCTATTTTATAAAATGTTCCGTTAAATTAGGGTCGACAAATAAATAAATGTTTTATTTGTTTGTGTTTTTTGTCAATATCGTCGTAATAAAATAAATAAAAACAAGTAAATTACATTTCCATTTAATTGGAAAAAGTTATTTTATTTACGACTATTTAACCGGGTAAAAAGCTTAAACCTCGTTAAACATAAGTATCGGGTAGTTGTATACCGGGTACAACACCCAAGCCTTATATACAGGAGAGTGAACACTCCATAGAAACCTTTTACCACACTAAACCTACCTTCTCTCTCTACTCTCTCTCCTCAATCCCGATTTCATCCAAAAACCGCAAGTTTTCGCCTCCAAAACGTAAGTTCTCTTACCCTAACTTGTTCTAGGCACCTTTGATTTGTGTTTTAGCTTGAAAATCATGTTAGAAGGCTGTAACGGAGGAGTTTATGGCCTAAGAACCTTCTTAGGTTGTAAACACCTAAAATGTTGCCAAAAGTGCCAAATTTCTTCCCCTTAAGCCTAGAAACTAGCTTTGGACATAACCTAGAAGTGTTTGGACCTTGAATCATCATTTTTTTAGGGCTTGAAAGAGGGTTTACATTCCAAGCACATGCTTAGACCGTAAACACCCTCTAGTCTTGCAAACCATGCCCAAAACACTTCCAAATCACATTTAGGCTTAAGATATGGCTTAGGGGCTTGCTATTTCGGACTTGGAACACCTGAACATCAACATTTTAGGGGTA
Organism: Lactuca sativa; assembly: GCF_002870075.4. Taxonomy (NCBI): domain Eukaryota; kingdom Viridiplantae; phylum Streptophyta; class Magnoliopsida; order Asterales; family Asteraceae; genus Lactuca; species Lactuca sativa. The sequence goes on along the minus strand of NC_056631.2, from coordinate 206,228,651 downwards.
AACTAGAGTTTATGGCCCAAGCACATGCTTAGACCGTAAACTCCCCTAAAACATGCCAAATAAGAGTTTAAGTCCCTTAAAGAGCCTTATACCCTCACTAGAACATGTTAGGATTGAGCCAAAAGCCTTGGAATTAAAGATTGGAGGTGTACAAGAGTTTACTACCGTAAACCATGGGGTTTACGGCTGTAAACTCCCAATGGGTGGTCCTTGGACCTTAAACTCCAAGGAAGTACCCTCCTTTGACCTTAAACACCCTATAACCTTGTATAATACCTTAGAACCACTTCTAGAACCACCAAAAGCTTGAAACCACTCACTTACACTCCTCCCATGAGTTTACGGCCGTAAACTCATGGGGGATGAGGTCCCCTAACCGTAAACTCACTTAAGGTGAGTTTTAGATGAGTAAAATCCATGGTGAGGACTTATACTCTCACCTTGCAACCCATTAGCCTTCTAGCACTCAACCATAAGACCCTTAATCACATTAGGATGTCTATATGTGTATAATTAGAGTCTTAATCACTTATTACTTGTAAACATATGTCTTCATATGTTACTAGGGTCATAAAGGGTGTACAAGTCTCTACTTGACACCAAACGCTCACCCGACACTTCCACCCGATCTACTCATTGCAGGTGAGTTCATACCCCTTAATGAACATTTTTAAATGTTTTTACATATTTTAGGGGGGGGGGATACAAGTATAAATTCTACAATTTTTATTATTAAATCATATGTGATTCACAAATTATCATCAAAAAGGGATTTTCTACACTTTTAGCTGCTTTCCAATAAAACTGTTTTAGTTGATTATCAAATGCATTTTAAGATTAAATTGTTATTAAACTGCTTTTAAAACTGTGTTTAAATTACTTTCCTTTTTAAAATATAGCTACACTAATATATTTATATAAGTAAGACTTGAAGGACTTAGGACCGATAGCTCGCCTTATTTCCTGTTCTTGTTTGATGTGGTCCTAGGGTATCTTTTATCCGTCCGACTGTCTTTGAATTCTTAGTTATATATCATATATATCAGTGTTAGATATGAAAGTCTTCATCCCATACAATACCTTTGTTATTCAAAGGCCGGAAATCATACACTCTAGTTAGCTATAATAGGTATAGCTAAGACTACTACTCGTTAGCTCTACTACTGCTATACTCACTATAACGGCTATTACGACAAGTTAATACACATATAAGAAAAACACTCTAAAAAACTATACAAAAGACTATTGTACTATAATACCGAAGATTACACGAATCTAGAGTATAACTCACTATCCCTCTATAAGACACTCTACTGCGCTTACACCAGGTGACCAGGTATTCCGATTGGAAGGCAACACTATATGTATAGATCTATACGGGGCAGACACTAATACATCCCGACTGCTAGCATCCCGAAGTAAGTAAATATCTATTACTAATGAAAGTTTGCACCACTACTACTGTTAACAGGCATAACTTCTCTTCACCTATGTTACTCACACAAGATTTATTACTGTACTTTTACAACTGAAGGTTTTCAATGAAAAAAATTACACACAATTCAAAGGATTTAACTTACAAAGTACTTTTCTGGAAAATATAGGATTTTCTAGGGATTTCTACTACTTATAAACATAAATTTCAGTTTTTATTCTATAAGTTTGGAAACACTTTTATACAACAAAGACACTAAATTCTTATGAACTCACCAGCTTTATGCTGATACTCGTTTTCAAAATAACTTGTATCGTCAGGTCAAAGATAGATAGGTACAGGTGCAGCTTTTGGAGAAGATGGAGAACATACAAGACCCATCTTTTATTTTGTTATACTTTTGGTGTTTATGAAACTTTACAGAACACGTTTGTAATTAAATTTACTATATATATGCAATGGTTGTTCTCGCTTGTTTTTACTATTATGCAATTGTTATGATACTGTACATGACGTCCTCCACCCCGGAACGTATTCCGCCGTTATCGGTTTTGGGGTGTGACAAATTGGTATCAGAGCATTGTTTATAATGAATCAAGTATATCAACCTATAAAAAGATATACGAACTATAAACACTTCGGGACAAAAACAATCTGACCAAGAATATATACTTCTAAATACTAAAATATTTAATTAAGTATATATATACACTCACCACTACAAAAGGGTCAGTATCATACTAGAACAAAACAAAAGTATTAAGATTGTTGAACAGCACAATTAAGCTTAGAGACATATAGTCACATCTGGGGGAATGTAGCCTGATCAACTACATTTATCCAAGAGTGACTAGCATGTGCCTAAGAGTGATTGTGGTGTTGCAACAAGTCTAAAAACTTACCAACACTACCACAAGAACGGTAAAACAAGAATACTATAGGAGTATTCTGTATACTACTAACCACATATGTGATAACTAAAAGGGTCGTTACTGGTAGGACAATAGTTGCTAAGTGGATACACCACGGTTACATGTGACTAGGGCGCTATAAACTCAGAATCTGTGGCCTTTGCTTCATTTCCTGTTCTTGTTTGATTGGGGATTTGAAGTTAGGGTTGTTTATTCAAAGGAATATCTTGCTTTTGTTGCATGTAATTGGTATGCACTACGCAAGTATTGGGTCGACTAATAACGATTCATCTTATAAGTATCCTAGATTAGTATGTCTATTAACCTTTCTTTCCCCCTTTCTCGCATAGATAGCATGGCTGGCTTCCACCATCCGGGTGACCCGTATTATCCAAACCAGGGCAATGGAGGATGGCTCGATGAGGAGTCATACGATGATCACCCGATCCCTTTGGATGATCATCATGCTGAAGGCTTCTCGGATAGCTCCAGTTCTGAGCCAGAAGTTAACAACCTACCCCTTGAAGCTCCAAACCCCAACCCCCGTCCGGCATTCCAGGGCCCCACTCCCATGTGGGCAATAACCTTGAACCGATGGAGCGAGGAGTAGGGTCAGCCCTTACCTTACAATAGAGACTGAAGTTTCTACAACATAGGAGAGGGGGGATCAGCGGATCAAGTCCTGCCGATCATGGTCCGAAGGATTGTAAGGAACGTCGAGTAAGGCCAAGCAGCCATTGGCCGAGTTGTAGAAGTGGATGCCAACTCAAACCTCAACACGGTTCGCATCCGCCAACTTGAAGAAGCTATGGATAGGACTAGGAGGACCAACGAGGCTCTGCAGCAACAACTAGCTGCATCACGAGCTGAAGTTAGGGAACTCCGAGCACATCAAAGGGCTCATGAACGACATCTTTAGGATCTTATGCGTCAACTAGCTGATCTGAGGGTTCGCCCAACGGGTGCCCGTCGCCCGTAGAAGATGTCAAATCATCTCACTCTTTTGTCTAAGGACTAGCCTTTTCTTTCTAAGCTCAGTAGAGCACTTATCTGTAAACATTCCTAACTTTGAAAGTACTCTAATTAGGCCCCTAGACTGCCAACATTTTCCTTTTTGGTTTGATGTAAGACCTACTGTTAGGTCACTTTTCCCGAACTTGTATTACATCATTTATACCAGTAACTGGCAGTTAACTACTCTATTGCTATGACTCTCTCTCTCTCTCTCTCTGATTGTTGGACTATGTTGATTTAGTCCATGAAACACTCTTATCATGCTTGAAATAGACTCTTACTATTGTCATCATACCTGTTAACTTTTAGTGAAAGATGTGTGACAACCCGATAGTTCAACTCTTTGTAATGACCTAAAAGGTCAAGTATTGTAACCACTTTTGAGTTAATAAAATTAACTTTCATAATAAAATGTCCAAATAATTCTATTTAAATTCCTTCTATGTTTATATGTCTTTAAACCATTATCGTACGTAAAAACAACGCCCAAATCCGACTTCGTATATTGAAGTTATGATTTTTCTAAGTTCAGCTTAGCAACAGACAGCTAAAAACTCGAATCAGAGATCGAGCGACTTTTGGCCGGAATGACCTAAACAAGAATCAAAGGTCTCAACAATGGTATTTCAGTGGTAAAAAGTCTGGCAAAAACCGACGTCAGATAAAGAAGTTATGAATTTTTGAAGAAATTCCTTAAACACGAGGAGTTATAAAATAAATAATAAAAATAATTTCGGAATTTGCCAACGGAGTCTAAATGAAAGTTGTAGAGTGTAGTCTTACCTACGCGTGGATATAAAGACCATCAAAAACGGAGTTCGTATGGAGAAGATATGATTTTTTGAAGTTTATTAAATAAATTATATATTTATTTAATTCAAAAATCAAGCCTTATCCGAAGAGGAGTCAGCGTCCTCATCCGAGGTACGCGCTGCGTACCCCTGTATGCCCTGCGTACCCGAGGGACTTGGCCTCGGATCGTCCACGTCGGCCTATGCGAGGCTACCGACCCGTCCGACCGACCCGTCCAACCCACCGTCCCATCCGACCCGCCAGACTGATTCGTCCCATCCGAAGCCGAGGCAGTCGAGGCTTCGGTCATGCATGACGTATGCGTACATGCTGCGTACGAGCGTACGCCTCGCGTACGAGGCTTCTCAGACCCCCCTATAAATAGCATGCGAGGGCTTCCGAGAAAATTGCTCATTTCTCTCCATTCTCTCTCGATATTGCCTCGTTTTCCGTGCCCGTTCAAACCCGAAGCTTTGGTCTTTTTGCTCAAGTCCCGAGGGTCGATTTTACTCCCGAGATTCCCGAGAATCCCGAGAAAAAATCCGTTTCCCGAGACGAAACTCTGCCCGGTTTTCCATCTCGCTATCTTCAAACTTTCAAGTGAGTTCATACCCCTTAATTTACCTTTTAAATGTTCTATAAATTCTTTTATATGCTTTCAAGGGGGGATTACAAGTAAAACACACGAGTATTATCGTGTGTTACATAAAGAACTCTTTTATATGCTTTTATATATCCAAATCACATGCGATTTACAAACCTTATAAGGAACTTTCATATATATAACATATGTTAAAATAGCATTCTATCTTTTGAAATATAAATTGTTGTAATGCATGCATAAACTAAACTTTTCTTAGATTATATGTATACTTGTCTATCTTAGACTCTACACCAAAAATCTATGCTTTCATAACAAATGATTCCTTTTCTAGGTATTTCTAAACAAACGAGACACACTTTTAGAAAACTATAATAGTTATAGTTTTACGAACAAATTTCTAACTCTTATGTACTAGAAACATGAATTTCAAGAAGTCACTTTCGTATACAAGAACAAACGTAACATTTTAACAAGTAGATCTGTTTTTATACCACGGTTTTGTGAGACACTAACTTCACGTACGTTCGAGTACACATTTCAAGTCCTGTATTATATACCAGAATCCCTTGGAGGGGGAGCATGGTGTTTGTGTATAGATCTATACGGGCTTGACAACCTGCGCCCTGACTGTTAGCTGCAGTCCACCGTTTGGGGTGACAAACGTCATAACATTCCAACGCCTGAAGAACGTTGTGTATAGGCATTCCGAGTCAATAGTATGGTTATAAAACTCACATGGGGTATTAAAAATGCATTGATTTACAAGGTTTTCAAACACATTGGTTATTTTACACTTACATACATTTTAGAAACAAACATTGGTCTTGAGTGAAGGCTACTTTTATACTAGTAGAAAATATAGGATTTTCTAAACACAAACAGACAAAGACAAAACATTTCATTTCATACAAACATTGTCACTTAAATACTTATGAAACTCACCAGCTTAAATGCTGATCTACTCTTTCAAAATTACTTGTATGTCCCAGGAAATCAGTAATTTCAGGTATTCATTTCGCTTTTGATGAAGGGATGCTGCGGCACCAGTTTAATCTCGTATTTTTGACATCATATTGTAATTGGTTTTGAACATGTAACTTTTGACAAATGTAAACTTTCAATTATATATATGGTAGTTGTATTGCTTTCTTTACTATATATTCATTTGTTACGTTACCACATGAAGTCATCCGCCCCCGAACGTTTCCGCCGTTCAGGTTTGGGGGTGTGACAAGATGCCTCCTCGCAAGCGCCCAAACAGAGGCAGACCAGCGACTCAAATTCCACCTCCACCACCTCCTCCTCCGCAGTTCGATCCAGTGCTGTTTCAAACAGCTGTGACCGCAGCTATGGCCCAAATGAATTCTAGCGATGCTAGTGGAGCCGGAATGGGCACCAACTCCAGACATGGTGACATCCCCTCTCGTTCACAGGGGTGTACTTATAAGGATTTCATGAACTGTAAGCCCATATTTTTCAATGGGACCGGAGGAATCCTTGCTCTGTCCCAATGGATCGAAAGAGTTGAAGCTGTTTTCGAAATGTGCTCTTGCCCCGAAGAAAGCAAAATCAAGTTCGCTGCTGCCACCTTCACTGAAAGGGACCTAACATGATGGAATGGCCACGTCAGTTCACTCTCTCTAGTAACAGCCAATGACATGGGCTGGGACACACTAAAGGATCTGCTGAGAAAAGAGTACTGCCCTAGAGGAGAGGTACAGAAGCTTGAAGAGGAACTCTGGAACCTCAAAATGAAGGGAACAGACATAGTGGCTTATACGGCCAGGTTCTGCGACCTGGTGGCTATGTGCCCTAACATGATCCCTTTTGAGAGCAAGAAAATCGAGCGATACATCTGGGGTTTAGTGCCCCCGTATCAAGGAAATGTTCTATCTTCCCATCCTGCAACCTTTGATAGCGCCAAGGAGTTGGCCCACAAGTTGATCGATCACGAAACTCCTTCCACTCCAGCTCCAGCAACCACAACTGCCACTGCACCACCCAAGTCAACTGACAAAAAGAGGAAGCAATGGGATCGGAAAAAGGGCAAGAAAACTCAACCCTCCTCCATAGATCAACAAATTGTGGCTGTCCATGCTGCCACCACTCCTGCTACCCCTGCACCATCAAAAACTTATGTTGGGAATCTGCCCAAGTGTCCAAAGTGCCCCTTCCATCACAACGGCTCTTGCCGCAAACTGCAATGCACCAAATGCGGCCGCAACGGCCATACTGTCCGGTTTTGCAGAGCCCAACCCAAACCTATCTCGCAAGTTCCCAGTTCGGGAGTGACCCATACCTGTTATGGCTGCGGTGAAGCTGGCCATTTCAAGAAAAACTGTCCGAAGGCTAGGAATGCGGGAGGAACAGGAAGGCTACTTGCTATTGGCCACAACGAAGCGGTAGCGGACCCCGCAGTAGTCACGGGTACGTTCCTTCTCAACAACTCTTATGCCTGTGTCTTATTCGATAGTGGTGCAGAAAGAAGCTTCATAAACCAAAACTTTAAACACTTACTTAAACAATCCCCGCAACCACTAAAAGAAACATTCGTCATAGAAATGGCTAACGGAAAGACCGAAAGCTCTAACGAAATTTACATAGGTTGTACCCTCACGTTAGACGATCATTCATTCCCAATCGATCTCATACCAGTCTCGATCAAGAGTTTCGATGTCATTGTTGGTATGGACTGGTTGAGTCTTTATCGCGCTGATATTCTATGCTTCGACAAAGCCATTCGCCTAAATCCACCAAATAACGAGACTCTGTTGATCTACGGAGACAAGACCGATACGAGCCTTCGTATCATCTCAAGTATTCAAGCTCAGAAATACTTGCGTAAGGAATACTGCGCCTTTCTTGCACACGTCGTCGACACAAGCCAGAAAGCGAAAGATCTAAAAGACATCCCTATTGTCTGCGATTCCCCTAACATCTTTCCAGAGGACCTACCAGGTTTACCTCCCAAACATCAGGTTGAAATTAGAATCGATCTAGTCCCAGGAGCTACCCCCGTAGCTAAGTCGCCCTATCGTTTAGCGCCTGTCGAGATGCAAGAACTATCCGGTCAACTTAACGAGCTGCTCAACAAAGGCTTTATAAGACCGAGCTTCTCACCCTGGGGAGCTCCGGTCTTGTTCGTGAAGAAGAAAGACGGATTGTTCCGTATGTGCATCGATTATAGGGAGCTCAACAAACTCACGGTTAAAAATCGCTACCCTCTTCCCCGTATCGACGACTTATTCGACTAACTACAAGGGGTGAGTTACTTCTCCAAGATTGATCTTAGGTCCGGGTATCACTAGTTACGAGTGCCTGAGGGGGATGTGCCGAAGACAGCCTTCCAAACTCGTTATGGGCACTACGAGTTCGTCGTGATGCCCTTTGGACTGACTAACGCACCCGCAGTGTTCATGGACTTGATGAATAGGGTGTGTCGTCCATACTTAGATCAGTTCGTCATCATCTTTATTGATGATATAATCGTCTACTCTCGGAGCGAGGAAGAACAAAGGAATCATCTGCAACGGGACTTGGAAACCCTGCGATCGGAGAAGTTATACGCGAAGTTCTCTAAGTGCGAATTTTGGATCCGAAGAGTTGAATTCTTAGGACATGTGGTTAGTGAAGAAGGAATCCACGTGGATACATCCAAGATTAAAGCTATTGAGAACTGGTCAGCACCGAAGACGCCTACAGAAATTCGTCAATTTCTAGGCCTCGTTGGCTACTACCGCAGATTCATTCAGAACTTCTCCTGGATTGCGAAACCTCTTACCACATTGACACAGAAAGGCGTAACATTCGACTGGGGAGAGAAGCAGGAGAAGGCATTCCGGACCTTGAAGCGAGCTCATTGCACTGCACCGGTATTATCCCTTCCCGAAGGAACAGAAGATTTTGTGGTATACTGCAATGCATCGAATCAAGGGCTCGGTTGTGTCTTGATGCAAAGAGGTAAGGTCATTGCCTATGCATCAAGACACCTAAAGACACATGAGGTAAACTCCACCACCCACGACCTCGAGTTAGGGGCAGTTGTATTTGCTCTAAAGATCTGGAGACATTACTTGTATGGAACGAAGAGCATAATATACACCGATCATAAAAGCCTCCAACACATACTGAACCAGAAAAGAGCTTAACTTGAGACAACGACGATGGGTTGAACTACTAAATGATTACGACTGCGAAATTCGTTATCACCCGGGGAAAGCCAATGTAGTAGCAGACGCCCTAAGTTGAAAAGAGTGTTCCGGCCGAAGAGTCAAGTCATTAACAATGACTATCCAGTCGCACCTATCCGCACAGATTAAGGAGGCTCAGCTCGAAGCCTTAAAGCCTGAGAATGTGACGGGAGAGTCCCTGCGTGGAATGGATAAGAACTTGGAGGTCAAGGGTGATGGAGCTTATTATCTTATGGGCCGAATCTAGACTCCACGCCACGGAGGTTTCAGAGACTTGGTCATGAAGAAAGCATACAACACTCGATACTCCGTTCACCCAGGTTCAGATAAGATGTATTTGGATCTCAAAAAGCTATACTGGTGGCCTAACATGAAAGCAGAGATTGCTACCTTCGTGAGTAAGTGCCTTACATGCGCAAAGGTCAAGGTCGAATACCAGAAGCCATCAGGTCTTCTCCTATAACCAGAGATACCGGACTGGAAGTGGGAGCGGATCACCATGGATTTCATAACCAAGCTACCCAAGACAACGGGTGGGTTGGATACCATTTGGGTCATCGTTGACAGATTGACCAAGTCCGCGCACTTCCTACCCATCAAGGAAACAGACAAGATGGAGAAACTCACAATAACATACATTAAGGAAATAGTATGGCTGCATGGTGTCCCTATATCTATTATCTCTGATAGAGATGTTAGGTTTACTTCGAGATTTTGGCAATCACTACAAAAAGCATTAGGGACGAGGCTGGACATGAGTACAGCCTACCATCCGTAGACTGACGGACAAAGTGAAAGGACGATCCAAACCTTAGAGGATATGCTGCGAGCCTGTGTGATTGACTTTTGTAAGGCGTGGGATACACACTTACCCCTTGTGGAGTTTTCCTACAACAATAGCTATCATACGAGCATCAAGGCAGCTCCATTTGAAGCCCTTTACGGCCGGAAGTGCAGATCCCCTCTGTGCTCGGCTGAAGTGGGTGACACTCAGTTAGCTAAAGGACGAGTTCCTGACAGCGCTCTCACAGATCCGGAGATTATCAGAGAGATGACCGAAAATATTGTATAGATTCGTGAACGATTAAAAGCCGCTAGGGATCGACAGAAAAGCTACGCAGATAAACGAAGAAAACCCTTGGAATTCCAGGTGGGAGACCATGTCCTTTTGAAAGTATAACCCTGGAAGGGCACGATACGCTTTGGAAAGCGTGGAAAGCTGAATCCAAGGTATATAGGTCCTTTTGAGATACTCGCTAGAATCGACCCCGTATCTTACTGTAACAGCCCGGATTTCCAGGTATCTTTTATGCTTATAATTTTGATGTTTTGTGAGGGGACTCGGCGAGTTGGAGCTCAGACTCGCCAAGTAGGATCGCGATTCTGGACGCGGGTTCGCGCCTGGACTCGGCGAGTCCAAGGTATAGACTCGGCGAGTCCGTGCTGTTTAATGAAACCCTAATTTCTCGGGTTTGGGACCTATTTAAAGGGCCTTATGGCCGTCATTTGTGCTCACCAGTCCCCTGAGTGAAACCCTAGCGAGTTTGAGTGTTTAGAGCAAAGCAAGAAGCCATTGTTGATCTTGGAGGTATAATCTTGCAAGGGAAAGGAAGCAATAGCTAAGGAGAACCAAGAGGAGCCACTTCCTGAAGAGTTGAGGACCAGAACACCACATTTCAGGTACTACCTTCGAGCTATACTTTGTTATGTTGGTGTTTATATTGATTTAGGGCTTATTGAGCCCTTTTGTGGCTAGATCTAGTGCTTCCTTGGTCCCTTAAGCGATGTAGGTTCTAGATCTGGACCCTTGGAGGTCCAGAGTGTCCCTTTGCCCAAGCTTTTTATGAATCCATGGGGGTTTTGGATTGGGGTCCTTGTGTTTGAGGTCAAAACACCATTTGTGAGTCAAGGAGTGTGTTGTGAGCACCAAGTCTTGGACTTTACGTGATGAATATGCTTAGGAGGGCCAGATCTATGAGTTGTTGGAGCGGATCTAACCTCAGAAGCAAGTTTGAGTTGATGCATGGCATGGACTCGCCGAGTCTGACGAACAGACTCGGCGAGTAGCTTGAAGATTTCCCTTAAATCACTCAGTGAGTGGTCCAGCCGAGTTATGGGTCGACTCAGTGAGTCAGGGAGAGTTAGAGAGGGTTGACAGATGTATTGAGTCGAACTGGAACTCGCCGAGTTGTTCTTGAGACTCGGCGAGTTGAGTCGGGGTGGCCCCGCGATTCTTACCAGGTGGAACTCGTCGAGTCAGGGGAGTACTCGACGTGTCAAAAAGGGAATCCTAGAGAGTTGGTGAAAACGTCTAAACTCGCCGAGTCGCCCTAGTGCACTCGCCGAGTCCGGTCAAAGTTGACCGTTGACCGTTGACCAGAGTTGACCTGTGTTGACTTCTTAGGGATAGTCAACATTAGTGATAAAAGTGTTAATTAGAGACATATGATGTTATAGGAGGATTAGAGCTCGGAGGATCGAGCACGAGGGATTTCCAGGATTCATGAGTTACCGAGATATGCGAGGTGAGTCTTCTCACTATACTTTACCTTGAGTAGGTAACCAGATTTATGTGATCATAGTATTTGTATGCTATGTGTATGTGATGTGTTGTACTGCATTATTTCTATGTGATTTATGATGTGCATGTTTATAGAGTTGGAACCGGAAGGTTCCCAGAGTTAGAACCTGAGGGTTCACAGAATTTGGGTGCACGGACCCATAGAGTTATAGCCTCGAGTGGCTAATATGTGTTATGTGTGTGGTATTTTGGGGAACTCACTAAGCTTTGTACTTACAGTGTTAGTGTTGTTGTTTCAGGTACTAGCGATGACCGTGGGAAGGCGCCGGCTTGATCTGTACACACGCATGGGATTTTGATATATATATATGATCTTGGGATTTTGTATGATGTGAATTGGGATTTTAAACTTAATGTTTTATGAAAATTAAATGAGAAATGTTTTTATATTTGTGAAAAATTATTTTAAAAATTCACGGTGTTACACTTACAAACTCAATCTACCCCACGAGCTAAGCAACATACATCCTACCTTCCATGTTTCAAACTTGAAGAAATGCTTGTCCGAAGAGACTCTCGTTATCCCACTCGATGAGATCGAAGTCAACGAGAACCTCAATTTCGTGGAAGAGCCTGCGGAGATTATGGACCAAGAAGTAAAACGAACGAAACAAAGTCGCATCCCAATTGTGAAGGTTTGGTGGAACGCCAAACGAGGACCGGAGTTCACCTGGGAGCGCGAGGATCAAATGAAACTCAAATATCCCCATCTCTTTGCTTAGTAGTATTGTAATAATTTAACTGTTTGAATTCTAAATTTCGGGACGAAATTCCCTTAACGGGGGGATGATGTGAAACCCAAAATTATTTCCGTCATTATAACTCGTTTCCGTTAATGGAAAATTCTATTTTATAAAAAGTTCCGTTAAATTAGGGTCGACAAATAAATAAATGTTTTATTTGTTTGTGTTTTATGTCAATATCGTCGTAAGAAAATAAATAAAAACAAGTAAATTACATTTCCATTTAATTGGAAAACGATATTTTATTTACGACTATTTAACCGGGTAAAAAGCTTCAACCTCGTTAAACATAAGTATCAGGTAGTCGTATACTGGGTACAACACCCAAGCATTATATAAAGGAGAGTGAACACTCCATAGAAACCTTTTACCACACTAGACCCACCTTCTCTCTCTACTCTCTCTCCTCAAGCCCGATTTCATCCAAAAACCGCAAGTTTTCGCCTCCAAAACGTAAGTTCTCTTACCCTAACTTGTTCTAGGCACCTTTGATTTGTGTTTTAGCCTGAAAATCATATTAGAAGGCTGTAAAGGAGGAGTTTACGGCCTAAGAACCTTCTTACGCCGTAAACACCTAAAATGTTGCCAAAAGTGCCAAATTTCTTCCCCTTAAGCCTAGAAACTAGCTTTGGACTTAACCTAGAAGTATTTGGACCTTGAATCATCAATTTTTAGGGATTGAAAGAGGGTTTATGGTCCAAGCACATGCTTAGACCGTAAACACCCTCTAGTCTTGCAAACCAAGCCCAAAACACTTCCAAATCACATTTAGGCTTAAGATATGGCTTAGGGACTTGCTATTTCGGACTTGGAACACCTGAACATCAACATTTGAGGGGTAAACTAGAGTTTACGGCCCAAGCACATTCTTAGACCGTAAACTCCCCTAAAACATGCCAAATAAGAGTTTAAGTCCCTTAAAGAGCCTTATACCCTCACTAGAACATTTAGGATTGAGCCAAAAGCCTTGGAATCAAATATTGGAGGTGTACAAGAGTTTACTACCGTAAACCATGGGGTTTACGGTCGTAAACTCCCAAGAAGTGGTCCTTGGACCATAATCTCCAAGGAAGTACCCTCCTTTGACCTTAAATACCCCTATAACCTTGTATAATACCTTAGAACCACTTCTAGAACCACCAAAAGCTTGAAACCACTCACTTACACTCCTCCCATGAGTTTACGGCCGTAAACTCATGGGGGATGAGGTCCCCTAACCGTAAACTCACTTAAGGTGAGTTTTAGAAGAGTAAACTCCATGGTGAGGACTTATACTCTCTCCTTGCAACCCATTAGCCTTCTAGCACTCAACCATAAGACCGTTAATCACATTAGGATGTCTATATGTGTATAATTTGAGTCTTAATCACTTATTACTTGTAAACATATGTATTCATATGTTACTAGGGTCATAAAGGGTGTACAAGTCTCTACTTGACACCAAACGCTCACCCGACACTTCCACCCGATCTACTCATTGCAGGTGAGTTCATACCCCTTAATGAACCTTTTTAAATGTTTTTACATATTTTAGGGGGGGGATACAAGTATAAATTCTACAAGTTTTATTATTAAATCATATGTGATTCACAAATTATCATCAAAAAGGGATTTTCTACACTTTTAGCTGCTTTCCAATAAAACTGTTTTTGTTGATTATCAAATGCATTTTAAGATTAAATTGTTATTAAACTGCTTTTAAAACTGTGTTTAAATTACTTTCCTTTTTAAAATATAGCTACACTAATATATTTATATAAGTAAGACTTGAAGGACTTAGGACCGATAGCTCGCCTTATTTCCTGTTCTTGTTTGATGTGGTCCTAGGGTATCTGTTATCCGTCCGACTGTCGTTGAATTCTTAGTTATATATCATATATATCAGTGTTAGATATGAAAGTCTTCATCCCATACAATACCTTTGTTATTCAAAGGCCGGAAATCATACACTCTAGTTTGCTGTAATAGGTATAGCTAAGACTACTACTCGTTACCTCTACTACTGCTATACTCACTATAACGGCTATTACGACAAGTTAATACACGTATAAGAAAAACACTCTAAGAAACTATACAAAAGACTATTGTACTATAATACCGAAGATTACACGAATCTAGAGTATAACTCACTATCCCTCTATAAGACACTCTACTGCGCTTACACCAGGTGACCAGGTATTCCGGTTGGAAGGCAACACTATATGTATAGATCTATACGGGGCAGACACTAATACATCCCGACTGCTAGCTACAGTCCGAGCCGACTAGGCTCATGGGTGGCACTACATCACTACACTACGCATGACCGGGAAGGTCATCGGGTTCTCTATTACTACTTTAGTCTGGTCACCTGAGGGGTTACCCCTTTATCCAACATAATACACTAAGACTTAAGTCTAAGCAAACATCCCGAAGTAAGTAAATATATATTACTAATGGAAGTTTGCACCACTACTACTGTTAACAAGCATAACTTCTCTTCACCTATGTTACTCACACAAGATTTATTACTTTACATTTACAACTAAAGGTTCTCAATGAAAAAACTTACACACAATTCAAAGGATTTAACTTACAAAGTACTTTTTCTGGAAAATATAGGATTTTCTAGGGATTTCTACTACTTATAAACATAAATTTCAGTCTTTATTATATAAGTTTGGAAACACTTTTATACAACAAAGACACTAAATTCTAATGAACTCACTAGCTTTATGTTGATACTCGTTTTCAAAATAACTTGTATCCTCAGGTGAAAGATAGATAGGTACAGGTACAGCTTTTGGAGAAGATGGAGCACATACAAGACCCATCTTTTATTTTGTTATACTTTTGGTGTCTATGAAACTTTACAGAGCACGTTTGTAATTAAATTCACTATATATATATATATATATATATATATATATATATATATATATATATGCAATGGTTGTTGTTGCTTGTTTTTACTATTATGCAATTGTTATGATACTGTACATGACGTCCTCCACCCTGGAACGTATTCCGCCGTTATCGGTTTTGGGGTGTGACATTTGCTTTATTTCTTTATCTTTTACACTCTATGCACGGAAATTTTTGATTTTCCAAAATCTGGTTCCATTAATGGTGCCCTAATTGTTCCAGCTTCATTTCTTCAAGTATTACAATGCTCGATAAAGTTAAACGGCAATGACAGTTCATGTGGAATATGGGGTGATGATTGGGATAAAGTTAAGGCTGACTCAGCAGTTATCCAATCGTTTTAACGATTTGAAAAAGCACTTTTTATGGAATGGCGTGTAAAAAGGAAACGTCCTTTCTCTTTCCTGCGTCATCATTGGGTATGCTAACTGTTCATCCGTCAAATCAGGTGCAGTTTTCAAATAAATGCAAGAAATCAGTCGGATTTTTCTCTCTCCTACTTGTACGTATAAAAGGTTTTGGCACGCTGATCTTTACCCTTTTATCACTTGCAAAAATCTCTTAAAGAATAAAGGCGATTCATCTCATTGTTCATCTTCCTCTCCAAGCTTCAACAATGGCAGACTCCTCTTCCGTTCACGACACATCTGTTCACTCCATCCTTTTCACAATCAAACCTCAACAAAACCTGATCATTGATCTTACTCCCTTCATCTATGAACCCTACATGTTGTATTTCATTGAATGTATCAAGTACTCGCCTCTGGTCGATGCTCTATCCAAGGTCGAAGATGTTCCCATGTCCTGCCTCTCACTCACCTATTCAACAGCTTACTATGACAAGGTCGCTGAGCAGATTCACATTGAAATCCACAATGAGAAGACCTCCATCTCCAAGAACCGCTTCTGTGCCCTAATTGGTCTCTCTCTAGAACTATCCTTGGTAAACCCTGAATCGATCACTACTGGTTAACTGTTCTCAATGTTCTATCAGATGGGGTACACTGAAACCCTCACCACCATTACCAAGTTCAAGAATTCCTACCTTCCTCCTCAATGGAGTGGTCTTTTTACTCTCCTGTTCAAAGGACTCTTTGAGCGAAGCGCTGGTTCAGATGGAGCAAGCAAGTCATTCATGAATGTGCTTTATGGGTTATATCATGGGATCAATTTGGATTATGGAACCATCATCTGGCAACAACTAGTTTAAAGCTTGGTTTCTTCATCAAGACACTCAGAAATCTCCTGTGGGAGATACCGGTCCATCATCACCAAATGGGCAATCGATCGTCTCCACATTCCAATCATGGCGGACTCACTTCTTTCCTCCATCGCCACCTTTCACACCACCAAGATTGTCGTCACCGATCCCACTAAATTTTCCTTTATTGGATCCATCCCTGACACCATGCTTGCCTGTGTGTCTGTAGGAAGCAATGTTCTGCAACAATACAGGAAGATTCCTTCTTTGGGTCCAAGGGAGCTCACGCCAGCCATGGTTCACTCCATTGAAGAGGCTGAAAAGCCAGCCAAGAGGGGAAAGAAAATTGAGACTCAGAAGGAGACGAAGGTTACTAAACCAAAAAAGGGGCAAACCCCTAAGAAGCGAAAGTCAGAAAAGGCTGCTCCGTCACAACCTCAACCGAAGAAGCAGAAAAATCCCGCTCGGAGAATCATACTCCAATCTTCAATCGATTCAGACTCAGAGTATGTTCCTCCCAAACACATATCGACTCCTTCTTTAGAATCTGAAAGCGACAGCTCTGATGATGAGGCTTTGGGTCATGGTGATACCCTGCCTCGTTCGCCTACCCCAGAAATACATGTTCGCTCCCAACCTCCTTCTCCTCCACTAGTTTCCATCCCAATGTCCATCTCTCCCATATTTCCTATCCCTACCACTCAACCATCAAACACTATTCACATCCCTGCTCCAATCTTCATAGACATTAGCCCTAACACCACTACTACAGTGGCTCATTCTACAGCTCCCACCCCAGCTGTTACAACCGAACCTCCTACCACTACCAAACCCTTATCACCTACCTCATCCACTGACACCACCCCAGTTCTAGGTGGTGAGGACTTGGAATTTGATTCCACTTATTTTAGTCCTTACCGTGTACAAAGTGATGAAGATGAAGATGCACTTGTTACCAAGCGTCATCTCAAAGCAGTCAACGACAAACTTGTTCAACTGCTTTCCTCCTCTTCCTCTGGGGCTTATTCAGATGCTGCTCTCAAGGCATTCTTCTCCTCTGTTGTCCACGTACACACTGCCTCCCTATTTGCTGCCGCTAAGGCCATTGATGCTTCTACTTCCCAATGCCAACGGGCCTCCCTTGTTATTGAGGCTTCCACAAAGGAGTGTAAAGAAGCGACCGCAAAAGTTGATAAACTAATTTCTGAGGCTCACTTATTTTTAGATTCTTTGCAGGCGGCTGCTCAGAAGAACTCTCAAACTGTGAACGCTTCGGTTGATAACCTTTAGCACTCTCTTTAAGATGAACGGTCAAATCTGGAAGCTGTACGACAAGCAATCGAAGCAGCCAATGCCACTCTGCACGATAATTTCAATGATCGATTGACTCAATTGGAGGCAGAGTTAGCTGTGGAAAATCACATCATAGATGAACTCGACAAACAAACCTCTCAGTGAAGATGCAGAACCTCAAGCTTCGCACTGCCACAGCTGAGCTCAATGATTTGAAATCTTAGAGGGAGGTTATACGAATCTCTGGTGCCGATGTTCACTCCATTTTACTTCACCTCCTTGAAGCCCATGATCCCATCATCACCATTACCGTCCGCAGGCATTTGGTGACAAACTTCAGCCTGCATTGGACATCCTTAGTCGTATTGAGGGTGTTCTGGTGACTGGTGTCCAGCCGAAACAAGGGGGGGAGAAGGTAGGAAAGACCCAACCTCCTCCTGAACCGAAACCCACTGCTGAACCGAAGGTTAATGAAGCTTCGGTCAGTAATAGAGACAAGAAGAAGAAGAAAATTGGGGAGGATGACACTGATAATGAAGAAGATGTTTATGAAAAGGACCCTGCTAAGCCTTTTCAGAAAACAAAATCTTCTGATAAAGAGCTTGAAGAAAATTTTAAGCAACAAACGGCTGAGCTTGAGCAGAAGCAAAAGGAAAAGGAGCTCCTGGAAAAGAAGAAGTCTATTTTTCCTGAGTGGACCCTTTATTCGCTCCATAGGTGTGCTATTGATGAACCAAGTACACTTTGGCTTGAGCCTATGATGTCGTTCAGGCTTGAAAACTCTAAGGATGAGCAGTTTGATATGCCAATCACACGAAAGGCATTCATTTTTCACTGCTTCAACTCGACTGTTGCCATCCAATCTCCAGACCCAAAGGTGGATCGGGATCTATTTGAATTCTATCTGGAGTTTGCTAAGCCTCAGTACTTGACCTAGAGTTTGCAGAAAATCACAACTGTAAAGGTACTGAAGCCCTATACAGTAGGGAAGTTTGTTAACATGAAATTCAAAGTGACTCGAGGATCTGAAGGCTCGGTTCACAATTTCACTCTTGCTGATCTACCGAACCTCAATCCCCACGACTGGATACTCCTCAACAACATCTTACTGTCAAATCCTCAGGAGTATCAGCCGATCATTGACCATATCAAGCGAATGCTTGTCTGCTACATTCATGAAGTGGAAAATGGATCAAGAAATTGCCTCTACAATTCACAAGAGAACAACGATCAAACCAATGAGAAGAGCTGGCGATGTTAACTTGATGGTCAAAGGGAAGATAGATTCGAAGTACCACATTATGATGTTCTTTAGAGGCAAAGGTCAGAAATGCCTGTTCGCTCTTCTTGACAAACACCTCTTCTCAACTGCTTGCTTGGACCACATTTTGGAGATTATTCAGAGGTGTAATTAGAACATAGCAGCCGACAAGAAGATGTTTACTGATATGCTGAGATGGTACATTCAATTTCGGCAGACACTTCTTGCTATCATCCCTCGGCTGTTCAAGGTGGTAAAGACTGTGAAGCCAACTCAGAAGAAATAATCTCTCGCCACATTTGACGCAAAGGGGGAGATTGTTGGGCTTATAAGTGTTGCGTCATGGGCTCGGTCCTTAGCCCCGTTTTGTTTGCCGGTTTGGGCCTGTCCAAACGTGCATGTTTTATTCTAGGGTTTAGTATTTGAGCTGCATGCATGCAGTCTTTGTTAACAACGCTTTTCATTATTTTTCTCATTGAGTTTTTTTAAACCCTAGCTCGCCTCTACGGTAGAAGTTATTTATCGAGCTTTGCTGAGGCGTGACTATATTTGAATCATAAGCATTACATTGATTCCATACCGTGTTCATATTATTATTGTGTTTGTTTTGTTTGATCTTCATCTTTTTACCTGTGAAAGATCTAACATCAGGGTTATATATAATTAATATCTAATAGGCTGTTGGAAGTCTGCTTTTCGCTTTACTTCCTGTTCCTTGCTTGGTTGTGGGCTTAGGGAACATTCACCTATTTAACTATCTGTTTGATATTAGATTATATATAGCTAGTATAAACTAAGTGATTATAGAAGGAACTATTGTGGTTACCATTTTTACTAAAGGAAATATATGATTTTCTTAAAGATGTTTTCATCAAATATAAAGAACTATTACAGTTAACTCTGTAAGTAGCAAATGAATATGCTAGTGTTGTATACAATGAAGATCTAACAAACAATGGGATGTGTGATTTCCGCATTACTTCATGTTCCTTGTTTGGTTGTGGTCTTAGGGCAGATTCACACAATCGATTATCTGCTTACTCTGGATTGTATGTAACTTGTATCCATTTAGTACTCATAGAAGGATTTGTAGAGTCATTTTCACTTATCATTTATCACATCAGAAAATATAGGATTTTCTGGAGGAACAGGCGAACTTTTCTAAAGAACTTACAGTTTACTTTCACAACTAAAATACTTATGAACTCACTAGCTTAAATGCTTATCTACTCTTTCAAAATAACTTGTATTCTCAGGAAACTAGTAGACATATACACATTCTGGGATTCAGAAGATGGAGTATAGTAGCTTCATGTCTTGTTTTGTTATTTACTTTTGGAGTCAATCTTTTGTGAATCACATACATTGTAAACACTTTAATATTAATGTAATAGTTTTTTGTTACTTTGATTACTATGATGCATGTGTTGTGATACTACATATGACGTCCTCCGCCCGCGAATGTTTCCGCCGTTCATTTTTGGGGGTGTGACAGAACTACATCGAGCGACTGTTAGCTATCCTCGACAGGAAGTCAAAGAATTTGAGAAACAAGAGGATCGAGTTGGTGAAGGTGCAATGGCAGCACCGCAAGGGATCAGAATGGACTTGGGAGCCGGAGGACGAGATGAGAGAGCACTACCCCAAGCTTTTTCCAGATACAGCAGCAGACTTCGCGGACGAAGTCTAAAATATTTGGGGGAGAGTTGTAACACCCGGTTCCCGGTACGTATTTTAATTTAATAAAGTGTATGATTTTACCCTAGGACTCGGCGAGTTGGAGGCCCAACTTGGCGAGTAGACTAGACTCTTGGACGCGGGTTTTAAGTAACCTACTCGATGAGTCGGAGAGCCCGACTCGGCGAGAAGGATTGTCTGGATGAAACGCTGATATTTAGGGTTTGCACCCTATTTAAGCACCTTATCTTGTCCCAACCCAGCCTCCATCGTCCCTCCCAGTCCATAAACGCCCTAACTCGAAACCCTAAAGCATTTGGAGTGTTCTTGAGTCATTTCTGTGTGTTTTTGGTTGTTTCAAGCTTGAAGAACGAAGTAGAAGCTTCGGGTTCCATAAGAAGCAAGTAGATCCAAAGGTTTTACTATATTTTCGGTACATTCAAGGTAAAAAGCTTCAACCTTGACCATCCATCTCTTAGATCTCTAGTTAGGGCTCATTTCTACCTTTCCTAAGCCTTAGAAGTGCCATATTCGGGATTTTGTGGTTAAAAAGGGGATAACTTCAGATCTGGAACCATTGAGGGTTCCCATGGGATAAAGGTGCCAAATTTATGGCCATAAGAACCCCATGCATCTTGTGGACTCCATTTTGTTGAAACATGAAGTGACCCTCTTAACTTAGTCTACCGTAGCCCACAAGGATCCGCAGTCAAGTTCTCATCAGCAGCCTCATCCGAAGTCATCTATCCAACCACAGTCTTACTTATTTTACTTAGTTTAATTTTATCTATCTTTTCTGTAATACTCTCTATCGTCCAGTATGCCTTGCATGGCTACTCTTAGAGAGTGGATTAAATGTAATTCTTGAGTCTCTATATATAGAGCTCATTCTTTCTTATTTTAAAATGAATCAATCCTTCACATCTATCCATCTGAACTATCTACAAACATATTTCTCTTACGCATCTCATCTCTTTTTTACTCTCTAAATCCTCTCGAATCTAACTGAAAATTACTTCTCTTCAGAGCAAGTCATTCGTGACTTTATCACTAAGCTTGATCTCACTCACTAACTTGGTTTGAATGCATTCCATGTTATGAATCAGCTTATGTGTTTACTTGATATATCACCTGTTGTCATTTATGCTTCCTTACATTTCTGCAACTAAATATCTAACTATCTAACTCACTAACTTATTATTGTTGAGCTTTTAGATCCTTTGAGATTAACTACTCCCGCAACTATACTTGTTCTAACGTTTGTTCAAGTGTGTCTCAAGTTTTTCTCTCAACAATTGGTATCAGAGCCATAGTGGTTCCTTTTTGAAAAACAAAACTCTGGTTTTCAAAGGGCCTTCTATACCACTGAAGCTCATTTCTTAAAACATAAATAACACGGAAGAATGGCACAAGCACTTTCTCTGAATGTTTCCAACAGTGTTGGTGGTTCAAATGGAGCTCCAATATTGGTGGCAAATGAATACCATCACTGGTCTCAAAGAATGGAAAGATACTGAAGGAGACTTGGTAGAGATGTATGGCGATCTGTTGAAGAAGGACCACATGTCCCTGTTCTCACACCTGTTCAAACTGATGGTGCTACAGCCAGACTAGGAGGAGGACAAACAGTCATGAATCGTCCCACCAAAGATGATCTTTGATAAAATAGAAAATGATGTTGTTGCATTTTATGAAATCTCTTGTGGAGTTGCCCCTGACAACTTTGACAATATCATAAACTGCAAATCAGCAAAAGAGATCTGGGATGTTCTCAAGAACTTGTACGAAGGCTCAGAACAAGCTCAAGATAAGAAACTCACTACTGCACTCAATGAATTCAACAACTTCAAAGCTCATACTGGCGAAAGTCTAGAAGACTCCTTCAAAAGGTTCAACCTGATAGTCACCAAGTTATCAAATGCTGGCACCGTCCGCAATAACCATGAAACAAACCTTCAATTTCTCAATGGTTTGGGAAGACATTGGACTACTGCTAAAATGATAGTTCAAAGAGATAGAAAGATTCATTCCCTGTCTCTCTACAAGCTCTATGGGGAACTGCAAGCACAAGAATCCATTGTACTCAAAACTGTGCTGACTTTGGAGGACCACTTGCTCTTGTAGCACAAGATCCTCATAATCAATCTTACTCTCCCTCGTATGACACTACACCGCAGTCGTATGAAGCCGACTCAGAGTATGATGATGAAAAAGAATTTCAGAAGGTTATTGCCCTTGTTAGTAAACAGTTTAACCGGCTACGACCTCCCTCTTTTCGCAAGAGTCAACTATTCAACAAACCTCCTTTCAACCGTAACTTCAACCCACAAAACAATCACTCTCATTATCCAAAAATTTCCCACCCACCACTGCAATCTCAAAACACTCAACCAAAGGAGGCACCGCAGTCCATTCAAACCTCTGACTCCGGTACTCCTTCAGAAGACAAAAGTGATGTTGTAATATGTCACAAGTGCAAAGCTAATATGGTGAAAAACAGAATGGCTCAAGAATTGGAGGAAAAGGAAAAGGATAGGGCATATGTGGCTCATTTTAAAAGAGACCATCAAGTTTAGTCATCCGGAGATGAAGAAGAAACCATCAGCAATATCAAAGGAAAAGGCAAGATCTGCATGCTAGCAACTGCTGATGATGATGGGTCTACAAAGCTGGAAAGAAAGTACTGCTACATGGCAAAAGATGGAACTCTAAGCATCATCGAACAGGCCTTGTGCAAGGAGGAACAAGAAGAAGAATGGTTAATCGATAGTGCCTGCTCCTTGCACATGACGGGAAGGTTAGAATGCCTTCAAGATTTCAGACCAATTTGCAACGGTGGAAATGTCACATTCGGGAACAATGCGAATGGGATAATTTGAGGTTATGGCGTTCTTACTACGGGAAACTTCTCTATTCAAAAGGTTGCTTATGTAGAAGGCCTTAAACACAATCTCATCAG
This sequence comes from Lactuca sativa, assembly GCF_002870075.4. NCBI lineage: Eukaryota > Viridiplantae > Streptophyta > Magnoliopsida > Asterales > Asteraceae > Lactuca > Lactuca sativa. The sequence continues at coordinate 206,205,086 of NC_056631.2, read as the reverse complement.
TGTTGGTCAACTATGTAAAGAAGGACATCGTGTTGAATTTGATGACCAATTTTGCTATGTAATGACAAGCGACAGGAGCACTTGTCTGATCAAGTCTAGATCCGAAGGTACTATGTATCCTCTGGATGTATCTCTGATCATAGGCAAACCGCAGTGATGCTTCCTATCCAAAGCAGTATCCAAAGTCAGCTGACTATGGCACCGCAAGCTCGCTCATCTCAACTTCAGATACATCAACAATTTGGTCACCGGAGAACTAGTCAGAAGTCTTCCAATCCTCAAGTTCAGCAATGATACTCTTTGTCCTGCATGTGAATGTGGAAAGCAATTCAAAGCAAGTCACCCCACAGTGATTGACTCCTCATTTTCTGAACCATTGTAACTCTTTCACATTGATCTCTGCGGTCTATCTACCGTAGCCAGTCTTCATCACAAAAAATGCATACTGGTTATAATGGATGACTTCACACGTTTCACATGGGTCTTCTTTCTTCGACTCAAGTCAGAAACACCGCAGGTGTGGATCAACTTCATCAAGGAAATCGAACTTCAGATCAAGTTACCAGTTAGACGTATCCGTAGTGATAATGGAACCGAGTTTAGTAATCACCTCCTAAATAGTTTCTTGGTTTCCAAAGGCATTACTCACAACTTCTCAACTCCTTACACACCACAACAAAATGGGATAGTAAAACGAAGGAACCGCACTCTAGTAGAAGCTGTCAGATCTATGCTCAACTTTGCACACCTTCCTCTCTACTTCTAAACCTAAGCAGTTGCCATAGCTTGTTTTGTACAAAATCGAAGCATTGTGTTTAAAAGTCTCAACAAAACACCGTATGAGGGCCTTGACAACCGCAAGCCAAATGTTCGATTCTTTCATATATTTGGATGTAGATGCTTCGTAATCAACAACAGAGATCACCTCAACAAATTCTCACCAAAGTATGATAAAGGCATCTTCCTTGGCTACTCCACTAAATTTGATGACTATCACATCCACAACACCGCTCCATCAACCGAAACCACAACAATTCTAGAAAGTGATATTCCTGCCTCTTCGGGTCCCTTAAATCGAGTTGAAGTAAACTATGATGATCTCTTCGACCTGATAGATATAGCCAAGCTATCCGAAGTTCTCGTGTCTTTGGAAGCTCAGCGGCAGCATGCTGACGTATCTGGTCCAACATTGTCTGATGAAGTATCTCTAAATACTTCCACCTCGCCGGTTGAGGGGAAAAACTAACCTCTAGACCATACAACAACCATTGAGGACCCAGTACTAGAAGATGAAGCTCCAATCCGTAGAGAGTTTAAACCGTCAAAGGTTTCTTCGGATTCAGATGATGAAAACATAGAAAACATTGACAAAAGAATAGATTCAAGGATTATCACACTCCCATCTGCAATCCAGGGGGAACCTTCACAGGTTCAAGGCAAACTCCCTTCTACACTCCAGGGGGAACCTTCGCCATCTGCCCAAGAAAACTATGATCCCTTCTTCCCAGTTCAAGACAATTCAGCAGGATGTTCTCAAGTCCAGGGGGAATTACCGTCTCCAACCGCAGAGTCTTCTGATATTGAAGACATTCCCTCCACCGCAGCTCCTGATCATCTGCAACCCTGTCTATACATATAGACGAGAGACCACCCACCAGGTCAAATTATCAGCAACCCATCTGCAGGTATCCAGACTCGATCATCCAAGGACTTATCCGTTCATTGTCACTACACAACATTTATGTCCTCGGTCGAGCCTTGAACGATCAAAGAAGCATTACTTGTACCAGATTAGATATCCGCAATGCAAGAAGATCTAGAAGAATTCAAAAGGAACAAGGTATGGCAGCTCGTTCCAAAACCGCAAGGCCACACCATTGTTGGCACTAGATGGGCATACAAAAATAAATTGGATGAATCTAGTGCGTTCGTCAGAAACAAGGCAAGACTAGTTGCCAAAGGATATAGTCAACTTGTAGGTATTGACTATGATGAAACGTATGCACCGGTAGCACGAATGGAAGCCTTCCAGATCTTCTTAGCATACGCGGCACACAAGAATATTAAGGTTCATCAAATGGACGTAAAAAGTGCCTTTCTCGATGGCGAATTAAAAGAGGAGGTTTATCTTCAGCAACCTCCGGGCTTCGAAAGTCTTGGATTCCCAGACCACTACTACAAGCTTGAAAAAGCAGTCTACGGTCTAAAACAAGCTCCAAGAGCATGGTACGAGAATCTCTCTGAATTTCTTGTCTCGTCTGGATACAAACGAGGAGTGATTGATCCCACTTTATTTAGAAAAGCAAATGGTGATCATCTAATGCTTATACAAATATATGTGGATGATATCATTTTCGGCTCAACTGATCAAAAGATGGTGAATGAATTTGCTAAGCTCATGACCAACAAGTTCCAAATGAGCATGAATAGAGAGATTAATATCTTTGTAGGACTTCAAGTGAAACAAGTCCCTCAAGGGATATTCATTCATCAAGAAAAATACACCTCAGAACTATTCAAGAAATATTCAATGGACAACTGTTCTTTGGCTAAGGTTCCCATGGCCTTTGGATATAAGATATCTGCTGATCCCTCAGGCGAATCTTTTGATCACAAGACTTATAGAGGTATTATTGGCTCGTTGATGTACCTCACCGCAAGCCGATCATATATAGTCTTCGCAACGGGTGAATGCGCAAGGTACCAGGCTAACCCAAAAATGTCACACATGACCACAGCCAAGCAAATTCTACGGTACTTAAAGGGTAGCAAAACTCTTGGATTATGGTATACCGCAGGAAACGATTTCAGCCTTCAAGCATTCATAGATGCGGATCATGCTGGATGTAAACTTGATTGCAAAAGCACCTCAGGTGGATGTCAATTTCTGGGTGGATGACTCGTCAGCTGGTCATTAAGGAAACAAAATTGTGTATCACTGTCTACTGCAGAAGCTGAATATGTGGTCGCAGCCAGCTGTTGTTCACAAGTATTATGGATGAAAACACAAGTATTGGACTACGGATACAGAATGTTGCGGATACCAATATATTGTGACTCTGAAAGTGCTATATCGATTTCTCACAATCCTATTCAACACTCCAAGACCAAGCATATTGAACTACGGTATCACTTCATCAAAGACCACATCCTAAAAGGTAACATTGAACTAATTTTTGTCCATAATCATGAAGAGATTGTTGATGTATTCACGAAGGCACTTGACTCTACAAAACTCAATAGTTTCTTACAAATGTTAGGAATGATGAATCCTGACCCACAATTCTTTTTGAGTTGATAGGTACCGCAGATCATCCTTGGTCTCTGTTGCGGTCCTAGTTGAAGTTATCTATGATAGATGGTTTTGATATATCTTATGTACCGCAACCATATATCATACTTATACTTCATTGATCCTTACTGTTTGTTATTACTAATCTTTGTTCAAATGCTCCTCTCAGTTCTTCTACCGCATTAATCCATTCGATGGCAAATGATCCATCGGCAATGAAGTTTCAATCCGCAGTCACTTTCTCAGTCTGTAGTCACCTTAATTGATTTTCAAACTGTTACATTTAAAAAAAAAACATGGTGTGCTATTTAATGATCCTTCATTAAATAGAGAAAACATTTAAAAAAACATTCTTTGTGTAACTGTCTCATTCTTTTTTAATAAACCTCGTGTCAGACCTATTTTAGGTATGATGACAAAAAGAGAGATTTCCCAAAATCAAATCCTTTTAATTTGTCTCTTCCTATTACCCCAAAACGTCTAATCCGTTACAACTTCCCTTTTACCCAATAGATTACTCCCTCCCTCACCACACGTTCTTCACATGTGGTATTGAAGCCTGACATTTCATTATATGCTAACCCCTTTTGGTAAATCTCAAAATATAGATTAAACCCTTTTCTTAATCTGTGGCTGAGATTATCTTTCTTAATCCAATAAAAACACCCAAACATTTTACCCAAATTCACTTAGGGTAAAATCGTTTCCCGCTCCAATTAGCCACTATAAAACCCCCTTCTTCTTCCCCAACAAAAGTTTACGCTTTCTGAACTTCAAACCTTTCTTTTGCACTCTGTTTTTCTCTTGCAAAGCTTCTTCAACCTCCTACAATGGTGAGATCAGGCATCTCCAAGAAACACTCCAAGGCATCTGGATCAGTAAACCCTACCGGTTCAGAATCTGCTTCAAGACATCCAACGCCTACGATTGCCTCAAGCAATTTCAAGGTTGTGTTCGAAGACCATTCCTTCTACAATGCTCCAACAAAGTTGATGATCGTTTTTGTACAATCACCCACTGTTTGGACCCTTCGATTTGTTCACAGATGTTGTTCCTTCTTCAACCCTATTCAAATGTGCCTTCTCAGCATATCGACCACTCGAGAATCCTCAAGAAGTGTATATGAACCTAGTTAACGATTCTTTGGTCATTCTGACTAAAGAAAAGTTTCTCACTGCCATCAACCTCCTTGTTCATCCTTCAATCAAGGTTTTCTATCCAAGCATGGCGGACATCCTTTCTGCACTTTACCAGATGGGTTATCAAAAGAAGATCAAAGCAATTGGAGAATTCAAGAAAAATCAACTGCTTGTGGTTTGGCAATTTGTTTGCCACTTTGTGATCCGTAGTCTGTCCGGCAGAACCGGAGGCACGGATAACATGGGACACAAGCTCCTAGAGTTAGTGTGGAGTATCTTCACTGGCCATGACATCAACTATGGTCAGATACTATGGGACGACTTCTTACAATATATTCCAAAGGAAAGCCCAAGAGAGAACCCTAATGAACTCACGTTTGCAAGGTTCTGGTCTCTATGCATCTCAGATTTCCATGCGGATGCAGGACTTAGCTTGGGAAACAACATCGATCTCTTTGTCACCAAAGACCTCAAAAGGTACAATCCCTCATCTGATCAATCTATTTTTGGACCCATTAGAAGACTACCAGTCCACATTCTCTCTACTCTTGGTCTTGAAACTGCTGATGTCTCAGACCATATTGAGGCAACGGAAGGTATTTCCCCATACCTTCCTACCCCGCCTCTACAAACCCCATCCGCAATCACTGCCCCTGGTAGTACCGCAGTCCCATGTTCCACCACTCTTTCCAACCTGTCTTTATCACAAAGACGCAAATAGTTAGCCTCTGATCGTCAAGGCCCCCGCAACACCAAGAAACAAGGCACTCTTAAGAAAAAGGATGCTCCCAAACAAGCTAATCCTTCAAAGAAAAGGAAAATCACCCCACCTGGGCTAACAAATGTCAAACCAAGAAAACATCAATCTCCCTCTCCCTCTAGTAGTGATTCTTATGAGGACGATCAACCCATCTCAATCCTCAAGAAAAGAAAAACTAATCCCACAGGCCAAATGCATGACCGGACTGATATTGTAGCCTCTCTAAAGGCTCCGGTAGTCCTTGGGGTGGCCGCACACCCATTCAATGTCACTATCGAATACCACTCAGACTCAGAAAGTGAGTCTGTTTCACCGCAACGTGGAGACTCACCCCCGGCTCACTCCCAAGAGGATGGAACTGGTTCCTGCCCTTAGGTCTCCAGGGCTTCCCATCTACACTTCTTTTCCCCAGAGGAGTTGAACTCCATACTTTTGTCTGTTACCCAAACACCTTCCCAACCGCAAGGAGACTCTTCAGCCTTTGCCAGAACTGCGTCGAGGCCAGACTTGATCCTAGGTCAAGGAGATCGAGGAAGCTTAGGAAATCCTACTCTTCTTACATCTGTAACAGCTGGCTTAGGCACGGTGAGCACCAATGTGCAAGGATCCGTGAACCCGAGGGACACCTCGGTGCGATACCAAGGAATTGAAGAGATTGACCTCAATGATTCATGGAGCAAGTATCAACCATCAAATGAAGCCGAAGCCAAGAAATATGCTGCTTTCCGTAGGGAATTCCAAGCAAGAAAGGCATGACAAATAAAGCAGCTTCAACAGAAACAACAAGAAATCCAGTCCGTAGCAAAGTATTGGGCAGACGCAATCACTAATGCCAATACCGTATCTACTATCTGTAAAGTTCAAGCTTTGATGGACGGAATGGCTGACATAATCTGCAATGCTCAAGCTGCAACTGTTGATCAAACTCCTTCTAAGGCCCCTCCAACTGATAAAAAATCTCAAGACGAAGGAACCGCAATAGAATTCAGCTCTGCTCCCACCTTCGGTTTTGATGGCATTAATCTAAATGAGGTTCATCAGCCCAATCCTTCGGATGATGACCTCATGATGTTTGATGAAGAAGAGGAATCGAGTGGTTCTCAACACTCAACCTCTAAGCCCAAGGAGAAAAAGAAAAAGAAGAAGATGGTCATTTCAAGAAAAGAATTCTTAAATCTACAATCCAAAGTAGATCAAATTCTTGCCGCGGTCAATTCAACTCAACCGCAATCAGAAGACCATCCGGTAACACAGTCCTTGATCGAAAGGATTGAAAGACTGGAGACTAGGGAACGTCTAGCTGCTGAGAGAATTTCTCTCAAAGTAGAAATGGGAATTCGGTCCCTCGACAACAATCGCCAAACAGATCACAAGGAATTCATGGCTGCTACGGAGCGCCTCATCTCTAATGTATCCACAATCAAAGACAATCTGCAAGCAGCCATTGCAGACCAATCCTCTCTTTCCCAGAAACTGATAGCTGAGACTCACACTGCTTATGAGTCCACTATCTCAGTCCTTCATGCAACCATCAACAGACTCCAACAATCCCTATCTACAAATTTCCATGGTCCCGAAATTCTCCAACTTACAAAGGAGATTCATCAACTACTCTTCAACACCACCATCCCTGACAATCAGCAACTGGCTGATGTTCTCAAAGCTCATTTTCGGGAGGTGTGTGCCAAGGCCGATGGTCTCAAACAATGGCTTGAGGAGGCTCCGGTTCTAAACTCCTCAAGAGATGGAAATGAAGAAGACCGTCATGAAGAAGAACAACATAAAGAAGAACATAACTCAGACAATGCTTCTCCTCATAGAAGCCCTCCCATCATAACAGAAAACATTCCCTCACCGCAACCATCTATTCACCAGACACCACCACAACATCCCTCTCCCTCTCAACAAAGAATTTCTTCGGAACGACCTGAGACTCCCCCTCACTTCAAAATTTTAGCTTCTGATATGTCATCTCCAAGTTCAAATGACTCTCCCGTCACAAAACAAAAGAAAGCTGATTAGAAAGCAGCTAAGTCCGCTGAACTCATACGGAGAGAATGCGGTTTTGACATTGTCATGGATGAATCCTTAGTCAACTCCTGGATCAATCCCCACCACAGACTACTAGACGATGATTACAAACCTTACCTCACCTATGCAGAGCCCCCCTCTGATGGCTACTGGGATGTTACAATCTTCCCAAATGCCAAATACTTCATAGTATTTGAGCAGCTTGACCGTAGCCTTCCGGATCACCAAAGACTACCTATGGAATTTGAGAGACTCAATCACTTTCATGCCAAACATGCCTCTTCCATAGAGAAAATCTGGTCTAACGATAGACATCAGCAGTCAAGAACTTCAAACCTTGGAAATTCATGAAGGTTGACTTCATTCAATACACCCTTACAAGAAGAAATCAGGACTATATCCGCACCCAAGCTGACTTCCCATGTATGAACCCAGAAGAAGTCTTTTTGATAGCAAAGGTGTTCCATAACAAGTGTGAAAAATATCCAAAAATGAAGATAGCACTTGAAAGGGCAAGTATTTTTCTGAAGGAAACCGTCTGCGATTTTGAAAATATTGATGCGGACATCCACCCTACAATTGCCAAGAAATTTGATCTACCACCACTAGATCCTACACCGATGCCTACCGAAGGTTATCAAGAAAGATCCCTAGGTGCAACAAACTTCCCTGAACTTGGATTCATCTTCAAAAGGAAGGTCGATCAGATCAAATACTTCATTCCTATGACCTCCATGAATCGACTTACAAGGAAGCAACTTGAAATCTGATGAACCGCAGTAGAAAAATCTAAACACATGACTGCCGAAGTCAAGTTCGAGATTTTGAGAAGGATCACCTGGTTAGAAAATATTAGGAAGTTTTGGTGGATTCTGATCAAGTTCCTTAAACTTGATAGGTGAAGAAAAAGTTAAAGAGGTCACTTAGGGGGAAATTGTTGAAACATGAAGTGACCCTCTTAACTTAGTCTACCGCAGCCCACAAGGATCCGCAGTCAAGCTCTCATCAGCAGCCTCATCCGAAGTCATCTATCCAACCGCAGTCTTACTTATTTTACTTAGTTTAATTTTATCTATCTTTTCTGTAATACTCTTTATTGTCTAATATGCCTTGCATGACTACTCTTAGAGAGTGGATTAAATGTAATTCATGAGTCGATATATAGAGCTCATTATTTCTTAGTTTAAAATGAATCAATCTTTCACATCTATCCATCTGAATTATCTACAAGTATATTTCTCTTACGCATCTCATCTCTTTCTTACTCTCTAAATCCTCTCGAATCTAACTGATAATTACTTCTCTTCGGAGCAAGTCATTCGTGACTTTATCACTAAGCTTGATCTCACTCACTAACTTGGTTTAAATGCATTCCATGTTATGAATCAGCTTATGTGTTTACTTGATATATCACCTGTTGTCATTTATGCTTCCTTACATTTCCGCAACTAACTATCTAACTATCTAACTCACTAACTTATTATTGTTGAGCTTTTAGATCCTTTGAGACTAACTAATTCCACAACTATACTTCTTCTAATGTTTGTTCAAGTGTGTCTCAATTTTTTCTCTCAGCACATTATAAGGCCATTTGAGCCAAATACCCTATGCATGAATGTCAAGTTTGTAACTTTACGTGCATTATGGACCCTAGGAGGCTAGATCTATGTTTTGGATGTGTTGGACTTGCACTTTGGGGGACTCGGCGAATCGTCCATGGGACTCGACGAGTCGGGGTATGGTTCCCCAACCCTTTTCTGTTTTAATTGAACTGGTTAAGTCTAGAAGAGGACTCAACAAGATAGATGTGAATCTGGACATGGAAATCATGGAACTCGACGAGTTCAAGAACAGAACTCGGTGAGTTCAAGGCAAGTCCCAACTACATGAAGGCTTACTCGATGAGTTCATAAGGAACTCGGCGAGTTTTGGGTTGAATATGTCTTCTTGCATGAAGAAGGACTCGACGAGTTCAAGGATGAACTCAAAGAGTCAATTGAAGAAGGTCCCAACTGTGTAAGAAGTAGAACTCGATGAGTACGTGCAAGACTCGGCGGGTAGGATCGAAGTCTTAGTGTTTTTAGGAATATGGGACTCAGTGAGTTTTGGGGTTAACTCGGCAAGTCGAGTCAACCAAACGTTGACTTTGACCTAGAGTTGACTTTGACCAAGGTGTTGACCTTGACTTTGGCTTTGACCTGAGTAAACCAAATACGGGTTAAGAATATGTAATGTTAAATTAAGAAAGGTTGTTATGTGTAGGAGTTGAGAGGAGTTGATCCCGGAATCGAGTACAGTTCAGACTTCACGACATTGAGGTGAGTTACCTTCCAGTAGAAGTGGGTCTAAGGCCACAATGTCAGCCCGTAAGTAAGAGCTTGTAGTTGGAAGATTGTATGTGTGATCATTGTCTGGTGTGCCACTATATGTTATGTTCTATGTGTCTGTATGCTATGATTCTATGCGGTAGTGGTAGGGGTGAAATTAGTCCGCGATATCCGGTTGAAATAGACCGAAGGGGAGGCCAGCACCCAGATATGCTAGGCATTTATCCGGTTGGAATAGACCGAATGGGAGCCTAGCACTCAAATATGCTAGGCAGTTATCCGGTTGAAATAGAACGAAGGGGAGGCCGACACCTAGATATGCCTGACAATATGTGTTATGTATGGTATGTGGTATTATGGGGGAACTCACTAAGCTTGTGCTTACGGTTTATAGTTTTGGTTTCACGTACCTTTTTGTCGAAGGGGAAGGAGCTGGCACGGTAGCAGTGCATCGCACACACTATTTCCGCATTTTGAGATCCATGGGATTGTACTCTGATGTTATTACTATTGATGATATGATTTTGAGACATGTGATTATGGTTTTATAGTTATATATGATATCGATGATGTTGTTCAGTAAATGATTTTATGAGTAACATAATTAAAAACGAAATTTTTGGTCTCGGAAAATTGGGATGTTACATCTCGTAAATATCAACGTATGAATCCAAATGAACTCCGTGCAGTGATGGAAATACTACCTTTCCTATGTAATGAAACCAAAGAGCTCCATAATCAAATAGATCTAAATGAGAATCAGAGCTGATTGTCCCTGATGATGGCTGCATACTTGTTCATGCAAATTCATGCATTTACATTGATCCATACGGGTCCCGGTATGTGAAGTATATCGATTCTTCAAGGCTTAGATTCGTTCACCATGATATTTCAGAAAAGTTGTGTTTAGCATTCATCATTCGAAAGCTTTCATAAGTTGTTGGTAAGGTACTAAAATACTAAAACTCTAAAGCCAATCAAACTTTATCTTTTTTCTCTATTTACTTTTTGTTTCTATATAAACATGGTTTATTTATTTTATAGGAGCTTGATCAAGTTGAAAAGTTGCATACCCTTGAAGAAATCGGGTCCATTTCATAGGCATCCAATAGGATAAATCTCTTAAGCACATCATTTTAGGTTGCCATATTAAGTGTTCTCAACAGTACACCTTCCACTTCCAAAACTCCAGATTTGCAGACTTTACAACAATCACTCGAATCTATTACTAAAAAACTACAATTCGTTCAATCCATCTACACACGTTTTTACCTCTTTACAAAATCCCAAGACATCAAACGTTCATCAAAAGATTCCATTATCCCATAATGGGAATCCGGATCCGGATCCAGATCGAGTCATTGATCACCTTACTATGTTGAATGGTTAAACACCCAGTTACTAATCGCGGATCCACCAAGTTACATTCCATTCCTTGACCTCGTTTCCGATTTCGTGAGCCATGTTTTAAGTTCTGCAGTCATACTTCCGATCGCTTCCTTGTTTCTCTCTCTGGAAGGTTCCGAAACCGTACTTGTGAACATCCTTAAACTTTCGTCTGATGTAAGGGTGACAGGTGGCGTTGGTGGGTTTTTTTAGGTGGGAGATACTTCCACAAGATGCAATGAAAGTGTAGTTGCACCCATTAAGACCTTTTTACAAAGGGGAGATAGTGGCGTAGAGGAGTCAAAATGGAGAAAAGTTGAAGTACGGGAAGATTCCAGAAGATGTAAGGCCTTCAACAAGACAAGCACTTTATAGATTCAATCTTGAAATGTCTCCAGGGAAATTGGAAGTTGTTCTTTCTTCACATGTCTTCTCTTTCATAAGTTTATCAATCGGGAACAATAACAATAATATGATCCCTGGAGATAATAGTAATAATGTGGTTGATACTACGCATGTTGAGAAACCAGAGAGTTCTAGTTTGAGGAATCAGGTTTTTGAAATTAGTTTGTTACCCAAGTTATAAATAAAAACAATTCCATTATCGTATTACAATCAACACATATGAATTCCATGTGATTCACATGTAAATCACATATGAATTACATGTGATTCACATGTAAATCACAAGTGAATCACATATGAATTACACGTGATTCACATGTAAATCATATATGAATTACACGTTGTTCACATATAAATCACAAGTGAATCACATATGAATTACACGTGATTCACATGTAAATCACAAGTGAATCACATATGAATCAAATATAAATCAAAAGTGAATATCACATTATATAATCACGAGTGAATCACATATGAATTACATGTGATTCACATGTAAATCACAAGTGAATATCACATGTGAATCTTATATGATATATACATATGCATTTTGTGAGTGTTCTTTCATTAATTGATTTTTTTATTTTTCTTGTAGATTTGGAAGAATTTATGGAAAATATTGAAGACAGGAAAAATGATAAATTGTAGAAAATATGACAATCTTGACACGAAGAAATGAAACACTTTTATAGCATTTTTGTTTTTTATATTTTATTTTGTATCGAATAAAATAGTTGTACTATTTATGTTGATAGATTATTAAATAAAAATGTGTTTTTTATGATTTACTTATGAATATTATAGTAGTGGGTGTGTGTGTGTCGGACCACCACTGTCATTGGACCACCACCATCGTAGACAAACACCATCGTCAGACTACCACCATCGCCGAACCACCACCATTTGTCGGTTTACCACCGAAGACATCCCTACCCAACCACCACCCACTGCTAGGATCTGTTCGTCAACAGTGGAGCCAACCCTTCGGAACTTCGACTCCAAAGAAGGTAATAATTCGTCGCAAAATGAGAGAGACAGATTGAGGAAACTCGTTGGACCTTTGTCCTTCTCATCAAACCTCTTCATCCACGTCGAAACTCCATCCTTCGCATCACATACCTAAAATCCATATCGATGAAGATGATGACACATCGTAGAGGTGGGTTTGTTGGGTTTGTAGATTTGAGAGAGATGGAGAGAAAGGTTTGCAAATCTGAGAGAGAGAGAGAGAGAGAGAGAGAGAGAGAAAAAAGGGGGGAGATCTGAGAACACCATGCTTTTTCACCGGAGCTAAGGTTTCTGGAATTGGCTTCCTATGTTGGAGGTGGAGATCTGGTAAGAAAGGATTTACGACGAATCTTCACGGCATCGACAAAGTTAACGATTTCAGATCCGACGATGACAACAACGTTCTAGATTTTCTAAAACCCTAATAGCAACATGGTTTTTTGTAACACTCCAAAAATCACAAGAAATTTAAAATTTTTAAAATCAACCATGAATCAATATTGTTTACAAAAAGTCTCATTATTTCAAGAACATTATTTCAAATCAGATTTTTCCCAAGACCCGGAGACATAAAACAGGAAGTTGTGTACAATCACCCCTTTTCCATCCCACGATCCTCTAAAATACCAAAAACAGTAAGCTAAAACTGTAAGCCAAAGCTTAATGAGTTCCCCGGAAGTACCAACACACCATACAACAAACAAGTATACAATATGAGCAGCCAGACTGGCTGGACCGCCTCACAGGTAGGGGTGTTCATTTGGATGGATCGGTTCGATCCGATCCAATCAAGTGAATCCAAATTTATTTCGGTTTTCAAAACATTGATCCAAATAGTCCAAACAAAATTCAAATATGATCCATTCTAGTCCAATTACAATTCGGTTAGATCGGTTTTTATAATTCAGTTTTCAAAAACCAGAACATTTTGAAACGACATATTATTACAATATTACCAAATTTAACAGAAGAAGCAAAAACAAATTATCTAGTTGTGAATTAAAATTTACAAACAATCACTAAGAAGGTATATTATAAATATAAAAACTTTTGAGAGAAAATACATATATATGTTTCGTATTAAGTGAAAGATTTTGAACCTATCTTGTAACGCCCAAAATTTTAAAAGAAAATTTTCATTTTTAATTAATCAAACACATTTGTATAAACCATGAAACCCCAAGACAATTGTTTTTAATCCACATTCATTACAACTTTATTTAAAAAAAAACATCATAGTGTCCCATAACATATTATTGAGAGAGAGAGAGAGAGAGTGCACGTCGCGCTATCACGCTTTACCCTTGCCCTTGGACTCGGATGAACCTGAAACATATCCAAAAACGGTAAGCTGAAAGCTTAGTGAGCTCCCCAGAGCATACCCACACACAAACCACACACAACATATCATACTAGCTAAAGCAGCTATACATATCACATAAGCCATGCATACAGAAGATAAGGAGGCCATGGGCTCGTACCCAGGGTCTTACTCCAGGATGCCATGGGCTCCCCCACATGGTCTTACACCTAAGTGTCATGGGCTCTCCTATGGTCTTTGATAGGAAAGCCATGGGCTCTCCACATGGTCTTACATCCAAGTGCCATGGGCTCTCCCATGGTCTTCCATACTGATGCGTGCAAATAGCTACACCTAATTTTATATTTATAACCTAACTAACTTAACTAACTAAATTGCACCTAGGCAGTGTACCTAGTCAAATTATAGAATAGTCGGGTAAGTCGAGTGTCGATTACAGGGAACGGTTTTGACTAATTAATCTATCTACTACTAAATTAACCTAATTACTAGCAAGATATGAGATTTGTCTAATTTTGCAAGTTTAGATAAACTTAATTCTTTAACACAAATTCAATCAGTAAACAAAACACTTATGTTAGTTCGAATCCACTTTCCCTCAATGGTTTATAAATTATCTATGACAATTACTGTAGGTTACCAATTAAGATAGTATTAGCAATTTAGTTCTAAATCTACTAACATTAATTAATTCATGTAAATCAAAATATGTTCACACTTCACTTAACACAGAATCAATTATTTAATGGATTGGAGCTATGTAAGATTGATTAACAAAACACGAATTATATTCATAATTTGAGTTCTCTAGCACAACCTAATTCAATAATTAATTGCTTAACTAAAATTGGTTTGATCCTATCTCTAATAATTTAATAGTCACTAAATTACTAGGCATTCTAATTCATGCAAATTAATGGTCATCAACTACACAGAAAAAGAAATCAAAGCAATCAAATACTAAATAAAACATGCTAGGTTCAATCAATCCAACACGAGTCTTAACCAACAAGTAAATCAAAGCAAAAGTATTACACCATGAGTTCCAGCTTCATCTAGGTAACAGAAGCAGCTAGATTTAGCTGGACATACTAGCTAACAAACACAAATAACTCATATTCAAAAACATGTTTAAAGTGTACCAAATTCTTAAACTAATATGAACTTCTCCTCTCCTTAAATGCTAATAGCCAATTCCATAACTTTTCTCCTTCTGAAAATCGATTCCAGGAACCCTCAATTCCAGAACTAAGGACTCTTCTTTGCAATGTCTATCTTCTGGAAGATTCGTGTTCACATCGTGAATCTATAAGCCTCACGACGTGAAGTCAGCAGATTACGTAAGCTTCTTTCTTCTTTTATTCTCCAAGCCTCCAAAGTTCCATGTTTTGTCATTTTTAGTCCTTTTCTCAAAAATGCTTCTACTTGGCTGCAAAGAACAATTTATCCTCATAAGTACCATTATGCAATTCAAATAACCAAAATATTAATAAAAATATAAGTAAATATTGCCTAAAAACATGTATAAATATGGCCATATCACATACAAACATACCACACATACTACCAGCATACTTCCTAGCTCATACCAACTATCATGCAACATAATACAATTTTAGCTAGGTAAGGGCCGGACATGGTGCCTTAGACCCATTGGTATGGTGAGGAGACTCACCTCTATCCGAAGAATCCGAAAACTGCTCTCCTAACTTCCCATAACCTCCCTTGCTGAACAATAAGGTTAATCCATGTTAGGACATCACATAATCAAAGGGGAAACCTATACCCCAAATCCTTCCAAAAAGACCTAAATATCCTTTCTTTGTTAATGGGCCCAAAGTCCATGTCCAAAAATCATTTATGGGCCTCTTGGCCCAATAAGGCCCTACCATAACATCAATGGCCCAAAACAGATAAGATGGCCCATTATTCCCAAAATGCAGAACCAAATGAGGCCCAACATCTCAAGGCCCAAAATAGATTCAATCCCATTTGTGATGCGTATGCTTAGCATACCACCATGGTACGTGCAACGTACTAGGGCTCTGAGACGTACGCGCAGCGTACGCTAGGATACACCCAGCGTACTAATTGATTAAGCACGTTCTCCATTAAGTGCTTAATACTCGATTCCCTTATTTCCAAAAGTCAGATATAAGCTTATTAAGATGACCTAAGGCATAAAGTTGGCAACTTTATGCCTTTGCATGACTCATATGTTCCCAACACCCCCATTAAGACCTTTCTAAGGTTCTTAACCCATGCATGATGTCAAAACACCCACCAAGACTCCATTTTTATGTTACAAAAGGACCAAGGGACCTCAGATATGTTATTTCCATCCTTTGGAGTTTCTTAACTCACAATAAGAGGTCCAAAATCAACCAAGGGGACAAAACTAGAAAACCCTAGCTAGATCTACTGATTTAAGTGGAAAGGTGCAAGCTTTATACATACAGAAGCTCCTCAAGATCGACTATATGCAGATTCTTGAAGAAAAATGACACTATAAGCTTCCTTGACAGCTTCTTCTTCTTGGATGAACACTAAAACGACAACAAATGAGCTCTTAAAGCTCAAAATGCACTCACAAATGATATTAGGGTTTTCATAGGCGTTTGAAGGTGAAGGAGGCTGTTAACGGTGAGGCTTAAAAGATTTAAGGGTGTTTATATAGGTCTCATGTCCGGATTTTAGGGTTTGAACATCTGGCACGTACGCCCAACGTACTCCTGGTACGCACAGCATACGTGCTGCCCCTCCGCGATCCTCCTTGCCAAGTACGCTAAGCGTACTCATATGTACGCCCAACGTACTTAAGGTTCTCATAAGTTGTATTTGAAATGCTTCAAGGGCTACAATAAAGGAGACCACAAATGCACTATAACGTATATTAGCTCAACTAAACATTTAAGTTCTAATCAGATCACCCTATATAATAGCAGCAATTTAAGTTCAAATTATTATCACTAGATTAAATTATTAGATTATTATTCAAATCTTTTAAAATTTATTACTAAATTTTTTAAATTGTCTAAATTTTCTAGCAATTTACTTTTTACTTTACTTTTTTGACCCCCTACCCCACACTTATTACATACAATGACCTCATTGTATGTATAAAATAAATTAAATCATTAAAAGTGAGAAAAAGGATAGCGAGGTCCCGTATCTCCTAGTTAGCGGAGTGTGGGCAGGGGCCCGTATCTCCTAATTGGCATGGTAAAAATCAGGAAAGGATAGTAAGCTCAGTTTAGGAGAGGAGTGGGCCTGCATAGCCCTAGATAGGTGAGACCTGTGGGAAAGGCTGCTCCGAAGTGTAGTTTGGGTGAGACCTGTAGGCATAGCAGCAGGTGGGACCTGGTAGTGACCTTAGGGTGAAGGTAGGGGATCGAGGATCCTAGATCTTCTAGAGCCAGAGTGGCTAGGTTGGTAGAGTAGTTCACGTAGTCGTAGTATCTTTAGAAGTCGCTAAGAGAGACTGAGAGATAGTTCTTGCATTCGGTAACCGTAAGGGACCGGTATTTCGGGTAATGGTAGATCCATTGGGACCCGGTGGTCCTGGTTCATCTGGAAGGCGGATGAGATTCAGCAGGATTTCAGGAAGGAGTGATGATAAGGGGAATTTGTGCATAGAGCAGTGAGCCGATTAGGTGATGCTAAGTTACTCACGCTAGGTGGAGCCTACAACTTTGGGGCATAGTAAGTGAAATCATTCAGCAGGTAATGGCGTGATGATCAGCACTGGGATTGCTGTTTCAGTAGAAAGTCTATTCGTGATGGAGACAGGGAAGGTTAGTTGTTGTGAATGGAAAGTTACATTGGGAAAGCCGTGTATAGGGCAGGAAAAAGGGGCAAACCCCTTGGATGTCCAGCATAAGTGCTCGAGGAGTACCAGAGGGATTGTCGGTTGGATAAGAATCATGTTCTCAGGATTATTGGTGATGGAAGTGCCCTCGAGGTTTTTATCACCAAGGATTTGCTTTGCGGAATGAACAGGCGGTTCTCCGAAGGGTGGACCACCGAGGATTGGACTGGGAGGGTGAAGTGTGTATCGTGTGGGGAAGTTATAAACGGATGGTAAGGAAGTTGGCCATGGCAGACTTCGAGGACGAAGTCCAGTTTAAGTGGGGGAGAGTTGTAACATACCGAATTTAGAAGGTCAAGAAAGGAAAGGAAAAACCCCAAGTCAAGAGGTCTACTCGTCGAGTCCAGGGAGGAACTCGACGAGTAGGAGCGAGTTCCGTGTCGCGGATTATATGGCCGACTCGGCAAGTCGGGGGACTGACTCGGCAAGTCTGGACTGGGTTGGGAAATCCTAATTTCAGGACTTGGTTTCCTATTTAAGCATCATACTCTCATACCCTCAGCCTCATCTTCAGCCTCCAGACCCCAAACCCTCACCCACGAAACCCTAGTGCACCTTGTGATTGTTTAAGCCACCTTTGTGTGATTTGTGTTCTCTTTAAGATGAAGAAGGAGAAGAAGGAAGTTGGAGGTTCAAGAAGGAGGAAGTAGATCCAGAAGATATACTCCAATGGCTGCATTTCTTGGTAATCAAGTCTTCATCTTGGCTATTGA
The DNA here is from genome assembly GCF_002870075.4 of Lactuca sativa. Taxonomy (NCBI): domain Eukaryota; kingdom Viridiplantae; phylum Streptophyta; class Magnoliopsida; order Asterales; family Asteraceae; genus Lactuca; species Lactuca sativa. Next base: position 206,186,833 of record NC_056631.2, on the reverse strand, counting down.
TTTAATAGATCTCTTTATTGTCCATGTTATGAAGATTTTGGTCCATGAATGGGTGCTTGTGGGATTTGGACATCCCCAAGCAAGATCCTTTCAAATCTGAGAGTATTATGGATAGTATAGGCATAAAGGTGGAAGCTTTATGCCATTAGAACTCCCCATGCAAAGTTTATCTAGTTATTTTGGCCTTTTAAGAAAAAAGGGCCATGCATGGATGTAAAGGCAATAGTTTTGCGTGTTATTCCGACCCTAGAAGGTTAGATCTGGGTCCTGGATGCTTTGTGCTCGACTGAAATCGTCTGAATAGATTTGCACATAGAGTGACTCGGAGAGTCACTTATAAGACTTGGCGAGTCAGGCCATTTCTTTGCCCAAAACCCTTCTACTAGCAGGTATGACTTGAGTTGGTTAGGAACTCAGTGAGTCTGGGTTCATAGTGGACCTGAAGATCATCGTACTTGACGAGTTCAAGGATGAACTCGGCGAGTCCGAGGCAATCTCCCAACCTATGAAGACGGACTCGACGAGTTGTTCATAAAACTCGGCGAGTCATAGACTAGACACATTCATATAATGAAGATGAACTCGAGGAGTTCAAGGATGAACTCGGCAAGACGGTTGAAGATAGTCTCGATGTTATGTTGAAGGTGAACTCGTCATGTTCTTGCTAGACTCGACGAGTAGAGTCGGGGGTTGTATCATTTTTAAAAGAATAGGGACTCGACGAGTTGGTGAACCAACTCGACAAGTCAAGTCAACTGGATGTTGACTTTGACCAAGTTTGACCTGGTTTGACTTTTGAGGATATTGTGGTCTAAGTGTTATTTTTGGGTATTAATAGTTCGGGGAGTCGAAGGATCAGCAGTTCAGGAGTCGCCTAATAGCAGTCAGAAGTGTTCAGCTAGTCTTCAGCAGTGCAAGGTGAGTCTCCTCACCGTTTGTATGGGTCTAAGGCACCAATGTCGGCCTATTATGTTTATGTTTATGTATAGTAGGAAGACCCGAGTGTTAGCCTTAGGCACTTATTTTTATATGTTCCATGTAACGACCTGATGTCGGGCGAGGCCCGAGGAATGTTAGGATGCTAGAGGTCTTTGTGATTCCTGCATGTGTCGGTATGATAGGTTCCAGACCTAGGGTCCGATGTTAGGGTAAGCCCAAGGTATGTTAGATAATAGTATGTCTCCGGACCGGGGGTCCGATGTCGGGGTAAGCCCGAGGTATGTTAGATGATAGTATGTCTCTGGATCAGGGGTCCGATGCTAGGATAAACCTGAGGGATATTCTTATGTTGTATATTAGATTATACTTGTGTCACTGTGATACTTGTATGTGCCTGGTAGGGTAGTGAGTGTGGGCGATGTCCTGTATCTCATCACTAGCTGAGTATGGATGGGGTTCCATATCTCGATATTAGCAGAGTAGGGGTGAGGCCCGTGATAGGAAGGATGTGAGTGTAGGCGGGGGCCCGTATCTCACTACTAATTGAAGTATGAACGGGGTTCAACTACTTCAGTAGCAAACCAGGGGCGGGGCCCAAGTTAGGCGAGCCCTTAGATCAGGGTACAGTTAGAGTATGTTTATGTTTGTTCTATTATGTTATTCGATTGTATGTATGCACGTAGCAGGCGAGGCCCGGAGACAGGCGGGGCGTAAGGGAGACATATCTGTATACCGAGCGGTGCTCGATGCCAGGTGGGACCTGATGCCAGGCGGGACCTGATGTCGGGCGGGGCCCGATGCCGGGCAAGGCCCGATGCAGCGGGCGAGGTCCTAGTACTTGGTTATGTGTTCATGAATATGCGTATATGGTATGTGGTAGGTTGGCGAACTCACTAAGCTTTGTGCTTATGGATTTTAGTTTTGGTTTCAGGTACTTCCAGTAATTGAGGGAAGAGCTCGAGGTGATCGCATGGCACTCACACACCAAAGGAGTTCTAGCCTGGGATGTTACTCTAATTGTAACACCCGTTTATTTATTAAATAAATTAATTAATTAATGAACGAATAGTAGCCCAAAATAAATAATCGAAAGTTTAGGGTGTTAAATATATAATCTCCGGATTTTTATAAAGATTTTAGAGGTCAAGGGGCTAATGAGTGAATTCTGGAGTTTATTTGTAAAGAATTTTAGAGGATGGGGTTGAAAGTGTAAAATAAGGACTTAGATTAAAAGGAATAAGAGAAGGAGGGGCTGGAGATGTAATTATGGGAGAGTTTCAATAAGGACCGGGTATATATGCATTATGATGAATCATTTGTGACCTAACCCTAACAAAGAGAATGCAGCCGCCATCATCGGTTCATCAGCCGCCTCCACCTTATTTTCCCCACCTAGTGTCGCCACTCCCTTCGTAGAGTCACCACCGCCACTACTCTCCCTCCGGTGACGACCAGCGCTGCAAGGAAGCCTCCGAGGCCGGTGCACCTGTCGCATCGCCTTGTTGAAGACGTCACCGCCATGCGACCTCACTGTGACGATAGTAACCTCCAACCGCCGCCTGGCATCTTGAGGGTGTTGTGCGGGTTGCGTCCTAGGTCATAACCGATGTCTGATAGCATTGTCCGGGGCTCACGAAGTAGGTTCGTTCATGGGGGATGGAATCTGCCGAGTTAGAGTGGTGAAGAACCACCATGGCGGCAGGCCATGGTGGCTATCGTCGTTAGCACCGCTGCTGAAGCTGTTGTTGTCACTAGTGTTGTAGTTTTCGTCGTCACCTTCCACCTCATCTTTAGTCTCTTCGTCAACCACAACCTGCCAAAGTTCCTGCCGCCTCCGACCACCGTAGGTGGGAATTTTGGACCTATTTCTCGAGCATAGAAGAGTATTTTGCTCAATGTGGCTGTGTGTGTATGCGTAATTAGTTTAGTGTTTGCGTGTGTGTGGTTGATTAAGTTAGCTTTGTAAAATGTAATTTGAATTTGGAATAATGAAAAAGAAACTCAAACCACCACTGTAAGGTGGTGGCCGCCGCTGTGAGCCGCCATTGACCACAACTACCGAGGTGGGAGTGGGTGGTGCCCCACTAGCAAACCCTAATGGGCTTAGAGATCGGTTTTGGGCCTATTGGGCCATGTTTGGGTGGAAAACCCTAATTATGAGTATTTGGGCCTTGGACCTATTTGGACCCACTTTTGGGCCATTGGGATTGGATTGTGAATTAAGCCCAAACTATTCCATGCCATTTATCTAGTAGAATAAAGGACTTAATGGACTAAGTCCTTAATGGGCTAATTGAGAAAATACTAATATTTGAGAAATTATCAGGACACACACGAGAAATTCTTTAATAAGTGAAATATTAAATAATAATCATTGGCAGAAATTAATCTAAGCAATACTGGACTTAATGAATTAAGTCCTTAGTGGGTTAAGCCTTTAATGGGTTAAGTAAGAAAAACTTAACCCTAATAGTCATTTTATGTGAAACCCTAATGTCACACGGGCCTTGAGTTGGGCTTTTCAATTGGGTAATTGGTAATTTGGCCAATAATGGCCATCCAAGAATGATTATGGACTAGAATATTTAGTTGGGCTTTAGGGTAAGGCCCTAATGAAGGATTGGGCCCAATATGGAAAATTAGGCCATAAATGAGCCATAGTTTGGGCCTATAGAGTTGTATGATATTGGGCCCTTAGAATGGGACATGTTGGACTGGACTGGACAATTGGGCCTTAAGGGAAGCCCATGTAGAGGTTTGGGCCCAATTTAGAAAATTGGGCCATATGTTGGGCTTTGATCCTTAGTTGACTTTGGGCCTATGGATTGGACCTTGGGCTTGGGTAAGCCAAGCTTGGGGTAATGTAGTAATTATCCAAAGTATGTGATCATAGTTATGTAGTGGAACCCAATTATTAATTGGGTGTTATTTTGATGTTGAAAGAGCGGGAATCTGTCATCTAGCAGCTTGGGTCAAGTCTGCGGGACTTCAGCGGTGTGGGATTGGGTCAGCGGGACTTCAGAAGTGTGAGGTGAGTTTCCTTCCAGTAGGAACGGGTCTACGGCCACAATGCCGGCCCGTTTAGTTAGCAGTAGTTCCGGACCTCGGTCCGATGCAATAATTAGGATGCTTGATGTCTTTGTGATTCAAACATGTCTATGTGTTATGTGTTCTGGACTTCAGTCCGATGCAATATATGTGTTTATGCTAGTTGATATGTGTTTACACTATGCTATATTCAGCCAGTTCCGGACTTCGGTCCGATGCAGGGGACAAGGTCCCAGTCAGTTCCAGACTTCGGTCTGATGCAGTTAGTTCCGGACTTTGGTTCGATGCAGGGGACAAGGTCCCAGTCAGTTCCGGACTTTGGTCCAATGCAGTTTCCGGACTTCGGTCTGATGCAGTGGGCAAGGCCCAGTATGTGCTTTATATGTTATTGTATGGTATGTGGCAGTTTGGGGAGACTCACTAAGCTTCGTGCTTACAGTTTTCAGTTTTGGTTTCAGGTACTCAGTTTTCAAAAGAAGAGCTCGGGAAGATTGCAATACACACACCACCTGTTCAGCTTGGGATGTTTATACACAGATATTTTGACAACTGTTATGATATTTTGAGATACACAGTTTATGATCTATATATGATGTTTGATGACTATGGTTTTATTATTAAATTAAAATGAAATTTTTAGACTGTGTTCTTGGGACGTTACACTGATAAAACGAACAAGTGTTTTGAAATGATACATGTTTTGTTATATAATCGTTTAGACATGGTTGAAATGAATTAATACTTATGATTTTATTAATGTTTTAAAAAGAAATTTTTGGTCATGATTTTTGGGACGTTACAAGTTGGTATGAGAGCTATGGTTTGAGGGATTCGGGCACACTCTCGAGTGTGTCTGAACTCAAACTGAGGGCTTGTAAGGATATTTTCAAAGGAATATCGTTTTTATAAAAGAAATTTGAAAAGAAAAAGGATTTCAAAAAAAATAAGAACTTTTAAAAGAAAAAAGGGTGTGGTGCATGCAATCATCTGAGCTCAAGTAAGTTCTCCCAAATTACCCATACAAGTTTATGTTATGATATGACTATGTGATCAACATTCTAGATTTAGGGCTATGGATCTAGGAGGATAACCTGTTTAGGTTACGCCTAATTATATGAGCATAACACCGCATCCTAGTACAGATTCTTGATATATGAATATGATTGCTTATTATGTTGTGGTTAGATTTTCCTTTTGTCTGAATGCTCCTTGCTTTGTGCTTTGTGGGACTCTGAGTAATGGGAATTAGCCATTAGGTGAATACACCAAGTCACATGTGATCAGGGTTGAATAATCTCAGAGTGCTGGATTTGGCCCTATTGCACAGCTCTTGTTTGAGTCCAACCGTTGTAGGATGAGTCCCCTACTTGAAGGATTATCAGAGCCTCGTCACATGTGATGGTATTCAGGTAGTGGCTAGTTGGCATTATGAAGATGCCTTCAGTAGCTGAGGACTAGGTTCGGGTTGGAGGTTACCCTAGGGCAAGCCTAGGATGAGAGTAGTGTCGGGAGCAGTAGTAGTAGTAAGGGACTTGGGGGGGTCGAGGCAACTCTTGAGGAAAGTATGGATAGATGTAGAAGGTAGTGTGGGCCCGTACTACTAAAAGCAGAGGATCTGTACTCGATTCAAGAGGGGCCGAGATAAAACCAAGGAACTTGTAGTGCGTGTGTGATCCATCGGTAGTGATGTGTATTTTGATGGTCGTTGTGATTTGTTTTCAGCATGGTGACGTTGCGTCAGAGACCAATGGACGGGTCAGGTGTCGGAGAGGGATCAGGCTCAGGTTTAGGAACCGAGCAGCTCGAGGAGCGGATGAGAGAGTTTGTATCAGCCGATATTACGCGCAGTATCCTAGACCAAACTCATGTGATCTTTGGCACGGTCAAGGAGGGCATACTGGAGATTTTGGATGAGAGGCTGGGAGCCTTCCGCACTGAGATGATGTCCATGATGGGAGCGCGTACATTGACATTTCGTGAGTTTAGAGCTTGTGGAACTCTAGATTACCCTGGGGCTAGGGACCCCATTTCTAGCAGCAGGTGGTTGGCTGATATCGCCAACGCTTTCCGTTCTAGCCAGTTTCTCGAGGGGGACAAGGTTTGACTCGCCTCCTGTCTCCTGAAGGACATAGCACGGGATTGGTGGGAGGAGGTTGGTCATGATATTAGGGATGATGTCAGGTTGGACGCAATGAGATGGAGCGATTTAGCAGCCAGGTTCAAGGCCGAGTTTGCACCGGTGATTGAGGTGCAACAGTTATCCCGGGAGTTTCAGGATCTACGACAGACTACAGACACAGTGGCGAAAATCATCGCCAAGTTCAGGGAGAGGTTTCTTCTTGTTCCGCAGTATGTGGAGGACGAGGAAATGAAGAAGGCTCGGTACCACGAGATGTTGAGGAGCGATATCAGTCAGTTCGTGAGTCGGTCCAGCTGCAAGACACTGGAAGATATGATCGCCCAGGCTAGCGAAAGAGAGATTGATCTTGAGACAGAAAAAAAGAGGAAGCTAGCAAAGGTTCAGGTATCTATGGGATCGGGCAAAAGGCCCAAGGCATTAGATTCTAGATTGAGAGGTCCTCAAGCCTGGAGCCGCTGTGGCAAGTGTGGCAGGATGCACGAGGGTGCGCGTATGAGTGGCAGCAGTTGTGATTCTGATTGCTTCAAGTACGGCCGGATAGGTCGTTTTAGCAGGGATTGTACTACTACCACCACCCAGGGTTCAGGCTTGATTTGTTTCCACTGCAGTGAGAGGGGCCACAAGAAGGCCCAATGTCCAAGTTTGCTTTCAGCAGGACAAGTAATGGCAGCTGCCCCTGCAACCTTGAGGATCACCGATGGCCGTCAGGACCGGGCAGAGGCGCATGCAGCGAGGAGCAGGGCGTATCAGTTGGTTTCAAAGGAGGCATGAGCAGCCTGATGCATCAGGTGTGTATCTTTCATTTCTCTATCAGCTTATGTTATGATTTTATTGTTATGGTTTTGCATCGGTATTGGTAAATGTATTTCTGAATTTGTGGTCTGCTTGTGATTGAGTTATATGCCATCTGCATACCCTGGATTTTAGAATGGTACTTAGAGGTTGTTCCTTTTTAGAGCAGGTTACTAAGGATGCGGTAACTATAGCATGCATGAGCGAGACTCGGGAGTGTCTCTCTAGTTTTTAGGGAAGGCATCTTCTGAGTAGTGGTCGGTTAGATCACCGGCTATGATAATTGTGGGTGGACCCCAGAGTGGAAAAAATGATGATAGGGAGAACTGGGAACTCTCCCAAGCTGTGAGCTTTGAGGAGCTAGATGAATCGAAGTGGAGGAGTACGATCCCAGTGGTTAGGAGCTGAGGTAGGAGCACAACTTAGATGTGTTCGCATCCTTGCAGAGAAGGAAAGCAGCCGAGATAGCAGTTTGGATAGAGCAGTGGGGAGGTCGGGAGTTTGGGAAATATCCCCACATTGGGTCATGTATTCACAATAGTTGAGGATTGGTTTGGAAAACTAGGGTAGCGTTTTGCCTGGTAGCACGAAAGTTAAACATGATGTTAGACTGTGAAGCACTCGTTGATGGATATTTCAGCCTGGTAGCCAGCAGTTAGACAGTATGGGAAAGTGTTGTAAGACTACGAGATAGCCGTAGCATTCATTAGCAGTTTAGTTAAAGGAGTGTGGGTGAGGGCCCGTATCTCCTAGTTAGCAGAGTGTGGGCTGGGGCCTGTATCTCATAGTTGGCATGGTAAAAATCAGGAAAGGATAGCAAGCTGAGTTTAGGAGAGGAGTGGGCCTACATAGCCCTAGATAGGTGAGACCTGTGGGAGAGGCTGCACCGAAGTGTAGTTTGGGTGAGACCCATGAGCGAGGCTCGTGTACTCATAGCAGCATGTGGGACCTAGTAGAGACCTTAGCATCAAGGTAGGGGATCGAGGATCCCACATCTTCTAGAGCCAGAGTGGCTAGGTTGGTAGAGTAGTTCAGGTAGTCATAGTATCTTTAGAAGTCGCTGAGAATGACTGAGAGATTGTTTTTGTGTTCGGTAACTGGTGAGGGACCGGTATTTCGGGTTATGGTATATGAGTTAGGACCAGGGTGGTCCTGATTCATCTGGAAGGCGGATGAGAGTCAGCAGGATTTCAGGCAGGAGTAATGATAAGGGGAATTTATGCATAGAGAAGTGAGCCGATCAGGTGATGCTAAGTCACTCACGCTGGGTGGAGCCTACAACTTTGGTCCATAGTAAGTGAAATCATTTAGTAAGTAATGGTGTGATGGTCGGCATCGGGAGTTGCCGAGATTGTAGTTTCAACAGAAAGTCTATTCGTAATGGAGACAGGCAAGGATACTTATTGTGAATGGAAAGTTGCCTTGGGAAAGCCGTGTATCGCGTAGGGAAAAGGGGCAAACCCCTTGGATGTCCAACATAAGTTCTCGAGGAGTACCAGAGGGATTTTCGGTTTGATAAGAAGCATGTTCTCAGGATTGTTGGTGATGGAAGTGCCCTCAAGGTTATTATCACCAAGGATTTGCTTTGCGGAATGACCAGGCAGCTCTCCGAAGGGTGGTCCACCGAGGATTGGACTGGGAGGGCGAAGTGCGTATCGTGTAGGGAAGTTATAAGCGGATGGTAAGGAAGTTGTCCATGGCGGACTTCGAGGATGAAGTCCAGTTTAAGTGGGGGAGAGTTGTAACACCCCGAATTTAGAAGGTGAAGAAAGGAAAGGAAAAACCCCAAGTCAAGAGGTCTACTCGTCGAGTCCAGGGAGGAACTCGACGAGTAGGAGCGAGTTCCGTGTCGCGGATTAAGTGGCCGACTCGGCGAGTCGGGGGACTAACTCAGCGAGTCTGGACTGGGTTGGGAAACCCTAATTTCAGGACTTGGTGTCCTATTTAAGCATCATAATCTCATTCCCTCAGCCACATCTTCAGCCTCTAGACCCCAAACCCTCACCCACGAAACACTAGTGCACCTTGTGAGTGTTTAAGCCACCTTTGTGAGATTTGTGTTCTCTTGAAGATGAAGAAGGAGAAGGAAGAAGTTGGAGGTTCAAGAAGGAGGAAGTAGATCCAGAAGATACACTCCAATGGCAGCATTTCTTGGTAATCAAGTCTTCATCTTGGCTTTTGATTTAATAAATCTCTTTATTGTCCATTTTATGAAGATTTTGGTCCATGAATGGGTGCTTGTGGGATTTGGACATCCCCAAGCAAGATCCTTTTAGATCTGAGAGTATTATGGATAGTATAGGCATAAAGGTGGAAGCTTTATGCCATTATAACTCCCCATGCAAAGTTTATAAGGTTGTTTTGGCCTTTTGAGCAAAATGTCCATGCATGGATGTAAAGGCAGTAGTTTTGCATGTTATTCTGAACCTAGAAGGTTAAATTTGGGTCCTGGATGCTTTGTGCTCGACTGAAATCGTCTGAATAGATTTGCACATAGAGTGACTCGGAGAGTCACTTATAAGACTCGGCGAGTCAGGTCGTTTCTTTGCCCAAAACCCTTCTACTAGCCGGTATGAGTTGAGTTGGTTAGAAACTCAGCCAATCTGGGTTCATAGTGCACCTGAAGATCATCGTACTCGACGAGTTCAAGGATGAAATCGGCGAGTCCGAGGCAATCTCCCAATCCATGAAAACGGACTCGATGAGTTGTTCATAAAACTCGGCGAGTCGGTTGAAGACAGTCCCGATGTTATGTTGAAGGTGAACTCGTCGTGTTCTTGCTAGACTCGACGTGTAAAGTCGGGGGTTGTATCATTTTAAAAGAATAGGGACTCGACGAGTTGGTGAACCAACTCGGCGAGTCAATTCAACTGGATGTTGACTTTGACTAAGTTTGACCTGGTTTGACTTTTGAGGATATTGTGGTCTAAGTGTTAGTTTTTGGGTATTAATAGTGCGGGGAGTCGAAGGATTAGTAGTTCAGGAGTCGCCTGATAGCCGTCAGAAGTGTTCAGCTAGTCTTCAACAGTGCAAGGTGAGTCTCCTCACTGTTTGTATGGGTCTAAGGCACCAATGCCGGCCCATTATGTTTATGTTTATGTATAGTAGGAAGACCTGAGGGTTAGCCTGAGGCACTTATTGTTATATGTTCCGGGTTACGACCTGATGTCGGGTGAGGCCCGAGGAATGTTAGGATGCTAGAGGTCTTTTTGATTCTTGCATGTGTCGGTATGATAGGTTCCGGATCGAGGGTCCGATATCGGGGTAAGCCCGAGGTATGTTAGATTATAGTATGTCTCCAGACCGGGTCTGATGTCTGGGTATGCCCGAGGTATGTTAGATAATAGTATGTCTCTAGACCGGGGGTCCGATGTCGGGGAAATCCCGAGGGAGATTCTTATGTTGTATGTTAGATTATACTTTTGTCTCTGTGATACTTGTATGTGCCTGGTAGGGAGGTGAGTGTGGGCGAGGTTGCGTATCTCATCACTAGTTGAGTATGGATGGGGTTCCATATCTTGATATTAGCAGAGTAGGGGCAAGACTCATGATAGGAAGGATGTGAGTGTGGGCGAGGTCCCATATCTCGCTACTAGTAGAAGTATGGATGGGGTTCCACTACTTCACTAGCAAACCAGGGGCGGGGCCCAAGTTAGGCGAGGCCTTAGATCAGGGTACAGTTAGAGTATGTTTATGTATGTTCTAGTATGTTATTTGATTGTATGTATGCATGTAGGGAGCAAGGCCCAGAGACAGGCGGGGCCTAAGGGAGACAGATTTGTATACCGAGCGGGGCTTGATGATAGGTGGGACTTGATACTAGGCGGTGCCTGATGTCGGGCAAGGCCTGATGCAACGGGTGGGGTCCCAGTATGTGGTTATTGTTGGATTAGTGTCTAAGTCCATAACTATTTTGGTATGTACTTGACCCGATGGTGCATGGTCCTTTTGGGTTGCCTTCACCAAAGCAACTTGATTGGAGAAATAAATAAAGAGAGAGAGAGGTTATTATGATTTATTAATATGTTATAAGAATAATATATTAAAGGAGAAATCATATTTGTTTAATTAATATTGGTCAATAATTAATTAAGAATTAATTTTGTGATCAAGTGTAATTAATTAAACTAGAGGGGCTGAATTGTAATTATGTGATAGTTACAAAATAAGGTAAGAGTTATCTTATTATTAGGTTGGACGAATTTAAGGATATAGAGCCTTAGAATTCGAGTATGATAAGGATTCAAGGATTATCTTATGGGTTGCTTTGTGGATAAGCAACTAGATAAGGATAATGACTGAAACCCTATCTCTACACCTATATAAACACCCCTTGGCTCATGAATTCGAGTAACCCTTCCCAAGAGGTCCTAAGGACGAATTCCTACCTCCCTCCTCTCTCTTTATACCTTCTCCACTTGCTTATGGTGTTTGTAAGCCATTAGAGGAGTGACACTTGTGACTCTTAGCTTTCCAAGGTCAATTCAAGGAGGAATTGGATTGTTATTGCTATATAACAATCAAGGTATGTTCTTAAACCTAATTACATGTGAATTCCGATTTCCATATGCTAGAATTAGGGTTCAAAGTCTTGGATTCAAATTATGTACAATAGAGAAACCTAGATCCGAGCTTTAGGGTTTGTATGAGCACATAGGATGTCTTATGACCAAAACCCATCAGTGGTATCAGAGCCATGATTGGTTTCTATTGTATTGATGCATTGTAAGTTTGAAAAATTCGTTTCTTGTGGTTCTGCCTCCTGAACTCGGCGAGTACCACAGTGTACTCGGCGAGTAGGCCTCAACTCGGCGAGTACAGTGTGGTACTCGGCGAGTTCGAGCGTCAGACAGAGGTATATCCGGGATTTCTTGCTGTTTTTCCTTTGGGATAGTTACCTTATCATATTAGATCAATATAAATCCGATTTTATGATATATTTGACTATATTCTTGATCTAATTGAAGATATTTATCAATTAATAAGATAATTGTTTCCTTATGTGATAATTAATTAATTATTTTGACATAATTGGTAAATTGTTTTGCAAGAAATCATTAAATAAATCAAATATGGATAATTATGTAATTAAATGTTAATTTAGATTATTTGTTATTTGATCCTTGTGCTATGAAAAGTTTCATATTTTGCCCTTTAGGTTTTATAATTTAAATTTGAACCCAATAGTTTTGTAGTTTTGAAATTTAAATAGTTAAAACCCTAATGTTTTGGAAAAAGGTTTCAAAACTTGCCCTCAAGTTTTGGAATTTAAATTTTGATTAAATGGTTTAATTTTGATGCATATTTAAATTCTAAACCCTTATGGTTTGAAATGTTTCAAAACTTGCCCTCAAGTTTTGGAATTTAAAAGTTGATTAAAAGTTTAATTAGAAATGTTAAATTCTAAAACTCTAGTATTGTTCTGAAAAAGTTCAAATCACACCCTTATGGTTTTATTAATTAATTAAGGTGTATAATTAAAAGAAGTTTAATAAATCATAAAAGTTTAGGTTAACCATTTAATAGAATTAAAAGTGTAATTGTTAAAGTTAACCACATAGTATTTTAAAAGTTATAAAATACACCCTATACTATATATAACATTAAAAGTCTAACATTATATATATGTATAACTAAAAGTCAGTCTTACCGTTAGTAGGCCTCATTCACGAAGCTGGTCTATAAGGGGTGTTTAAGGAAATTGCCTATAAAATGGCGATTGAATGGGTATCCACTCTTACCCACCGCACTCTTAACTAGTGGAGGGTCGTTAGCCGAACGGGTAGGATAGGACGAAACCTTCCATTATAAGTATAATGAATTACTAAAGTAACTAAATGTTTTTCGAAATTCCCAATCTTAGTTACTTAGGCAAAAGTGAATTGATGCAATTCCATGAAATTACACTTTGTGCCCTTGCGAAGACGTTAGTGGAGCGTGTGTGGTTAACCGGCACACTAAATGGGTCTAAGCAAAGGTAGCAAAGGGTGACTCAATGTTCGTCATGGTTCGGTGGAGCGTGTGTGGTTTACCGGCACATCGAATAGGTGACTGTAACATGTGAGGGCACCATGTAAGTTTGCATGGTTATTCACACCCGCTTTGTGATCCTCGGCATCCCAGTCACAAACAAGAGGGGCATATCGAGATATAAACATGCCATTGAAAGTTCAATGTATCTCAAAGGATCTAGGAGTTTTCATAGATTTAAAACTTAAATTTCTTTTTCGTTTTTCATGGTGGAAATTAGTGAATCGTCATTCACTTACCTTCAAATATTCTGCAACTAGATTACGGCATCCCTTTTCTAGGTTGTAGAATATTGTGTTGGGTCCTAGCCTTAGTATCTCATTTGGGTGATTTACTAAGGACTCAATCTATCAACTAACTTGAATTCGTTTTCTCCCGTTTTGTAGATGTCAAAGTTTGACAACTATGGTCTTCTCAAATCCCGTGCAACAAGCATTCCACATGAAGATGATATTCCACGATTCGATCGAGGAACAAGAAATCATGCTTCACTTCCTCTACCTCCTCCAATTATTCTCCCTAACCCACAAGTTAAAAGGCTTGAAAAGTTCAAGATCACTCAAGCCCTTTAGGCAATTAAACATAAACAAGGAAAGTCCATGTGTGCACACGTCCTAGGGATGAAGTCACACATTGATAGGTTAAGAATGTTGGGATCCGTTGTCTGTGTGGAAATGGCTGTTAGTGAGTTCGTAAGAGAGTACTATATGATGAACTACGACGTGGCCCTTATAGATCTCACCTATATGCTTATTGCTGCTGAATCAGCAATGATTTGGCGCAATAGGAAAGCAAAGTTGATTGGTGAATCTGCCTTCGAGACCTCTATGGATATAGACAATGGCAACGAAAGACATGCTATGATCGAAAAGTTTGATCATAAGAGATAGGCGATGTCTGAAGTAGTTCCATGTGTTGTTCCAAAAGAGTCAATTTGCTTTTATTGCCAAGAGAAGGGGCATTGGAGACGAAGTTGCCCTATTTACCTAAGAGATCTAAGAGATGGGAGAGTCGAAACGTATGGCTCTAATTTAGGTAAAATCCATTGATTAACTCTTTTAAGCTCCTATTCTAGATTCTCAATACATAATGTGATAAGATTACAATTGATGTTTTGTAGAATCGAAGAAAAGAAAGGGAGCTTAAGGGAAGAAGTGAGCAAAATCTAACCGTAAAGGAATGGATTTCGATCGCATTTCTCGAAGATTAGATTCTTGAGCTACTACTTAGAGTTAGAATTAGATTGCTAAGAAAGATGTATTAGCATAAGTTTTTCAATGAGTTGCATTGTAAGGACAAATATTTCCGCAATAAAATAAATTTTGATTTTAAATTTTATTTATTTATCCTTACAACGGCGTGTATGAAAAAAATTGATGTTAAAATGTTTCTATTATTAGCAATAATGGATTTGGTTCTTATTATGGAAAGTCGAGAATTTACCAAATAGGGAGAGTTTCTCATCGCCCAAGTTTCAATTGGACAGAAACTTGGAATCATGCAACATGGATGCACGATGAATGAGAAATTTTGTATTTGGAAATTAGACAAATTCATTGACAAAGTGTCAAGTGAAGGACTAAGAGATTGAGCACACAATGTTGCGTGTTGATCAAGTCCACCATAAGAGTAATAATGATATTCGTCATGATTTACTAAAGGTTTAGTAAATATGATTATACTTACAAGATTAAGTGTAATTATGAATTGATTGAAAAGGTTTAAATCAATAGTAGAACGAATAACAAAAATCAAGTAGGCAGAGAGATAAAAGTTTCTCCATTCTAATAATTAAGGGAGAGTACCTTTTATGCTTTATGATAGGTCTTAATGATTAAGAACCATATCTCAATTGATCCTCTAAGTGAGTCTTAGTACAATTGTATGTCCAAGAAGAGGAATCAAGAATTGAAGAAATGGTTAAATCAATAAGTCAATCATACTTTGTTCCAATAACAAATCTTAAAGTTAAGATTGTGACATTGAGTGAAAGGTATTAAGAAGGTTTGTAACTTTCATTAAATGTGGAAAGTTGTGATGTCTTGGATAAGACAAAGACCAACTAGGACCAATTTATGAAGTGTTTTGATAAAAACTACACTAACTCTTGAATATTTGTTTGTCAAGAAATGTTTATTGACAAGAGAATCTTATATATCAAGGAGTCAGTGGGAGTCTTAATGGTCTTGAAAGGTTTCAAAAACAAATCAAATAAACCTTATCGATCATCACTAGCACACGAGTTGAGGTTTACAACCTATCGTAATGACATTATTTTGTTTCTGTGCCAATCCAATCGAGTTAATTATGCATGAGAGTTCTATGAGTTCTCATTTTGAACGCATAAAAGGGCAAAGCACCTTAATCAATGAAAGGTACATTGATAGGTAAGGGTGAGCTGCTTAACTACTTGGAAGACATGGTGGGCAGCTGTGCTACCATAAGGCAAGAAATCAAGATTAAGAAAGTTCGGTCCATATGAGTTTGAATTTGTCGTAAACCTTGGTTTTAACAAATTCACATGGATAGGAACAAATACACCGCTTTAAATCTAAGTGTTATAAGATTTTCTCCTTCATGAAAATGATTGTGAGGAAATGCTTTCACTAAGAAAGATTTTAAGAAGATAGTAATTGTAAAATTGCATTCTCGAATTCAATTATGGTTACGGTATCCCTTTCCATAATTTGAATTGAGAGGTTTGGCAATTAGTCTTAATTGTTTAGACACACATATGAACTATCGAAGGCAAAGGTGTATAAGTTCAAGAAGCCTTGATAAAAGATTATCAAAGCACTATGTATTAGAAACATGGACTTAAGAAATTCAATAGGTATTGTCTTTCTATAAGTTAAGATGTTTAAGAATACATGTCGAAGCTAGTGTGAGCATAAGTGTTATGTTTTATAACAATCATCAAGATAGTGGGAGCATAAAAGTTATGATTGTATGATTATTAAGGAAAGTATTGCAAGGTTGGCGATATTAATTATAGAAAACAAGAGTCATTCCTTGCAAAGTCGTAAGGATGGAATAGTTGTTTTGCTATAATTAAGGGAGAGAATATTATGCTTCATTTCAAATCTAAAGGCTTAGGTTGTGGAATGTTAATAAAATTTAGTCAAAGGTACATAGTGTGTTCTTAAAATTTCGATTATGATTACGGCATCCCTCTTCACAATTCGAATTTTGAGAACATAGCAAATAAAACATTATGCGTCATGTCCCATACGCTTCGGGTATAGGATCGATTGCAAATGCTTTAATGTTTGACCATTCTAAAATTTTTCAAATGTCGAGCTCATTTAGAGGGAAAAGGGACTAGAATTGGTTTTGACTAAAATAATTAAACAACTATCAAAGGACAATCCAAGTTCGACGAGGATTGGTCGCTTGTGAGTAGTTGGAAGAATAGTATTGGAAAATATGGAAATGTTTCCATATTGGATGGACCATATCGACATCATTACGAATAGATAAGATTCTATTAAGAATGAGTTGTCATATGGAACATATGGAAGTGTGTCCATATTGGGAATTGAATATTGAGAAATCTATGATTAGATTAGAAACTTCTATGCAAAAGGATGTTCAAAGAATGTACTTTGAGTGAGAGACATCACGTCTATGGAATTGTCTTGTAACAATCTTCGATAGAGGACTTTGTAATATCATTGGCAATAGTCTTTGTGACTTTGGTGCAGTGACATTACGAAAGGATAAGTTGCATAGAATGTTAGAGTCTAGCATATTCTATAAGTAACAAGAATTTGATATTCTTTAACTTATGAAAAACGGATTTGGAGTTGTGAAATGAGAAGGATTGGAAATGTGTCCAATGTAATCTATTTCACAAAGTAAGAACCATAGGTAAACATTGTGTGCATGCTGGGAGCATGAGACAAGTGTTAGAATTCAAGTAAGAAGTTGATTACCCGAAACGACAAATAATGAGTAATCAATATGGTGATAAATAAAAGGCGTTTTATTTATACTCAAAGGTTTGAGGCCATATGGGATTAGTATTATTCTTGTGTTTCAAATTTGCATGTTTTGACTTCCAGAATAATTGAGTTTATTAAGAATAATCGAATTATTCAAACGGGCCACAGTCATTCATACGTTGGAAGTAGGTATGAATAAAGACTGTCGTGAATTGGTGTGTGGATTGTCTAAAGAGCATTAGAAATAAGCAAATATTTGCTGCAACGTTCATGAGTGCTTATGAATATGAATTTGAGCATTGGATCAAACCCACGCTCACTTGGATCACTCCATGAATTGTATCACGAGTGATTGGTGAGACGATAACATCTTATATTCTTGAAACCAAGATGTGTGAGTTGTATCTTGCGAATCAGTTGCACATTGATAATATGTAAACGCACCAATAACTTGGTGTTATAAAACATATTGTTGTGTGTAATTCGGTGCTTGAGTGCAAGCGAGCATTGTATCAAAGTTTATCCATTCCTTATATTCAAAGTAGAATAGAAGCGATATCTTTGGGCCCCTCGATGGTTTAGTGATGACAAACGTAAATGCTCGGCCGGGCTAGGGCTAATTTGATTTGTTCAATTAGTCAGTCATCATAAATCAGAAATCGAGATATAGTACAAAGAGAATGATTTGAAATCATATCTCATACGATATCTAGAATGGAGGAATATATGATCCCTTATCTAAGGACGCGCGTATTTGATATGATCAGAGTTGACAGCAGCTTTGGAAAGCTACGATTGCAGATCGGGATCCGAAGTCATACGCATAATAGTTGTTAGACTTATCCAAGTGGGAGACTGTTGGATTAGTGTCTAAGTCCATAACTATTTTGGTATGTACTTGACCCGATGGTGCATGGTCCTTTTGGGTTGCCTTCACCAAAGCAAATTGATTGGAGAAATAAATAAAGAGAGAGAGGTTATTATGATTTATTAATATGTTATAAGAATAATATATTAAAGGAGAAATCATATTTGTTTAATTAATATTGGTCAATAATTAATTAAGAATTAATTTTGTGATCAAGTGTAATTAATTAAACTAGAGGGGCTGAATTGTAATTATGTGATAGTTACAAAATAAGGTAAGAGTTATCTTATTATTAGGTTGGATGAATTTAAGGATATAGAGCCTTAGAATTCGAGTATGATAAGGATTCAAGGATTATCTTATAGGTTGCTTTGTGGATAAGCAACTAGATAAGGATAATGACTGAAACCCTATCTCTACACCTATATAAACACCCCTTGGCTCATGAATTCGGGTAACCCTTCCCAAGAGGTCCTAAGGACGAATTCCTACCTCCCTCCTCTCTCTTTATACCTTCTCCACTTGCTTATGGTGTTTGTAAGCCATTAGAGGAGTGACACTTGTGACTCTCAGCTTTCCAAGGTCAATTCAAGGAGGAATTGGATTGTTATTGCTATATAACAATCAAGGTATGTTCTTAAACCTAATTACATGTGAATTCCGATTTCCATATGCTAGAATTAGGGTTCAAAGTCTTGGATTCAAAGTATGTACAATAGAGAAACCTAGATCCGAGCTTTAGGGTTTGTATGAGCACATAGGATGTCTTATGACCAAAACCCATCAGTTATGTGTTCATGGATATGCGTATATGGTATGTGGTAGTTTAGGGAACTCACTAAGCTTTGTGCTTACGGTTTTCAGTTTTGGTTTCAGGTACTTCCGGTAGCGGTGGGAAGAGCTCGGGGTGATCGCATGGCACACACACACCAAAGGACTTTTAGCATGGGATATTACTCTGATAAAACGAGCAAGTGTTTTGAAATGATACTCTGTTTTGTTAAATAATCCTTTAGACATTGTAGAAATGAATTAATACTTATGGTTTTATTAATGTTTTAAAAAGAAATTTTTGGTCATGATTTTTGGGACGTTACAAAGCATGTTCTGAAAAACCATTAATATTGGACTCACGACGTGAATAATAAGTATTCACGACGTGAGAACTGGGCAGTCAGAAAGTGATCCTGCCTTCATTTATTGTCTTTAACGAAATGTCTTAATTGAATAAGACCCTTCTAATGCAACAATTTATGACTCTTCTCTAACTCTATTCTCTCTCTTGACTCACCCGACACTTATTTAAAATTGTGGGTCTCGACTATAAACTCTAAACGACGCTTGATTAGAAGTAAACGCTCTCATTTCGACTTTCCTTCCCTTGACTCCTTTAGCAAATCTGGAAATTAACTACCAAAAGAAATAGAAAAGTAACATAATAGCTTAAAGAGTCTTACAAACCAAATCAAATTTCAAAAACAAAAGAAAAAACAAATCAATTAAAAACTAAAAACTAAACAAAATAAAGCGAGCAATCATCATCTTCATCTCTTTGAGCTCCACTCGTTCCCGCTCCATCTCCTCCCTAAATTTGATACTCACTCCACCTAGGCAAATTGGGTAATGATACCCCACATGAGGAGGTTGCTCAACATGCAAGTGTTGCACCAAATTCTCCACGGTCCCACCTGTGACAACCCGAAATTTCCATTCTGAACAAACCAATTGAAGCCAATAGAAGTAGAACAGTTGCAGTGAAAACTCAGATTTCGAGTATAAGTTTGGCAGTTTTCAGGATTTTACACTTAAGGAGATATTAGGAGAGTGGATGCACTAGGGTTTTGTGCAACACTGTTATTCCAATACTCTAGGACATTAGAGTTCGTTCCAGGAATAAAAATATTTTCTGCCAAAAATATCTCAGGACTATAAATAGAATTCTGAACCAAATTGGTTCATTTGTTGAATTCCATTTAGAGAAAAGTCAAAATTCTCTCTCACGGATCTTCGGGTTTTTATCCCAAATCATGATTACCTCTTTCTAGTAATGTTAGAAAGCTTTATATGTGTTTATAACATGATTTAGAAGGCTAAATAACTAGATCTAGGAGTTTACTCCCCAAGGTGTTCTTGGGCGGTAAACTCCCGAAACAAAGCCGAGACCGACCCTTGCATTATGCAACTGCCTTAGACTCATATGTATGTGTGTTAGGGACAAGAAAACAACCAAGAATCACCCAAGTTTGGGAGTTCACGGCCCAAGAGTTTCTTAGGCCGTAAACTCCCTTTTCTAACTCAAAATGGTGTTTTAAGGCACCTAAAGCTTTAAGACTTTTATCAAGACTAGTTCCCATTTAATCTAAGGCCTTAAGCACATCCAAATCACTTATCAAAGTGACTTTACGGCCAAGACTTTGTTCTTGGGTCGTAAACATGAAAGAATGGAACCAAAGTGTGCCTAATGTCTTCATATGCTTGGAATAAAAGCCTAGAACATATACCACCTATGCTTGAGACTTGAAAACAACAAGAACACCATTCCAAGGGAGTTTACGGCCGTAAACTCCAAAGGAAATGGCCTTAGGGCCGTAAACTCCTAAATGGAGTGTTTCTAGACCTTAAACCCTTTCAAGAATTGAACCACCAAGTTGGAATAATTCTAGGAATCCTTTGGAACCTCAAAACACCCATGGTTGGGAGTTTACCGCCACAAACTCAAGAGTTTACAACCGTAAACTCCATGTGTGTTAGTATATGAGGAGTAAACTCATATATGGGGTCCTTTGGAACCCTAAACACAAGTACCTTGTCCCACAATAGCATAGATGCAATCCTTAGGGCTTAAAACACTTATATAAAGTGTTTATTATGTCTAGGATGTCTTAACATTATCAGTTAGTGATTTAAGACTGATTGAGTGCATATATGTGTGATTATATGTTCATTAGGATTGTAGTATGTGTACAAGTCCTCGATTGAAACCTAGCAATCCTATACCGTTCAGTTCATCCCAATCACCAACTACAAGTGAGTTCATACCCCTAATCAATGTTTTAAATGATTTAAATGCTTTAATGGGGGGGGGGGGGGGGGAATACAAGTAGAAACAAACATGTTATTGAATCACTGATATGTATTTTATAACTGTGTGTCATTTAACAGATTTCACATGCTACAAAATGTGATGCATGAAATGGTTTAAAATCTTAAAAACACATTGTTATCAAATGTTTTACCTTTGAAATGTTTATTAAAATGACGTCAAGTCATTGTTAATTATTGTTCAAAATCCATAAGATGTCTTACAAACCATTTTACATTCTTGAACTAAACTATGCATATACACTATATTTCTTATATATGTATTGACGTTATAGTTTACATCTTTCATTTAGTTTCTCACACCCTTGAGTAGTAACAGTGTATAAACCTACTTGAACAACTAATTACCTTTCAGTAAATTATCATAGGGATAATCTGGAGATATCAAACATTATTCCTATTACAAGGAATCACACAAGAGTCAGTTCATTCATGAGTGTTTACTTGTACATTACCTGATACATGAGTACCTTTGCATATGCTTACATGATACATGAATACGCTTACAAGAACACATTACATGAGTACCTTTACGTAATTACGATTACCTGTGTATACTTACGTGAATACTTGAAACTCGATTCGTACGATGATTTATTAGTACCTTCAGTAAACCATTCCAGCCCATCCCAGTTCAATGGGAGTCAGTTACCGGACTAACCATTCCTGGAACCTATTGTTCGCTACAGAGATTAATTGGACAATCTTCGGATGTTCATAAGGTTATCTATTTCGCTTATAGCAATGTAGAGTCAGTTACGGGACTAACCATTCCTAGAACCTACTGTTCGCCACAGAGGTTAATTGGACAATCTTCGGATGTTCATTGGGTTGTTATTACATATATTAGGAGACAGTTATGGGACTAACCATTCTTGGAACCTACCGTTAGCTACAGAGGTTAATTGAACAATCTTCGGATGTTCATTAGGTTATTTACTTAGACTACATCGATGTAAAGTCAGTTACGGGACTAACCACTCCTGGAACCTACTGTTCGCCACAGAGGTTAATTGAACAATCTTCGGATGTTCATTAGGTTATATCTTTCGCTTCAGCGATGTTGTGTTATCCCTGGTAACCCAAGGGTAATACTTTCATGGTTATATTTTCCTAGTTACTTTATTTTGTGATATATTCACATAAGCGATGAGTTAGACTAGTTATTGTTTGTAATAGTCAAAAAGAAGGAAAAACTATCATTTTACTTACAAAACATTCGGGTCTTGGTAGAAGACTACATCTCAAACTTGTAGGAAATAAGGGATTTTCTAGGATTTTCATACTTACATCAACATTTTCATTTAAAGGTTTACATGGCCTTCATGACAGATTTTCATAAGCAAGACAATGACACTTAAATACTTATGAATTCACCAGCTTTAAAGCTGATACTCTCTATCAAAATAACTTGTATTCTCAGGTCAATAGTAGACAGGTACGATGGCCAGGTTTTGGAGAAGACGGAGCAGACAAGTCTCGTCTTTTATTTTGATTGTATATTTTTGGTGTCTTACTACAATGAAAGAACACACATGTATTAACACTTTACTTATAATGCAATGGATGATGTTGTTGCTTGTTTATTATATTACACTGTTGTGATACTGTACATGACGTCCTCCACCCCTGAACGTTTCCGCCGTTCGTAGTTTTGGGGTGTGACACCACCAATCCAATTCACACTTAACGATAATTGATCAAAGTAACCCAACGTGTCTCCCCCAAAGTTGGGTCCTCCCACGGGTGCATTCTGGTGCACCGGTTGTTCTCTCTCGCCTCTTCGTCTCACATTTCTCCTTCCTCTTGGCCTCGGTTGTGGCTTTTGCTCGGGTTGGTCACTCGGTTGCTCATTACCATCATCATCAGAATTCATAACCCTCCAATGTGTCCCATAGTTGGTCACCACCTTCATTGTTTCCAAATATCCCAATGAAAGTTCATTCCCTTCCATACAAGTCAAGGATCTTGTGATGTCGGGAACTATAACACGTAGGACCGGGGCAAATGGGTAATAAAATGGCCTCCACAAATAGGGCTCCCAGGGCGGGAACTCGCAGCATAATCCGCCAAGTAGCGGGCCAAAAAGTATGGGATGTTACAACACATTCCCGGCTGCAAAATAGACCATAAAAAGAAAACATTAATCTTTGTAAGCTTGTCTCCATGGCACCTATGATGGATAGAAAAAGTGATGAGTCTGTGAATGAGACGGTGAATTGGCGACTTGATATTGCTTTCCGGTGACACCCCATATGCAATGTTACTCCAGAACTCGAGACCTGATGCCCCATTCTCGTATCCATGGGCAGCCTCCCTAAAAAACATAACAAACTCATGAGCCATGGCCTCATGGGTCTCATACAACCCCATCCTCCAAGAAAACCCAACCAAACTACATTCTCGGTTTCTCCACCTAGACGGAAAACCAAGGCTTGTTGGTAGGTTGGGTCCTGGACATTCTCATAGAATACCACAGTCGAAAAGAACTCCACACGTAACTCCTTGTACACCCTTTCCAGGATAGAAAACAAATTATACCACACTTTGCATGTAAAAGAAAATCCGTTCCCCAAAAATAACTTTGTAAGAAGTGGGTTTAACCAATCAACCAATCCAACCTCCCTCAACCTTTGCCAATTAATTGTGGGTGCAACAACAATTTCCCGGTTGTACAACCATCCCTAACCGGTTGTTGCAACGAGTGAAAACATCCCACGATAAGGTTGTTGGAAAAACATAAAACGGGTGCAAACTAGCCACCCTTATTGGAGCCTCGCGTCTAGGATCCATTTCTACAAAACAAGAAACATCAAAAACCAAACAAGAAAAATCCAACAGATTAAACAAAAAACTGGTCTGATGGTACCCAGGATTCACATCGTGAATTCCTTAAGATTCATGTCGTGAGTTCGCTAGCGAAAGTCAACAATGGTCAAGGCAATGTACGAAGCGGACAAAAATAATGGATGGGGTTTTATACTAGAACAATTATAAACACATATCCAGTAACATGCAATAGCTATAACATGAATTCCATGGAAAATTTCAACAATGCAATAAACACCAAATCCTAGCTCTAAATTCAACTATTAAAGCCAAATTATCTATTAAAAACAAGAAATGAATACCTTATGTGGGAGTTTACGTAAGCAAAAGTGGAAGATGAAGTGTAGTACGGCTGAAATCGGAATGGGGGACTAGGAAAAAAACACCTACACTTCATGAGGAATAAAGAAGTGGTTAGGTCAAAAGGTATCTGACCTTTAACTATGGTCATGTGATCCTTTCTAAATTCACGTCGTGAATTCTTATGATTAACGTCGTGAGAAATCTTGGGCTGAGCGGTTGGGTCATTCAATTAAATAATAAGTGGGTTGGGATGTATTGGGCTAATGAATAAGGAGCCCGTAAATCCTCCTGTACTCACGTCGTGAATCGTATAGACTCACGTCGTCAAGTCTGTCTGAGCATATAATTTTTTAAAAACTCCATAATTTTTATTAACTATATTTCTTAATTTATTACAACTTAATTTTAGGGACCCCATACTTAGTGTTCTATCATGCACAAAATGATTTAGACGATACAATTGATTTTCCTAAAAATGCAAAAACTAAAAGAAAAAGAAAAGAAAATTCAAACCGAACTCAGGTTGCCTCCCAATAAGCGCTTCTTTTTTATGGAGTCATGAGTTGGACTCTGTGCCTCCCTATGTTGAGTTGTCAGAGGAGTCCATCACTACCTAAATCTTCTGATCTTTCCATTGTCTATTGTAAGCTTGGACGCATCGAATGTACGCCTTCTTTAAGTTCTCCTTTTTAGCTTTTTTCTCGTCTTCATCAAGCTTCCTTTTGATCCCTTTAGTCTCTAATTTTTCTTCATTCTTCAACTCCATAGGAATATTTTCTTCCATCACCATAGGAATCTTTTTTTCTCGATATTTCATCGCTTTCCTTACTTACCCAAGAAGTTGGATTTGTGTATGCAATGATTTCAACTAAAAATGGGACAGATACTCTCAGTTTTGCTCGTTTAACTTGTTGAATTGTTTCGATTTCTTCCTCCATGAGCTTCTCTAATTCTTCAAGTTCATTCTCTTCATCTATATTGAAAGCCTCTCCTTGAGCATCACTCCCTTGGAAACCATCTTCTATTCCAAAAGTTTCCTTTTCATCTCCTATCCTCAAAGTGAGCTTGGAATCATAAATATCAACCAAGGCACCAGCAGTATTAACTAATGCGCGACCAAGAATAATGGGGACATTGGGATCTTCTTTCATATCCATAATCACAAAATCAATTGGGAAAACGAATTTCCCAATTTTTAATAATATGTCTTCTATAATGCCCCTTGGTTGTGTCACTGAACAGTTTGTCATGTGAATTGTCATATTGGTAGCCTTCATCTTCTGAATATTAAGCTTTTTGTAAAATTAGTAAGGCATCAAATTTATGCTAGACCCAGAATCGGCTAAAGCATAAGTCTTAAGATTGTTCCCAAACTCACATGGAAGAGTGAGGCGTCCAGGATGTCCATCTTCTTTGGTAACTCCCCCAACACTACCCTTAAACTTTTCTCACTTAAAACCACCTTGGAATTTTTCTTCAGTTGTTGACGAGTATCCATTAAATCTTGTAGGAACTTTGCATACTCGGTAATTTTAGCTAACATCTCAACAAAAGGAGTATTTATAGGAATGCCCTTTATGTGCTTTATGAATTCCAAATGATCCCTTCCAGTGAACTAAGATTAGCTCGAGACGGAAACAGTAAAGACAGACGATAAGCTGGAACATTTTCTGAAGTTTTCTGTTTAGACTGATCCCATGTCGTGAGCATATCGGGCTCATGTCGTGAATCTAGTATTTCAGGAGAACTTTTATTTTCGATCTTTAACTTCTTCGGTTCTGGTTCAGGCTGCCTTGGCTCCACTTCTAATGCTTCTAGGAACTCAGAGATGGCCTCTTCTTTAGTCTAAATCATCATAACATGGGATTGAGCATTCTTTTCTGGAAATTGAGAGGATAATTTGTTGCTCACCAAAGTAGTTAGCTCACCAACTTGGACTTCGAGATTATGGATCAATGCTTGATGATTTATTAATGAAGCTTGTTGTTCAATCATCAGTGTTTGATGTTCTTTCATCATTTCCATGTGTTCCTTTAGCACTACATCGGTATCACCATGCCTTTTCTCGGAAACTTCCATAAATCGGGTCAAAATGTTTTCCAAATCTACTTTCTTCTCGGCTGGTGGTTGCTCTTCTTGGTAGAAGCCTCAGTCTGTCTGCTTATATTTCTCTTCCTTTTGTTTCTTGTATTCATCATATGGTAGCCACTCCTTCTTTGGTTTTCTCCAATCTTCATCTGCCGTTTTGAGTTTAGCTATCTTGGAAGGTGGGAAAAATGATCCAAAGACTGTTCATGCATTTAGGCCCAAGTAGTGATTGCATCGGGTGGTAGTGCCTTTAGCCAATCTTTAGCAGCTCCTTTAAAAGTGACTGGTAGTATTCTTAGTAAGACTGTCTCTCAGTGTAGCGAGGATGTGTCCTTTCAGTTCGAATGAGGCAGTTGCAGGAATTGCAGGTTGTATTAGGCCAGGACCAGCATTATCACTAATTCGATTTTTGTAAGCTCCCATGGACATATCCGCAATATCCGCCATTTCTTTATCAGACTCGTTTCGGATTCACTTCTATGTAATGCAAATTCGGGCTCGGTATCGTATTCGGTATCCTTTAGGTTTGGATCTTGATCAAAGCTTTCTATCTTGCTTTTGTCCTTTGATGATCTACTCGACTCTCCTACTTTCTTTCCCGACTTCCTTCCAAGGACTGATTTTAGGTCTTTGAAAGATGGCTTTTTTGGTGTTTCGCTCACTCCCGCGTTCTTATCCGTCTTCTTGTGAAGAGCTGACTCTGGATCTTCAAGTGGTGGCACCAAAGGTGTGTTAGAGCCTCTGGTCATGAACTTCTGCAAAATAAAAACGTAAAACTAAACTAAAACAGAAAAACAAGAAAAATGGACATTACTAGGTTCACGTGGTGAGCCAATAAAGCTCACGTCGTGAAATCAATACTAAAAAATCTAAGTTGAAAAAGTAACTTTTTGCAGGTTTTACCGGATCGACCAACCTAAAGCAAATAAATAAACAATCAAATAATTCGTTCCTCGGCAACGGCGCCAAAAAATGATGTGTGCAAATAGCTACACCTAATTTTATATTTATAACCTAACTAACTTAACTAACTAAATTGCACCTAGGCAATGTACCTAGTCAAATTATAGAATAGTCGGGTAAGTCGAGTGTCGATTACAGGGAACGGTTTTGACTAATTCATCTATCTACTACTAAATTAACCTAATTACTAGCAAGATATGAGATTTGTATAATTTTGCAAGTTTAGATAAACTTAATTCTTTAACACAAATTCAATCAGTAAACAAAACACTTATGTTAGTTCGAATCCACTTTCCCTCAATGGTTTATAAATTAGCTATGACAATTACTGTAGGTTACCAATTAAGATAGTATTAGCAATTTAGTTCTAAATCTACTAACATTAATTAGTTCATGTAAATCAAAGTATGTTCACACTTCAGTTAACACAGAATCAATTATTTAATGGAGTGGAGCTATGTAAGATTGATTAACAAAACACAATTATATTCATAATTTGAGTTCTCTAGCACAGCCTAATTCAATAATTAATTGCTTAACTAAGATTGGTTTCATCCTATCTCTAATAATTTAATATTCACTAAATTACTAAGCATTATAATTCATGCAAATTAATGGTCATCAACTACACAGAATAAGAAATCAAAGCAATCAAATACTAAATAAAACATGCTAGGTTCAATCAATCCAACACGAGTCTTAACCAACAAGTAAATCAAATCTAAAGTATTACACCATGAGTTCCAGCTTCATCTAGCTAACAGAAGCAGCTAGATTTAGCTGGACATACTAGCTAACAAACACAAATAACTCATATTCAAAAACATGTTTAAAGTGTACCAAATTCTTAAACTAATATGAACTTCTCCTCTCCTTAGATGCTAATAGCCAATTCCAGAACTTTTCTCCTTCTGAAAATCATCTCCAGGAACCCTCAAGGCAGCCAAAAAGTCTCCCAGATCTTAATGAGCAAGAGTATATATAGTTTCTGATTTTTCCTAACTCACATCGTGAATATATAAGTCTCATGACGTGAATAGTAGATTTATGTGATGACTAAGGACTCTTCTTTGCAATGTCTATCTTCTGGAAGATTCGTGTTCACGCCGTGAATCTATAAGCCTCACGATGTGAAGTCAGCAGATCACGTAAGCTTCTTTCTTCTTTTATTCTCCAAGCCTCCAAAGTTCCATTTTTGTCATTTTTAGTCCTTTTCTCAAAAATGCTTCTACTTGGATGCAAAGAACAATGTATCCTCATAAGTACCATTATTCAATGCAAATATCCAAAATATTAATAAAAATATAAGTAAATATTGCCTAAAAATATGTATAAATATGGTCATATCACATACAAACATACCACACATACTACCAGCATACTTCCTAACTCATACCAACTATCATGCCAAATAATACAATTTTAGCTAGGACACTACATATCAAGAAATGGGTCGGCCATGGTGCCTTAGACAAATTGGTATGGTGATGAGACTCACCTCTGTCCGAAGAATCCGAAAACTGCTCTCCTAACTGCTCGTAACCTCCTGTGCTGAACAATAAGGTTAATCCATGTTAGGACATCATATAATCAAAAGGGAAACCCAATCCCCAAATCGTTCCAAAAAGGCCCAAATATCCTTTCTTTGATAATGGGCCCAATGTCCATGTCCAAAAATCATTAATAGGCCTCTTGGCCCAATAAGGCCCTACCATAACATCAATGGCCCAAAACAGATAAGATGGTCCACTATTCCCAAAAAGCAGCAAGATTCAATAACCAAATGAGGCCCAACAGCTCAAGGCCCAAAAAAGACTCAAGCCCATCTGTGATGCGTACGCTTAGCGTAACACCACGGTACGTGCATCGTACTAGGGCTCTAAGACGTACGCGCAACGTACGCTAGGTTACGCCCAGCGTAATAACTGATTAAGCATGTTCTCCATTAAGTGCTTAATACTCGATTCCCTTACGTCCAAAAGTCAGATCTAAGCTTATTAAGACGACCTAAGGTATAAATTTGGCAACTTTATGCTTTTGCATGAATCATATGTTCCCAACACCCCCATTAACACCTTTATAAGGTTCTTAACCCATGCATGAGGTCAAAACACCCACCAAGACTCCATTTTTATGTTGCAAAAGGACCAAGGGACCTCAGATATGTTATTTCCATCCTTTGGATTTGCTTAACTCACAAGAGGAGGTCCAAAATCAACCAAAGGGACAAAACTAGAAAACCCTAGTTAGATATAGTGATTTAAGTGGAAAGGTGCAAGCTTTATACCTCTAGAAGCTTCAAGGTCGACTATATGTAGATTCTTGAAGCCAAATGACACTATAAGCTTCCTTGAGAACTTCTTCTTCTTGGATGAACACTAAAAGGACCACAAATGCACTCTTAAAGCTCAAAATGCACTCACAAATGATATTAGGGTTTTCATAGGCGTTTGAAGGTGAAGGAGGCTGTTAAGGGTGAGGCTTAAAAGAGTTAAGGGTGTTTATATAGGTCTCAAGTCCGGATTTTAGGGTTTGAAAATCCGGTACGTACGCCCAGCGTACGTGCTGCCCCTCCGCGATCCTCCTTGCCAAGTACGCTAAGAGTACTCATAAGTACGCCCAACGTACTTAAGGTTCTCATAATTTATATTTGAAATACTTCAAGGGCTACAAGTTCATACCTGATTTGGAGTGTTACATATCTACAAAAATATATTACAAAATTAATAAATAACCATAGATAAATTAAAAATAAATGAATAATAAATTGTTATTCGGTTTCTTTGGACTATTCGGTTCATATTTTATAAACCAAAATTAATCCAAAATCCAAAATAATAATTCGGTTTTGTTGAAAACAAATCCAAATATCCGAACCAAATAGTCCAATCCAAATTGTCCAATTCGAGAATTCGGTTTTATCCAAATATCGAACAACCCTACTCACAGGGCCTACAACCTATATGAACTGCTCTACAAGCCTTTTCCACAACCGGACCACCTCGCACGGCCTACAGCCTATTCGGACTGCTCCACGGGCCGCCGGCCTGACTGGACCACCTCACAGGGCCTACAGCCTATTCGGTTGTCCCCGGGTGTCTTGGCCTACGGCACAAAGCAAGACCGCCTCAACCCAACACAACATGTCAACATATGCAACAAATAAACATAAAAACAGAGCCAAAAAATACAGATAATCACATGGATCTACTGAACAGTTACAACTATCATATCACTATCCTGACCAGGACAAATAATCTAGTGGGCCAGCATTGGTGCCTTCGACCCACGGGTACAGTGACGAAAACTCACCTCTCAGTCTGAATGCAAGTTGAATAAATCTCAGTCCCGAAAATCGGCTCAACGATCACCTAACCAAAATCAAGGACCCGATCTCAGTTAATCAGCTCAAAATACCTAAAATACCCCTAGGTTAACTTGGTTAAAACTCTAGTCAAAGGTCAAGGTCAATGAGTCAACTCGGACCACCCAGCTAAGTATGTGGGGCGTACTCAGCTCCTACGCTAGGTGTACTCTGGATTTGACTGGAGTCGAGCGTTTGACCCCATACACGCGACGTACACTGGGTTACGCACGGCGTACGCACACATTACTTTTTCCTCAATAAGAGCTTAATGTATTAAGCTCTCACGTCCCAATTTCAGATCCAAGGCCAAAATACCACTAAGAGTCATAAAGTTTCCAACTTTATGACAAGTTGGCCTTTAGCATGGATGATTAATTTCCGTAATTACCTTCTAGATTCTGGGAGTTACACATAACCTCTCTCAGTACTTCATCTGTTAAACTCAAACATATGGTATTGTGTGCCTTTGTTATAATATCTACCTTCTTTTCAGCTTCCATGTCTTTAGGTAGGTTCACTTCTCCTTCTAACGTAGCTACACAACCTTGTTGAGCCAAGAGTGCCTTCATATTCACCTTACACAAAAGTGAAGTCATTTGAACCATTGAATTTCTCCAAATCAAACTTATAGGTTGACTTCTTCAGTCAACAGAACATAAACTGCAACTTTGATACCACTTTTTAGGAAGTAAAACTGATAAAATATGAAATCACAAGCACACAAAGAAACAATATTTACGTGGTTCAGTCAACGTGACCTATGTCTACAGGCAAAATGGGAGCATTCTTTATTCACGAGTTCTTAAATAGAGGTCATAAGTACAATTTCATAGAGATACGCCCATTCACTAGAATTCAAGATACAAACACATGACTAGCAAGCATACCTATTTATAGACTAGGGATCAGACCTAAAACCCTAATGGGCCAAGCCCATAAATCCATAGGCCCATGAAAGGTGTCATGTAACGCTCAGTTCCTGGTATGTATTTTAATAATAATTGTTCATTTTTGCAAAGGGACTTGACGAGTTGGAGGCCCCAAACTCGTCGAATAGAAACAGATTTTTGGGACATGGGACTTGAAATCTACTCGAC
This sequence comes from Lactuca sativa, assembly GCF_002870075.4. NCBI lineage: Eukaryota > Viridiplantae > Streptophyta > Magnoliopsida > Asterales > Asteraceae > Lactuca > Lactuca sativa. Next base: position 206,155,323 of record NC_056631.2, on the reverse strand, counting down.
GAGTTCAAAAGCCTCAACTCGACAAGTAGGGCTACCAGAGTGAAACCCTAATTTTTAGGTTTTCCACCCTATTTAAGGACCTTTACACTTCATTGTGGCCTCCCTCAAAGCCTCCCTTAGTCCAGAAAACCCTAAATCGAGATCTTGAGCTTTGTGAGTGTGTATGAGTGAAAAAGGAGTGATTCCTTGGTGTTTTCTTGAAGGAGTGAAAGCTAGAAGAGCTTGGTTGAAGGAAGGAGCTTTGGACCTAGAAGAAAAACTTCATTTCCAACTCATTTGAGGTATAAAGTCTATACCTTGTCTATTTGTGTACTAGATCTCTTCATGGGGTAGTTTAGGGCCATATGGAACATAATATGGAACCATTCATGGATGAGAGCATGTTTTGGGGCAATAACTTCAGATCCAGAGTCTTTGAGGGACACTATGGCATAAATGTGCCAACTTTATGGCCATAGGAGTCTCATGCATCATATGAACCACTTCTTAGGGATTTTTGGGCTAAATAACCCATGCACGAATGTAAAGTTTGTAACTTTACGTCTTATATCAACCCTATGAGGCTAGATCTATGTTTTAGATGCATTAAGCCCGACCAAAATCGACTGGATAGATTAAGACTTTGGGGGACAGGACGATTCGTTCATACGACTCGGCGAGTTAGGTCGTGGTCCCCCAAACTTTTCTAATACTAAGGAAACTCGTTGAGTCTAGAAGATGACTTAGCGAGTTGGACAGGTTTATGGACTTGAATATTAGAGAACTTGACGAGTTCAAGGATGAACTCGACGAGTTAAGAGCAAAAAGGTCCTAACTGATATGAAGAGGAACTCAACGAGTTCAAGGATGAACTCGACGAGTTGCGAGTGAAATGCCCCAATTTGTATGAAGAGGAACTCGACGAGTTCATGAAAGAACTCGACGAGTAGGATCAAAATTTCGGGGTTTTATGGTTTATGGAACTCGACGAGTTAATGGACCTGATAGGTTTTGGGTAAAACAAATAAACTAGAAAAAACAATTCCTAAGTTCACATGCAACCTACTTTGGATGTATGTTTTAACTATTGGAAATATAACTTTGAATAGCAAAATAAGAACCCTAAGGAGAGAGGCTATTTTCGAAAATAAAAAATTAGGGTTTTAAAGTTACATACCTTTCAATTGTTGTAGTAAACAATTGGTAATCCTTTTGATCTTGATATTCTTGGAAGCTTAGCACCACAAATGCAATGCCTCTAATGGAATCACACCCCAGAGCTAGCAAGAAGGAAACTTATGAGGAGAGAGGCTAGGGTATGTAATTTTTGGCCTAGGGTTTCTTCAAGAGAAGGAGTTGCCGATTTTGGGAGCCAGAGGCCTCCTTATATAGTTGAGGTATCTAGGGTTTAAGGAAAACCCTAATGTTCCTTTGCTTAGAGCCTAATCTTATCCAAAGGCCTTATCCAAGCCCCTTGGATGAAATCATTACGGTTTCCCCTATAGATTTCGTCCACCCCTTCCAAGGAGGTTATGGAACCTTCCACTCAACTATTCGATAATTACAAACTAGTCCATGTACTTTATAATTAATACAATTAACCCCAAAATCAATTCCAATTAATTTCTAGCTAACTATTAATTAAACATTATGATTTCTAATTAATATATTAATCTTTTAACATATTAATAAATCATTTATATTAATTCATTAATCTTATAATAAATCAGTATCTCTCCTTTCATAATTTCCTTGTTCAGTTGCTAGGTTTGAGGGCAACCCAAAAGGACTGTGCTACTATCAATTCAAGTACATACCAATTATAGTTATGGGCTTAGACACCTAATCCAACAGGACCAACTCGACGAGTTGAGTCAACCAGGATGTTGACTTCGACTTTCACCATTGACTAGAGTTGACCCTTAAAAGGGTTATTAGTATGAAAGGGTAATTAAAGGAGATAATTATGTGCAGGAATTTCAGTGGAGTTAATCTAGGAGCCGAGTTCAGTTCAGATACTTCACGGCATTGAGGTGAGTTAACTTCCAATAGGAGTGGGTCGAAGGCACCAATGTCAACCCACTAGTATTGATTATAGTTGATATGATTGTCTTTGTGATAATTATCTGGTATGCCACTATCTGTTATGCTTATGTGATAGTATGTTATGTTATTATGCGGTAGTGGTAGGCGTGAAATAGTCCCCAATTACCGGTTGAAAGATACCGAAGGGGAGGCCAGCACTCAGATATGCTAGGCAGTTACCGGTTGAAAGATACCAAAGGGGAGGCCATCACCCATATATGTTAGGCAGTTACCAGTTGAAACATATCGAAGGGGAGGGGAGGCCAACACCAAGATATGTTAGGCATTATGTGTTTATATAGTATGAGGTATGATGGGGGAACTCACTAAGCTTTGTGATTACGGTTTTCAGTTTTTGTTTCAGGTCCTTCTTCTTCGAAGGGAAAGGAGCCATCACACACACACATTTTCTGCATATGAGATCCTTGGGATTTGTACTCATTATTACTATCTTATGACATGTTTTTGAGATTTGTGATCTATGGTTTTTATGAAATAAGATAACTTGATGATGTTTACTATAAATTGTTTTATGAATGATTAAATCAAAAATGAAAAATTTGTTCTTAAATATTGGGATGTTACATGTCAGCTAATCATAATCCGCCATATAGCTACTTTTAGAACCTTCATCCTTGATATACAGTGCATGAGCATCAACTATACACATAATGAAGCATCATAAACCAAGATAGCTCATCTAGAATGACCATAACACATCCTTCATCATGATGGCCCACTCTCTGCTAAAACCTTGCATCATGCCATTTAGGTCATCCACTTCGAGTACGCTCAATCTTCGAAACATCCTTGGACTACCTTGAGCACCCTAGTGTACTTCACAACATAAGTGATGCATTAAGAGGTATAATGACACACCTTGAACATTAGTGGCACATCAAGCCACCAAATGGCACATCATGATGCACAAGTGGAGCATTATGGTCATTAGTGGTGCAACCTTGCTTCAACAAAACATCAATACTTTGGACAACACCAAGGCATACTAGAGTGGCGCACCTTGTGTCACACCCCTGAACCAGACGGCGGAAACATTCGAGGGCTCACGTGACTTAAATTGAAATATCATCACAATGAATATACATAAAACATAACATAAACATCAACATGCATCAATACATTACAACTGGCCTTGTTCGCATCAAGTACATTGTCTAAATATTACATATCCATAGCATAAATTGTTTGAGAGTTTTCAAAACATAACATCCTAACGCACTTGGTATTGTTCTTCAGCTTATCTGTTACCTGAGAATACAAGTTATTTTGAAAATGTCAACATATATAATGTTGGTGAGTTCATAAGCAGGTTTGATATGAAAATGTTTTGTATAGTTTGTAAAGCCCAGAAAATCCGATAGTTTCTGAAACGACAATTGTTTATAACAAAGGTGTGATGATCCATAAGTATATGCGTGAATGAATTTAAAATGTGTATAAATGAGAAGTTTTGAATTATAGTTATTGAAAGTACAAGTGAATAATGTTGGTTTCCCCGGAAAACCTGATGTTTTCCGATAAAATAGTATGATCATTTTGTATTATTGTCTCGTCACAACGAATGAATATGATTTCCCATGATTGCTTAGATGGTATTGGATCTCTATGTCAGTCGTTATAATCATGCATGATAATGACTAGTTTGTTTGACTTGGCATTCTAGCGAACTCCGGAATTGATCTTAAGATTTTGTCACCCTAGACTGGTCGAGTCTAACTGTAGCGAACAGCTTAGGTGTGGGGGAGTCACCCATGTATAGATCTATACATAAACTCTCGCTCTCCCTCCAGGAGACTTTGATTATAACTACAGACTATGACCGACACTTATTGGTGTCGCCCGTTATTACTCACTTAATCCAAATGAATTTGATTAACCTTGATTAACAACCTGATTTTTGTTTACTTGAATAGAAGGTAAGCCTAACAGACGAGGAGAAGAGGACTACGAGGTCCTACTAATCACATATGTTATTTAAGGCTGTCGAGTATACGAAGGACGCGTTGGCCCATTTCGCATATGATTTATTTGGACCTTACTAGCAATGTTAATGGGCCACTGAGGCCTAATAGCATGTAAAAGCCATTGAGGGTCCCTTAGGTATGTAATTGGGTCACAGGAGGCCCAATAAACTTGTATTATTTATGTTAGGCCAAAAAGTCATGTTAATGGGTCACAAAGGCCCAAAAAACATGATTAGAATTATTCAAGCCCAACAATTAGAATGTTTACGTGTTTTGTATAGTATTAGTGTTGCGAAGTTGTTTAATCGAAATGTCGTAAAAATCACCAAATTGTTTTATAACGATTCAAAGATTTATAAAAATATATATTTTTCTATTTAAACCCATAAGTTTTAAAATTTTGTATATTTTGATCCAATTATTTTAATCTTAACATAATTGACCAAAAACATTAGCTTGACCAATTCCGCCTCTTATTTTGGTAAAGTTGGCAATTTTAGTCCTTTTTATGAAAATGTACATATTAGGTCCTTGAACTATTTTTATTGACTTTTTGACCCAAACACTTATTTAAATAATGTTTAGGCCCAAAATTTAATTTTGGACAGTTTCAGCCCCTTAGTTAAAAGATTTGCATTTAAATCCACACTTTTTGCAATTTTTACAATTTTGACCCAAAATCCAAAATCTTTGCATTTTTAGCCCCTTTTGATAAATAAGGCCATTTTAACCCCTAAAATAGGTTCATTTATGTTTATAGCCCCTGTTTTGAGAAAACCTTCCATTTCAGCCCCCCTTAAATTTGATTTTTTCGCATATTTGGGCTTAAAAAGCCGAAAGGCCCAAATTTTGGCCCATTAGGCTAAAATTTGCATTTTTAGTCCTTTAAAAAGCATAATATTTATAAAAACTCTTATTTTAGCTGTTTTGACCTTTTGGTCCTTGTACAAACCATGAATGACATCTTTTTCCCCATCTTTTGTTTATTTATCAAAAAAATAGTCCAATAACAAATTTTATGCTATAGTATGCTTATTATAAACCTTGTATGGTAGTTTATCTTGACATGTTAAGTGAAATGTATCCTAAATCACATATTCTTCCTTCTTGAACTATAGATCTCGAAATATCTTTCATTTTTAGCACATATTCACCACATAAACACAAGAAATCACACATAACATACAAATACACATAGATCTACACATTTTACTTGTATTCTCCCCCATAAATCATTTGAAAACCGAAAATAGAGGGGTATGAACTCACCTTGCTTTGGTGTTCATGGTTTTGAAGAAAGAAATGGAAGAGTTTGATCCTAGCAAGCCTTCTTGGGTGGATCTCGAACTTAAAGTTTTCTAGGATGATGATCATGAGTTTGTGTGAGTTTAGAAGAGATTATTGATGAAATAAAGAGACTAGATTATGGATCCAAGCATCAACTTACCTAGGATGATGATTCTTGTGGAAGATCCAACTTGAAATGCTCAAGATCTTAAAATTTTTGATGAAGAAATGAGAGGTGTTCTTGAGAGAATAGTGAGTGTTTGAAAAATGAATTTGGTGTGGGTGATGGGTGCCCTCGGCCGAGAAGAAGAAGGAAGGTAGGGGAGAGAAGAGATAAGTTACATGGGGACATGAGATGTCTTAGATGTATGTTGGATAATCCCATAATTAACCCGTAAACAACAATGAGGTGTCATGGCCATTTATTTATTTCTTTCCCCTTTTTCGTTTTGTATTTGGGCCGAGAGGGGGTAAAGAAAAAGAATGGTTTGGGCCTTCTGTGCTTGAGTCCATAATATGAGGCCTAATTTAATGATTTTCGGCCCATTGGGCCTTTAGAGTAGTTCACGACCCAATTTAGCATAAAGGAATGGATTTGAGTCCATTAAAGCTATTTGGATTTGTTATGGCCCAATAAGGCCCATTAAAGATAAACTAGTCCATTTTAGGCTTATAAGGCCCAAAAAGGTTAAGTCTCATGAGAGTGGGTCCAATGAGAGCCCATTTAAGAGTTCAAGCCTAAAATTGTCAAATTGGAAGTTTATTGGCCCATTAGGCCCAATAAGGAAATCCAAGTCCATATTAGACTTAAACCTGGATTTTAGGGTTTCCAACCTTTTGTTGACAATTTGTGTAACGGCGTAAAAATTCAAAACAATTTTTCCATTTCAAAATATAATAAAAATTCATATGTAATATCAAAATCCATGTATCAACATCATCTCGATAAACAAATCCCAAGATCTCATTGTAAATAAAATCCATCTGTGTGTACGGTCATGTTGGCGCCTTCCCGCGATCCTCACTGGTACCTGAAACACATAACACACAACACGGTAAGCATAAATGCTTAATGAGTTCCCCAAAATACTACATAATACACATACGCCACTCGAGGCTACCGTACGACCCTCTGATCGATGTGTCTCAGCGGGACCCTCCAGTCCCGTAGCTTGTTGGACCCTCTGGTCCGATCATAGCTCGTTGGACCCTTCGGTCCGGTCAGTATCGTTAGACCCTTCGGTCCGGTCTATATCGTTGGACCCTCCGGTCCGGTCTATGCAACACATAGCATACATATATCACAATGCACATAATCTCATACATACACATAGAACACAAGACCCACCGGTCTACACATAAATACCACTCTAGGTAATGTATAGTGAGAAGACTCACCTCGGGTAACTCGGATAATCTCGCACACGAATATACTGATCTAGCCCCCGCCTAATCACATAACAATATCCTCAAACAAATAATGGCTCTCAAAGGCTAGATTAAATCCCTTCCTATAATCCCACAGAAGGGTAAAAGACCATTTTACTCCTTCTTGACCCAAAAGCCCAAATGTTGAGTAAAACCCTAAAAGTCAACAAAAGTCAATAGGGGCAGTACGCTGGGCGTACCAACTCGTGTGCGCGGGGCGTACTTCGGCTAACCATAATCGGGGGACTCAACCCCCTACACGACGCGTATTGGGATTAGGCCCAGTGTAAGTCCTAGCTTCCCATTCTCAAAAGTTTTGGTCTGAATCGATTAAGACAACGGTTCATATCACAGATCTAGCCACTCTATTGCCTCCTAAACCATAAAGTCGAAACCTTTTGGCCTTTCCATGGCTAAGAAGGTTATAACGTCTTCCAACCTTTTATCCACTTTCCTCATTAAGACCAAAACCCATGCATGACTCCATAATGACGACCAAGTTTGGATTTTTATGCATCTACAACACATCCAAAGCTAAAATGGGGCAGATCAAGGCTTATGGAGACCATTTGCTCATAAAGTCTCCACCTTGGGACCAAAAACCCTAAAAATTGGTCCATGAAGCACAACTCAAAAATGACAACGAAAGCTTTGAGCTTTTTACCTTCAAGTGAAGCTCCTCTCTCTGTAGAACTCGGATCCAAGCTTGTACTCCAACTTCTAGCCTCCACAAGAACCTCCTCTTCTTCTTCACTAGCACACAAAGGCACTTTCTAGCTCAAGAACGCTCACACACTAGCTTAGAATGATAATATTGCTCTTCTAGGGTTTCTCTCTGTGGAATGGTGGCTGGGGACAAGACCATATCATTCCTTTTATAGACCACAAGCCACAATTAGGGTTTATATATGGGCCTGCTACGCCCAACGTACCAGGGCGAGTCCGCGTCCATACTAAGCGCATGAGTATGCGCAGTGTACTTAATGGCCATAATTTTTCCTTTAGGGATAAACTTGACAACTTGGAAAGGAAGAAGGGTTAAATAGATATAGCTAAATTTCGGGATGTTACAATTCTCCCCCACTAGAACCAGACTTCGCCCTCGAAGTCTCATGTCGTAAACAACCCCGGATGCTACTCCCGCATCTCTGACTTCGGCTCCCAAGTCAGCTTGGACCCTCTTCGATGTTGCCACTGGACCTGAACTAGGGGCACCTCCTTGTTCCTCAGAAGCTTGATCTTTCGATCCACAATCGCGATCGGCCTCTCAACATAATTCAGGCTCGCATCCACCTGAATTTCCTCTAACGGTACAACTGCCTTCTTGTCGGCAATACACATCCTTAACTGAGACACGTGAAAGGTATCATGTATCTGGCTCAACTTTGCAGGTAGCTCCAAATGGTATGCTACCCTGCCCACCCTAGCGGTCACCTTGAAAGGACCAATGTACCGGGGTCCCAGCGTGCCCCTCATTCAAAATCAGATCACTCCTTACCAAGGAGATACCTCCAGGAGTACGAAGTCTCCAACCTGGAACTCGAGCTCGGACCGTCGCCTATCCGCATAACTCTTCTGGCGACTATGAGTTGTTAACAACCTCTGTCTGACATGTTGTATCTACTTTGTCGTCTGAAGTACTATCTCAATGCTGCCCATCACTCATTGCCCTACCTCTCCCCAGCAGATGGGAATCTGAAACCTCCTCCCGTACAACAACTCGTATGGAGGCATACCAATACTCGAATGGTGGTTGTTGTTATAGGAAAACTCAGCCAATGGAAAATATGTGTCCCAACTTCCTCCGAAGTCCAACACACATGCTCGAAGCATGTCCTCGAGCGTCTGAATCGTCCGCTCACTCTGTCTGTCTTTCTGTGGGTGGTAAGCGGTACTGAAATGTAGCCTCGTGCCCAACTCCTCATGGAACTTCTTCCAAAACCTGGAAGTGAAACGTACATCTCGATCTAACACAATCGAAATTGGTACTCCATGCTGCGATACCACCTCCCTTACATACAACTCTGCCAGTCTCCCTGCAGAAGAGCTCTCACTGATAGCAAGGAAGTGAGCGCTCTTCGTCAATCGGTCGACGATAACCCAAATTGCATCGACACCCCTCGCGGTCCTTGGCAATTTGGTGATAAAATCCATAGAAATATGTTCCCACTTCCACTGGGGAACCTCAAGTGGCTGCAACTTGCCATGCGGACGCTGCTGCTCGGCCTTGACCCTACGACAAGTGAAGCACCTCTCAACGAACCACGCAACATCCCTCTTCATATAGGGCCACCAATAGTCTCTCTTCAGAACTAAATACATCTTAGTGGCCCCGGGATGGATCGAGCACCTCGACCTGTGCGCCTCCTCCATCAGAATCGTACGTGCCCCACCCGCAAACGACACCCAAATTCGACCTTGAAAAGTCATAAGCCCTCGGCTATCGGAAACAAACTTAGATACCTGCCCGGTCACCCACTCTCTCTTACGGTTATCCGCTCTCCCGGCCTCTGCCTAAGCCTCCCAAATGGTGTCCAACACCGGAGTCATCACCGTCATCCTCATACAAATGCCTTGTATTGGGGCACTCTCTGCCCTACGGCTCAGGGCATCGGCTACAATGTTAGCCTTGCACGGGTGGTACAGGATCTCACAATCATAATCCTTTACCACATCCAACCATCTCCTTTGGCACATATTCAGGTTGGACTGATCCATTAAATACTTCATGCTCTTGTGGTCTGTGTATATGGTACCCGAACCCCATACAAATAGTGATGCCAGATCTTGAGGGCAAACACCACTGCCCCCAATTCCAGATCATGGGTGGGATACCTTGTCTCATGAGGATTCAACTGCCTCGATGCATATGCTATCATGTTCCCTCTCTGCATCAGCACCGCGCCTAACCCCAATATCGATGTGTCACAATACACTACAAAATCCTCCATCTCCTCCGGAAGGGCTAACACCAGGGCTTCGCATAATCTCTGGCGGAGTGTCTCGAATGAGGCCTGCTACTCAGGACCCCAACTAAAAGCCACGCCCTTCCAGGTTAACTTGGTGAGAGGAATGGCAATCTTGGAGAAATCCTTGATAAATCTCTGATAATAGCCGGCCAACCCCAGAAAACTCCTGATCTCGGTGGGGGATCTCGGCACCTCCCAACTCATCACGGCCTCAATCTTGGCCAGATCGACCAATATCCCATTCTGGTTGATGAGATTCCCCAAGAATTGGACCTCTCGTAACCATAAATCGCACTTGGAGAATTTGGCATAAAGCCTCTCCGATCTCAAAACTCCGAGGATCTCCCTCAAATGCTCCTCATGCTGCTCTTTGGATCTCGAATACACCAGTATATCATCGATGAACACGACCACTGACTGACCCAACATCGGCCTGCACACCCTGTTCATGAGATCCATGAACGCCGCCGATGCATTGGTGAGTCCAAAAGGCATCACCACAAACTCGTAATGCCCATAACGAGTCCTGAACGCCCTCTTCTGGATATCCTCACCCCGCACTCTCATCTGATGATATCCAGACCTCAAATCAATCTTGGAGAACAAAGACTCTCCCTGCAACTGATCGAATAGATCATCAATACGTAAGGGGTAATGGTTCTTGATCGTCAACTTGTTCAACTCCCGGTAATCAATGCACATCCGGTGTGAACCATCCTTTTTCTTCACAAAAAGGATCGGCGCTCCCTACGGCGAGCTACTCGGTCGAATAAACCCCTTCCCCAGCAACTCCTGAAGCTACGAGGATAACTCCTGCATCTCTGGTGGCGCAAGGAAATAAGGTGCCGTGGCAATAGGCGCCGCTCCCGGGACTAAATCGATACGAAACTCCACTTGCCTCGTGGGAGGCACACCCGGCAACTCCTCGGGAAAAACGTCTGAGAACTCTAGCACTATTGGTACATCACCAACCGAACTCGGCCTCTCCGCGACCACTCGTGTGTCCATCACATAGGCCACAAACCCACTACAGCCCTGTTGTAGACTCTGCCTCGCTCTAGCAGCCAAACAAAACACTGACCCAGAACGGGTACACTCGCCGTACACCGTAAGTACTCCCCCACTAGGGTCTAGTATGGTCACCATCTGTCGCTCGCAGTCGATAATTGCTCCAAATATGCTCAAACAGTCCATGCCTACGATGACACAGACATCCCCCATCGCAATCGGGACCAGATCTATCGGAAACTCAACACCGAAGATCTCAAGTACAAACCCTCGAATCATATCAGTGGCATACACCACTCGCTCATTAGCTATGGAAACTCGTAGAGGTTGACTCAACGCCTCTCAACGGATACTGATGTGCTAACTAAAGGCTAACGACACAAAAGATCGACTCGCACCCGAGTCAAATAACACCAAAGCAGGTACAGAACTCACAAGAAAATTACCTACGCATATCATAATATAAGCACAATATCTCAAACTCAAAATAAATAGATGAAAGAATACATACCAGCCACAACATCGGGCGCTGCATGGATCTCCTCCGCTATCAACTGGAAGGCTTCCGCGAGCCTTTGGTGCCTCGGCCTTCACTGACCGGGTCTCGGTAGCTATGGCAGCAGGTGCAGATCCCTACGTTGATCCCTGGAGCAACTGTGGACACTCGGCCTTCCGATGGTCGGTCTGGTTGCAATGAAAGCAAACCGAGAATCCCTTGGGGCAATCCCTCGCAAAATGCCCCTCCTTCCCACACTTGTAACATACCCCAGCTCTGCACACCCCCTCATGGCTCTTGTCGCACTTCCCATAAGTGCGGCCCTTCAGACCCCCAGATCTCGAATCAGCGGGCTTTGCCCGCTTGGCTACCGACTGAGCCAGCTTCAGTCGCTTGTCCCTCCTCTGAGACTCGAACTCCTCCCTGAAATGAGTCTCCAACTCAATCTCCCTCTTTCGGGAATTTTCATGGAGCTCAACAAATATATGGTATGACGAGTTCACCACGAACTCACGAATATCCCTCCTCAATATGCTCAAGTTCTGGCTCATACGTGCCTGCTCAGTAGACACGTGCTCAGGGCAAAACAACGCCCTCTCATGAAAAATCCTCGTAATCACTGTCACAGACTCAATTCCCTGCTTGAGGGACAAGAACTCCTGGGCTAAACGTTCCCTCTCCACAGGGGTAACATACTCATCTCGAAACATTGCGGTGAACCTCTCACAGGTCACCGCGGTAAGCTCTGCTGTAGTGAAGTCCGTCGTCACAAACTTCCACCAGTCCTTCGCCCCCAAGAGAATCTGGTTCCGTGCAAACTGAACCCTCAAATGCTCCGGACACGAGCAGGTGTAGAAGCATCCCTCAATATCAGAAGCCCATCTCATTGCAACAATCGGATCATGTGTCCCATCAAACTCCGGTGGCTTCGTGTTGCTGAACTCATGGTACAGCAACGAGTCACCCCTCCTAAGGTCTAGCAGCAGCCGCAGCCTCAGTAACCGCTACGTATCTCTCATAAAACGTCTCAATCAAGGTGGTCTTGATAGACCCAAACATCTCTGGTATCTATGTGCGGATAGTCGCAGCCACCTCCTCGTGGATCATCTGACGAAGCTCCTCGTCACTCATGTCGCTCGTCTCCGGTCTTTGGCGTGTCCCAACCATGATGTCTCTGAAATACAACATAAAAGTATCAGAGACTCGCTCGAGTATACTCGCACCCGATAACTCAACCCTACTTGTTCCTTAGTACCCTAAGGATTCTTACTTGGACTGTGCACTGATCTGGTGTCTTCAGTAATATGGGCCCTATACTACCGTCCACACCGCATCAGTATCCACCCCAAGTCCTCCTCCTAGGATTCCAGATCACAAGTACTCTAATCTCGCTATGCATAGGCTACTCTCCAGCAGACCTCTCATAAGCTCCTCGCTGCTACATACTCACTCTCAAGCATCTCATAGTAGCAGTAATCTCATAGGCTAAGGCATCACAAATCAGGCCACTCTAGTCCTAACATGAATACCTAGCCTACTTTAGCATGCATAACATATCATATCATATCTCATAACATATAATGTAAGGATATTTTGAGAAATCATCGTTCGGGCGCTGGCTGATTGTACACACTGCTCTGTTCTGCTTGTTTCAAAACCTTTTACGCTTTTAGAAAAATTGTTTTATTGTGAAAAATTTTCTCAAATCCTCAGTTTAAGTTCAGATACGCCCGAAGGTGCATCCGAATCCCTCAAACCAAGGCTCTGATACCAACTTGTAACGACGTAAAAATTCAAAAAAAAAATTCCATTTCAAAATATAATAAAAATTTATATGTAATATCAAAATCCATGTATCAACATCATCTCGATAAACAAATCCCAAGATCTCAATCTAAATAAAACTCCATCTGTGTGTACGGTCATGTCGGCGCCTTCCCCCAATCCTCACTGGTACCTGAAACACATAACACACAACACGGTAAGCATAAATGCTTAGTGAGTTCCCCAAAATACCACATACAACACATACGCCACTCGAAGCTACCGTACGACCCTCCGGTCGATGTGTCTCAGCGGGACCCTCCAGTCCCGTAGCTTGTTGGACCCTCTGTTCCGATCATAGCTCGTTGGACCCTTCGGTCCGGTCAGTATCGTTAGACCCTTCGGTCCGGTCTATATCGTTGGACCCTCCGGTCCGGTCTATGCAACACATAGCATACATATATCATAATGCTCATAATCTCATACATACACATAGAACACAAGACCCACCGGTCTACACATAAATACCACTCTAGGTAATGTATAGTGAGAAGACTCACCTCGGGTAACTCGGATAATCTCGCACACGAATATACTGATCTAGCCCCCGCCTAATCACATAACAATATCCTCAAACAAATAATGGCTCTCAAAGGCTAGATTAAATCCCTTCCTATAATCCCACAGAAGGGTAAAAGACCATTTTACTCCTTCTTGACCCAAAAGCCCAAATGTTGAGTAAAACCCTAAAAGTCAACAAAAGTCAACAGGGGCAGTACGCGGGGCGTACTCCGGCTAACCAGAATCGGGGGACTCGACCCCCTACGCGACGCATATTGGGATTACGTCCAGCGTAAGTCCCGGTTTCTTATTCTCAAAAGTTTTGGTCTGAATCGATTAAGACAACGGTTCATATCACAGATCTAGGCACTATACTACCTCCTAAACCATAAAGTCGAGAATTTTCGGCCTTTGCATGGCTAAGAAGGTTATAACTTCTTCCAACCTCTTATCCCCTTTCCTCATTAAGACCAAAACCCATGCATGACTCCATAATGACGACCAAGTTTGGATTTTTATGCATCTACAACACATCCAAAGCTGAAATGGGGCAGATCAAGGCTTATGGAGACCATTTGCTCATAAAGTCTCCACCTTGGGACCAAAAAACCCTAAAAACTGGTCAATGAAGCACAACTCAAAAATGACAAGGAAAGCTTTGAGCTTTTTACCTCCAAGTGAAGCTCCTCCCTCTGTAGAACTCAGATCCAAGCTTGTACTCCAACTTCTAGCCTCCATAAGAACCTCCTCTTCTTCTTCACTAGCACACAAACACACTTTCTAGCTCAAGAACACTCACACACTAGCTTAAAATGATAATATTGTTCTCCTAGGGTTTCTCTCTGTGCAATGGTGGCTGGGGACAAGACCATATCATTCCTTTTTATAGTCCACAAGCCACAATTAGGGTTTGCATCTGGGACTGCTACGCCCAGCGTAACCCTAGGTACGCCCAGCGTACTTGGGCGAGTTCGCGTCCATACTAAGTGCATGAGTACGCGTAGCGTACTCTTTAGTATGCCCAACGTACTTAATGGCCATAATTTTTCCTTTAGGGACTAAACTTGACAACTTGGAAATGAATAAGGGTTAAATAAATATACCTGAATTTCGGGATGTTACAATTTGAGTGTTTGTAGAGTGTTTGATGGAATTTTGTTGTCATTGAATAAGCATCATACATGCTTTCAATTTCTAGCTACAATGTTATCATTGTTAATTTTTTACAACGCATCAAAATTCCTAGTTGTGACATCATCCCCTCGTTAGAGGGAATTTCGTCCCGGAATTCTTTTTGAAGCTAGATTTGAGAATGCGAGAATAGGTGAGGGTACTTTTGCTTCATCTGGTCTTTATGTTCCCATGTCAATTTTGGTTCACGTTTCGCGTTCCACCGAACTTTCACAATCGGAATGCGAATTTGCTTAGTACGCTTCACTTCCCTATCCATGTGACAACCCGATATTTCGACTTTATGTAATGACCTAAAAAGTCAAGTATTGTAGCTACCTTTGAAATAATGAAATTAACTTTGAAAGTGAAATATGTAAAATTCTTTATAAGAATATCTATTATGTTAGATATTGTGTCAAGGTTTACAGAAATACTAAGAACACTAAAATCCGAGTTACAACGAAGAAGTTATGACCATTCTAAGATTTCCGACAAAACCGGCAACACCGATTAAATGAAAAACGCGAAGTTTCAATACAATAGCATTTATCCTTAAGTATCTAAATCAAATTTACAGATAACATCAAACCGTGAGCGTACACAAAAAGAACGTCCAAATCTGACTTCGTATGAGGAAGTTATGATTTTCCAAGATTTGAATATAGCAGTAGACAGCTAAAAACTCGAAATAGAGCTCGAGATACTTTTGACTAAAACAACCTAAATGAGAATCGAAGGTCTCAACATTAGTAGCGCAACGGCGAAAAGTCTGACGAAAACGGACATCGGGTGAAGAAGTTATGGATTTTATACGGACTTTTCGTGTCCCGGCCCGTTAAAAATAAATAATTAAAAATAAAGTCAAAATTTCCCGATTGAGTCTAAACGAGAGTTGTAGATCATATTTTTAGCTACGCGTGCATATAAATAACATCGAAAACGAAGCTCGTACGTGAAAGTTATGGATTTTACAAGTTCGGGGTCCAAAATTCGAGGCTGTCAGGTTTGCCACGACGTGGCACTGTTTTGCCGCGACCCGGCAAGTGACTGAGGATGTCCCATCAATGGAATAGGATAGAATTGCTCCCCACGACGTGCCACACCCTTTCCACGATGTGGCACTCAAAAATACCCCCCCTATAAATAGAACTCTTGGGGTGCCGGGTTTAGGTGCTCCATTCTTCCCTCTCTCGTGCTGAAACTCTGCGGTTAAGCTCCCGAAGCCCTCCCGAAGCCCCGACTTTCACACTCAAGTTCCGAAGGAAGGTTCTACTCTCCCGAGATTCCCAAGAATCCTGAGAAAATCGACTTTCACAAGCCGAAGTTCTGCTCGATTTTCATCTCGTTTTCCCCAATCAATCAAGTGAGTTCATACCCTTATAATCCACACTTTTTAATGTTTTATAAATACTTTTATATGCTTTTAAGGGGGGAAATACAAGTAAAACACACAATTATTATCGTGTCTTATATAAAGTTTCATTATACACTTTTTATCAATGGAATCATATGTGATTTATAACTATTATAGGGAAACATTCGCATGCAAAATATATCATGATAATCTCATATCTTTTGTAATGAAAAATGTTGATATATAAGTATAAATCAAACACTCTGCTTATACTATAGGTATAGGTGTCCATCTTAGACACTATAAAAATTACACTTTTCATAACGAGTGAGCATTTTACTAGGGATTTCTATGCAAACGAGACACATTTTTAGAAAACTATAATAGGTATAGTTTTACGAGAACATTACGAACTTTTACATACTAGAAACACTATTTCAAGAAGTTTACTTTCATATACAAGAACAAACGAACATTTTCACACGTAAATCTGTTTTATACTAAGTTTTGTGAGACATTAACTTCACGTACGTTCGAGTACACATTTCAAGTCCTGTATTATATACCAGAATCCCTTGGAGGGGGAGCATGGTGTTTGTGTATAGATCTATACAGGCTTGACAACCTGCGCCCTGACTGTTAGCTACAGTCCACCATTTGGGGTGACAAACGTCAGAACATTCCAACACCTGAAGAACGTTGTGTATAGGCATTTCAAGTCAATAGCATGGTTATAAAACTCACATGGAGTATTGAAAACACATTGATTTACGGGGTTTTTTAGACGTATTGGAAATTTTATACGTACATACATTTTCTAGAAACAAACATTGGTCTTGATAAAAGGCTACATTTATACTAGTAGAAAATATAGGATTTTCTAGGAACAAACAAACAAGGACAAAACATTTCATCTCATACAAACATTGTCATTTAATACTTATGAAACTCACCAACTTAAATGCTGATCTACTCTTTCAAAACTACTTGTATGTCCCATGGATTCAGTAATTACAGGTAACAAACTGCTTTTGAAGAAGGGACGCTGCGGCGCCAGTTTAAATTCATATTTTGACATCATATTGTAATTGGTTTTGAACATGTACCTTTTGACAAATGTAAACTTTCAGTTATATATATGATGGTTGTATTGCTTTCTTTACTATGTATTAATTTGTTACATTACCACATGAAGTCATCCACCACCGAACGTTTTTCGCCGTTCCGGTTTGGGGGTGTGACAATCCATGATTTCAATTAGTTCCTCGATGAATAGGAGATTCTCATTGATTTCGACTTCTTCCAATGGAATGGCGAGAGTTTCGTCGGATAAGAACTTCTTTAAATAGGAAACATGGAACACGGGGAGTACACTGCTGAGTTCAGCAGGTATTTGCAGTCTATAAGCCATTGGACCGATTCGGGCAAGAATCTCGAATGGTCCAATGTACTGTGGGTTTAGTTTTCCCCGTTTCCCAAAACGAATCACCCCTTTCCAAGGAGAGACTTTTAACAACACCCATTCCCCAACTCGGAATTCCAAGGGCTTTCGCCGTTTATAAGCGTAGCTCTTCTGTCGGTCTCGTGATGCTTGAAGTCGAGCTTTCATTTGAACTATCTTCTCTGTCGTTTCGCGTATGATTTTTGGTCATGTTAATGCATTGCTTGGTGTTTGTTCTCTCGCTAGCTGAGTGTCACCTACCTCAGCCCAACACAACGGTGATCTACATTTACGCCCATATAAGGCTTCAAAAGGAGCAACTTTGATGCTTGAGTGATAACTGTTGTTGTACGAAAACTCAATTAAAGGCAAGTGGGTATCCCACAACCTTCCAAAGTCTATCACACATGCACGAAGCATATCTTCAAGCGTTTGAATGGTTCGCTCACTTTGACCATCGGTTTGTGGGTGGTAGGCAGTGCTCATGTCTAGTTGTGTTCCCATAGCTTTCTAAAGCGATTTCCAAAAGCATGAAGTGAATCTACTATCTCGATCTGATATGATAGATATTGGTACCCCATGGAGTCTCACAATTTCCTTGATGTAGATTCTCGTCAATCGTTCCATCTTGTATGACTCCTTTATTGGCAGGAAATGAGTGGATTTTGTCAACCTATCGACTATTACCCATATGGTGTCCAATCCATCTGTTGTCTTGGGTAATTTGGTCACAAAGTCCATAGTAATCCTTTCCCATTTCCACTCGGGTATTACCGGTTGTTGTAATAGTCTCGAGGGCTTCTGATATTCTACCTTCACTTTAGCACAAGTGAGGCACTTGCTAACATAAGTGACAATTTCTGCCTTCATGTTAGCCCACCAATAATGTTGCTTGATATCCAAGTACATTTTATCTGAACCCGGATGGATGGAGTATCGTGTCTTATGGGCTTCATTCATGACTACTTCTCTGAATCCCCCAAGTTTGGGAATCCAAATTCGGTTCATGAAATAGTGTGCTCCGTCCTCCTTAACTTCGAAGTTATTTTCCATTCCACGTAACGCTTTGCTTGTTCTGTTTTCTATCGTCATGGCATCGAACTGGGCTACTTTGATTTGCGAGGACGGATGGGATTGAATGGTTATTGAAAGAGTCTTCACACGACGATTTGAGTATTCTTTCCGACTCAAGGCATCAACTACCACGTTAGCCTTGCCTGGGTGGTACTTGATTTCACACTCATAATCGTTTAGCAGCTCAACCCATCTTCATTTCCTCATGTTTAACTCCTTTTGATTTAAAATGTGTTGGAGACTCTTGTGGTTAGTGAAAATGGTGCACTTTGTACCATAAAGGTAGTGCCTCCAAATCTTCAAGGCGAAGACCACAGCTCCCAATTCGAGATCATGGGTGGTATAATTTACCTCATGTGTCTTTAGTTGTCGGGATTCATAACCTATCACCTTTCCGCGCTGCATGAGTACACATCCTAAACCCTGATTCGAAGCATCGCAGTAAACTATGATGTCCTCTGTTCCCTCTGGTAACGATAGTACTGGTGCACTACAGAGAGCTCGCTTCAAAGTTCAGAAGGCAACCTCCTGCTTTTCTGTCCATTCAAATGGCACGCCCTTTTGTGTAAGAATGGTAAGTGGATTGGCTGTTTTGGAGAAGTTCTGAATGAATCTCCTGTAATAGCCTGCGAGACCTAAAAATTGACAAATTTCTTCGGGTGTCGTTGGGACCGCCCATCCTTCAATGGCTTTGACCTTAGAATGGTCCACATGTATCCCCTCTTGACTGACAACATGACCCAAAAAGTTTATGCTACGGAGCCAGAAGTCACACTTAGAGAGTTTTACGTATAACTTTTCGGTTCGTAGGGTTTCCAAGATTTGTCGGAGATGTCGGCCATGCTCCTCTTCGCTTCGAGAATAGACTAGGATATCGTCAATGAAAACAATGACAAAATTGTCGAGGAATGGTCGGCATATTCGATTCATCAGGTTCATGAATGCGGAAGGGGCATTCGTTAGACCGAAGGGCATTACAACTGATTCATAATGTCCATAGCGAGTTTGGAAAGCGGTTTTGGGGATATCTTCTTCCCGGACCTTGAGTTGGTGGTATCTGAATCGCAAATCTATCTTAGAGAAGTAACTTGCTCCTTGAATCCGGTCGAATAGATCGTCGATTCGCGGAAGGGGGTAGCGATTTTTGATAGTGAGCTTATTCAATTCTCTGTAATCAATACACATCCTAAAGGGTGATTTGGCAATGGGCGTAGCTCCCGGCACCAGGTCAATCCGGAACTCGACTTGTCTTTCTGGGGGTATCCCCGGAAGATCTTCAGGAAACTAGAATGTCTCGAATATTCACCTCTTCCTTGGACTTATCCACTATGTGAGCCAGAAACGCCAAGTCCTTCTTTTGTAGATACTTCTGTGCCTTAATGCACGAGATGAGACGAAGGTTCGTACTGGGTTTGTCCACGTATATAGTTAAGGTTTCGTGGTTAGGGAGATGAAGGTGAACGACCTTCTCGCAACACATAATTTTGGCATGATGGGGGCTCAACCAGTCCATGCCGATAATCACATCAAAACTCCTAATAGTTACAGGCATCAAGTTTATTTGAAAGACGTGGTGATTTAAGGTTAGGGTACATCCTACATAGATTTCCCCAGTTGCTTCTATTTTCCCATTAGCCATTTCCACCGTAAAGGTTTCATTAAGCTTCTGGGGTTGTTTTTTTAACAAGTGTTTCAATTTATTACTCACAAAGCTTCGCTCTGCCCCGGTATCAAACAGGATGCATTCATAGGAGTGGTTAAGGAGAAATGTACCGGTGACAACAACGGGATCCTGAACCGCTTCTCCTTGACCCATGGTCAGCACTCTCCCTACTCTTCCATTCCCTTGGTTGTTGACATTGGGGCAATTTCGACGGAAATGCCCAGTCCTTCCACATCCATAACAGGTGTGGCTTGCTCCAGCGTTGTTGTCGTTGTTGTTGTATTGTTGTTGTTCGTGTCGTTATTGTTGCGGTTGTTGTTGTTGTTTCCCAGTTGCTGGTTCTGAGGAGGATAGGTTCTACAGTATTTTTCCGTGTGACCCTTTCGGTTGCAACTGGTACAATGAATCTCCTTGCATTCACCATTGTGATGAAAATTGCACTTGTTGCACTTTGGTAGATTTCCAGAATACTGCTTAGTGGCACTTGGGGTAGATGAGGTTGGAACATGTGGTGTGGAGGGAACTTGGGTGGTTACAGCATGAACTGTCGCTGTTTTTTGTTTCTTTGACGACTCTGAGCCTTGTCGTCCCTTCCTCTCGTTATTCTTTACTTTCTTGTTGTCACTCTCCTTCTTGCCTTCAGTTTCCCCCGACTTCAGTATCCTAGGCTAGGTTGCCAGTATTCCGCAACCGTCTCACCATAACAGCAAGTGCCCGGTCAGCTGGTCCTCCATCTCTTAGATCATAGAACTCCCTAGCAATCCTGTATGGGGGTCTCTGTCCCTGCTGTCTGCTCCATCTCCATATATCAATACCCCATGGAGGCGTGGGGCAAGTAGGGCCTATCTGGTGAGCGGGCACACTAATCGGGTAGGGTAGGTTGATGACTTCGGACTCTGCGTCCGAATCACCATTGTCGTCGTCGTCACCGGTTTCTTCCTCGGACTCCCCCTCGGAGTCTTCTCCGACTTCTTCTTCTTCCAAGTCTACCACTGGCTCGGCAGGTCCGTCCTCGACTCGTACTTCAGGTTCTTCTTCGGGCTCCTCCTCGGGGTCTCCTTCAGGCTCTTCTTCAGACTCGTCTTCCCACCAACCGTTATTCCCCTAGTTGGGGAAATACGGATCTCCAGGATGATGGAAACCGGCCATACAATCTGCAGGAGTGTGTATAAACTACTATTACTCCTAAGATGTTTTAGTTGTTATCTAAATTGAGTTTGATGTTCTCTTCGTGGTAATCAAAAGGGTATGCTTTAGGTTTATCGACCATCGCGGTCACTCCACGACATGTGATAGTTGTATTCTGGAGGAAATGTAGTTGATCAGGCTACATTCGCCCCTTAATACAACTATGAACAGTCCTTGCTTAACCGAGATGTCAGGATCAGCTTATTTGATTTGGTATTATGTTCATTTTCCTAATGCGCACAAGTAAGAGGGTTTATTATTATATTTTTATTTGTTTTGTTCAGAGTTATTTAGTCCCTCTTTTGGTTTATAGTTGCATATCAATGTGTGGTTAGATATGTCAGTTCACTATAATCAGAGCTCTGATACCAACCTGTCACATCCCCGAACCAGACGACGGAAACGTCTGAGGGCTCGCGTGACTTAAATTGAAATATCATCACAATGAATATACATGAAACATAACATAAACATCACCAAGCATCAATACATTACAACTGACCTTGTTCACATCAAGTACATTGTCTAAATATTACATATTCATAGCATAATTGTTTGAGAGTTTTCAAAACATAACATCCTAACACACTTGGTATTGTTGTTCAGCTTATCTGTTACCTGAGAATACAAGTTATTTTGATAACATCAACATATATAATGTTGGTGAGTTCATAAGCAGGTTTGATATGAAAATGTTTTGTATAGTTTGTAAAACCCAGAAAATCCAATATTTTCTGAAACGGCAATTGTTTATACAAAAGGTGTGATGACCCATAAGTATATGCATGAATGATTTCAAAACGTGTATAAATGAGAAGTTTTGAATTATAGTTATTGAAAGTACAAGTGAATAATGTTGGTTTCCCCGGAAAACCCGATGTTTTCCGATAAAATAGTATGATCGTTTTGTATTATTGTATCGTCACAACGAATGAATATGATTTTCCATGATTGCTTAGATGGTATTGGATCTCTATGTGAGTCGTTATAATCATGCATGATAATGACTAGTTCGTTTGTCTTGGCATTCTAGTGAACTCCGGAATTGATCTTAGGATTTTGTCACCCTAGACTGGTCGAGTCTAACTGTAGCGAACAACTTAGGTGTGGGGGAGTCACCCATGTATAGTGATGGGTTTTGGTCCTAAGAACATCCTATGTGCTCATACAAACCCTAATGCTTGGATCTAAGTTTCTCTATTGTACATGCTTTGAATCCAAGACTATAAATCCTAATTCTAGCATATGGAAATCGATATTAACATATAATTAGGTTTAATATATTACCTTGATTGTTATGTAGCAATAACAATCCCAATTCCTCCTTGAATTGACTTTGGAAGGCTTAGAGTCACAAGTGTCACTCCTCTAATGGCTTACAAACACCAAGAGCAAATGGAGAAGGTATAAGGAGAGAGGGGAGGTATTGAATTCGTTCCTAAGAAGCCTTAGGGAAGGTCTGGCCGAATTCATGAGTCAAGGGGTGTTTATATAGGTGTAGAGATAGGTTTCAGTCATTATCCTTATCTAGTTGTTTGTCCACCAAGCAACCCATAAGATAATCCTTGAATCCTTATCATAGTCGAATTCTAAGGCCTTATCACCTTAAATTCGTCCAACCTATTAATAAGATAATTCTTACCTTATTTTGTAACTATCACATAATTATAATTCAACCCCTCTAGTTTAATTAATTACATTTGATCACAAAATTAATTCTTAATTAATTATTGACCAATATTAATTAAACAAATATGATTTCTCCTTTAATATATTATTCTTATAACATATTAATAAATCAATTTATTTCTCCAATCAAGTTGCTTTGGTGAAGGCAACCCAAAAGGACCATGCACCATCGGGTCAAGTACATACCAAAATAGTTATGGACTTAGACACTAATCCAACAGTCTCCCACTTGGATAAGTCTAATAACTATTATGCGTATGACTTCAGATCCTGATCTGCAATCGTAGCTTTCCAAAGCCACTGTCAACTCTGATCCTATCAGATACACGTGTCCTTAGATAAGGGATCGTATATTCCTCCATTCTAGATATCATATGAGATATGATTTCAAATCATTCTCTTTGTACTATATCTCGATTCCCGATTTATGACGACTGACTAATTGAACAAATCAAATTAGCCCTAGCCCGGCCGAGCATTTACGTTTGTCATCACTAAATCATCGAGGGGCCCAAAGATATCGTTTTTATCCTACTTTGGATAAAAGGAACGGATAAACTTTGATACAATGCTTGCTTGCACTCACTCACCGAATTACACACAACAATATGTTTTATAACACCAAGTTACTAGTGCGTTTACATATTATCAATGTGCAAACCAATTTGTAAGATGCAACTCACACATCTCGGTTTCAAGAATATAAGATGTTATCGTCTCACCAATCACTCATGATACAATTCATGGAATGATCCAAGTGAGGGTGGGTTTAATCCAATGCTCAAATTGATATTCATAAGCACTCATGAACGTTGCAGCAAACATTTGCTTATGTCTAATACTCTTTTAGACAATCCACACACCAATTCATGACAGTCTTCATTCATACATACTTCCAACATATGAACGACTGTGGCCCGTTCGAATAATTCGATTATTCTTAATAAATTCAATTATTTTGGAAGTCAAAACATGCAAATTTGAAACACAAGAATAATACTAATCCCATATGGCCTCAAACCTTTGAGTATAAATAAAACACCTTTTATTTATCACCATATCGATTACTCATTATTTGTCGTTTCGGGTAATCAACTTCTTACTTGAATTATTACACTTGTCTCATGCTCCTAGCATGCACACAATGTTTACCTATGGTTCTTACTTTGTGAAATAGATCACATTGGACACATTTCCAATCATTCTCATTTCACAACTCCAAATCCTTTTTCATAAGTGAAAGAATATCAAATTCTTGCTACTTATAGAATATGCTAGATTCTAACATTTTATGCAATGATCCTTTCGTAATATCACTACACCAAAGTCACAAAGACTATTGCCAATGAGATTACAAAGTTCTCTATCGAAGATTGTTACAAGGCAATTCCTTAGATATGATGTCTCTCACTCAAAGTACATTCCTTTGAACATCCTTTTGCATAAAGGTTTCTAATCTAGACATACATTTTTCAATATTCAATTCCCAATATGGACACATTTCCATATTTTCCATATGACAACTCATTCTTAATAGAATCTTATCAATTCATAATAATGTCGATATGGTCCATCCAATATGGAAACATTTCCATATTTTCCAATACTATACTTCCAACTACTCACAAGCGACCAATCCTCGTCGAACTTTGGATTGTCCTTTGATAGTTGCTTAATTATTTTAGTCAAAACCGATTCTAGTCCCTTTTCCCTCTAAATGCGCTAGACATTTGGAAAATTTTAGAATGGTCAAACATTAAAGCATTTGCAATCGATGTTATACCCGAAGCGTATGGGACACGACGCACAATGTTTTATTTGCTATGTTCTCAAAATTCGAATTGTGAAGAGGAATGCCGTAATCATAATCGAAATTTTAAGAACACACTATGTACCTTTGACTAAATTTATTAACATTTCTCAACCTAAGCCTTTAGATTTGAAATGAAGCATAATAGTCTCTCCCTTAATTATAGCAAAACAACCTTTCAACTCTTACAACTTTGCAAAGTATGACTCTTGTTTTCTATAATTAATATTGCTAATACTTTCCTTAATAATCATACAATCATAACTTTTATGCTCCCACTATCATGATGATTATTTTAAACATAACACTTATGCTCCCACTAGCTTCGACATGTATTCAGAAACAATTAAACTTTCAGAAAAACAATACTTATTCAATTTCTTAAATTTATGTTTCTAATACTTAATGCTTTGATAATCTTTTATCAAGGCCTTTTAAACTTATACACCTTTGACTTAGATAGCTCTTATGTGTGTCTAAACAATTAAGACTAATTGCCAAACCTCACAATTCAAATCATGGAAAGGGATACCGTAACCATAATTGAATTCGAGAATGCAATTTTACAATCACTATCTTCTTAAAATCTTTCTTAGTGAAAGCATTTCCTCACAATCATTTTCATGAAGGAGGAAATCTTATGACACTTAGATTTAAATGGTGTATTTGTTCCTATCCATGTGAATTTGTCAAAACCAAAGTTTACGACAAATTCAAACTGATATGGATCGACCTTTCTTAATCTCGATTTCTCGCCTTATCGTAGCACAGCTGCCCACCATGTCTTCCAAGTAGTTAAGCAGCTCACCCTTCCTATCAATGTACCTTTCATTGATTAAGGTGCTTTGCCTTTTATGCGTTCAAAATGAGAACTCATAGAACTCTCATGCATAATTAACTCGATTGGATTGGCACAGAACCAAAATAATGTCATCACGATAGGTTGTAAACCTCAACTCGTGTGCTAGTGATGATCGATGAGGTCTATTTTGATTTGTTCTTGAAACCTTTCAAAACCATTAAGACTCCCACTGACTCCTTGACATATAAGATTCTCTTGTCAATAAACATTTCTTGACAAACAAATATTCAAGAGTTAGTGTAGCTTTTATCAAAACACTTCATAAATTGGTCCTAGTTGGTCTTTGTCTTATCCAAGACAACACAACTTTCCACATTTGATGAATGTTATAAAAATTCTTAATATTTTTCCACTCAATGTCACAATCTTAACTCTAAGACTTATTTTGGAACGAAGTATGATTGAATTCTTGATTTAACCATTTCTTCAATTCTTGATTCCTCTTCTTAGACATACAATTGTACTAAGATTCACTTAGAGGATCAATTGAGATATGGTTCTTAATCATTAAGACCTATCATAAAGCATAAAAGGTACTCTCCCTTCTTCTTAGAATGGAGAAACTTTTATCTTTCTACCTATTTGATTCTTCTTATTCGTTCTGCTATTGATTTAAACCCTTTTTAATCAATTCCGAATTACACTTAATCTTATAAGTATAATCATATTTACTAATCCTTTAGTAAATCATGACGAATATCTTGGTTACTCTTATGGTGAACTTGATCAACACACAACTTTGTGTACTCGATCTCCTAGTCCTTCACTTGACACTTTGTCAACGAATTAGTCTAATTTCCAAATATGAAATTTCTCATTCATCGTGCAACCAAGTTGCATGATTCCAAGTTTCTGTCCAATTGAAACTTGGGCGATGAGAAACTCTCCCTATTTGGTAAATTCTCGACATTTCCATAAACAATATAATTAAGAATCAAATCCATTATTGCTAATATTAGAAACATTCAAACATCAATTTTTCATATACGCCATTGCAAGGATAAATAAATAATATAAAATCAAATTTTATTTTATTGCGGAAAAATTTGTCCTTACAATGCAATTAATTGAAAAACTATGCTAATACATCTTTCTTAGCAATCTAATTCTAACTCTAAGTAGTAGCTCAAGAATCTAATCTTCGAGAAATGCGATCGAAATCCATTCCTTCACGGTTAGATTCTGCTCACTTCTTCACTTAAGCTTCCTTTCTTTTCTTCGATCCTACAAAACATCAATTGTAATCTTATCACATTATGTATTAAGAATCAATGAATAGGAACTTAACGGAGTTAGATAGTGGATTTTACCTGAAGCGCAGCCATACTCTTTGACTCTCCCATCTTCTGGACTCTTCAGGCTCTTTGGGCAGACTTGTATCCAATGCCCTTTCTCTTGGCAGCAAACGCAGGTCGGTTCTCCTAGAACGTCCTCGGAAGCATGGTCGATTGACTTTCCCAACAAATACGCTCCATTCCTTCGCCAAATCAATTCTGATTCAGCAGCAATGAGCATGTAAGTTAGGTCAATGAGGTTGTCATCATGATCCATCATATAATACTTTCTTTTGAACTCATTATATGATTTAGGAAGTGACTGCAAAACCCAATTCACAGCCAACTCATCCGGGAATGACACACCCAACATTATCAACCTATCAATGTGTGATTTCATCCCTAGGACATGTGCACATACCGGCTTTCCTTCTTTATGTTTACTTGCCAAAAGGGCTTGAGTGATCTTGAACTTTTCAAGCCTTTGAACTTGTGGGTTAGGGAGAATAATTGGAGGAGGTGGAGGAAGTGAAGCATGATTTCTTGTTCCTCGATCGAATCGTGGAATATCATCTTCATGTGGAATGCTTGTTCCACGGGATTTGGGAAGACCATAGTTGTCGAACTTTGACATCTACAAAACGGGAGAAAACGAATTCAAGTTAGTTGATTGATTGAGTCCTTAGTAAATCACCCAAATGAGATACTAAGGCTAGGACCCAACACAATATTCTACAACTCGGGAGAGGGATGCCGTAACCCAAATTGCAGAACATTTGAAGGTAAGTGAATGACGATTCACTAATTTCCACCAAGAAAAATGAAAAAGAAATTTAAGTTTTAAATCTATGAAAATTCCTAGATCCTTTGAGATTCATTGAACTTTCAATGGCATGTTTAAATCTCAATATGCCCCTCTTGTTTGTGACTGGGATGCCGAGGATCACAAAGCGGGTGTGAATAACCATGCAAACTTACATGGTGCCCTCACATGTTACAGTCACCTATTCGATGTGCCGGTAAACCACACACGCTCCACCGAACTATGACAAACATTGAGTCACCCTTTGCTACCTTTGCTTAGAACCATTTAGTGTGTCGGTTAACCACACACGCTCCACTAACGTCTTCGCAAGGGCACAAAGTGTAAATTCATGGAATTGCATCAATTCACTTTTGCCTAAGTAACTAAGATTGGGAATTTTATGAAAACATTTAGTTACTTTAATAATTCATTATACTTATAATGGAAGGTTTCGTCCTATCCTACCCGTTCGGCTAACGACCATCCACTGGTCAAGAGTGCGGTGGGTAAGAGTGGATACCCATTCAATCGCCATTTTATAGGCGAATTTCCTTAAACACCCCTTATAGACCAACTTCGTGAATGAGGCCTACTAACAGTAAGACTGACTTTTACTCATACATATATATAATGTTAGACTTTTAATGTTATATATAGTATAGGGTGTATTTTATATTTTCAAAATACTAGGTGGTCTAATTTAACAATTATACTTTTAATTCAATTAAATTGTAAACCTAAACTTTAATGGATTTATTAAACCTCTTTTAATTATACACCTTAATTAATTAATACAACCATAAGGGTGTGATTTGAACTTTTTCAAAACTATACTAGAGTTTTAGAATGTAACATTCCTAATTAAACTTTTAATCAACTTTTAAATTCCAAAACTTGAGGGCAAGTTTTGAAACATTTCAACACATTAGGGTTTAGAATTTAAATATACATCAAAATTAAACCATTTAATCAAAATTTAAATTCCAAAACTTGAGGGCAAGTTTTGAAACCTTTTTCAAAACATTAGGGTTTTAACTATTTAAATTTCAAAACAACAAAACTTTTGGGTTCAAATTTAAACTATAAAACCTAAAGGGCAAAATATGAAACTTTTCATAACAACAAGGATCAAATAACAAATAATCTAAATTAACAATTAATAACATAATTATCCATATTTGATTTATTTAATGATTTCTTGCAAAACAATTTATCAATTTAGTCAAAATAATTAAACAATTATCACATAAGGAAACAATTATCTTATTAATTGATAAATATCTTCAATTAGGTCAAGAATATAGTCAAATATATCATAAAATCGGATTTATATTGATCTAATATGATAAGGTAACTATCCATAAGCAAAAACAGCAAGAAATCGCGAAGATATCCCCATCTGACGAGTTGACTCGTCGAGTCTGCATGGACTCTGCGAGTTCAGCTATGGACTCAGCGAGTCCAGCCTCCAGAACACCAAAAATCGAATTTTTTTGAACATGTAATGCATCAATACAATTGAAACCAGTCTAGGCTCTGATACCACTGATGGGTTTTGGTCCTAAGAACATCCTATGTGCTCATACAAACCCTAATGCTTGGATCTAAGTTTCTCTATTGTACATGCTTTGAATCCAAGACTATAAATCCTAATTCTAGCATATGGAAATCGATATTAACATATAATTAGGTTTAGATATTACCTTGATTGTTATGTAGCAATAACAATCTCAATTCCTTCTTGAATTGACTTTGGAAGGCTTAGAGTCACAAGTGTCACTCCTCTAATGGCTTACAAACACCAAGAGCAAATGGAGAAGGTATAAGGAGAGAAGGGAGGTATTGAATTCGTTCCTAAGAAGCCTTAGGGAAGGTCTGGCCGAATTCATGAGTCAAGGGGTGTTTATATAGGTGTAGAGATAGGGTTTCAGTCATTATCCTTATCTAGTTGTTTGTCCACCAAGCAACCCATAAGATAATCCTTGAATCCTTATCATAGTCGAATTCTAAGGCCTTATCACCTTAAATTCGTCCAACCTATTAATAAGATAATTCTTACCTTATTTTGTAACTATCACATAATTACAATTCAGCCCCTCTAGTTTAATTAATTACATTTGATCACAAAATTAATTCTTAATTAATTATTGACCAATATTAATTAAACAAATATGATTTCTCTTTTAATATATTATTCTTATAACATATTAATAAATCATAATAACCTCTCTCTTTATTTATTTCTCCAATCAAGTTGCTTTGGTGAAGGCAACCCAAAAGGACCATGCACCATCAGGTCAAGTACATACCAAAATAGTTATGGACTTAGACACTAATCCAACATATAGATCTATACACAAACTCTCGCTCTCCCTCCAGGAGACTTTGATTATAACTACAGACTACGACCGACACTTATTGGTGTCGCCCGTTATTACTCACTTAATCCAAATGAATTTGATTAACCTTGATTACCAACTTGATTTTTGTTTACTTGAATAGAAGGTAAGCCTAGCAGACGAGGAGAAGAGGACTACGAGGTCCTACTAATCGCGTATGTTATTTAAGGCTGTCGAGTATACGAAGGACGCGTTGGCCCATTTCGCATATGATTTATTTGGACCTTACTAGCAATGTTAATGGGCCACTGAGGCCCAATAGCATGTAAAAGCCACTGAGGGTCCCTTAGGTATGTAATTGGGTCACAGGAGGCCCAATAAACATGTATTATTTATGTTAGGCCAAAAAGTCATGTTAATGGGTCACAAAGGCCTAAAAAAACATGATTAGAATTATTCAAACCCAACAATTAGAATGTTTACTTGTTTTGTATAGTATTCGTGTTGCGAAGTTGTTTAATCGAAATGTCGTAAAAATCACCAAATTGTTTTATAACGATTCATAGATTTATAAAAATATATATTTTTCTATATAAACTCATAAGTTATAAAATTTTGTATATTTTGATCCAATTATTTTAATCGTAACATAATTGACCAAAAACATTAGTTTGACCAATTCAGCCTCTTATTTTGGTAAAGTTGGCAATTTTAGTCCTTTTTATGAAAATTTACATATTAGGTCCTTGAACTATTTTTCTTGACATTTTTGACCCAAACACTTATTTAAATAATGTTTTAGGCCCAAAATTTAATTTTGGACAGTTTCAGCCCCTTAGTTAAAAGATTTGCATTTAAATCCACACTTTTTGCAATTTTTACAATTTTGACCCAAAATCCAAAATCTTTGCATTTTTAGCCCCTTTTGATAAATAAGGCCATTTTAACCCCTAAAATAGGTTCATTTATGTTTATAGTCCCTGTTTTGAGAAAACCTTCCATTTCAGCCCCCCTTAAATTTGATTTTTTTCACATATTTCGGCTTAAATAGCCGAAAGGCCCAAATTTTGGCCCATTAGGCTAAA
Organism: Lactuca sativa; assembly: GCF_002870075.4. Taxonomy (NCBI): domain Eukaryota; kingdom Viridiplantae; phylum Streptophyta; class Magnoliopsida; order Asterales; family Asteraceae; genus Lactuca; species Lactuca sativa. The sequence continues at coordinate 206,124,004 of NC_056631.2, read as the reverse complement.
ATTTGCATTTTTAGTCCTTTAAAAAGCATAATATTTATAAAAACTCTTATTTTAGCTGTTTTGACCTTTTGGTCCTTGTACAAACCATGAATGACATCTTTTTCCCCATCTTTTGTTTATTTATCAAAAAATAGTCCAATAACAAATTTTATGCTATAGTATGCTTATTATAAACCTTGTATGGTAGTTTATCTTGACATGTTAAGTGAAATGTATCCTAAATCACATATTCTTCCTTCTTGAACTATAGATCTCGAAATATCTTTCATTTTTAGCACATATTCACCACATAAACACAAGAAATCACACATAACATACAAATACACATAGATCTACACATTTTACTTGTATTCTCCCCCATAAATCATTTGAAAACCGAAAATAGAGGGGTATGAACTCACCTTGCTTTGATCTTCTCGGTTTTGAAGAAAGAAATGGAAGAGTTCGATCCTAGCAAGCCTTCTTGGGTGGATCTCGAACTTAAAGTTTTCTAGGATGATGATCATGAGTTTGTGTGAGTTTAGAAGAGATTATTGATGAAATAAAGAGACTAGATTATGGATCCAAGCATCAACTTACCTAGGATGATGATTCTTATGGAAGATCCTACTTGAAATGCTCAAGATCTTAGAATTTTTTATGAAGAAATGAGAGGTGTTCTTGAGAGAATAGTGAGTGTTTGAAAAATGAATTTGGTGTGGGTGTTGGGTGCTCTCGGCCGAGAAAAAGAAGGAAGGGAGGGGAGAGAAGAGATAAGTTGCATGGGGACATGAGATGTCTTAGATGTATGTTGGATAATCCCATAATTAACCCCTAAACAACAATGAGGTGTCATGACCATTTATTTATTTCTTTCCCTTTTTTTGTTTTGTATTTGGGCCGAGAGGAGGTAAAGGAAAAGAATGGTTTGGGCCTTTTGTGCTTGAGTCCATAATATGAGGCCCAATTTGATGATTTTTGGCCCATTGGGCATTTAGAGTAGTTCACCGCCCAATTTAGCATAAAGGAATGGATTTGAGTCCATTAAAGCTATTTGGATTTGTTATGGCCCAATAAGGCCCATTAAAGATAAACTAGTCCATTTTAGGCTTATAAGGCCCAAAAAGGTTAAGTCTCATGAGAATGGGTCCAATGAGAGCCCATTTAATAGTTCTAAGCCCAAAATAGTCAAATTGGAGGTTTATTGACCCATTAGGCCCAATAAGGAAATCCTAGTCCATATTGGACTTAAATTGGGATTTCTTGGGTTTCCAACCTTTTGTTGACTATTTGAGTGTTTGATGGAATTTTGTTGTCATTGAATAAGCATCATACATGCTTTCAAGTTTTAGTTACAATGTTATCCTTGTTAATTGTTTACAACGCATCAGAATTCCTAGTTGTGACACCTTGTACCAAGGCGGCACATCTAGAATATAAATGACACATCTTATTCCAAAGATGGTACAACATGCTAGTGAGTGGCACATCCACCTTCCAAGTGGTGCATCCATGCTCCATTCCCTTCTTAGATGCTACATTCACTACTCAGCTGCTCCGGTATGATCCTTGATGCTCACACATTCATCTAAGTGCTCCATTGAATTCCAAATGCTCCATTGAAACCAAATGCTCCAAATGCTCTAGTAACATTTAACAAGTTCTCTCATGGTCATCCAAATGACAAGACATTATCTCTCGATTTACTGCCAAGGTCAAGTATTACGGTGTGACAAACATAGTTGCAAAAACTTGTTGGTTACATAATCTTCTTTGTAAATTGGATGTTTTTCGGATCAGGAAACAATTGTCTAGTGTGATAATGTTAATACTGTTTATATGTCTTCTAATCTGGTTCAACATCAATGAACCAAACATATCAAGATTGACATCTCGTGCGAGATTAGGTTGCCTTGGGTCAAATTCAAGTTCTTCATATACTTTTCATTTTTTATTATGTTGATATCTTCACCAATGGACTTCACTCATGTTTATTTGATGAGTTTCAGTCCAGTTTAAATGCATGGATAAAAACATCTTGATCCCGATAATAATGAGAGATTGGTATTTTAGTGTATACATGGACTCCACCCTTAACCATATTAACCATATATAGAAAGAAGAATTTAAAAACAAAACCCTAAAGATAGTATCCGAAATCGAAATGAATGGAATATATTTGCCAATACGCACACATGGTCTAAACCTTTTCCTTTCACTTGTTTTATAGCTTGATTTTTGTTTGAATGAAGTCTTCCACCATTCAAAAAAGAAATGTTTTATAAAAATCATTCCACCAATTAATTTATTTGTTTCCTATCATGAGTCTTGTAATTGCGCAACTCAAAGCATATTTTGTTGACTACCACTTTGAATTCCTCCCAAAGTTAAGATAATTTTCATTTAAACTCCCCATATGTTACGGATTATCTTAAGTAAGATCCCTCCCATCCATTCACGCGCTTTAAAGTTTTTAACTGCGGTTCCACATCGTCACCCCACTCACCACCGCCAATGCGTGACGTACACGCACAAACACACATCAACACCATACGCCTCCATCTTCTTTATAAACCTTTTTCCCCTTTTTCGACTTTATAAAAACCACAATTCCCCCATAAACCCCCACTCAAAGAACCTCCAAGAACATCACAATCATGAGTTATTACAATCAAGGCCAGCCCCCAGTTGGCGCTCCTCCTCCACAAGGTTCGTTTATCGTTCAATTTGGTTTCTGATACGATCTTCTTGTTGGGAGGATTTTGGGAATTGGGTTTTTTGAATAGTGAATTAAGGAATAGTGTTTGATTCTTGTAGGATATCCACCAGAAGGGTACCCGAAAGATGCTTACCCACCAGCAGGGTACCCGCCACAGGGATACCCTCCACAAGGGTATCCGCAGCAAGGATATCCACCGCAGTATGCGCCGCAGTACGGTGCTCCGCCTCCTCAGCAGCAGCAGCAGCAACAAAGTACCGGTTTCATGGAAGGCTGGTAATTACAAAATTCCCCCTTTTCTCTATCTTCTTTTATGCATGCAATTGTCAATTCAGATTGAGTAAAGATCGGATCTAGATTGCTTGATTTCAGTTTTCTTTTGTGTTAAGTAATTGAGTCAGATAGATTTTTAACCTGTGATATTGACCGGTGGAGAGGACTTCTGACTTCACATCGGGATTTCTAAATTCCTGTGTATGTTTTTCAGGGGTATTTTGGTCATTTTCTCTAGTTCATTTTCTGTGGAAATTTGATCTTGGATTTTATAGCCGATTTTATTTACAGATCTTGATTCTTTTGCATCAAATTGTTCCTAGAAAATTCGGTGCAATTTTTTTTTTAAAACAAAAAATGGAGAAGGGCGAAAAAAAATTCTTGTAGACTTTTGTTCTTGTTAAACTTAAAATAATGAAACATTCTTTTTTCCCTTTTTGATGCAGAAAAAAAAAGACCCAATGTACTTTATGTTACTATCAAACTTTTGAAGGGTAGAATAGTCTTTTTCTGCATTCGATAATTATAATCCTTAATTTGCAATGATCACCAATCTAACTTGTGGTTGGTGCTAAACAATAATTATTTCCTTATAAAAAAACCTTTAAATTTTTTCGTGAAGGTTTTTTTTTATTTGAACGAGAATATATCCTTATCTTGTGACCTTAAAATGCTTCACAAAATACTTTAGTTTTCTTATTTCAAAAAAGCTGAATTTAATAGAAAAACCATGTGCTGTTTTTTCATATGGTGGTGGTATTTGAACATGACTCGTGTACGTTTTTTGCTAAATTGAATGCTTTTTATAGAAATTCTTGATTGATACGTAGTTTTTATTGTGACATCACTTGCATTCATGTGGAGGTTGTAGTCATATTCTTTGTGTGGACCACAACAATATTGTTCACACAACTCCGTATAATACATGTCAAATACACAAAATAATTTATGTCATGATTTTGAAAACTTTTGATAAGTCAAAATATTGATTTTTTTTGTTAATGGTGATTTTTTTTTGCAGTTTGGCTGCCCTGTGTTGCTGTTGTTTGCTGGATGCATGCTTTTGAAAGATATATGGATTAGTAGATGGTGAACAAGTTATGAAGATGTCATTTGGGAAAATCAAGAATGTGACTTTGTCACCAAATTTGGACATTTCTTTTATCTTTTTGCATATGGTTATGGATTTGAAAATGAACTGACAATGTACCTAGTATTTCCTTTCTGCACATCTTTTAATGAATCTGGAGTTTCTGTTTTTGTGTTTTTGTTGGTTGTTGCAACTTTTAGTAAATGTTTTTAAATAGAATTGTCGAGTTGGAAAAAGTGAAAAAATTGTTTATATGAAAAACGTATAAATAAAAACTTCTAGACCTTTATAATTGCAACTTCTAGACCTTTCACAAAATCAAATACTTATTGTTGCATTCTAATTTGTTAAAAAAAGTTATATATTATTATTATTTGTCAAGTTAAAACTAAGAAAAACACGTTGTTTATAAAATTGGAGGGATCTAATGAAAGTTGACCAAGGAATAGTGCAAATAATGTGAAATCTAATAGTTTCTTCTGGTCAATATTATTTTATGGTGGTTAGGGACTACTAGTGAAGGTTCTTTTAAATTCAGTTGCCAACTCCATCAGTAATTATTTAAATGTAGGGGATGAGTTTTTAATACTTTTATTGCATCTCTATATGTAACACGAATAATTAGTTTGAAATTCATAAACAAGTTTATAAATAATATACAAATATATATGTAACATGAATAACTAGTTTGAAAGTCATAAACAAGTTCAGATTTTATAACAAGTTGGGAACTCAACCAAAAAAATAATAAACAAGTTCCTAATTTTCGAACTAGCTATTTTCGAACCATATATGGATTTTCGAAACGATTGAAATTAAATGAGTTTGTAATTTCAACTAATTTTTCTGAAAACGGGTTTTTCTGAAACTTGTTTTTTTTTGTCAGAATTTCAAAACTTGCAATATTCAAAATTTTTGGTTATTTTTTATATTTCGAACATTTTTTTGTCATTATGAAAGAAGTCTTTTTTATGATCATTGGGGACAAATAGACAATATCTCTAATTTTAATGTTAGTGATTGTACTTTGATACTATTCTTTTAATAACGAACAAACCCATGCCTTTTAAACAATATTATACAAATAAAAAACAAACTAATTGGTCGTTGCCACCAATATAAACATCCTTTTTTCTGGTAATTTACATTTACATATGTATTTATGTTTTTTCTTCAAATAAGTATTTCTATTGTACTCTTTAAATCCCTGTTTTCAAAAGAAAGAAATACCACTTCAACATTTCCTGATAGTGATTTAATTCTCTAATTTGGGTTAGAAGGTCATTTACATGATTATCAAAATATACCGTGTGTGAGATAACAACTTCAAAAACTTTTCCATAGGATACGAGAATTTGTTAAGTATCGTTTTGTTATTTCATCTTTGTATAGCAATTTGTGCCAAAAAAAAGCATGGTTTATAAGTACCAAATATGTTCAAAAATCAAGATAATTAAACAAAAAAAAGAGCTCAGATTGGCCTTTAATGTCTTCATTTAAAGATCAGACAAAATTGATGGACCCCACCAACAGAAAGGCATGAAACATCACAGCTCTTTATAAAATGCACCAGCCGGGAATCGAACCCGGGTCTGTACCGTGGCAGGGTACTATTCTACCACTAGACCACTGGTGCTTTTGTGTTATGGTTGAAAAAATTAATTGACTACTTTTCATTTCAAAATGGAAACACAAATCAACAAGCATGTTTCATTTCTTTTGAATTTAAACAGCCTACATTAACATTGTGAACATACACACATCAACAAGTTATGCATTATTGTATTTGCACACTTCATAGTGTATTGCCATTTCCCACAATTTACCCATATGAATTTTCAATCTACTTTTTCTTTTTTTAAATGCAAGCAAAAGCAATAAAGTCACTTTCATGTTTTCTCTCTTCTTAATGCAAAACATGAACATACTTTCATGGCTCGTTAGTTTCAATATAAATTCGAAATGTGAAGAATTGGACGAATTAAAAATCATATCTATTGACATGTAAATGGAAATTGTAATTTACTCCTAAATAGTTAAACAACTAATTTGTGTTTCCATTTTACTCTTCATTGATATTGCAACTTGTCAAACTTATTTCGATATAAATTCAAAATATAAATAATCATCACATTTTCCTTTGATAAAATAATACTACCACTTGACTTATCTTTCAAACACATTTACCTAGCAAAATTGTTTAATATTTGTATACAGCTGCTATGTTTTTATATAGAAGCTTATTTACCAGAAAAAAAAATCCATTCAATACATACAATCATAGTATGTTAAGGAAAAAAAAAAACAGGAAAACAGGAAGAATATGCATCCTAACTCGTTGGAATCTTTTATTGAAGAAAATCACTCAAAACTTCAATCCAATTGTGTTTACAGGAACATAACATATGAATTTATACTAAACATGAACATATTGGTATAAGACTAGGAGACTATAATAGACAAACTAAGGGTGCGTTTGGTTGTGGAAAACTGTTTTCATTTTCTAAAAAAATGTTTTTAGAAAATAGAGTTGAGTTTTCGTTTTCAAATTTCAATGAAAATTTTAGAAAACGCGTTTGGTTGAAACCGGGGGAGTTTTCATTTTCCATCTTAAAAATTTGGAAAACTTTGGAAAACTGTAAAAATCACTTTTCTAATTTACATACAATTTGGAAAACTGAAAATTTTCATTTTCTTGGAAAATTTTGGAAAACTGAACGAACCAAACACGTTTTCAAAATTTCCATTTTTCTTGAAAAATTTTCCTAGAAAACTGGAAAATTTTCCACAACCAAACGCACCCTAAACTTTCCCTATAAACCATCATTACTACTCAAGGATTCTGGAACTTGGACAACACTCCAAGTTATCACCATCTGGTTCAGAACATGCAATGCTACCATATTCACCAACATATGTGCGTAATGTAAGCAATGCAATGTTCGTTACTCTTGATCAAAGAATACATAAATTTGAATTTCAAAATGTATAATGCTTACATTATATAAAGGCATATTAATTCATAGGACTTTTTCAAAGTTGTTATAGTTTCATCCATGCCAAATATATAACTTAATACATAAGCCAAACTTCTTAACATTTTTTGTCTTTTTTTTTGTATTATTATTTTTTTAATGGTTTACGTTTATTATTGTGTTTTAGTATTAGGCAGCATTAATTCTTGTAATAAGTTTTGAGAGAAGCTCATACATATCCAAGTGTATAACTGATATCGGAGTCTTAAGGATCGTTTTGTTATCAAATGAATGTGGTAATTTCATGATTTTCATCTTTGTAGCAATGTGTGCCCATAGAAGCAATTTAAAGAAAAAAGAAAAGAAATGCACCAAACAGGAATCAAACTTGGGTTGATTTCTACTATTCAACCACAGTTCCAATAGACCATTGGTGTTTTCATGTTGAGTATTATGAACTACGAAATATACTCATTAAGCAAGAGAGAGTAGGCGAGAAATGCACCAAACAGGAAAAGTGGCATCTTTTTTATTTTCAAAATCTAAGCAAACAGCACACAACCAAATTCAACGCCATGCATATACTTTAACAAAGTAACGACTTTGTTAATTAAACTTCAAGTCTTGAACAATGGGATTGTTCATTGTTATATATGTCAGCTAAAAAAGAAATATAGGAAAAAAGAGCTCAGATAGGCCTAATAAACTCTTCACTTAGAGGTCAGAGAAAGCTGATGGACCCCACCAACAGAAAGGCATGAAACATCACAGCTCTTTATATAAAATGCACCAGCCGGGAATCGAACCCGGGTCTGTACCGTGGCAGGGTACTATTCTACCACTAGACCACTGGTGCTTTTCTTTTAAGATTATCATCTTCTCTAATATCTACATAAACTTTGAAGATTGAAAATGATTTAACCTCTACTTTTTCTTTCCTGAATGCAAGCAAAGAAAAAAAAAACGGAAATGATTTATATTAACAAGGTAAACATGAACACATCAACAAAGGATGCATTATGGGATTTGCACTTCTAAGTTCTACGTACATTTTTATTTCGATATAAATTTGAAATATAAATAATTAATCGTCACATTTTTCTTTCATAAAATAATATTACCACTTAACTTAATTTCACAGACATCTCTAGCAAAACTAGTTAGTATTTGTATAAAACTGATATATTTTTCTATCAAAGCTTCTTTACCAAAAAAAAAAAAAAAAAAAAAAAAAAAAAAAAAAAAAATTAAATCTATTCAATATATATAACCACAATATGTGCAGTAAGCTTAAACAATGAAATGTTTATTACTCTTGATCAAAAAATACATATATTTGAATTTCAAAATGCATAATGCATAATGCTGAGGAATAAATTGCTGGGTTAGTGAATTAGTTGTTAAAAGAAATTATAAAATATAAATACCAATAATCTTTGTTAATGTAAGGGATAATGACTTAGGAGGGTAACTACCTATTAACGTTGTTCACATATTGACAACTTGTTTTTTTTTTTTACATAATATACCAACTAACTTGTTTTAACCGTTTACATTATAACAATATTACCGGCTAACCTCCATTTTAACCGGTAAATGCAATTAATTCATTTAAATGAAAAGGAAAAGAAAATACGTGGCTCCAGAAGATTATACGTAGCATGTTACGTGTCTATTTACACCTCACTTATTATATAGAGGGTGTTTGTCGTTGAAGCCCTAGATCGACAATGGCTTCTTCATCTGCTTCTTCCAAACGAAATGTCGAACTCCAAGCTGACCATCCATGTAAGTGCGACATGCCATCTCGTGTGAAGATTTCAAGAACACCCGACAATCCAGGAAGAAAATTTCTAGTTTGTCAAAATTCTTTGGTAAATATGTTTTATTTATTCAACCCGAAACTGAATCTTCTTCTTCATCTTCTCTTCAATTTAATTTTTTTTATTCTTTCATGAAGAGTGCAAGAACTCCAAGATGTAATTTCTGGGAATGGCTGGAAGACGATGAGTACCAACTACAGAAGAACAATGATTTGGGACAAATCTACAACCTAACATTCAAGCTTGGAAATTTGGAAAACGAAATTAGTTATTGCAGGAAGAAGTTGGAAGAAGAGAAGAACTCTGATTTGGTTTTCAGACAAGAACTAGACAAAGTGAAGTGGAAGTTGTTTACTCATAAAGCTGCATTGTTTGTGTTATTTTTCTTGTATGTTAAACATGTATTTTTTTAAAGTTTGATGTGTTCTTTGTATCTTGTTTGATGTACTGTTGTTTGATGTATTCTTCTTTGATGTGTTCTGACTAAATCATGTACTTCATGAAGTTTTGTATGCAATGAAAGTTATGACTAAAGTTTGATGTTTAATACTTGATGTATTAAGACAGTAAACATGTAATGTATACAAACACATAAATAAACATGTATTAAGACAGTAAACATGTAACTTGGGAGTTTGATGTATTAAGACAGTAAACATGTAATGTATACAAACACATAAATAAACATGTACTTAATTTAAGGATAATGACTTCGGAGGGTAAACATGTACTTAAATTAACATGTACTTAAAGTACCAAAATATTCCCAAACATACAGGACCCAAGATGTTAAAGTATCAAAATATTCCAAAAGATGTGCCAAGTTTGTCCTATTGTGCCAAACAATATTACAAGACCCAAGATTCCAAAACATGCAAAATAAAACAACACATTGAATTCAAATCTCTAGTGGGTGGTCACTACTGCTTCCTTCCTTCCTCCTTATGTTCTTCCTTATCTGAATCTTTGTGATTCTTTCTGAAGTTTTTCTTGTCCTCTTCCTAACTTGATTTTCTGCATTGTGTTGAATTTCCTGTTCCACATTATCTTGAACTTCAATTTCATGTTCGACTTCAATGTTAGCTTGAATCTCATCTTCTATGTTAGCATCAACTTCAACTTCTGGTACCAGATCAACTTCAGGAACATCAACTTCAATGTTAGCATCAACTTGAATGTCATCTTGAATCTCCCCTACAAGGTTATCTTGAACTAAAGGAACATCAACTTCAACTTCAGGTACCACATAAACTTCAGGAACATTAGCTTCCACATCACTTTCACTTTCAAAGTCACTATCACTTTCACTTTCAAACATGACAACATGTTCCACTTCCAATTCAGCTTCAAGGTCTACTTTACCTGTAAAAGGGAAAAAATTCAGAAATGGCACACAAGTATAATATATTACATAATTTAACACCATACCTTGTTTCTTAGGTTTCTTTTTGTTAGAACCTGAAGTAGATGGTACATCATTTGGTCTTTGAGGACATGTTGATCTGTTATGTCCTCTTTCCCTACAAATGGTACATCTCATGATCATTCCCTTTTTTGAGACTGTATGCCTTGTTCCCTTAGCTTCTCTCTCAACCTGATCCCTTTTCCTTTTCATTGTTGGTCTTCCAGGTAGTCTTTTTTTTAGGGGGCAATGGTTTGGTGTAATCCACTTCAGGCCACATAGCACTACAGTTTAGTGGCCTAATGTTATACCTATAACAACTTGCATACATTGATGTAGTAAACCATTCTGACACATACTCCTTAGGGTCCCTATTGAGGCTTGAAATGGCAGCATATCCATGCACACAAGGATACCCTACTAACTGCCATGCCCTGCATCCACATTGCCTAGTATTCAGGTCTACAGCATACCCTTCAGTCCATACCCTCACCTCAAATTGCATATACCCAGAAGGTACCACTTGCCAAAACCTATCCATAATCATATACAAATTAGAAAATATTAAAAATGACAAACATATAAGCAATAAGAATTTACCTTTGTGTTTCCTTGTGCTTATTCAACTTCAACCTTATGGAAAGGACATATGTTTAAATCCCAAGATTGACCCTTGGCCTTGTATATACACAACCTTTCCATTACATAAATATGGATTTCTTCTAACATGGTAATAAGTGGTTTCTTCCTAGCAGCTTCAATCACAGAGTTAAAACTTTCAGAAACACCATTTTCATATGCATCACAACTCCTATCAACCTGAAAAAATGCTTTACACCATGTTTTAGGGTCCCTTTCCATCAAATGTTCATAAGCTAGTGGCTACAGCTTCTTGATTTCATTCATATGGTATTCAAATCTTTGTGGAACTGTAGATCCAGCAGCTCTCCAAAACAGTTTCTTAAATATTTGCCCCTTAAATCTTTTTTGGAAATTAGCACATATGTGCCTAGCACATTGCCTATGCTCTGCAGCTGGAACCCTTTCCTTCACAGCTTCAACTAATCCCTATAATCAAAACATAAACAACATAAGCAAAAACATATTAAGTATGTAAAATAAGTATGGAAAATAACAATAATTGAAGTGTGAACATTACTTTGTGTTGGTCTGATATTATGGTTAGTCCATGCCCAACTCCCATTCCAATGTCATCAATTAGAAGATCAAGAAACCACTTCCATGATTCTTTATTTTCTACTGCAACCACAGCCCATGCAACAAGATATATGTGGTTGTTTGCATCCCTCCCAATGGCTACAAGCAACTGACCTCTGCATATGTCCTTTAAGAAACAACCATCTACTCCAATTACCCTCCTACAACCCTCCATCCATTCATCCTTCAAACCCTTTAAACACACATAAAACTTTTAGAAGTATGTTTCTCCATCAGGCATCACATCCACCTCCATCTTAACTGTTGATCCAGGATTTGTCCTTTTTAGCTCTTCTCCATAACTCCATGTTTTAGCATAATGCTCTATTAAAGTACCTTCTATCTACTGAAATGCATATTTCCTACCATTTCTGCATTGTCCAACACTAGCTATCAGGTTAAACCTTTTACTGACCTTAGCTTTCAATTTCCTAATGCTCATCTTTGGTTTATGTAATATATCATTCATGAAATGAGTTCCAATCCATTTGTAGCTTACAATGGACCCAAATTTGAAAACTCTTGCACAATTATGCCTATCAATTAATGACTTAATCTAAAAAGACCTCTCATTCTTCATCCAGGTTGCCCACAACCTAAAGGGACAACTCTTACTCCTCTTGTTCTTCTTATATTTACAACATTTTGCCAACAGCTTTTGATGATCATTTTTTTCAAACCATAAGTCATACCCATTCTTGACAGCATAGTTGGTTAGACAAAGCTTCAATTCGAGAGGGTTAGCAAACTTCATACCTAAAACTGGGACCATTTTATCCCATTCTTGCTTCTCATCAAAGGCAAGGAACACAACCTCATCATCTTTATCACTATCTTCATCATCAGCAACATCATTTACTTCTTCTTGATTACTATTGAGAATGGGTTTACCACACAACTTGTTCAAGAATTCATCATCATCTGTTTTGTCAAATGTATGCACCTCTTCATCAGGTTCATGCTCATATTCCCTTATATCTGAAATTTGTGACTCTGTATCATCATCTTCTATTACATCAGATAGCTCATCACCTGTTAACAACTCCTTATCGGCCCAGTCAAGAATGGGTTCGTTTTCGTGGTCAATGTACACATTCATCCTTAGCTCCTGCTTATCCATGTAACCATCTTCAATAAACTCAAAATAGTCAGCATCATTGGCGATTCTTCTGATACCCTCTGCCAATCTTTCATGAGTACTACAATAGTACAAGTTCTCACAGCTTTGTCTTGTCAGCTTTGAAACCCACAACACAAATTCTCTATAGTCCATGCCACCAAAATCCACATCACGAACTGACATTCTTATAGGGTCTAAGTACACTAATGGGTTTGGTGCAAACATGTCGTTGAAGTGAAAATCTATAGTGAGATACTTACCGTTAGATGCTTCCATTGATGTTCAATACGTATCATTAGACGATTTCAAGTCCCAACTTCAGTTCCTACTACTTCGATCGACTGAATTCTGAGAAAACTTAAGTAACCGGGATCGATTTGGGGAATGATTTGGGAGTAGTTGTTAAGATTAAGAACCCTAAATAAATTAGATCGATACACCTTTACACGTGTTTAAATGAAGTCGAATACAGACAAAGGGTGAAATAGCCACGTATTAAGCCACGTATTTCATTTTCCTTTTCATTTAAATGAATTAATTGCATTTACCGGTTAAAATGGAGTTAGCCGGTAATATTGTTATAATGTAAACGGTTAAAACAAGTTAGTTGGTATATTAGATACAAAAAAAAAAAAAAAGTTGCCAATATGTGAACAACGCTAATAGGTAATTACCCTCCTAAGTCATTATCCCTTAATGTAATCTATCTGTTTCTACTTCTTCTAATAAACAAAACTTAAATTTGTCACTTGTCTTTTTACAACCATACTATGACACGTGATATCTTCCACTTTAATTTTATTTTCCGTCTAATCTTTCTTCTTATTCTTAACTAGTTGTGGGACTCATGTATTATATGCGTTAATTTAAAAAAAAATAAAAAATAAATGTCAAAATACTTAAGAACTTTAAATTTATAAGAAAAATAATGAATTATTATAATGGAAATGTTCTTTATCTTTTAAATTTAAACAAATAATTTAAATAAAGAAAAAAAAAACTAATGAGGTTTAATTTTCAAAATTTTGAAATTAAAAGGTAAGTTTATTAATGCAATCGATATCCATTTGTTAATACATTTATTGCAATTGTTATATTAAAATATTATGTGAAATTTAAAAAAAAAAATAGAAAAAACTCATAAAATGACATGTGGAAAAGAAATAATAAAAAATAACCACAAAATGACATTTGACAAATTAAATGAGAGTGTGACAAATGACAAAAAAAAAAAAAAAAAAAAAAAAAAAAAAAAAAAAAAAAAAAAAAAAACTTTCATTTATTAGAGAGGATTCTTAGTCCTCAAAATCTGGAAAGTAGCAACTGCATTCCACGAAATCAGCTAGAATTTTGTGAAATCTTCCCCGTATTTGCCCTAAATTTCACTGAGATTCTCAATATCGCTATTTACACTGTGTCATTCCATACCCATGGATTTTAACCTATTTTTTGTTCTCTGTATTCATTGTGCATCGACTCAAAGTTTTTCCTATGCAATTGGAGTGTTAAACCTTACTTCTATTAGCAATTGATGTTAGTTTCTACTTCAATCGTTACACTTTTTTTACGTTATATTGTTTTTATCTTTGAAATCACCGATTTAATGGTTTGTGGGTTTGTTATTTTGAAATTGACTTTCTTTCTGATGCTTTATTGTAACATCCAGATTTCCTGGTATATTATTTTTATTATTTATTTTTCAAGGATCATTGATCTACTCGATGAGTTAGCGCTATGACTCGCAGAGTAGAAGTGGGTTTAATGATCTACTCGACGAGTCCGAGAGTAGACTCGTCAAGTAAGCGCTGGAATGAGAAACCCTAAATTCCCCGGTTTAGAGCCTATTTAAAGGCACTTATAGACTCCTTGGGCGGCCACACTTCATAGAAAGAAAGCCTAACCTGCCATTTTCGTGGTATAGAGAGAGAGAGAGAGACCATTTTGAGCATTCTTGAGCTTCTTGGAGGAAAGATTGGAAGAGTTGATCTAATCAAGAGGAGGTTGTGGATCTTGCATTCTTCTGTCATTAGCTGCTATTCTGAGGTAAAAAGCTCTCATCTTGGCCTCTTGTTCGTTAGATCCCATTTTTGGGAAGCTTTTAGTGTTTTCTCCCAACATATTGTGCTCTAGAGCTATACAGGTATGGTTTGAGGTTAGAACCTCAGATATGGACTAGAGAGGACCTTTCGGGTCCAAAGATTCGAGCTTTGTTGAGCTGGAGGCAAGCTCATGTGCATTTAACCTCTTTTTGGGGCTTATAATGGCATTATGGAGCACATATGCCATGCATGAGCGTAAAGATCGAAGCTTTACATGACATTCAAGCCTAGGGAGCCCAAATCTAGTATTTGGAGTGATAGATCTGCCCTAAAACGTCTGAATGGGAGTATGGACTGGATGGACTCGTCGAGTCCATGTGCGGACTCACCGAGTCAAATAGGGTTTTTCTCGATAAAGTCTGAATATGCTGCAACTCGACGAGTAGACGGATCTACTCGGTGAGTAGAGTTGGTTTCATGAGGTCTCCGAGGGAGCGCAGGGACTCGACAAGTCCTCTCGGTGTACTCGATGAGTTGAGTCAACATGGACTGTTGACTCAAGTTAACTTTTGGAGTTTAGACCATCTATGAGTGATGGAGACCATGGAAGGGTAGAATAGTCTTTTACCCTTACCAAGAGTTAGAGAGGGGTTAGTAGAAGCTTATTAGAATAATTGGTCTAATTAGAGATAATCACCGTATGTATTAGGCGGAGGCTGTTTCAGTGATTCGTGTACAAGGTGTATTAGCTTGCTTACTTCAAGGTGAGTCTTCACACTATACTTTACCTAGAGTGGTAACTGTGTGTGTGACCAGAGGGTCTTATATGCTTACTTGAGTTATGAATGCTTGTGTGATACGTATTCTATGATATATTATGTGTTGCTTAGACTGGACCGGAGGGTCCAACGAATTATGAGGCCAGAGGGTTCTCAACCAGACCGGACCAGAGGGTCTGACGAACTATGGGACTGGAGGGTCCCACTGAGACACATTGACCAGAGGGTCTTTCAAAGCTATAGCCTCGAGTGACTAATTATTTGTACGTGGTATTTCGGGGAACTCACTAAGCTTTACGCTTATCGTGTTATGTGTTTCAGGTACATCTGAGGATCGCGGGAAGGCACCGACATGATTGTACACATCTGTTGGAGATTATGATTGAGGGTTTTGGGATTTGACTTATGATTGTGATTTTATATTGACATTGAGACACTTATTATTTTCTTGAAAGAAACAATGGATGAATTATGTGTATTATTTTTAAATGAAAATTTACGTTGTTACAAGTTGGTATCAGAGCCTTGGTTTGAGGGATTCGGATACACCTTCGGGTACGTCTGGACTCAAACTGAGGATTTGAGAAAAAAATTTCAATAAAAAAACAATTTTTCCTAAAAACAAATAAGAGTTTTTCAAGAGAAAAGAGGAAAGGAGCAATATGTACAATCAGTCAGCGCCCGAACGGTGATTTCCCAAAATACCCTTATTTTATGTGCTATGAGATATTATAAGATATATGTTATGCATGCTAGAGAGTAGGCTAGGTATTTCATATCTTAGGACCAGAGTGGCCTGATTTGTGATACTTTAGCCTAGGAGTTATTGCTGTTGTGAGTTGCTTTGAGTGCCGGTAGGAAGTAAAGAGGAGCCTACGAGAGGCCTACTAGAGAGTAGCCTATGTTCGGAGAGACATAGAATACTTGCGATCTGGGATCCTAGGAAGAGGATTTGGGATGAATACGGATGTGGTGTGAAAGGTAGTATTGGGCCCGTACTAATGGAAACACTGGATCGGTAAGCAGCCCAAGTAAGAATCCTTAGGGTGCTAAGGAACAAGTAGGGGTGAGTGATCGAGTGTGAGTATTCTTGTAACGACAAAAATTTCCAAAACAATTTTTCATTATTAAAACATATTTTTAATCACTAAAAACAATATCCAACATATTTATCCAATGTCATCATAATAAACAAATCCCAGAATCTCAAAAGATCTCAAATACATAAACCCTCTCAGTGTGTACGGATCATGTCGGCGCCTTCCCGCGATCCTCGCTGGTACCTGAACCACATAACACAACACTGTAAGCATAAATGCTTAATGAGTTCCCCAAAATACCACATACAACACATACGCCTTTCTAGGCCATAACTCTGTGGGACCCTCCGGTCCGAGTGTCTCAGGGGACTTCCGTCTCAAATCCCGGTAGACCTTCCGGTCCTACCCGTATTGACCTTTCGGTCCATGTCCTCTCGACCTCCCGGTCCATATCGTCTTGACCTTCCGGTCCTTATCATACATAGCATACATAACACATACATATCACATATCAGCATATAACACACACACACACATATATATATATATATATATATATATATATATATATATATATATATATATATCATAGCATATAAGACCTTCCGGTCACACATAGGTACCCTTCCAGGTACAGTAGAGTGAGAAGACTCACCTCGGGTAACTCGGTAATCTCGAGCTCGGTAACAATCTAGTCTAGCCTCCGCCTAATCATATGAAATAAACACTCTTAATCTCGAGCTCGGTAACCTTGATTGAGACGTTTGATGAGCGCTACGTTGCGGTTACCGAGGCGGCTGCTGCTGTAGCCATCATAGTTGTCGTTGCTGCCAGACCGCAGGCGGGTGACTCATTGTTGTACCGGGAGTTCAGCAACACGAAGCCACCGGAGTTTGACGAGACTCAGGACCTAATTGATGCGATGAGATGGATCTCCGTCATCGAGGGGTGTTTCTACACTTGTTCCTGTCCAGAACATTTAAGAGTACGGTTCGCGCTGAACCAGCTTCGCTTGGGGGCGAAGGACTGGTGGAAGTTTGTGACAACCAACTTCACTTTTGTAGAGCTCACTGCAGTGTCTTGGGAGAGGTTCACTGATATATTTCAAGATGAGTATGTTCGCCTGGTAGAGAGGGAACGGTTGGCCAGGAGTTCTTGTCCCTCAAGCAGAGGACGTAGTCTGTGATGGTGATTACAAGGTTGTTCCATGAGAGGGCGATGTTCTGCCCTGAGCATGTGTCTACCGAGCAGGCACGGATGAGTCGAAATTTGAGCATACTGAGGAGGGACATGCATGAGTTCGTAGCGAACTCGACATACCAGACATTTGCTGAGCTCCAGGCAAATGCCCTGAAGAGGGGGATTGAGCTTGAGACTTAGGCCAGGGAGGACACAGACTCTCAGGGGAGGGATCGGAGGCCAGAACTGTCTCAGCCGGCAGCCAAGCGGGCAAAGCCCGCTGATTCGAGATCTGGGGGTCAGAAGGGCCGCACTTGTGGGAAGTGCGGCAAGAGTCATGAGGGTGTATGCCGAGCGGGCGTGTGCTACAAATGTGGCAAGGAGGGGCATATCGTGAGGGATTGCCCCCAAGGGGTTCACAGTTTGCTTTCACAGCAACCAGACAGGCCATCGGAAGGTCGAGTGCCCACAGCTGTCACACCCCCGGCCGAGGCGGCGGAATACGTCGGGCTGTGCGACTTAGTTCATGGATCCCAAGAAAATTGAATATACATCACAAGTTACAACAATAACAACATGGCAGTTACATTCAAATTTAAAGTTCAAATACAAGTTTCATACATATATTAATTGGTTCATAAATTCACCTTAACAAGTAGGTCGACATAACAAAAACTAAATAAGACTAGATTGCCCGAAAATCCATGAACAAATCTTCTATTAAACGCTGGTTTACTGATCTCCTGAGAATACATGTGATTTGAGGGTCAACACAAAGGTTGGTGAGAGTTACAGGTTTCTGCTAACCGTAGTAATGATACTTTATAAGTCTAGAAAGTATTTCTTTTGTGGTTAAAACCATGTTTGATAAAGAGTTAAATCACAAATATATCTATACTTGAAATATTTGTTAAATAGATAAATCATAAGTATATCCATACTTTAAATGCTTGATAAATAGATAAACCATAGATAAATCCATACTTGAAATGCTTGGTAAAGAGTTAAACCATAAGTAAATTCATACTTAAAATGCTTGATAAAGAGTTAAACCATAAGTAAACCCATACTTAAAATGCTTGATAAAGAGTTAAACCATAAGTAAACCCATACTTAAAATGCTTGATAAAGAGTTAAACCATAAGTAAACCCATATTTAAAATGCTTGATAAAGAGTTAAACCATAAGTAAATCCATACTTAAAATGCTTGATAAAGAGTTATACCATAATTAAGTCCATACTTAAAATGCTTGATACACAGCAAAACCGAATCCGTGGTTTCTAGTTAAAGAGTCTGGTTAATGTCTATAGTGAGTCCTATAACCGAGCTATGTGACCAGTTATAATCCCTGCACAACACTTCATTAGACGTCGTAGTTATACCAAAGATAAATATTCACCCACTTCGATTGATCAGTCGAGGTTGTAGCTAGCAACCGCAGGTGGGGATGTCAACCCGTATAGATCTATACATATGTATCTCGCTCCGAGGATTAACGGTTATAGTTAAATGGGAATACTAAGTGGTTAAACTTAGGTAATGAATACTGTCTCACTATAGAAGCCATTAACTAGGTTATACAGTAAAGTTTCACTATAAAAGCTGAATAAGTTCGATAAATCCGTAAAAATGTATGTCACTCGCTTAAATAGATAAAATGTTTCCTCACATGGATTAATGATTTCCAAGATATAATTGTTATAATTTGTACATATATAACTAATAAATATGTTTGTACATGCTTGATGTAAGTAAAATAAGTTATGCACATGACTAAATATTTTTAAACGCATGTATATTGTAAAGAGATTGGTTTATAAGACATTATTTTGACAATAATAAGTATTAAAACTAGATATATTTTTTTATATGCATATTCCATAACTGATATATATATTTAGCAAGTTTATAAACATATTTCATAACCGGAAAATATATTTATATATATTTCACATGTATTCCCCCCCAAAATAATAAAACATAAAAAGGGGCGTAACACTCACTTTTGTAGCGTGATTTCGAGTAAGCTAAGTGCAAGATTTGAGTCGGGACACACCGCGAGAACACGAACTATCAATGATCCAAAGTTGGGACTGTATTGCAAAAATATATTAAATAAGGGACTGTTTTGTTAACTTAATCCCAAGGGATGGTACATATTAAATAAATTGTAATATGGTTTTGGAAAAGGGACTAATTTTGTAATAAATTTCAAATGAGGGCTGAAATAATTATTCTGGAATGTAAGTTATGTTTTGACTCTTTTTCTTTTCTGTTTACGTAATGGTGCAAGTATGGCCCACAAAAGTAAAATGGGAGGACAAGGACTTTAATGTTGAAAACTAACATAACTCCAAGGTTTGTCTTAATTAAATGGAAAGAAAGTTTGAGGTGTGGGTTTTTGAGTTTACTGTGAATTATTTTTCTTTCGTGGGTTTACAATACAGAGAGTACATAGCTTCTTATTTCAGAGCAAAATGCATGAAATTTTACTAACAGAAGTAAACGAAGAGATTAAATTTGTAAAATAAATTTAAAAAAAAAGAGTATAAGCTATTTATTTGAGATGGGAGTTTGGTTTGACTAACAAAACCAAGAACTTGCTGTGAATCGTTTCTATCATATTTATATGGGTTTATATTTAGTACCCAGAATGGGCAAACAGAAGGTATGGTTTTCTTACCTGGGCTTTTATCGAACAACACAGGGAATCATACACGAAGGAAAACAATGAAAAACAAAAGAAAAGATTTGTGTGTTAGAGTTTTGAAGATGTATTGTGATCGACAAGCTGTGCATGGGAAAGTAACGCACACAGCAATATACAATGAGAAGCTTTATTTCTTGGTTAGAAGTCGAACCATACACAATAATAAATAAATAAGAAGAATAAGGAGTTGGAGGCTTATGGTGAGGGGAGGTAGTCGCAACAGAGGGTCGAAGATGGCAGCAGGGGGTGATGGCGTTGTTGCTTCCTCGTCCTTCCTTCTTCCAGTAGTGGGTTGACTAGAAGGAGGGGGGGCTGGTAATTTCAGGGGGTAAAATAAAAAAGAGTTAAGGTTGTGTTATGGTGGTGTAACGGTGGGGAAAGAGCACCCGCCGGTGGTAGAGGTTCTTCGTCGAGGGTAAGAGGGTAAGTTAAAGCTGATGAGTTTTTGGGGAGAGTGAGTTTTCAAGCTTTCTATTTAACCCAGCAAAAAGAAAGATTGTGTGATCCTCGTGAGGATGCTTCAAGAAGAGACAAGAATCCAGTTTTCTTTCACTCATTTGTATGATTCTCTCTAGTAATTGAAGAAGGTAATTCCCTGATCATTCCCTCATTGAACAAGTTTGACTTTCATTTACAGACAAGACGCATGGAGTACGACAGATAGAGACATGAGAGAGGGAGAGAAACAGAGAGGGTCACGTGAGAGATGAGAGAGAAGGGGTACATTTTGCAGAGCTATTTTGATATATATATTTATATATGTATATAAATATATATGTTTTTAAGGTGTATTAACTCATTAAGCCTTAAAAACGGTTCTCGTTTTGCGTATTTAATTCTTGATGTCGAGAAATTTTTTTGTCGTTACTCGAGTTACAGTTTGTGCTTTAAGTTTCGTTCGACATTTTTCGTAACTTGAGATAAAATATCATTTCATATCTTTTTGTGTTTTAAAATAACTTTATATTTCCACTAAAATATGCATTAAAATTCGATCGGTCGAGATACCAAAAAAGATACGCAGTGAACTAGCCGCTAGAGACTCAGACCCAAATTTCAGGTTGTCACAACAGCTGTTACAAGGATCAGCACAGGGATCTGTCCCTGCTACTACTCGAGCTACATAGAGCCGGCCAGTGAAGGCCGATGTACCGAAGGCTCGCGGGAGAGCCTTCCAGCTGACAGCGGAGGAGGTCCGCACTGCACCTGATGTCGTGGCTGGAATGTGATCTTTTATTTATTCTATTTGAGATATTTTGTGCTTATATTGTGATATGCGTAGGTACTTTTCTTGTGAGTTCTGTGTCTGCCTTGGTGTTATTTAACTTTGGTGCGAGTCGATCATTCGTATCCTTAGCATTTAGTCGTCATATCAGTATCCGACGAGAGGCGTTGAGTCGACTTCTGACAGTCCCCATAGCCGATGAGCATGCGGTGTTTGCGACCACTACAAGAATACCAAGCTACGGCGACGACACCTATCCCGACGCCGATAGTCGTCGCTACAGGTCTACCTATGCCGACGACAAGTTGTCGTCATAGCTTTTGGAACGTTTGACCAACTATCTTTGACCGCTATATCTGTGCAGACGACAAGTCGTCGCCATAGGTCCGGCGGGAACGACGAAAATGTTGGCAGTAATATGAAAATATATACCGACGACGTGTCGTCGGTATAGGTAGGAAAAAAAGGACTTTTTATTTATTTTTATTCCGAGTGCCAGAAAAAGGAAAACGACGTGGTTTTTGGACATCCTATGCCGACGACAAGTCGTCGGGACAGGTTTTTTAATTTACATTTATATTTTTATTCCAGGATTAAGTAATACGTCGTCGTTTATGTCGACCCTATGCCGACGACATGTCGTCGGCATAGGGGTATACCCTAAAACAGATACGCAACTTTCTTTCATTTGCACACAGCGATTGTTTTCTGCACTTTCTCCTCCCAAGCGACGAAATCGAGTTCCCAACTTCAATTTCCGGCGATTTGTCGAATCCAAGGTCATTTCTACCCTTAATTTGTTTGTTATTGTTGTTTGATATTGATTTTTACCCCTAATTTGGGGTTTTTTTGTGTGTAGCAACCGGTGGTGAAGCTCCACCTATCTATTGACTGCCTCACCTTCCACCACCTAGTGTTGCCGCCGAAAATCACCACCAGCCACCACCTTGCTTCTTTGACTAGCAAAAAAAGCAGAACATCGGTTTAATTCCAAAAGGTTAGTTTTTTTTTTCTAATTTTTTTTGAAATTGAAGTTGAATTGTGTTGAAATTGTTTGTTGTTTGTATATATATATATATATATATATATATATATATATATATATATGATTGTGTTGTATATATACGTGATTGTGTTGTTTGTTGTTTTTTTCTAATTGTATTGTTTGTTTTATATATATATATATATATATATATATATATATATATATATATATATATATATATATATAGTTGTAGTGAGTCCAAATATGTGCTTTCAATATGACAATAATGAAATGATCTTTGATGTTTACCAAGATAACGATATCAATAATTTGTTAACAATAATATTGGTATGAATATAGAGATGTATAATGAAACGACCCAAAAATTTCATTTATTCAATATAACCAAAAACCATAATCTGAGTATCATATCATAAAACCATACGTGATGTATCTCAAACATTGTGAAAACACTGCAAGGAAAACTGTATCATATCTATATCATATCAAAATCAAGAACATAATCAACTCCCAGGATGAAAATTGAAGCTGTGGTGTGTGCGATGCCATCATCCCGAGCTCTTCCCTTTGCTTGCGGAAGTACCTGAAACCAAAACTGAAACTGTAAGCACGAAGCTTAGTGAGCTCCCACAAACTACCGCATAACATACAATGACATATAAAGCACATACTGGGGCCTTGCCCCCTCCATCGGACCGAAGTCCGAAGCTGACTGACTGGGACCGTGTCCCCTCCATCGGACCGAAGTCCGAAGCTGACTGACTGGGACCTTGTCCCCTCCATCGGACCGAAGTCCGAAGCTAACTGACTGGGACCTTGTCCCCTCCATCGGACCGAAGTCCGAAGCTAACTGACTAAACATAGCATAACATGCCAACTAGCATAAACACATACATCTTGTCTGAGCCACTAAGGCGTCAAACATACTAACTACTGCATTGGACCGGAGTCCTGAAACTACTACTAACTGAATGGGCCGGCATTGTGGCCTTAGACCCTGATCCTACTGGAAGGAAACTCACCTCGTGAACTGGCTGCTGTGTGTATGGCTCTGGAAGCTATCTGCTGCTGCTCCGGTATCTCCCCGGCTACAAGTCCATAAACACACTCAATCAATGCTAAACACTGCACTGGGGTAAAATGACTCTTTTACCCTTGGTCAAAGTCAACTCTCCTGGTCAAAGTCAACCCACAGTTGACCTGACTCGCGGAGTTGGGCCGCCAACTCGCCGAGTCCCTACTCTCACTTCTCGACCCTACTCGTTGCTACTCGTCGAGTATGGCATCAACTCGACGAGTTCCCTTTTGAATCAAAACTTAGGCAATCTGCATCCGACTCGCCGAGTCATATGAACAACTCGACGAGTTGTTCTTCGAGCTAGGAAGATTGCCTTGGACTCGCCGAGTTGTATGAACAACTCGCCGAGTCCCTCCATCACTGAGTCTAACCTCAAACTCGTTGAGTCCACTCTAGCACTCACTGGTCCTACTCGGCATCACTCGAAAAGGGAAAATCGGGGACTCTCGACTCAACTCGCCGAGTCGCTTGCATGCAACAACTCAAAACTCGATTCTGCTTGAATCCAGTGCATAAAACTTATAGATCTGGACTCCCTTAACTCGATTAGCACGTAAAGATTCTATCTTTACGTGCCCATATGCATCCACGAAGATAAAATAGCTCAAAATCATAAAGAGAAGGCTAGATCTAGGGTTTTCATGCAAGGTATCAACAAAAGACAATAGATCTGGGCTCTACAACTCCTAAATGAACAGATCTAAGGATATCTCGACCTAATAGGGCATCCATATCATCATAAGGCTTGAGAAAAGCATCAAATTAGATCTAGAAGAGTTCTAATGGGGTTTTAAAGCATAAAAGGGAAGGAAATCCGAAGAATACCTCAAGGAACTCTGATTTGCCCTTGAATCTTTGCTCTACACCTCTTCTCCTTGCTCCTTTCTTCTTCTCCTTCTTCAAGCCTTCACAAATTCACACAAGAACACTTAAATCACTCAAGAATGGATTAGGGTTTTTCTCACAGCTCTCTGAGGGTGAAGGAGGCGAGATTGGGGCTATAAGGTAGCTTAAATAGTGGGCAACCCGGGGATTTAGGGTTTCTTCCAGACAGACAGACTCACCGAGTGCAGAATATGGACTCGTCGAGTCGCCGACTAACACGTGCTCGAAATCCCGTCCCTACTCGGCGAGTCAGGCTATGAACTCGCCGAGTCCTTCTTGCAAACTTCAAAATAAATACCATGGAATCATCATACCGGAGACGGGTCGTTACAATTCTCCCCCACTTATCTCAGACTTCGTCCTCGAAGTCTGCTACGGCTGAATTTGCAAATATCTCTGGGTAGTGCTCTCTCATCTCCTCCTCAGCCTCCCACGTCCACTCAGACCCCTTCCGGTGCTGCCACTGCACCTTCACTAACTGAATTTCCTTGTTCCTCAAGGTCTTGGTCTTCCGGTCCAGAATCGCGATCGGCCTCTCAATATAATTCAGGCTGCTATCAACCTGAATATCCTCTAGGGGAATGACTGCTGACTCATCCACCAAGCACTTCCTCAACTGAGACACATGGAAAGTGTTGTGGATCTGACTAAGCTCCTCAGGAAGATCCAACCGATAAGCAACCCGACCCACCCGGGCCAAAACCCTGAAAGGACCAATAAACCTGGGACCCAACTTGCCTCTCTTCCGGAACCTGATGACACCCTTCCAAGGTGAGACCTTCAGAAGGACCATATCACCCACCCGGAACTCCAAGTCTGAACGCCTCCTGTCGGCGTAGCTCTTCTGCCGACTCTGCGCAGTCTGCAGTCTACTACGGACCTGCTGGATCAACTTGGTCGTCTTGAGCACCACCTCTGTGCTCCCGATGACTCGCTGACCGACCTCGCCCCAACAAATTAGGGTCCTACACTTCCTCCCATAAAGCATCTCAAAGGGAGGTCGATCAATGCTCGCATGATAACTGTTGTTATACGAAAATTCCGCTAACGGAAGATACGTATCCCAACTGCCACCGAAATCTAAAACACATGCCCTAAGCATGTCCTCGAGAGTCTGAATCGTCCTCTCGCTCTGCCCGTCCGTCTGAGGGTGGAAAGCGGTGCTGAAATGGAGACGAGTACCCATCTCGTCGTGGAACCGCTTCCAGAATCTGGATGTAAAACGGACATCTCGGTCTGACACCACCGATACCGGCACTCCATGACGTGCCACAATCTCTCGCATATAGATATCGGATAACTTCTCTACCGATATACTCTCCTGGATCGGGATAAAATGGGCTCTCTTCGTCAACCGATCCACTACTACCCATATCGAATCCACTCCTCGTGCGGTCCTGGGAAGCTTGGTGACAAAATCCATGGTGATGTCCTCCCATTTCCACACTGGAATGTCTAACGGCTGCATCTTGCCGTGAGGCCTCTGGTGCTCCGCCTTGACCTTCCTGCAGGTCAGACATCTCTCAACATACCAGGCGACGTCCCGCTTCATGCAGGGCCACCAATAATCGGGTCGAAGATCTCGATACATCTTCGTCGCCCCTGGGTGGATAGAAAATCGAGACTTATGAGCCTCTTCCATCAACACCTGCCGTACTCCACCCCAGTACGGTACCCACACCCTCCCGTGAAGCGTCAGCAATCCCCGACTGTCATAATCAAACGAGGCTACTCGGCCCACTATCCTCTCACACTTCTGCCTGTCCTCCTTGAGGCCCTCCACCTGAGCCTCCTTGATCCGCTCCAACAATGGAGTGATCACTGTCATCCTCAAACACAGATCCCTGATAGGGGCTGCCGACACTTTGCGGCTTAGGGCGTCGGCCACCACGTTGGCCTTCCCTGGATGGTAAAGGATCTCACAATCATAATCCTTTAGCACATCCAACCATCTCCTCTGCCTCATGTTCAGACTCGGCTGATCCATAAGGTACCTCAAACTCTTGTGATCCGTGTAGATAGTACAACGGACCCCATAAAGATAATGCCTCCAAATCTTGAGGGCAAACACAACCGCCCCCAGCTCTAAATCATGGGTAGGATAGTTAGCCTCGTGAGGCTTCAACTGTCTCGAGGCTTAAGCTATCACATGGCCTCGCTGCATCAATACTGCTCCCATACCTGTGATCGAGGCATCACAGTAGACTACGAAGTCCTCTACTCCCTCTGGCAAGGTAAGGATCGGATCCTCACACAATCTTTGTCTGAGGGTCTCGAACGCTGCCTGCTGCTCAGGCCCCCAACGAAATACCACCGACTTCTTGGTCAGTCAGGTGAGCGGCACAACTATCTTGGAGAAATCCTGAATGAATCTCCGGTAATACCCTGCCAACCCTAGAAAGCTCCGAATCTCAGATGGAGACTTCGGGACCTCCCACTGCATCACGGCCTCTATCTTGGACGGATCTACCAAAATACCCTTCTGGTTGACGAGGTGACCAAGAAACTGCACCTCGCGCAACCAGAACTCACATTTGGAGAACTTTGCGAAAAGTCTCTCCCTCCTCAAAACCTCCAGCACCTCCCGCAAGTGCTCCTCGTGCTGCTCCTGCGTCTTGGAATACACCAAGATATCATCTATGAATACTATCACTGACCGATCCAGCATCGGCCTGCACACGCGATTCATGAGATCCATGAACACGGCTGGGGCATTGGTGAGCCCAAATGGCATCACCACAAACTCATAATGACCATACCTGGTCCTGAAAGCAGTCTTCTGTACATCCTCATCTCTAACCCGCATCTGATGATAACCGGAGCGTAGATCGATCTTGGAGAACCAAGACGCTCCCTGAAGCTGATCAAACAAATCATCTATCCTCGGAAGTGGGTAACGGTTCTTCACCGTTACCTTATTCAACTCCCGGTAATCTATACACATACGATGCGACCCATCCTTTTTCCTCACAAACAGGATCGACGCTCCCCAAGGCGAAATGCTCAGCCGAATGAATCCTTTGTCTAGCAGCTCTTGCAGCTGCGTAGACAACTCCTGCATCTCAGGGGGAGCTAGTCGATACGGTGCCTTGGCTATCGGAGCCGCACCAGGAATCAGGTCGATCCTGAACTAAACCTGCCTCTCAGGAGGTATCCCTGGCAAATCCTCGGGAAACACATCCGGGTAGTCTCGCACTATAGGAACATCATCAACTGTCGTCTTGCCCTTCACCCAAGCACCCAAGACGTAAGCTACATAACCGGCGCAACCCTGCTGAACATAGCGCCTCGCCCTTGCGGCGGAACAAAAGGTCGGTCCATGTTGTGGCCTCTCGCCCTGAATCACTAACTCTCCCCCACTGGGAGTGCGAACCCTCACTAGCTGAAGCTCACAATCAATCACCGCCCTATTGGGGCTTAGCCAGTCCATGCCCACAATAACCTTATTCCCTCGCAGGGGAATAGGAACCAGGTCCACTGAAAACTGCTCATCAAACAACTGAAGAGAACATCCTCTATGCACTCTGTCGACCCTCACGGTCCTATCATCTGCTATCTCAACGGACAATCCAGCTCCCCTGGAGCTCTACTAAATCTCTTGCTAAGTGCAAGCGATACGAATGATCGGGTAGCCCCCGAATCGAATAGTACCATAGCAGAAATGCCGTTCACAAAGAACGACCCTAAATAAAACATACAATCATAAGCAATATTCAATCAATAATAATAAAGAGATGAAGGGAAGATACATACCCGTCACCACATCAGGAGTCGCTCGCGCCTCCTCTGCTGTCATCTGAAACGCCCTACTCTTCGCCACTGGCGCATCAGCTCGGCCCTGCCGGCCATCTGTAATCCTCAAGGTAGCAGGGGCAGGTGCAGCCACCTTCCCTGCTGCGGCTAAACTCGGACACTGGGACTTTTTATGTCCCCTCTAATTGCACTGAAAGCAAATCAGATCTGATGCTGCAACGGCAGTAGCAGGGGCCGTACAATCCCTACTCAAATGCCCAATCCGACCGCACTTGTAGCAGCCGAAACTCCCTGCCTTGCACACCCCATCGTGCATCTTCCCACACCTACCACATCGACCGTGGCTCGGCTGTCCCCTGGACCTGTGATCTGAAACCCTAGGCTTTTTGCCCAAACCGCCTGTACCCAAAACCGCCTCCGGTTTCCTCTTCTTCTCCATCTCGAGATCAATCTCCCTCTCCCGAGCCCTAGCAATCATGTCATCCAGCGTTTTACAGCTGGACCGGCTCACAAACTGGCGGATATCGCTCCGCAACATCTCATGATAATGGGCCTTCTTCATCTCCTCATTGGCTGCATACTGAGGAACGAGAAGAGCCCTCTCCCTGAACTTGGCGGTGATCTCCGCCACTGTCTCTGTAGTCTGGGTGAGGTCCTGAAACTCCCTAGCTAACTGCTGCACCTCAATAACCGGTGCAAACTCCGCCCTGAACCTGGTATAGAAGTCAGCCCAGATCATGGCGTCCAATGCTACATCATCTCCAATGGTATGTCCAACCTCCTCCCACCAATCCCGTGCCCTGTCCTTCAGAAGACAGGACGCCAATCTGACCTTGTCCCCCTCGGGACACATGCTAGTGCGGAAAGCGTTGGCCACATCCGCCAACCACCTAGTACTCGCTATGGGGTCCCGCGCCCCATGATAGTCCGGAGCTCCACATGCCCTGAACTCCCTGAATGTAAGGGTGCGCGACCCCATCATGGCCGCCACCTCGGCACGGAAGGTGCCCAATCTCTCATCCATCAGCTCTAGAATTCCCTCCTTGATCGAACCGAAGATCACAGGAGTCTGCTCTATAATGATGCGCGTAATCTCCGAAGATAGAAACTCTCGGGTCTGCTCATCCATGCGCTCGTCCCCCGAGCCTGAACCTGATCCCTCCCCGGCACCTCCACTACCGGCTGCTGGTCTCGAACGCAAAACCACCATTCTGAAACACATCACAACTACATCAGAAAACTGAAATATCTCAAGGGATCATTGATACTACAACTAGCTTCCCGGTCTTGTCTCAGCCTTTCTTGATTCGAGTACGGATCCTCTGCTTTCAGTAGTACAGGCCCATACTACCTTCCACATCTATCTGTACTTTCTTCAAGAATTGCCTTGACTCCACCAAGTCACTTCTACTACTACTGATCTCTGCTACTCTCATCCTAGGCTTGCCCTAGGGAAACCTCAGACTCAACTCAACTAGTCCTCAGCTGCTGAAGGCCTCCTTATAATGCTAATTAGCCACCACCTGAACACTATCACATGTGACGAGGCTCAGATAATCCTTCAAGTAAAAGACTCGTCCCTATAACGGTTGGACTCAAACAAGAGCTACGCAATAGGGCCAATTCCAGCACTCTGGGATTATTCAACCCTGATCACATGTGGTGTGACGTGTTCACCTAATGGCTAACTCCCATCACTCAGAATCCCACAAAGCACGAAGCAAGCAGCATTCGAACACAAGAACCACTCAAGCAATCCTATCCCCATAACGGGGAAACTGTACTAGCATACAATGCTAAGCTCATACTATCAGGCATAACCTAAACAGGCTATCCTACTGCTGTCTACTCAATACTAGCATGCAATACTCATAAATTTGTAACACATAAAGCAGGCACATAAGGCATCCTCCTAGATCCTTAGTCCTATACTAGCATGCTGTTCTACTGAAACTGAACAAATAACTTGTATGGGTAATTTGGGAGTACTTACTTGAGCTCGGCTGATCGCATGCACCACACCCTTATCTCATTTAAAAATTTCTTTCTTTCTAAGTGCTTTCAAAATTCTTTAGAAAACATTTTCCTTTTAAAAATCTTTCTATCTTCCCCTTAGTTTGAGTTCAGATACACCCGGAAGTGTATCCGAATCCCTCAAACCAAGGCTCTGATACCAACTTGAAACGACCCAAAAATTTCATTTATTCAATATAACAAAAAACCATAATCTGAGTATCATATCATAAAACCATACGTGATGTATCTCAAACATTGTAAAAACACTACGAGGAAAACTGTATCATATCTATATCATATCAAAATCAAGAACAGAATCAACTCGCAGGATGAAAACTGAAGTTGTGGTGTGTGCGATGCCATCATCCCGAGCTCTTCCCTTTGCTTGCGGAAGTACCTGATACCAAAACTGAAACTGTAAGTACGAAGCTTAGTGAGCTCCCCCAAACTACAGCATACCATACAATGACATATAAAGCACATACTGGGGTCTTGCCCCCTCCATCGGACCGAAGTCCGAAGCTGACTGACTGGGACCGTGTCCCCTCCATCGGACCGAAGTCCGAAGCTGACTGACTGGGACCGTGTCCCCTCCATCGGACCGAAGTCCGAAGCTGACTGACTGGGACCTTGTCCCCTCCATCGGACCGAAGTCCGAAGCTAACTGACTGGGACCTTGTCCCCTCCATCGGACCGAAGTCCGAAGCTAACTGACTAAACATAGCATAACATACCAACTAGCATAAACACATACATCCTGTCTGAGCCACGAAGGCGTCAAACATACTAACTACTGCATTGGACCGGAGTCCTGAAACTACTACTAACTGAACGGGCCGGCATTGTGGCCTTAGACCCTGATCCTACTGGAAGGAAACTCACCTCGTGAACTGGCTGCTGTGTGTATGGCTCTGGAAGCTATCTGCTGCTGCTCCGGTATCTCCCCGGCTACAAGTCCATAAACACACTCAATCAATGCTAAACACTGTACTGGGGTAAAATGACTCTTTTACCCTTGGTCAAAGTCAACTCTCCTGGTCAAAGTCAACCCACAGTTGACCTGACTCGCGGAGTTGGGCCGCCAACTCGCCGAGTCCCTACTCTCACTTCTCGACCCTACTCGCTGCTACTCGTCGAGTATGGCATCAACTCGACGAGTTCCCTTTTGAATCAAAACTTAGGCAATCTGCATCCGACTCGCCGAGTCATATGAACAACTCGACGAGTTGTTCTTCGAGCTAGGAAGATTGCCTTGGACTCGCCGAGTTGTATGAACAACTCGCCGAGTCCCTCCATCACTGAGTCTAACCTCAAACTCGTTGAGTCCACTCTAGCACTCACTGGTCCTACTCGGCATCACTCGAAAAGGGAAAATCGGGGACTCTCGACTCGACTCGCCGAGTCGTTCTTCAGACTCACCGAGTCGCTTGCATGCAACAACTCAAAACTCGATTCTGCTTGAATCCAGTGCATAAAACTTATAGATCTGGACTCCCTTAACTCGATTAGCACGTAAAGATTCTATCTTTACGTGCCCATATGCATCCATGAAGATAAAATAGCTTAAAATCATAAAGAGAAGGCTAGATCTAGGGTTTTCATGCAAGGTATCAACAAAAGACAATAGATCCGGGCTCTACAACTCCTAAATGAACAGATCTAAGGATATCTCGACCTAATAGGGCATCCATATCATCATAAGGCTTGAGAAAAGCATCAAACTAGATCTAGAAGAGTTCTAATGGGTTTAAAGCATAAAAGGGAAGGAAATCCGAAGAATACCTCAAGGAACTCTGATTTGCCCTTGAATCTTTGCTCTACACCTCTTCTCCTTGCTCCTTTCTTCTTCTCCTTCTTCAAGCCTTCACAAATTCACACAAGAACACTTAAATCACTCAAGAACGGATTAGGGTTTTTCTCACAGCTCTCTGAGGGTGAAGGAGGCGAGATTGGGGCTATAAGGTGGCTTAAATAGTGGGCAACCCGGGGATTTAGGGTTTCTTTCAGACAGACAGACTCGCCGAGTCCAGAATATGGACTTGCCGAGTCGCCGACTAACACGTGCTCGAAATCCCGTCCCTACTCGGCGAGTCAGGCTATGAACTCGCCGAGTCCCTCTTGCAAACTTCAAAATAAATACCATGAAATCATCATACCGGACACGGGTCGTTACATATAGAATGAACTAAGATTATTCAAGATATTTTATAATATCATGGTCTATTTTTTAATCCATTCAACCTCTTTAGTTTGAAAGAGTTTGAAAATGTCATTTGTTATTCAAACAAAATATAATTTACAAAATAAAGAAATAAGATTGTTAGACAGATTTAGAATGATCAGTCTTCCATATGGAGTGACATAAAAACACGTAGAAGGGAGAGGCTATTAAGTGGATTTTTCCTGAAAATTCTAGTATACAGAAAAAGATATTTAACAAAAAAATCTGTTTCTAATTAACTTCACTATTTTAATATACATATAAAGAGAAATCTGAAATTTATGTATATCGCCCTTAATTAAAATTGCTTTCTTATCATTTTAGTCCTTCAACCTTACTTATTTTTACAATTCACTTTTATTCTTTAATAATCATAAAAAATTAACCACAAAACAAACTCGAAATCCAATTTAATGGTATAGTTTATACAAATATAGTCTTTATGATTTTCATCCATAAATTCTTGTGTAAATACCAACTAATAACACAATTTAACAATATCATCAAATATTAATTTGTAAAAAACATAATATAGTATATACATCAAACGTACTCGAATAATGAATATTATTCCAATATAAATCATATTAATTTATTCTATAGTGAATATATAAAGAATATTCACAAAAAGATATTCATGATTGAATCCAATATGGTAAAAGATATTCAATAGCCTCAACCGACCCAAAATTCATAAACAAATTCAGAACTTTAAAATTTATCTTTAACAACATGTTATATCTTAACCCTCATGGTAACCCAATTTAAGTTTAGTACTCCTAGTTAAATATTTATAAATAATGAAAAACATGAATCTATAAAATGTAGGGTTTTTGTGGAATACACCTAGTTTAACCGTTGGTAACTGGTTTTAGGCTGAAATAACAAAAAATAAGTAAAAATTTGATTTTTTTTTCCAAAACAGAAAAGTCAACATATAAAGTTTTTTTATATAATAAACATATTTTATATTATAAATTTTGTTTTGATCACACATCAACAAACATTACTAATAGCAACATAAAAAGAAAATATAAAAATATTTAAACTAATAAAAGTATGTTTATTGAGAGTAAACAAAATATATAAGTATTTAAACTAATAAAAGTACATTTATTGTAACTATGTATACAATCTAATTTTTTATAATTAAACAGTAATGACGATCGATAAGAGTTGGATTCGGGAACACCGAACGTCCCCAAAATTCTTGGAAGGTCTTAAAAACTTTATGGAGATTGCTATGAAACATGTTGACTCTGAAGACAAAGTGCATTGTCCGTGCGTAAGGTGTGTGAATATGTATCGACAGTTGTCGAGTACGGTTTATGCCCATATACATGACCGTGGGTTTCTAAAATCGTATACTATATGGATTTATCACAGTGAGAAGCATTCTGTTTCGGATTTGGGCTACAATTCGACTCCAATAAACATTCCAACAAATAATGAAATGTTTGATGTAATTGATGATGTTATGGCGGAACAAAATACAAATGAAGAAAATACAGATGATGAAGGACAAGGCATGGACCCAGAATTTAATGCTTTATTTGAGCAACTCAATACCAAGTTACACCCTGATTGTGAGATGTCTTCTTTA
This sequence comes from Lactuca sativa, assembly GCF_002870075.4. Classification (NCBI taxonomy): domain Eukaryota; kingdom Viridiplantae; phylum Streptophyta; class Magnoliopsida; order Asterales; family Asteraceae; genus Lactuca; species Lactuca sativa. The sequence goes on along the minus strand of NC_056631.2, from coordinate 206,089,869 downwards.
AACTTTTTGGCAAAGTTGTTGCATATTAAAGTGATCAATAAATGGACAAATAGTTCATTTGACCAACTTTTAGAGTTGCTAGGAGTTGCTTTCCCGAAGAGCAAGATTCAAACTTCACACTATGAAGCTAAGAAAAATTTGAGAAAGATAGGGTTAGGATATGAGTCCATCCATGCTTGCAAATATGACTGTGCTTTGTTTTGGAAGGAGAATGCTTCCATGCAGAATTGCCCGATTTGTAACGAGAGTAGATGGGTGGACACAACCACAAAGGGGAAGCGAGTACCACAAAAAGTGTTGCGGTACTTTCCTTTGACTCCAAGACTTCGACGGATGTATAGTTCCAGATTCACAGCTAAAGATATGATTTGGCATAATACTGGAAGATCAACGAATGGTATAATGTATCATCCGGTAGATGGGAAGTCATGGCAAGAATTTGATAAGAGATATCCAGAGTTTGCCAAAGAACCTAGAAATGTTCGTCTAGGTTTAGCTGCTGATGGCTTTAATCCATTCGGCAACTTTAATAACAATTATAGTATTTGGCCGGCTATATTGACTACCTACAATACACCACCATGGATATGTATGAAAGAGTCTTCTTTCATGCTAACTTTGCTAATTCCTGGTTCTAGATCACCCGCAAAGGACATTGATGTTTACTTGAGGCCTTTGGTGGATGAGTTGAAAATGTTGTGGTTTGAAGGAGTCCAAATGAGAGATGCATCAACCAACACTGTATTTAATATGCGTGCGATGTTGTTATGGACTATCAATGATTTCCCAGCACGTAGTAGTCTGTCTGGATAGAGTGGTCAAGGTTATTTAGCATGCCCTACTTGTAACGAAGACACATCTTCCATTTATGTGACCAACAAGATGTCTTACGTTGGTCACAGACGATTCTTGAATATAAACCATAGTTGGAGGGAGAGTCTATTGTTTGATGGTCAACCTGAGACAAGACCGCGTCCTAGAAGATTCAGTAATGCAACTATATTAAAGCAAGTAAATTGTCTCTCTGATCGAATTCTAGGGAAACATCCTGATTATGGGGGCAAAAAAAGAAAGCGCGACGATGAAAGGAAAAAGAGAGAGTTAAATTGGACAAAACGAAGTATCTTCTTTGAGCTTGAGTATTGGTCTTCCCTCGATCTAAAACACAATTTCGATGTTATGCATATTTCAAAGAATATGAATGAGAGTGTGTTGAATACTGCACTGATGAATGATAAAAGCAAAGATAAAAAAGAAGCAAGAATTGACTTGAAAAATATGGGCATTAGACCAGATCAATGGCCAAAAGAGAAAGTCAAGAAGATGAAGAAAAACAACAAGGAAGAAAACAAGAAGAAGGAAATACTCCCACATGCTTCTTACTCTTTCAAACCAATTGATCGACAACGTTTCTGTCAATTCATTAAAGGAGTGAGACTACCTGATGGTTTTGGATCGAACTTTAAGAAGAAGGTTAATGATACCGAATCAAATTTGGTTGGGCTGAAGTCTCACGATCATCACATCCTCATGCAACGATTGCTACCTATAGGGGTTCGAGCATGTCTCCCACCAAATGTTTCAAGAACAATCATTGACCTATGTACATTCTTTAAAAAAATTTGTGCACGGTCATTGGATGTTAACGACATGAGAAATGCCAGAACAGAAGTAGTGAAGATCTTATGCAATCTTGAGTTGATATATCATCCAGCATTTTTCGACATAATGATTCATCTTATTCTTCATTTACCTGATGAAGCCATTCTTGGAGGGCCTGTACACATGAGATGGATGTATCCTTTTGAAAGATATATGAAAAAACTTAAAAATTATGTCAGAAACAAAGCCAAACCAGAAGGTTCAATAGCAGAGGGTTACGTTGCAGACGAAGCTTTGACATTTTGCTCTATGTATCTTGAGGGTATGCAAACTAAATTCAACCGTGCTGATAGAAATGATGATCCCGGCCTTCCAAAAAGGCAATTTTCTGTCTTCTCATCACAATGTCGAACAGTGTCGGCTAAGAAAATCGCTGAACTTTGTAACGAGGCCAAAAAATCATTGCATTGGTTTGTACTAAACAATTGCGATGAGGATGAGATGAGAAGCTACAAATCGTAAGTTTCTAATCTATTAACTACCTTTTCGATAGTGTTTTAACTATTCTAATTATTTTGTCCCATATTCAGTGAATTCAAATTAGAATTGCCTGAAAGTGATTTCAAAAAGGAATTTCTTTCATGGTTCAAAGAAAAGGTAAGTATGTTATATATTTATAATGTAAAACTAAGTTATTACTTAAACATATAATCTTATATTTCCTTACAGATTTATTGTCTCCAAAAAGATGTGCCTACGAACTATACTGACGAATTAAAGGCGTTGGCATATGGTCCGTTGCGTGCATATTCGTACACTGCATGCATAGTAAATGGTGTCCGATTTGTTGTGAATAGTCGTGATCTCCGACGCACTACTCAAAATAGTGGTGTTGTTACATTCGGAGAAGACGGTACACCATTCTATGGTCAATTAGAGGAGATCATAGAGTTGCATTATTTATATGATAAATCGGTTGTATTCTTTCGTGGTAAATGGTTCAATGCCTCATTACGTAATGGACGCTTAAAGACTATAAATAATATGATTCTTATCGATACCAGTCATGAATGGTATGTCGGTAAAACGTGGTTTGATGATCAACAATACATCTTAGCCACACAAGCTAAACAAGTATTTTATCTCCAAGATCCCACTCAAAACAATAACTGGAGAGTTATGGAAGAGGTTCATCATCGAAAACTTTGGAATCATCCAAGTATCGGTGTTGTGACTGTGATAGATGTTGTGAACAACACTCAATCAACTGATTTTACCTTGGTTGTCGACTTAGGCACCTTACCTATGCAGACGACTTTAGGTGAAGTTGGTGAATCAAGTGTGGTTGCTAGGAGGAATGTTGATCCTAATATAAACGATGACGATTTCATTAACGATGAAAATGACGATGATGATACGTACTCTTCAGATGAAGAAATAAATAATGAAAACTATGACAGTGATGATGATGTTGTACATGTATATTGTTCTAGTGATGAATCTGATTGATGGTATGTTATTGTTATTATATCTCCTGATTGCTTATAATATTTGTTAAATTTTAAAATGCTGCTTATTTCTAGTTTTATTATATATTCTGAATGTTTATAATATTTGTTAAACAGATGGCAGAAGTCGCGAGGGGACACGGGGGAGACGGTGGGGATAGACCTCCACACGGGAATGCACGCAGTGTACCATCGGATTGCCAATCTTGTAAGTTATATGAAATTTTTAATTATTAGATATATTAATGTTTTAAATTTCTAAATTTCCAATTGTATATGTAAATATAGCGCAAGCGAAGAATGTGAATGTGCGTGGCAAAGGGAGAAACTTAAATTTGTACAATGAGTATGAAAAAAACAAGTGTAAGCCTTTGGAATTGCTAATTGATATCTCCGGGCGGACGTATCGAGTTATAGGGGACAACGGGCAACTGTTTGTCAGACTGATCTCAAATCTGGTGGGATCAAAGGTACCGTTGCATTATCATACTTGGCGTCGTGTTCCTGCCAAGTACAAAGTTGATTTATATCCCGAGCTAGAGGTAAATATATAATACATTTTATATGTATTGAAGTTTACACTTATTAAATATTTTTTTTACTAATCAAATATGTTTTTCCTTTTGCAGACTTATTTTGATATTGATAGGTATCGGGGCACAAACTTGTGGGAACCCCTTCAAGCGGGTATCCAAGTAGATATGCAAAGAGCTTATCGAGAGCGCAAGTATCAGAGGAAAAACATTTTGATAGAGTTGGTGGATATCGTAATGTGGAAAGGGCAAGAAGACGTCCACCGGATGATTGGACCGCCAAAGCTTGGAACGATACGATTGATTTGTTGTTTTTGACCGAGGAATACAGACGCATGTCGGAAAAAAATAAAGTTACTAGGTCGAAACTTCCACACACAAGTGCTCACGGATGTAGACCGTATGCTCAACGACGTTATTTAGAGGTAATAAAATACATTAGTATTATTTAAAATTATTATTAACATTTGTACAAATACATTTATTGTTTTTTCACTTATTATAGGAACAAATGGGAATCAAGCCGCAACATATTGAGGGTTGGAGACAAATGCGCTACAAAGAAGGTTCGGGTTGGTGTACAAGTCGAGCAAAAGAAGACTGGGTAAGTGATAAACGAAATGAATATGTTGTTTAAATATATTATTATTAATTATAGTTTCCTGTTTAAGGAATATTATTATTTTTTGAATGTTTAAGTTTAGTTGTTTGTTTTAATTAACGTACGTCAATTATTTTCTTTATTTTAGGAGAAAATTCAAAATGAATATGAGAAAATGCAAAACGAGGTTGGAGAAGGAGGAGAAGTAAACGAGGAAGAATGTTTAGAACGTGCCCTTGGGACGAGACGTGGACATGCTCGCGGGGTGGGTAGGAGACCAACCGCCAACTTCGGTTTAATTCCAAATGAATGGCCTTCCACTTCCAAATCGTCTCAATCTCAACCCCAATCTCAATCCCAATTCGATGCACAACAAATGCAAGAATATTTGCAACAATATAATGCATCATTGGCGGCTTGTATTCCGAACTTCCAACCACCACCATTTCCTAACTTTCTATTTAACTATAACACACAAGCAAGTAGCTCTCAACAATTTGCCGAAAGGATGGAAGAAGGAGAAGGAGAAGAAGAAGGAGAAGAAGAAGAAGAAGGAGAAGACGATTATGATAATGATGATTGATGTTTTTTTAGTATTATGAACAATGTTAGTTAACTACTTATTGTAATATTAAACTTGAATTTGATGTTTTGAATTTGAACAATGGTATCTAGTTAATGTATTTCAATTGATATATGTTGCAATGTTTTTTGGATTTGTTAAAAATGCAGGAATGGTAATGTACAAAACCTATAAAGCTAAAAAAAAACAAACAGTAGCTATCCCGACGACTAGTCGTCGCTATAGGTCCATAACCGTTAACTGATAAAACCCTTTAACGACGACAAGGCGTCGTAATAGCCTCAACTTTTCCCAACGACTTGTCGTCGCCATAGCTATCCCGACGATAAGTCGTTGCCATAGGATTTTAATAAAACATTATCTTTTTTCGTCGAAAATGTCGTTGACAAAATCTGTGCCGACGACATGTTGTTGCAATAGAGTTGGCTATACCGACGACATCTATGCCGACGACTTAACAGACCTATGCCGACGACTTTTTCCCGATGACTTGTCGTAGGCATACCCTATCCCGACGACTTGTCGTCGGCATAGGGTCTAAAATCGTCGTCTGCACAGGGTCCGATTGTTGTAGTGGACTGATGTGATTCGGGGATGTTTGCTTGAGATTTTTGGAGTTAAGTTTCCGATAGACCTGGTACTGATTGCGATGGGGGATGTCTATGTCAGCGTGGGCATAGACTAGTTGAGTCGATTCGGAGCTATGATCGACTGTGAGTGTCAGTTGGTGACCATACAAGACCCTAGTATTGATGGTGAACTCATGACAATTTTAAGGGCCTGGAAGGCATGAGTGTTGGTTTCGTCCCACTCCAACTTGGGGTTTTTTTTAAGGAGATATGTGAGGGGAGCTGCGATATGAGCATAGTTTTTCATTAAGCATTGATAGTAACCAGTGAGACCCAAGAATCCACGTAAGCCTATTATTGTCGATGGTAGTGGCTATTCTTGAATAGCTTGTAATTTTTTTTGGGTCGGTTGCAACGCCATTTTGAGAGATAATGTGACACAGGTAAGATATGTGAGGCACCATGAATGTACATTTTGATAGCTTCATGCTGATGTGTGGTGAGAACGTCAAAGACATACCAAGGTGATCATAGTGGGATTCACGAGAGTCACTGTAGATGAGTATGTCGTCAAAGAAAACGAGTACGAAGCAACATAATACGGATCGAAAAATGTTGTTCATGGCCACTTGAAATGTTGATGGCGCGTTGGAGAGCCCAAAGGGAATTACGAGAAATTTGTAATGTCCATCGATATTGCAGAATGCGGTTTTGAGTGTATCGTTGTTGACTTGTTTTGAACCCTTATTTGGTGGTATCCGGCCTAAAGGTCGATTTTAGAAAAAACGCATGCACCGTGAAGCTCGTCTAATAGTTCGTCAACTGTGGGTATAGGGTAACGATCTTTAACTGTGATGGCATTAAGAGCTCTATAGTCGACACAAAAACGCCGTGTCATGTCTTTCCTTTTGAAAAGAAGGACCAGTGAAGAGAACGGGCGTTGGCTTGGTTTGATGAGACCGTCTTTGAGAATTTATGTGATGAGTTCTGTCATGATTGTTTTCTGGTAATGTGGGTAGCGATAGGGTCGAACATTGACTGTTTGGTTGAAGGTTGATATGTTCATGTAGCCGTGGGGGTGGGAGTGTTGTGGGTTTTTTCGAAAATTGTTGAAGTTGGGCGTTAGTGGGTGTGGTGTGTGTTGTCATAGTTTTTTTGGGTTAGTGATCAAAGAGTAGGTTATGCATAGAGGCAATTACATCGGTTTGAAATAAATGGTGAATGGTGATGGATGATGCTGCAAATGTGTTGGGTTCTCCTCGTAAGGTGACCTTTTGATCATTGTCTTGAATGGTTATTTGTGGGATAGAGAAATCGGCTTCCATGGGACCCCGCGATGCAAGCCATGCCACACCCAATACAGTTTCGGCTCCTTCAAACAAGGAAAAAAGAGCTCATTAAGGCCTATATGTCTTCACTGAAGTTCAGATATGATTGATGGACCCCTCCACCACTAAGGCATGAAACATCACAGCTCTAGAGATGCACCAAGTGGGAATCGAACCCGCGTCTCTACTGGGGCAAGATACTATTTACCACTAAACCACTGGTGCTTTTGCTTTAAATCTATCAGCTGATGTACAAGTAGTTAAAGGTTGAAAAGGATTTACCATTATTCTTCTCTTCAAAATGCAAGTATAAGCAACACAAATCCACAACCATGTGAATTTAACTCGCCTACATTAACATGGTGAACATACAAACATTCAACAAGTTATACATTACACTATTTTCACACTTCTAAGTGTATTGTTATTTCCCACAATTTACCCTTATGTAAAGTCTGCTTTTTTTTCTTTTTAAAATGCAAGCAAAAGCAATAGTCACTTTCATTTTTCTTTCCTTTTAATGTAAAACATGAGCATATTTTCATGGCTCATTAGTTTCAATATAGATTGGAAATATAAATAATTGGATGCATATTTCTTTCGTAGAATAATACTACCACTTGACTTATCTCAAAAACACATCTAGCAAAATTGTTTAATATCTGTATAAAACTGATATACTTTTGTATGGAAGCTTATTTATCAAAAAGAAAAAAGAAATTAAATCCATTCTTTACATATATAATCACGATATGTGTGTAATGTAAGCAATGCAATGTTCGTTACTCTTGATCAAAGATTAGATATAATATTTCAAAATGCATAATGCTTCCAGTATATAAAGGCATAATCCATGGGACTTTTTGAAGTTGTTATAGTTTCTTCCACGTAAACTTCTTTAACCTTTTTAGTTTGTTTTTTTTTTTTTCAATGTATGTTTATCTTTGTGTTGTGTTTTAGTATTTGATAGAGGCTTTGAGGATATATTAAAATGAAGATCGAAACATGGTGTTGTTCGATTTTAAGGAGTAGACCTAAAACTCCTCCAAGATTTTTCCCACAAAACATGTACGTCTTGCTATTTTAAAAGTTAATGGCAATGATTTTAATTTTTACCCATGATAGCCATATACTTATAATTTCTATTGAATATAACAAATTTTTACATGGAAATTCAAAATCAAAAAACATGGAGCCGATTTATACTCTAACTTATTCCGGTCACATATTTCCTAATAATTTGCAAATACAACAAAAATGGTCTGAAAGCACTAACAGTATAAGTAGTTAATTAGTGGGTGAGTGAATAAGTTGTTAAAAAAGTTATAAATACAAATAAACTTGTTACTATAGTGTATATTATAGACTTTTGAAGGCAAAACATACAACTTCTCATTCCTGAGATAACCAGAACAATGTGTAATACTACAAGTAATATTGGATATTTAGATTCATCAATCAACAGAAGTAAGAGAAAGGAATAGAAAAAGAAAAAGAAAAAGAAATAAAAAAAACAAGAGCTCAGAAAGGCCTATTAAACTCTTCACTTAAAGATCAGACAAAATTGATGGACCCCACCAACAGAAAGGCATGAAACATCACAGCTCTTTATAAAATGCACCAGCCGGGAATCGAACCCGGGTCTGTACCGTGGCAGGGTACTATTCTACCACTAGACCACTGGTGCTTTTTGTGTTAAGTTTATCATCTTCTATAATATCAAGAGAAACTTTGAAGATTGAAAATAATTTAACATCTACTTTTTCTTTCCTGAATGCAAGCAAAAGAAACAGAAATCAACAATCATGTTTCATTTCTTTTTAACTCAACCAAGCTACATTAACCATGAACACATCAACAAAGGATAGATTATGGGATTTGCACTTCTAAGTTCTAAGTACATTTTGATTTCGATATAAATTTGAAATATTATTAATTAATTAATCATCACATTTTTCTTTCATAAAATAATACTACCACTTAACTTATTTCACAAACATCTCTAGCAAAACTATTTGGTACTTGTTTAAAATTTTATATTTTTCTATCGAAGCTTCTTTATTAAAATGAAAAAAAAAAAAAAAAAAAAAAAAATCTATTCAATATATATAACCACAATATGTGCATAAGCTTAAGCAATGAAATGTTCGTTGCTCTTGATCAAATAACACATATATTTGAATTTCAAAATGCATATGCTTATTAGATTAATTATTGGGTGTGTGAATTAGTTGTTAAAAGAAATTGTAATATATAAATACATATAATCTTGTTACTCTAGTGTATATTATAAACTTGTGCCAGGATGCCCATCTTTATTTGCAAATGTATTCAAACATGTTTTTATGAATTCGTGGGTTGTGCTAGTTTCTTATGTTTATCCCTTTGATAGATATGAACAAATGGGAGGCATGTATTGTAGATGTCTCCACTGGAAAACATAAAAAGTAATGGATATTCAAATTTAGCAACTATCTTTAATCTAAGTTTTCAGCTTGTTGAAATGAAATTGATGTTATTAGTTTGTTTTTCTTAGCTACTATGCCTTCATTTTTGTGTTTGTTATCGTCAACTGTAAAAGCTAACACCCAAAACTACCATATTAGCAGAAAATAACCATCAATTCCTTTTTAAATTGCAAGCGAGAATGCAACTTAACACCGAGGGCCTACTTATTTTTCATGAGATGTTGTATAGGGAAAGTGCTATTGAATAAAGACACTTTATTTTCAAGACTAAATAGAGATAGACTAATACCCATTTCTCCCTTCTGGATGCCAAATAAAAACCGATTGTTTAGTTGTCCTCAATTTAAATCAAACAAACAAAAAAAATTAAAGAATCCAACATGCCCATGCACAATTTAATTGATCATAACAGGATGTCAAACAGCATGTTTAAACTAATAATGAGAGATGAAACAATACATTGTCACCTACACTAACCATAAAAATAAAATGAAATAATAAAACTATACATATACTTTGAACAAAGAAAACAACAAGGTAAAATAGTCCGATACTACAAAATAAATTTAATCACACCGGTTCACCATCTTTAAAACTTTAAGTGATAAGTACTAATTATGATATTCGATATGAGATGTAATTAAATCAGGTACATAGTGAAATTATCAGTAATCGTTAAGTGGCTAAAAGCCAGTACACACAAGAAGTCCAATTCATATTGAAATTACCAGTAATCACCACAAGAACATACATCATCCTTAAATTTATGATACCGTTTAGGATACCTATTACCTAAAAATAATCTATATATACTTAGTAGCACTATGACAACCCACATATACCCACAAATTCTTAAAGATTCTTAAATCCTCCAAGGTGGCGTTTCAATAATGTTATACTCGATCGCTAATCTCTCACTATGACTCATAAGAAAACGCTCCTTTTCATCCTCCTCAACATCTTGTAAGTTGTAACACATAAGTATAATTCGAAACATACACAATAATCACCATTAATTAAATCCTCCAACACTTCATATATTGCATCACATTGAGGATGTGAATACCTACGATATAAAAACCTTCCATTTGTTATATATTTCAACCTAAATCCACCGGACATCTTCTTCAATCCTTTTCATTAGCATTAATTCAACCGTATTCACCCTTTCCTATTTAATTACCCACAATTGCATATATATTTGACAACAAAACATAATACCCAAAGTTACCCGAATCAATTTCCAATAATTTATGAGAAACTACCTTACCCAAATTGGTATTTCTATAAATCCTACACACACCAAGAAGTGCACCCAGCACCCCAAATAGAAGCATCCATTTTGTAAAACCATACGTTTTTTTCTTCTAATTCTCTGGTAATCTTTTCCCATCACATTAAAATTAACAAATCTTTTTGGTATTAAAGGATTATATGTTCGATTCCCAGCCAAAAAAAATGGAAGAATAAAAATATAAGAGCTCAGATAGGCCTATTAAACTCTTCACTTAGAGATCAGAGAAAGCTGATGGACCCCTCCACCAGAAAGGCATGAAACATCATCGCTCAATAAAGATGCACCAGCCGGGAATCGAACCCGGGTCTGTACCGTGGCAGGGTACTATTCTACCACTAGACCACTGGTGCCTTCGTTGCTTTGTCTATCAATCGTCAGCTGTGATTAATTTTTAGAAACAGGTTAGTTTTTCCCATTTGATCTTTGATATGAAAGCAAAAACAACACAAATCCACAGCAATGTTTTCTTTCTTTTAAAAACAAGCAAACCACATTAACGGCGTGTTTTTAGTTTTTCATCTAAGCTGCATAGATAAAATAATATATAAATAAATGTATAAGATTGGTTTCATTGGTGGCACCACTCTTATGCCAGGAGAAGATTATGTCGATTTAATGAATTGGAAAAGATGTAATGTGATGGTACGAGGGTGGTTGGTGAGTTCAACGGAGAAAGATATCAAGAGCAGTGTTAAGCATGTTGTTATAGCTCATGATATATGGCATGACTCGTAACAACACGATAAGGAGACATGACCATATCTGCATATTACACGAAACTTAGGAGTGTGTGGAATGAAATTCAATCCATTAGTCCTACACCCTCATGCAATGGCGGATCCAGAAAAAAATATATTAGCGGGGTCCATCGTATACAAAAAATGAAACAAAATTTTGAAACTAGAAAAAATCAGAAATTTTGAGACTTTTTGGGAGTTTTTTTGTAAAAAATATTACAAAAATAGTTTTTTTTTTCAGCAAAAGCGGGTGCCAAAAGGGAAAATTTTAGCAAAATATGAATTTTTTTAAGGACCGACTTAGTAAAATAGAGGTTTGAATGAATTTTTAAGTGGGGTCCATGGACCCCCCCTTCTTACACTGTGGATCCGCCACTGCCCTCATGTAGTTGTTAAAACACAAATGATGAGCTCCAACCCCTTTATATATAACAACTCTTGGTATTGCATATCACCTACTCAGTCAAATTGTTGGAATGGCTAGGTATTATGGTGGCGAGGCTTCTGCCTTTCAAACCTCTAGAAAAAGTCTCTAAACCTTATGGAAAAGGTAACGCGTAGACTCCGAACAAGAAAAAGAATGATGATCGCCAGTGCACATGTAACGCCCGTTCCAGGTATGAATTTAATTTTCAACTAAATTATATGTTCTTCAGAAGAACCCAGAGTTGGTGATCACAAAAAAAAACTACCACTTTTCAAATTCTAAGCAAGCATACAACCAAACAACACCATGCATGGGTCTACTTTTAATTATCCATCAAATGTTGTTTAGTTTTCTACATACCGATCTTCTGAACATGGAGAGCACTACCTACTGATGAACATGGAAGTATGACAAGGTGGGTAGTACTTGTTTCTTATATATATATATATATATATATATATATATATATATATATATATATATATATATATATATATATATATATATATATATATATATATATATATATATGTTTATTATAAGGTTTGATAGATATGAACGAATCATGTAGATATCTGATGTCTCCACTAGAGAACATAAATAGTACTGGATATTCAAATTCAGCAACTATATATCTTTAATGTAAGTTTTCAGCTTGCTGAAATGAAATTGGTGCTATTAGTTTGTTTTTCTTAGCTACTAATTTTGTGTATACATTAGCAGGAAAAAAATACCATAATCTGAAATGCAACAGCGTATATTTAACTTGGCTAGGTAGTTATTCTACCACTACACCAAAAATGTTTTTGTATTTGACATCGTCAACTATAAAAAACTTAAACCCAAAACAACCATATTAGCAGAAAATTACCATCAATTCAATTTTAAATTGTAAGCTAGAATGCAACAACTTAGCACCGATCGACGCGAGGGCCTACTCTTTTTTCCATCAAATGTTGTATAGTAAAGTGCTATTGAATAAAGACACTTTATTTTCAAGACTAAATAGAGATAGACTAATACCCATTTCTCCCTTCTGGATGCCAAATAAAAAAAGATTGTTCATTTGTCCACAACTTAAATCAGACACACAAAAAAAAAATTGAAGAATAAAAACAAAAGAGCTCAGGTAGGCCTATTAAACTCTTCACTTAGAGATCAGAGAAAGTTGATGGACCCTCCACCAGAAAGGCATGAAACATCACAGCTCTTTATAAAATGCACCAGCCGGGAATCGAACCCGGGTCTGTACCGTGGCAGGGTACTATTCTACCACTAGACCACTGGTGCTCTTGTGTTTTTTATATCATCCGTCTACTGTGATTCATTTTTAGAAAAAGGTTAGTTTTTTTTCCATTTGATCTTTGATATGAAGGCAAAAACAACACAAATCCACAGCAATGTTTTCTTTCTTTTAAAAGCAAGCAAACTACATTAACGACCTGTTTTTAGTTTTTCATCAAAGTTGCATAGATAAAATACTGTATAAATAAATGACATATGTCTAAAGAAAAGAAAGTGTTGTATGGATAAACAAAGTGTTGCAATGTGTCAAATAAGTTGAATTTTCAAGAAAAGGAATTAGCCATGACTTTAATAGGTTTAGACTAAGACCAATTTTCAGTGCTTTAGTTTTACTCGTTTAAATTGTAAGAAATTTGTTATTTACATAATCGTTTAACATGTTTACATATACATACTTTACAAATTTAAATTGTTTAACTTGTACATTTTTAAGTTCAAAAATCATTACATATACATCGTTTAGCATGTTTACACTTTACATATACATAGTTTATGATTGCAAACACATGAGTTTAAATTTTATGATTGCATGTCTCTGTAATGGAAGTATCACGGAATCAGAGACCACTTATCATTTGAAGCTTGCAACACCCACGGACAAGGAGAAGAAGCAACAGCTGAAGATTGAAGCGTCGATCAAGGAATGAAGATCGCGTAATTTGGAAACAAATCCGTGCGATCTTTATGGACATATGGTGCAATATCTTTTTATTTAAATGAGGGGCATAATTGTCATTAGATTAAATTTTCAGTGGATGAATTAAAAGGAGCTTTTGGAAAAATCAACTCCCTTTCAGAGAAGCTCATGTACATCCAACAATCAATGGGGATTGTTATATTGTCATAATGTAGTCCAAAGGGTGCTACAAATGTGTTCACCAGATAACAGTTTCAGGAACTTGCCCATAATAAGAAAAAAATTAACTGATCTTTTTGGTATAAAAGGAGTGTAATAATAACTTCAACTTTGTATAGTAATTTATGTTCTATTCCCAGCAAAAAAAAAAATTAGAAGATAAAAATTAAAGAGCTCAGAAAGGCCTATGTATTAAAGTCTTCACTTTGAGATCGGACAAGACAGATGGACCCCTCCACCAGAAAGGCATGAAACATCATAGCTCTTGAAAATGACCCAGCCGAGAATCGAACCAGGGTCTGTACAGTGGCTGGGTACAATTCTACCACTAGACCACCGGTGCTTTTGTGTCGTTCATCGTCATCTGTGAAATGTAACGCCCAAAACGATCATATTTACAGAAATTACCAATTCGCCACTTATGGATGCCAAATAGAAGTTGATTGTTTATTCGACCAGAGACAAAACAGAAAGAATTGGATAATCCAACATGCCTATGTACAGTTTATTTGACCATGAATAATATTAATTATAACAAGTTCACACACCTAGAAGCGCACCCCAAACTGATGCATCGGGTTTTAAAAGGCGTAGATTTTATATCCAAAGAACATGTCATGCTTCATACCTCATGGTTGTAGTAAAATGTGATCAATAGATAACAATTTCAGGAAGCTGGTCACAAGGGTTCTTTTTGGCATTAAATGTGTGTAATAAGTTCATCTTGGTGCCCAAAGAAGCATGTTTCATAAGAACCAAATATGTCAATCCAAAAAAAGAAAAATAAGGAGCTCAGAAAGGCCTACAATGTCTTCACTTGTAGATCAGACAAGACTGATGAACCCCTCCACCAGAAAGGCATGAAACATCATCGCTCAATAAAGATGCACCAGCCGGGAATCGAACCCGGGTCTGTACCGTGGCAGGGTACTATTCTACCACTAGACCACTGGTGCTATTTTGTTTTATCTATCAATCGTCAAGTGTGATACATTTTTAGAAAAAGCTTAGTTTTTTCCATTTGATCTTTGATATGAAAGCAAAAATAACACAAAACCACAGCAATGTTTTCTTTTTTTTAAAACCAAGCAAACTACATTAACAACCTCTTTTTAGTTTTTCATCGAAGCTGCATTGCATAGATAAAATACTGTATAAATAAATGTATTACGATTAGGCCTGTCAAATCGGGCCGTCGTGTCGTGTTTTTGACACGACACGATACGAAAAGGTTTTTTGTAACACAAACACGACACGATACGATGTCGTGTTTTTTTTCACTTACACGAAAACGAACCAATTAAAAAACCACAACACGACTCAACAAAGATAATATTACATAACTATTATTTTATTTAATTCATATTAATCATATATAACACGATAAAAACGACAAACACATGGTCAATCGTGTCAATTTCGTGTGGATTTGTAAACACGAACACGACACGACACGACACGACATCGTGTTTTTTTAACTTGACACGAACACGACACGAAAACGAATTCGAATTTTGATTTCGTCCCGATTTCGTTTCGTGTCGTGTATTTTTGTCGTGTCGTGTCATAAATTGACACCCCTAATTACGATAGTCTTTAGAGATATACATATCTTTTTTTTAATTACGAATTCCTTATCCTTCTTTCTAGTTTAGTATATAAACAGATGTAATCAGTTTTTTGATTTTTAAGAAATACAAAATTCATTTCTTGGTTTCTTTCTATCAAAATTTACATGGTATTAGAGAGCTAACCTGAAACCCTAGCCAAAATTATCTAAACCATGACCGGAGCTGATGTTGGTTCGTCTTCAATAAAGACGACCATTGATATCTCGTCTCCTTACTTTCTTACATCCGCTGATCATCTTGGCCTAAATTTTGTTGGAGAAAGCTTACTCCATGACGATAACTACAATGATTGGCAGAATGAGATGATCACTAACGCATTGTTCGTTAATAACAAGATTGGTTTCATTGATGGCACCACTCTTATGCGGGAGAAAACTATGTCGATTTAATGTATTGGAAAAAATGTAATGTGATGGTACGAGGGTGGTTGGTGATTTCAATGGAGAAAGATATCAAGAGCAGTGTTAAGTATGTTGTTACGGCCCGTGATATATGACAAAGCTCCTAACAACGATTTGGAAAAGAAAATGCACCCCGAGCATATGAACTGAGAAGAACCGTTACCACCATATGATAGGGAGACATGACCATATCTGCATATTACACGAAACTTAGGAGTGTGTGGAATGAAATTCAATACATTAGCCCTACACTCTCCTGTAGTTGTTAAGGGTTGCAAGTGCGATATCCGCAAGGAGTTCACGAAAATTCGAGAAAATGAAGGACTATATGACTTCCTAATGGGATAATGAGTACAATGCTGTTAAAACACAAATGATTAGCTCTAACCCCTTAACAACTCTTGGTATTGCATATCACCTAGTCAACCAAGATGAATAACAGAGAATTGTTGGAATGGCTAGTTATTATGGTAGCGAGGCTTCTGCCTATCAAACCTATGGAAAAACAACCTCTAAACCTTATGGAAAAGGTAACCCGTAGACTCCAAACAAGAAAAAGAATGACGATCACTAGTGCACATGTAACACCCTTTCCAGGTATGAATTTAATTTTCAAATGTCAAATGTTATTATGGGTGGCTACGACGTGGTGGAGTCTCACTATGGCGTGCAATGTTTTATGGATCGTTGGCTTTTAATGGACCACCACGGCGTGGCAGCCGTTGTTGGTGAAAACCTTAATTTTTAGGGTTTGAGCCCTATTTAAGCATCATAAACTCCTACAAACTTTTTCCTCATCAACCTCCATTGTCCACTTCGTCCCTTACAAACCATAATCTCCATTTATGGTGTATTTAGCTCATTTTGGTGTCTGGTGTCCACTTTTGAAAGAAGGAAGCCATTGGGAAGCAAGAAAGGAGCTCCAAGCTTTGTAGATCTGAGTTTTACACTTATTAAACAACCCCCATAAGGTATAAAGTTCTGAACATGATCATTATCTCTCTATATCTTGCTAGTTTTAGAAGTTATGTGCTTTTAGTCTCATATTCTTGGTCTATGTGAGTTTGGACTACTCTAGACCACATGAGTTTCCCTTTTGGACATTTTTGGGATGTTTAGAGTTATAAAAATGGGATCTTGACCCTTCTCTTTCCTCCATGCATGTATTATGTAGCTTAGAACATTGGGAAATGTTAGGGTTTAAGATTTGGGTACTTTATAGCCATGCAAAGTCATAAATTGGGAAACTTTATGACTTAGAATGTTATTTGGGACTAGAACTGAGTTTTGGATGAAAGGACTTTAGGGATTAAGAGATTAGTGTTTAAGTTATGGTGAGATTTGCTCTTTTTGGACTTAGAATGGACATCTTTGCTCATTGGAGGGTCTTAATGGACCAAATCTGGGTTTTGGAGCCCTTAGGGTCAAAGAAATCGATTTATTCCATTAAGCTGTTCGGGGAACAGTGACCACGACGTGGCTTGGACTGTCACAACGTGGCGACTAGGCTAAGGTCTGTCTGTTATTACAATTTATGGCCATGACATAGCGGTCAGCTGTAGGTTGACTTTTGAATTTGAACATTGACTTTGACTAAGTTTGACCTAGGGGCATTTTGGGTATTTTGAGCAGAAGTTTGAGACTAGGTCCTTGTTTGGTATAGCTTATCAGTAGAGTTGGCATTTGGAGAAGCGTTCTTTCTGCTATCATATCAGACTGTGAGGTTAGTTTTGTTCACTATACTTATGGATCAAAGGCAACAATGCCTGCCCACTTAATTATGTGTCATGATTTATTGGACTAATGTAATGGTGGTTATATGATAGTTTGGTAAATCTATATGATTACATGTGTTCACTGAGTATGCTTTAGATTAGTAGATCTATATAATTACATGTATTTGTTGGTTATTGATTGATATTGTGTATGTCAACATGTTATGGTTTGTTGGGTTGAGGCGGTCCTGCTTTGTGTTGAAGACCAAGATACCCAGGGCGGTCCGATAGACTAAAGGCCTGAGAGACAGTCCAATCAGACCAAAGTCCCGAAGAGCGGTCCAGATAGGTTGTAGGCCTGGTGAGTTGGTCCAGTCAGGCTGAAGGCTCATTTAGGCATGTTCTTATTTATATTTGTTGTGTGTGGTACTTTGGGGTAACTCACTAAGCTTTGGCTTATCATTTAAGTTTTATGTTTCAGGTACTTCAAACGTCGGGGGAAAGCAAAGGTGTGACTGTGCACATCCTTTATGATTTTTATGATATTTGATTTTGGGATACTCTAATTAGTGATTATTACTTTTAGGAACTATGTTTGTAAAACAATTATGGTCTTTGGTTGGAATTTAAAAATGAAAAATTTT
Source organism: Lactuca sativa (assembly GCF_002870075.4). Taxonomy (NCBI): domain Eukaryota; kingdom Viridiplantae; phylum Streptophyta; class Magnoliopsida; order Asterales; family Asteraceae; genus Lactuca; species Lactuca sativa. The sequence continues at coordinate 206,071,664 of NC_056631.2, read as the reverse complement.
ACCTTGATTTTTGGGATGTTACAAGTTAGTATTAGAGCCCTGGTTAAGAGAATTGGATGAGCATTCGTGTGAATCCAGAATCAAACTAAGGATCTGTAAAAGTTTTCAAAATTGTTTCAAAAGTAACCAAGGAAGGATGAGATGTGTACGATCGTCGGAGCAAGAAAGTATACCCCAAGATACCTACACTGTCATTTGTTTATGACGATTATGATAGAACTACATGGTACTGATAGGCTAGGGATCTTCAAGAATTTCATGATAGAATTACTTGATGTGTGATGCCTAATAGCCTAGGAGGACTTCTGATATGTTAGATGAAATTAAGATCACTATTGTAGTTACTTAGTGTGTGTGTCATAGTCGTACATAACTAAGATTCTATAACTTAAAAATGTTTGGTTTAGCTTTGTTTCATGTTCCTTTTTTAGTTGTAGGCTTAAGGTAGAATCAAATATTTGAATGTATGTGGGATCCATCATTATGTATGATTAGCATGCATGAACGGCTATAGGGTTAGTGGAAATTTCATGAGTGAGTATGTGAGCAGGCGGCCAAATGATGAATGTTTAGCCACTATTGAGAGAGTGAGAATAGGATATATGAGTATCCTATTTGTGGGTTTGTTTCAGGGTAGTTTGTGATGATCTATTGAGACAAATACAGGTAAGTGTGGAAGATAGTATGGGCCCATACTACCGAAAGCATAGGACCCATATACATAACAAGGAAGTCACAAACCCTAAGGGTTTAGCCTGAGATGATTATAATAGTATGAATTATGGCATTTTCTGATATGCTTTGGTTCATTTTCGGCATGGTGTTCACAAAAGGATATGGTTATGGAGTTGGTGGCCAATATAGGCCAGGATTGACATATGACGACATCTGTGAGTTGATCGTTACTGAGGTAGCTACTGTTATCCAGGGTGCCATCCCTGAGGTTTTTGTGTCTATCAAGACCTCGATGATCGAGCTATATGATGAGCGATATATTGTTGTGGTGGAGGTCGTTGCTGCTGCAGCCACCACAGTCATCACTTCTGCGAGAGGCCGGGGAGGTGGTTCATTCCAGTATCAGGAATTCAGCAACATGAAGCCCTTGGAGTTTGACGGGGTCAAGGACCTGATAATTGCTATGAGATGGTTATCAGATGTAGATGGTTGTTTCTTAATCTTTTCCTGTCCAGAGGACTGGATGGTCAGGTGCACCTTGAACCTCCTTCGATTAGGCGCAAACGAATGGTGGAAGCTGGTAACAGGTTCCTACACTCTTGAGCAGAGGACTACTGTAACGCCCCGATTCTCAAGTATTATATTATGGTTATAAATTTTCATGATTTCAAGGTCTGCTCGACAAGTTGGGTGCCCTGACTCGTCGAGTAGCAGCGGGTTGGTCCACGTGTTTAAGTGACCTACTCGCTGAGTCCAGGAAGGGATTCGATGAGTAAGAGCTGGAGGATGAAAACCTAATTTACGGGGTTTCGCAACCTATTTAAGGGATCATTAGCCTCTTTTGGCCTCCTTACTGTCCATTGAGAGCTCAGAAAAACCCTAATACGTGTGTGTGTGTGTGTGTGCTCCATTTGTGTGTTTTAAGCTTTGGAAGAGGATTCTTGGTGAGAAGAGCTTGGAGAACAAGTGTCTACAAGAAAGGAGCATGTGGGAAGTATAAATCTACCTCAGTAGCATCAGTTGAAGGTATCAAGTCGTTATCTTGACCTCATTTCCTTCTAGATCTCATTTGGGTGAAGTTTAGGGCTTTTCTAGCATATTAGGAAGCTTTTCTTGTGTATGCGCTAAGATTTGAAGTTGCAACTTCATATCTGAGCTCTCTTGGGTCTCTAGGTCCATAAATCTTTCAGCTTTAACAAGTGTGAATCCCTCATCAAGTGTAAAACTCCATTACAAGCTTGGTTTTGTCATTATAAGACCTTAAAGCCTAGCATGCACGTAAAGTTTGCAACTTTACGTGATAAACATGCCTTGGGGAGCTAGATCTGCAGTATGGAACCTTAAGATGGCTTAATAAGCATCTGTATTGTTATGGACTGAAGGGACTCAGCGACTTGCATGGTCAACTCGGAGAGTCCAATGAAGATTTTCGTGGGCTCGACGAGTCGGTAAGGTGACTCGACGAGTCAACTTGGGTTTTCCCCGACATTTGGACACGCTTGGGCTCGACAAGTTACAAGGAAACTCGACATGTCAGTGGGGGGTTTTCATGACTACTTGAGATCTGGAAGGACTCGGCGAGTTAGAGTCTGCACTCGAGGAGTCGGGTCAATATGAATTGTTGACCTTGATCATTGACTTTGACTTTGACCAAGGGATTGTCTATCTGACTTATGTGGCATTTTGGGAAGTTGGAAATTTATGAGTATGGTTTTATGGTGAATATAGGTGGTGAATTTTGTGGCGGAAACCCAAGAATTTGAGCTTATCTTTCGAGTCGACAGATACGACGTGAGTTATCCCCACTTTATCAATAGGGTCTAAGGCACCAAGGCCCGACCCTTTTTGTATTTGTATCTGGATTATGGCATGATATGTTTATCTATTACATGATGGTAGTTAGGATGGTGATATGCTTATGCTTAGTGACCTGGTTAGGTCGGTGTCCTGGTTATAGGATGATGCTATGTTAGTGACCGGTTAGGTTTGTATCCCGGTTATTGGGATGTTGCTATGATTAGTGATTTGTTTGATCTGTTTGGCTGTTATATGATATGAGATAGCATATGATATTTATATGCACAAGTTTGTTTGGTTGGGGGGTGGGTTGAGGTGGTCCTGCTTTGTGTTGTAGGACAACATACCCGGCGAGCGGTCCGAATAGGGTGTAGGACCTGCGAGGCGGTCCAGTCATGCGAGTGCTCGGGAGTGGTCCAGAGAGACTGTAGGCCCTGTGAGGCGGTCCAGTCAGGCTGAAGGCTCAATATGCATGTTGTTATGTATTTGTTGATATGATATGATTATAGCTATATGAGGTTGGTATTTTGGGGGTGACTCGCTAATCTTTCAGGCTTACAGTTTCAGTTTATTGTTTCAGGTACATCAGGGGATTGTAGCAAGGCAAAGGCATGATCATACAGCTCCTCACTCTTTATGACTTTGATTCTGGGATACACTGATATGATACATTTTGAAAACAAGTTTGTAATGGTTTATGGATTTGAAATGTTTAATTTAAAAGTTTAAACTTGGCATGATTTTTATGGGTGTTACAAGTTGGTATCAGAGCCTTGGTTTGAGTGAATTGGAGGAACATTAATGGGAATCCAATCTTAAACCAAGGAAGGATTTTCAAAATAAATTTTAAAATGGTTTTCAAAATAAGAAAAGGAGGATGCAGGGTGTCCGATCAGCCAGAGCCAGTAAGTAAACCCTAAAATACCATACGTTTATTTGATATTGTGATATGTTAGAACAACATGCTAGTACTAGGCTAGGGATCTTCAGGAATTACATGATAGAACTGCTTGATTACATGATACCTGCTAGCCTAGGGTTTTCCTAATATGAGATTGACATCATTATTGTAGTTACCTGTGTATGTATCGCATCTATACATAATTAAGATCTTATAGCCCGAGAATGTTATTTGGCCTTATGTTCTGTTCTTATTGATTAGGGCTTAGGGTAGGATCGGATATTTGAAAGTCCATAGGGTCCAGCGTTATGTATGGTTAGCATACACTAGTGATACATGGTTGGTGGAAGTTTCATGGATGGGTGAGTGGTGCGAGGCCGGTAGGTCGATGTGAGACAGTTAGGCTTCCTCTAGGAGTAAGGTTGAGCGACCACGATATGCATGTATATTGTTAGGGTGTTGTGATGATACTTGAGACAAATATGGGTAGGTGTAGAAGGTAGTATGGGCCCATACTACTGAAAGCACCGGACCCATACGCGTAGCAAGGAAGTCACAACCCCTAGGGTTTAGTCGGGAGTTGGTTCCCAATTATTTATGCATATTGTCTGATATCTTCCTGTTATATTTTTAGTATGGTGGTTACAAGGCGTTTTGTGACTAGATCTGGATTGGGATTAGGGCAAGGCGATCAGGAGGCCCCAACAACGCCTGAGGTTATCATCCAGGTGGGGCCAGTGTTGATAGAGGATCAAGTTAGGGAGATCATCCACGAGGAGGTGGTCGAGATTATCCTGGGTCAGATTCCGAAGTTGTTTGGGTATATCAAGACCGCTATGATGGAGTACTTCGATGAGAGATACGCAGCCTTGTGGAGACGGTTGTCGTTGCAGCTGCATCGGCTGTATCAACGATAGGGGGAAGAGTAGAAGCCACTCGAGGCTTCCAGTACAGGGACTTCGATAACATGAAGCCCCTTACTTTTGATGGGACTCAGTACCCCATCAAGGTTATGAGGTGGGTTTCATATGTGGAGGGGTGTTTCTTTACTTGCTCGTGTCCTACTGACCAGAAGGTCAAGTGTGCCTTGAACCTGCTGAGGTTCGAGGCCAAGGACTGGTGGAGATTGACGACAGGTTCGTACACTGATGATCAGATAGTTGTTGTTACTTAGGAGCATTTCAGGGATATGTTCCGCGCCCAATACATTCCATGGGTTGAGCGGGAACGATTGGCATAATAGTTTTTGAGTTTGAGACAAGATGGGGAGTCAGTGATAAAGATCACCCATATGTTCACAAAGAGGGCAATGTTCTGCCCAGAGTTTGCTTCCGATCAGGCTCAGATGACTTGTTATTTGAGCATGCTGAAGAATGACATTAGACAGTTTGTGTCTACCCAGCGATGTGATACTCTACTGGATCTACAGGAGGCCACTAGGCGGCGTGAGTTGGAGATTGAGCTGCAGTTGAGGAAGCAGCGTCAGGCCCCGACACAGTCTTAGCCAGTGTTGAAGCGGTCTAAGACCGTTGATTCTAGGACCAAGGTTCAGGAAAGTTGCACTTGTGGAAAGTGCGGCAAGGGTCATTCTAGAGTTTTTCGAGCGGGTAGTCGGTGCCACAAGTGTGGCAAGGAGGGGCACTATGCTACAGACTGTCGCCAGTCTGCCCCTACATCAGATATGAGGATATGCTATCACTGTCATCAAGTTGGTCACGTGAAGACCAACTGTCCACAACTCGCAGCTAGGCCGGTGCAGGCTCCAGCGCCGGCTACATTGACGATTGCGGATGGGAGGCCAGTTAAGGTAGAGCCTCTGAAGGCTCAGGGGCGTGCCTTCCAAATTATAGCCGAGGAGACCAGGGCAGCACCAGATGTGGTTGTTGGTATATTTCTATCCTTTATCTCATTTATTATATTTGTATTATGGTTATCTATTGTACCTGTGATTAGGTACGTTTTTAGTGAGCTCCTTGCCTGCATTGGTTTTATTTGACTTGGGGGGAGTCGATCTTTCGTATCTCAGACATTTAGTAGGGAGTTTAGGGTGCCAGTAGGCGAGCTAGAGTGTCCGTTGTGAGTCTCTATCGCCAACGTACACGGGGTGTCTGCTTCTTCGGTCTATCTAGGGTGCGAGTTGGAGATCTTTGGAGTGTCCTTTCCGATAGATTTGACTATGATTCCCATGGGGGAAGTGTGCGTGATTGTGGGAATAGATTGGCTTAGTCGATTTGGTGCCATGATAGATTGCGAGGGTCAGCGGGTGGTAGTTCGAACCCCAAGTGGGGGAGAACTGATTGTATGGCGAGGGCACTAGAGTGGGATCAGGGTTTTGTTCAACCGCCACGGCTCGGCAGTATATTCAGCACGGGTATGCGGGTTATCTAACGTATGTGGTGGATATGCGGGTTAGAGATCAGACTCCAGTTTCATAGGTTCCAGTGGTTAAAGAGTTTGTTGACATTTTCCCGGAGGAGTTACCAGGGGTACCTCCGGAGAGGCAGGTCGAGTTCCAGATCGACCTGGTGTCGGGTGCGGCGCCTATCGCCAAGGAGTCGTACCGGTTGGCGCCACCCGAGATGCAGGAGCTATCGTCATAGCTGCAGGAACTATTGGGCAAGCAGTTCATTCGACTTAGCAGTTCTCCATGGGGAGCACCGATCCTCTTCGTCGAGAAGAAGAACGGTTCGCACCGGATGTGCATTGATTGTAGGGAGTTAAACAAGTTGAAGGTGAAGAACCGCTATCTACTCCTGAGGATAAATGATCTCTTTGATCAGTTACATGGTGCATCTTGGTTCTCCAAGATTGATTTGAGGTCGGGGTATCATCAGGTTTGGGTCAGAGAAGAGGACATGGAGAAGACTGTGTTTTGGACTCGTTATGGTCATTATGAGTTTGTGGTGATGTCGTTTAGGATCACCAATGCACCAGTAGTATTCATGGACTTGATGAATCAGGTATGTAGACTAATGCTTGATCGCTCGGTCATAATGTTTATAGATGATATCTTGGTATATTCAAAGACCCGAGAGCAGCACGAAGAGCACCTCAGGGAGTTATTGGGAGTTTTGAGACGGGAACGGTTGTATGCCAAGTTCTCGAAGTGTGAGATTTGGTTGTGAGAGGACCAGTTCCTCGGGCATCTCGTTAACCATGATGGGATTTTGGTTGACCCGGCCAAATTGAGGTAGTTATGCAGTAGGAGGTGTCGAGATCTCCCTCAGATATCAGGAGTTTTTTGGGATTAGCAGGGTACCACCGGAGATTTATTAGATATTTCCCCAAAATTGCAGTACCCCTCACTTGTCTGACAAGGAAGGGGTGGATTTTCGGTGGGGCCCTAAGCAGCAGAGGGCATTTGAGACCCTCCGTCAGCGTTTGTGCGAGGCTCTAGTTTTGACTCTCCCGGAGGGAGTTGAGGATTTTGTGGTGTTTTGTGATGCATCCATCACATGTTTGGGGGCGGTACTCATGTAGAGAGGATGAGTGATAGCCTATGCATCATGGCAGTTGAAGCCACATGAGACGAGATACCCTATGCATGATCTAGAGTTGGGGGCAGTGGTATTCACTCTCAAGATTTGGAGGCATTACCTATATGGGGTCCGTCTTACATATACACAGATCACAAGAGCTTGAGACACATCATGGATCAGCCGAACCTGAACATGAGGCAGCGCAGGTGGCTGGATGTAGTCAAGGACTATGATTGCGATATCCTTTACCACCCCAGTAAAGCGAATGTGGTTGCAGACACTTTGAGCCGCAATTCAGATGGGTCTTCCACCTCAGCAATATGTATGAGGATAGCGGTGGATTCTCTGCTTGTGAGTTTGATTAGAGATGCCCAGGTCGAGGGCATGCGACCGAAGAACTGGAAGTTGGAAAGGATCAAGGGCAAGAGCACCCGGTTTGTGCAGGATAGTCGGGGATTATTGACCCAATGCGGTCGGGTCTGGGTTCCGATGTCTGGTGGGGTCAGATAGACAGTCATGGAGGAGGCTCATAAGTCTCACTTCTCTATTCACCCGGGAGCCACCAAGATATACTGAGACCTGAGTTTGAGTTACTGGTGGCCATGTATGAAGCGAGAAATTGATTGGTATGTCGAGAGGTGCTTGACCTGTAAGATGGTCAAGGTCGAGCATTAGATGCCGCATGGTATGCTGCAGCCTCTAGAGACTCCCATGTGAAAATGGGAGCAGATCACGATGGATTTCATTACCAAGCTGTCGCAGACGGCGAAAGGGTTTGATACTATATGGGTCATCGTGGATTGGTTGACCAAGAGTGACCATTTCTTGGCAATTTGGGAGAGTTCATCAGCGGAGAAGTTGGCCAACGTGTATGTTCGCGAGATCGTCTCTCGCCATGAGGTTCCGGTCTCCATTGTTTCCGACGAGGATGTTAGATTTACCTCTCGTTTCTGGCAGAAGTTCCACGAGGAACTGGGCATGCGGCTGAATTTTAGTACAACTTTTCATCCGCAGACCGACGGTTAGAGCGAGCAGACCATTCAGACCCTCGATGATATGTAGAGGGTGTGTGTCATTGATTTCGGTGGGAGATGGGATTCCCACCTACCCTGTAACATCCTATTCTGGATAGTTTGTGATTTAAGGCCTGTGGGCCTTAATCCGAGTATGATGAGGCTTTGAAAGAGAAAGGTTTAGGCCCTTTTGGGATGTGGGTAAGGTAGGTGGTGTGATAAAAGAGTTCGGTTTGTGCTTTAGAGCCCAAATGTACTGCTAAAGGCGTTGGTTCGGGCTTTTCATGAATTTTGGATCTGAGTTCGAGTGGGATTAAGGAGGAATAAAGTTGATAGAAGTGTAGGGCTTCTCGTTACCTTTTCGTGGATATAAGGATCGTCGGAAACGGATTTATAACGAAGAAGTTATGGCCTTCAGAAGTTTTATGGTTTCAGGCTTAGCCGAGTACGATGGGCGTACACAAAGCGTACGCTGGGCGTACTAGTGAAAAAGGAAGTATGTTGGGCGTACTTTGGAGTACGCTGGGCGTACTGACTAGGGGTGGTCGCGAATGTTCTTCGGAGTACACTAGGCGTACCATATGTACGTTAGGCGTACGCTAATCAGACCTGAACCCTATTTTAGGGTCTTGGATCCTATTTAAGGTCCTTATCTCATCACCTAACCCTAATATCTTCAGCCTCCATCCCTCTAAACCCTAGAAATCTACCCTAAGCCTCCATTTGAGTGATTCTTGAGCATTTTGGTCATTTAGTGTAGTTTTTCGTGCATATTATGGATGAAGGAGTTCTTTGAGGAAGCATTGATTGGCTTGGAGCTTGTGGATCCAAGCCCTAATCATGTTGATCTAGCTCCAGAAAGCGTAAAGTTTGAATCTTGGTGGCTTTATCATGTGGATCTAGTGGGGTGATCATTTGTTATGTTTGGCTTTTGAGGAAGAAGGAGCTTTAAAAGAGAACAGGTTGAGCTGTAACGACCCAAAAATCACGACTAATTTTTTTTTTAAAACATTACTAAAACCATATTTATAAAAACCGTATCATAAGTCATAACATAATTTTCGAGTATTAATTCAAAACATAATCTCATTATCAGAGTAAAATATTCCCAGGCTAACTGTCTATGGTGTGTGCACTGCGACCTCTCCGAACTCCTCTTTTGAAAACTGAGTACCTAAAACCAAAAACTGAAAACCGTAAGCACGAAGCTTAGTGAGCTCCCCCAAACTACCACATACCATACAATAACATATAAAGCACATACTGGGCCTTGCCCACTGCATCGGACCGAGGTCCGGACTAACTAGGGCCTTGCCCCCTGCATCGGACCGAAGTCCGGAAACTGACTGGGACCTTGTCCCCTGCATCGGACCGAAGTCCGGACTAAATGGGACCTTGCCCCTTGCATCAAACCGAAGTCCGGAAACTGACTGGGACCTTGTCCCCTGCATCGGACCGAAGTCCGGACTAACTGGGGCCTTGCCCCCTGCATCGGACCGAATTCCGGAAACTGACTCGGACCTTGTCCCCTGCATCGGACCGAAGTCCGGACTAGCTGCATCGGACCAAAGTCCGGAACTAACTGAACAAAGCATAACATAAGCATATCAACTAGCATGAACACACACATACTGCATATTGCATCGGGCCGTAGCCCAGAACACATAACACATAAATCTTGTCTGAGCCACGAAGGCATCAAACATACTAACTACTGCATTGGACCGAAGTCCGGAAACTATTGCTAGCTGAACGGGTCGGCATTGTGGCCTTAGACCCGTTCCTACTGGAAAGAAACTCACCTCGGAATGCTGACTGCTGAACTCCTGAATGAGAAATCCCGGACTGCTGCTCCGGTTGCTCCCCGGCTATCAGGGGAATTAAAACACTAAATCATAATAGGGATTTTCCTATGGGTAAACGGACCATTTTACCCCTACTATAGCATGGGTCACAGCAAGGCCCAAAACCCTCAATTCCTTCTAAGTCCAACAACGGCCCTACTACAGGCCCACTAATGGCCCGATTTTCTGAATTGGTCCTATCTCCTCATATGGGCCCCACCATAACCTTGGCCCATAATCTAACTTCTGGAGGCCCAATAACAAGATAGGCTTTCCAAGCCCACTATTGGCCCAATTTGCTATATTGGGCCCAAAACCCTTTATTGGACCTTACTCAAGCCCAATGCTAAATCCTTGGTCCTTAGCAACTGAATTCTGATGGCCCAATAAGGCCCAAGGAACCTAAGTCTCAACTCAGCCCACACCGAGGCCCAAAATGCAATAAGCCCAACTGACTGCGTTACGCGGGGCGTATTCTAATGTACGCTTAGCGTACTGGCCTGCTAGAGAGTACGCGGGGCGTACCTGCAATTACGCTCGGCGTACTCATTCTGTTAAGACACTTTCATTAAGTGCTTAATACTCCAACTCAAGAGCCATAAACTTAGATCTAGGTCTTATTCCATGCCCTAATCCATAAAGTTGCTTACCTTATGGCTTCCATGACTTACATAAGTCCTAACTCCAAAACCCATGTTCTAATTCCATGAAAGAAGGTCTTAACTCATGCATGAACTCATTTGGACTTTCAAGATATCAACTTTTTGTTCTAGGGAGTCATTTAGCACCAAGGGTGGCAACCCTTGACCTGCAAATTGGATTCAAGCTATAAATCTCTCACCTTTTGACCAAAAACTACCATAACTACCGATACTAGATCTAAGCATCCATAGACAAAGTTATGAGCTTTTTAACTTCCAGGTGTTCCAGAGGATGGTGTTGTCTCAGATCTATAAGCCCTGGCCTCCAAGGTTCTTCCTTGCTAATCTTCCTCTTCTCTTTTCCAAGCTAAAACCACCAAGATAAGCCTTCCAAGATCAATATCTCACAATATGAAGGTTGGGTCATTCTAGGGTTCCTTATGAGGTTGGGGAGGCTGATATGGGGGCTAGGGTTGGAGCTATAATGTCCTTTATATAGTGCTTGTCCAAAAATTAGGGTTTTTAAGTTTTTAGCGTACGCTGGGCGTAACTCCCGTACGCCGAGCGTACGCCAATAGGACCCGCGATCTTTTGCCCCTTTACGCTGGGCGTACACCAGCCTTATGATGGGCGTACTCAACTAAACACGCTCACTAAACACTCATGCATGGCCTTCCATGCAAACTTTTCGCTATAAGGGCCATTCATGCCAAATCTTCAAAGTGTCATAACTCCTTCATTCTAGATCTGTTTATGAGGAACTTTATATCCACGGAAAGGTGGCGAGAAGCCCTACGCTTATAACAACACACCCTGGCTCGAAAACTTCTTGAATAATACCTCTAATTTAATAAAGAACTACAACGCCCCTGGCCTTGGCCTCCGAAGTCCATAATGGAATATTTTAGAATAGGACGTTACATGAGCACCTAACTTTTGGATCTATGTTCTTCTCTTGTTGGTGCATCTTCCATAGGTATCAAGTTTTGAACTTGCTTATTGTTGTGCTAGTTTTTGTTTTGGGTCCATTTTAGGGTTTTTGGTCCCAATGCTTGAAGCTTTATGAGTTGTTGAACTCCAGAGCCTAATATATGTCCATTTGAGTATATTTAGTGGTGTTATGTCATAAAAATACAATCTTGGACGTTGGAATCAAGCCATGCATGAGATAGGAGGCTTTTGAGATAAGGAAGTGAGTGTTTTGGGTGTTTGTGACCTTTCCAGCCATGCATAGGCTTAAATTCACTGACTTTATGGAGTAAGTGCCATTAAGGAGTCCAAATCTGGGGTTTGAGGTAATGTCATAAGTGTTTAAGACCAAATGAGTAGAAAGAGTGAATCTGGGGAGTACGCTAAGCGTAATTCATGTACCCCCCGCGTACTGCCCCAGTGTCCCCGATGGCCAATATGGATTCATGAGTACGTTCAGCGTACCAAGAGAGGTACGCCCCCCGTAACCTCACTGTGGACTTTTGGGCTAAGTCTCATTTTGGGCCTTGAGTGTTGGGCCTGGAGTTTGGACTTGTTGCAATAGATTCTTGGACCATAGGATTATATATACGTGCTTTGGGCCCTTGAGTTGGGCTTGCCATTAGATGTGAGAGAGTTGGGCCTCAGGATAGTCCACTTATTATTGGGCCTTGGTGGGCCCAATGGGTTTTAGGTCATTGATGGGCTGGTTAGTGGACTACCTTTAGAACTAATGAGTGAGAGTTGGGACTTAGTTCCTAATTGGGATAATTGTGGGTTTGGCACAGAGTTAGAGGCCGGTATGTAGCAGCAGCGTTTAGAAGGGTTGTTCATCATCCGTGGTGAGTCTTCTCACAATACTCTACCATGAGTGGTATTTTGTGTGATAGAGATGTTTGATGTGCTTATTTGTGTATCGTGATATCCTATATTATTCTTCGTGATTTATGATGTGTATTACCCATAGTTTACAGAGCTAGGACCGGAGGGTCCACAGAGTTGGGACCAGAGGGTCCATTAGAATTATGGGACTGGAGGGTCCCACTGAGACACATTGACCAGAGGGTCTTACAGAGCTATAACCTCGAGTGGCTAATTATATGTGCATGGTATTTTGGGGGAACTCACTAAGCTTCGTGCTTACTGTGTTATGTGTTATGTGTTTCAGGTTTTTCTCAGAATCGCGGGAAGGCATCAGCTCGATTGTACAAACCAGAGAAGGGGTTATGAATTGAGGATCCTAGATTATTATTAAATAATTATAGAGTTGTGTTTTGTAAATGAGTCAGATGGGATTTTTGTGAAACGTGTTATGAGAATTATGTGATTTTTAAATGAAAATTTTGGTTGAAAATTTACGGTGTTACATACCCCTTGTAGAGTTCGCCTACAACAATTACTATCATTCTAGCATTGATGCATTGGCGCCCCGCCTTTCGAGCTGTTGTATGGGCAGAGATGTCGCACCCCGGTTTTTGGGGTGAGGCGGACACAGGGTGATGGGACGGACGGAGGTAGTCTTGCAAGCTACCGAGAAGATTCAACAGATTAGGCAGCGACTGCAGACCGCTTAAAGTCAACAGAAGAGTTACGCCGACAGACGCCGATCTGAGTTAAATTTCCAAGTTGGGGACATGGTACTCCTGAAGGTCTCGTGCTGGAAGGGTGTGATCCGCTTCAGGAAGAAGGGGAAATTAGGTCCCCGGTATATTGGGCCATTTAGGATTAATGCCAGGGTTGTCAAGGTGGCTTACAGGTTAGGGCTACTGGATGAGCTCAGTCGGATTCACAACACCTTTCACGTTTAGCAATTGTAGAAGTGCATTCTGGATGAGGAGGCGGTAGTATCATTGGATAACATTCAGGTCGATGAACGCCTAAATTATGTTGAGAGGCTAGTGGCCATTCTGTAAAGGAAGATGAAGGTTCTGCAGAACAAAGAGATACCTTTAGTAAAGGTCCAGTGAGAGCACTGAAGGGGGTCCGAGTGGACGTGGGAGCCGGAGGTGAAAATACGGGAGCACTATCCAGGGTTGTTCACCACAGCAGACTTCAAGGACGAAGTCTAGTTCAAGTGGGGGTGAATTGTAACACCCCGATTCTCTAGTATTGATTTATGGTTATAAATTTTCATGATTTCAAGGTCTACTCAACGAGTTGGGTGCCTTGACTCGTCGAGTAGCAACGAGTTGGTCCACGTGTTTAAGTGACCTACTCACCGAGTCTAGGAAGGGACTCGACGAGTAGGAGCTGGAGGATGAAACCCTAATTTCCGGGGTGTTGCACCCTATTTAAGGGATCATTATCCTCCTTTGGCCTCCTTATTGTCCCTTGAGAGCTTAGCAAAACCCTAATACGTGTGTGTGCTTGTGTGTTTTAAGCTTTGGAAGAGGATTCTTGGTGAGAAGAGCTTGGAGAACAAGTGTCTAGAAGCAAGGAACGTGTGGGGAGCAGAAATCTACCTCACTAGCACCAGTTGAAGGTATCAAATCGTTATCTTGACCTCATTTCCTTCTAGATCTTATTTGGGTGAAGTTTAGGGCTTTTCTAGCATATTAGGAAGCTTTTCTTGTGTATGAGCTAAGATCTGAAGTTACAACTTCATATCTGAGCTCTCTTGGGTCTCTAGGTCCATAAAGCTTTCAGCTTTAGCAAGTGTGAACCTCTCATCAAGTGTAAAACTCCATTACAAGCTTGGTTTTGTCATTATAAGACCTTAGAGCCTAGCATGCACATAAGTTTGCAACTTTACGTGATAAACATGCCTTTGCGAGCTGGATCTGCAGCATGGAACCTTAAGATGGCTTAGTAAGCATCTGTATGGTTATGGACTGAAGGGACTCGGCGAGTTGCATGGTCAACTCGGCGAGTCCGATGAAGATTTTCGTGGGCTCGACGAGTCGATAAGGTGACTCGGTGAGTCAACTTGGGTTTTCCCCGACATTTGGACACGCTTGGGCTCGGCGAGTTACAAGGAAACTTGACAAGTCAGTGGGGGGTTTTCATGACTACTTGAGTTCTGGAAGGACTCGGCGAGTTAGATTCTGCACTCGAGGAGTCGGTTCAATATGGATTGTTGACCTTGATCATTGACTTTGACTTTGACCAAGGGATTCTCTATTTGACTTCTAGGGCATTTTGGGAAGTTGGAAATTTATGAGTATGGTTTTATGGTGAATATAGGTGGTGGAATTTGTGGCGGCAATCCGAGAATTTGAGCTTATCTTTCGAGTCGACAGTTGCGAGGTGAGTTATCCCTACTATATCAACAGGGTCTAAGGCACCAAGGCCTGACCCTTTTTGTATTTGTATATGGATTATGGCATGATATGTTTATCTATTACATGATGGTAGTTAGGATGGTGATATGCTTATGCTTAGTGACCTGGTTAGGTCGGTGTCATGGTTATAGGATGATGTTATGTTAGTGACCGGTTAGGTCTGTATCCTGGTTATTGGGATGTTGATATGGTTAGTGATCTGTTAGATCCGTTTGGTTGTTATATGATATGAGATAGCATATGATATTTATATGCACATGTTTGTTTGGTTGGGGGTTGGGTTGATGCGGTCCTGCTTTGTGTTGTAGGCCAACATACCCGACGAGCGGTCCGGATAGTGTTGGATTAGTGTCTAAGTCCATAACTATTTTGGTATGTACTTGACCCGATGGTGCATGGTCCTTTTGGGTTGTCTTCACCAAAGCAACTTGATAGGATGAATTATGGAGAGAAAGGATTAAATATGATTTATTAATATATTATGTGAATAATATATTAAAGGAGAAATCATATTGTTTAATTAATATTAGTCAAGAATTAATTGGTAATTAGTTTTGTGACTAAAAGAGATTAATTAAACTTAAGGGACTGGAATTGTAATTATAAGATAATTGCAATTTGGGCCATGGATTGTCTTATATTAAGGAGTGGACGAATTCTATGGGGAAACCCATGAGAAATCGTCCAAGCCCTTAAGAAAAGGAGTCCATGGGTTGCTTAGGGCTTAAGCATCCAAATTAGGGTTTCCTTGTTAGATAACCCTAATAGCCTCACTATATATAAGACCCTTATGACCCAAAAACGTGGTGAAGCTTTCTTCTAGGGTTAGAACACGTTTTGGGCAGCCTCCATCCTCTCTCCTTCTCATCCTCTTGCTCTTGGCGTTTGTGAACCATTAGAGGAGTGACATTTGTGACTCTAAGCTTTCTAAAGTCAATACAAGGAGATTTGGGATTGTTATTACTACATAACAATCAAGGTAACATCTTAAACCCATTCTTATGTTAATATGATTACTTGAATGCTAGAACTAGGGTTTATAATCTTGGATAACTTGCATGTACAATAGAGAAACCTAGATCCAAGCATTAGGGTTTGTATGAGCACATAAGATGTTCTTATAGCCAAAACCCATCAGATAGGCTGTAGGGCCTACGAGGCGGTCCAGTCATGCCGAAGGCTCGGGAGCAGTCCAGAGAGACTGTAGGCCCTACGAGGCGGTCCAGTCAGGCTGAAAGCTCAATATGCATGTTGTTATGTATTTGTTGATATGATATGATTATGGCTATATGAGGTTGGTATTTTGGGGGTGACTCACTAATCTTTCGAGATTACAATTTCAATTTAATCTTTTAGGTACATCAAGGGATCGTGGCAAGGCAAAGGCGTGATCGTATAGCTCCTCGCTCTTTATGACTTTGATTCTGGGATACTCTGATATGATACATTTTGAAAACAACTTTGTAATGGTTTATGGATTTAAAATGTTTAATTTAAAAGTTTAAATTTGGCATGATTTGTATGGGTGTTACAACTACTGTGACCTAGGAGCAATTCTCAAAGAGGTTTCGCATGAGGTATGTTCCCCTGGTGGAGAGGGAGAGGTTGGCTCATGAGTACTTTCATTTGCGGCATAGGAATGAGACGGTGACAGAGATCACCAAGATGTTCACGGAGAGGGATCTTTTCTTCCCCGAATTTGCTGCTACAGTGTAGGCCCAGATGACTTAGTACTTGAGAATGCACTAGCCGGGAATCGAACCCGGGTCTGTACCGTGGCAGGGTACTATTCTACTACTTGACCACTGGTGCTTTTGTGTTGTTGTTTATCAACTAATTATATTTTGCTCAGAAAAACCCAGAGTTGGTATCACAAAAAACTACCACTCTTTAAATTCTAAGCAAGCATACAACCAAACAACACCATGCATGGGTCTACTTTTATTTATCCATCAAATATTGTGTAGTTAAGGGATTGGTCACATTGCTTCTTTTACATACCAATCGTCTGAACATGGAAAGCACTACCTAATGAACATGGCAGTATGACAAGGTGGGTATGAAACATACCCAAAATATGGTCCAAAAATTTCGTTTTTAAATCATGAATAAATCCATAAATATCATCATCATATAAAAATCATAAACCATGTATCTCAAAATGTAATAACAACTGTCAATATAACAATCTCATATCAAGTATCAGAGTGAATATCCCAGGCTAAAAGTTGTGGTGTGTGCCATGCAGTCATCCCGAGCTCTTCCCTTTGCTACCAGAAGTACCTGAAACCAAAAACTGAAACTGTAAGCATGAAGCTTAGTGAGTCTCCCCAAACTACCCCATACCATACACATAATCACATATTGCAAACATTGGGCCTAACCCACTACCTCGGGCCCCGCCCGGCATCGGACGAATCCGACATCAGGCCCCGCCTGGCATCGAGCCCCGCTCGGTATACATATATGTTTCTACTAGGCTCCGCCTGTCTCTGGTCCCTCCCTCTATACACATACAAACATATAATCATAAAAAAAAATATTTATGATTTTAGAGTTTGTGACATGACTATAGGAAAGTAGTAATGCTACCATGGATTTTGCAAGGTTTGTGGATTTTCTTTCTTTATTTTCTCATGTATTTATACTTTTTTTATTTATAATATATTTATTAT
The DNA here is from genome assembly GCF_002870075.4 of Lactuca sativa. Taxonomy (NCBI): domain Eukaryota; kingdom Viridiplantae; phylum Streptophyta; class Magnoliopsida; order Asterales; family Asteraceae; genus Lactuca; species Lactuca sativa. The sequence continues at coordinate 206,054,389 of NC_056631.2, read as the reverse complement.
TATATGTTTTGAAGAATGAAAGTTGAATATATATCACTCAAGGAGAGCTTGGAAAGCATGGATCATTTAACTAATTTAATTCGTATGGTTTGGGTTAATTTGCGCATTTGGTCTCTAACTTATTTTTTAACTCGGAATGTCCCTACAGTTTGTTTTTGTTGCGCGCTTGGTCCCTGTCTTACCTAAAAATACTGTTTTGCCCTTGATTTTTTAATATATTTAAATAAAGTGGGGTAGGTAAGGTAAATAATGTGAGGTGGAAGTGGGGTTGGGATTGTGTTTATTTAAATAAATTAAAAAAATCAAGGGCAAAATAGTCTTTTTATGTAAGACAAGGACTAAGCGCGCAACAAAAACAACAGTAGGGACCTTCCGAGTTAAAAGAAAAAAGTTAGAGACCAAACGTGAAAATTACCTCAAACCATAGGGGACCATTTGTGTAATTTACTTTATTATTTTTGTCTATCAAGTTAAGGTAAAATACAAAAAAAGAGAATATTTTGGATAATTTATGAATAATAAATTGTTGTGAAACTTTTTTAGGTTAAAGAATCGGATACGGATATGGTTTCATAAATTATTGAAAATGTTAAGACAGAAGCAAATCTTTTAAAGACAGCTCTTGGGAGTTGTGTTCCTGTAAGTTGGTCAACAGTTGAGTTGGATACGAGTCAAGAAAAAGTTGATGGGGTGTCAGCAGCTGGTTTTGAGACGGTGGAGTTGCTTCTTTTAGCCACACCTCTGTTAAAAGAAAAGATTGTCTGTCTTTCTTGAAACAGACAGATATATAGATAATAATTTGGTTTATGTGGTTTGATGGTGAATAGTTTGTATTGACAGATTGTTTGGTTTATGTTTATATTATTTTTTTGTGTGTTGTGATTATTTACTAGTTTATTTTGTAGCTGTAATCCTATAGATATGGCTATATAGAATGATATAACTTTATGAAGACAGGGGCTCCGTGGTAATTATTTGGAATTAATTTAAAATGAAATGAGGTGGAAGGGATGAATATGGCATAATTAAGATATTAGGGGTTATTTGGTAGATTTTATACCTAAATTGAAAGGAATTTAGAATGTGGAGGGCTAAAGAGTAAAGTTTAGACTTGATTTGAAAGGAATTGGGAGTGAGGGGGGCTAAAATGTAACTTATTGTAACGACCCAAAATACGACCCTAAATTTTTTGTTTAAATAATACTAAAGATATCAACTGTTTATAATATATCATGAAATCGTACGTCATAAATCTCAAAAAGTTATAATAGATGTGTCATGACAAAAGAACTGTATCAACATAACATGGTAACTGAAATAAACTCCTAGGACAAAGTTGAAACTGTGGTGTGTGCAATGTCATCATCCCGAACTCTTCCCTTTGCTTGCGGAAGTACCTGAAACCAAAACTGAAACTTTAAGCACAAAGCTTAGTGAGTTCCCCCAAACTACCATATATCATACCATAATACAGATAACACATACTGGGCCCCTCCCGACATCAGACCGAAGTCCGGAATAAATTGGGCCCCGCCCACTACATCGGGCCCCGCCCGGCATCAGACCGAAGTCCGGAATAGCTAGGGCCCCGCCCGACATCGGACCGAAGTCCGGAGTAAACTGGATATAACATATCATGAACATATAGCATAATCACATTCTGTATCGGGCGTGCCCGACCTACTACACATAACAAACCTTGCATGAATCACGAAGACATCAAGTATACATACTACTGCATCGGACCAAGGTCCGGAGCTACTGCCAACTAAACGGGCCGGCATTGTGGCCGTAGACCCGTTCCTACTGGAAGGAAACTCACCACGTAATGCTGGCTGCTGAGGTGCTAAATCTGAGACTGTCTGACTGCTGCTCCGGAACTCCCCGACTACAAATCCCATAAACACTAAATCAAATACTAATAACTAATCTCAGGGTAAAATGACCATCTTACCCCTGCTATGGTGTGGGTCACAAACATGGCTGCAAACCCTTAATTCCATCTAAAACCTCCAATGGCCCACTAAAGGCCCACAATGGCCCTAATTTCTACATTAGGCCCAAATCTCTCTATTGGGCCTTACCCCAGGCCCAAAACCTTTATAAGGCCCATATTTACTAACTTCTTATGACTCCTAAGGCCCAAAGACCCTAAGTCCAAAACACAGCCCACACCGAGGCCCAAATGCTCAAAGTCCAATCTGGTAGCGTATGCGGGGCGTACCTCTAGGGACGTTGAGCGTACCGGCTGTTGGCTTGTATGCCGTGCGTACCTCCTTGTACGCCCAGCGTATAGCCCAGTTAAGCCAACTTTCTCTTTAGAGCTTAATCCTTCGATTTAGAAGCTACAATTACAAATCCACGTCTTATTCTACGTCCTAAGCCATAAAGTTGCTTACTTGATGGCTTGGATGGCTCAAAGAGGCTCAAACTTCAAAGGCAATATCCTAACTCCATAGAAATGGCTAGATCTCATGCATGGCCTCATGCAAACCTTAAAGGTCGAAACTTTAATACTAAGAAGGTGTTTGAGTCTTAAAGGATGGCAATCCCAAGCTCAAAAAAAATTTTCATGATCAAGGTCCAACCTTTGGATCTAAAAATGTCCAAAACTTCAATAAGTCTAGATCTAGCATATGAGGAAGAAAGTTCAGTGCTTTATACCTCCTTTTGGTGACAAAGAGTGAGTCTAGTCCAGATCTCTAAGCTCAAGCTCCTTCTCCAACTTTTTCTTTCCTTCTTCACCAATTCTTCCTCACTAAAAACTCTCACAAAGAGCAAAATCACACAAAGAGAGGGTAAGAACGAGTTAGGGTTTTCTTGTGGGTGAGGAGGCTGATAAGAAACCAGGGAGGGAGGCTATAATGGGGTTCATATAGCTCTTAAACCCCGAAATTAGGGTTTAGTGTCTGGCCGCGTACGCTGGCGTACCCTATGGTACGCTGCGCGTACGCCTTCTATAACCCGCGCATCCAATGCCACTAGGCCCCGCGTACAACTGGTTACGCCCCGCGTACGACTCATGGGCAGCCTACGACTCGGCCCAAAAGTCTAAGGGTCCAAATCCAAGATGTAAATTTCAAACATAGTCCAACTATTCACTTAAGAAAATTTAATTAATTAATACCTCGAAAGTAGATCGCTACACTTATGGAGCTGTTTTGAAGAGTTTATGTGATGAAGGGATTGGAAGTGACAAACTCGCATGGAGTTTGTATGAACACGAGATAAATCAGGCCATCCGTTCCATATCGTTACACCACCCTAACCCTAGCCTCGTTTACAGCCGCCACCATCTCACGATCTCTCTTCCGCCGCTTGTCAAATCTCCAACCGCACACTTCCTTCCCGTTTCCGATTGAGCAAGACCGCCAGGCACAACCGTTCTAGCCTCTGCCACCTTGTCATTGGACGCCATCGTCACATCCTCTGCTGCTCCGGTGAAGTTGCGAACGGCCGAAGAAACCCCACCAAGAATGAATTCAGAACTGTGACTGGCGGACACAAGTCAGGTGAGAAAGAAATGCTCACGGTAAGGCCATCTTTCACCTCCTTCATCCCTTCTAGCTGTTTGAGGCCGTAACCGCCGTTGGTTGCCATTCAGTGGCGTTCCGACGATGTTCTGCCACCTTGTAGGTGGCTGGTTGTGCGTGTTTGCCTTTATAGACTGATTTCAGAGCTAACAGTGGAATATTTGTGTTATTTCAGGCAGGGAAGCAAGGTAAACCGCCGCCACCACCACGTGAGGTGGTGGCTGTGATCACAACCGCTGATGTTTCCGCCTCGAGATGTCCGATGGGGTGTGTTTTTCATGTCCAGCACATGTTGTGTGTGTTGTAGGTGGTTTGTTTGGTCGGAAAAACCAATAACAACCACCACCACCATCGTGAGGTGGTGGTTGCCACCATGTGCCGCCGTGTAGGTGTGTTTTAGTGTGTGTATGAGTGTTTTTGATGAGTGTGATGTTATATTTATTAGTTGGTTGGCTGGAAAACCAAGAACTGCCACCACTACGTGTCACCGCTGGCCACCACAAGGGTGGTTGCGTGCGTGTGTTTATTTTAGTGTAGTGTGTTTGATTATTTTGGGAGTTCATTGTAAATTGTAAAATCCAAAAGAATAATGAAAGAAACTCGAAACCACCACCGTGAGGTTGTGGCTGCCGCCTCCTGTCGCTGCCGGCCACCGTGTCGGGTGGCGGTGTACTTAGTTGTGTTGGGATTGCTTTTTGGATGTTTGGACGAAGGTCTAAAACCCTAATTGACCTAAGGAAAACCCTAATGGGCTTAAGGACTTGGTTTTGGCCCTATTAGGCTAAGATGGGGTTGGAAACCCTAATTAGGGTTTAGAAAACCCTAATATTGGATTTATGGGCTTGGACGTATCGGGACCCACTTTTGGGCCATTGGAATGGAATTGTGTGTTAAGCCTAATCACACCATATGATTTATTTAGAAGAATGATGGACTTAATGGATTAAGTCCTTAATGGGTTAAGTGAGAAACACTTAACCCTAATCGTCATTTTATGTGAAAACCCTAATTTCACTTGGGTTTATTATTGGGCCTTTTATTGGGCCTTGATGATTGGATAATTAATGGGCTTTGAGGTAAGGCCCATCTGAGGAGTTGGGCCTAATTTGGAAAATCAGGCCATAGATGGGCCATAGTTTGGGCCTTTGTGATTATGTGATATTGGGCCATTAGAATGTTGAATGTTGGACTGGACTAAATGGTTGGGCCTTATGGTAAGACCTTATAAAGGTTTGGGCCCAATTTGGAAAATTAGGCCACGTGTCTGGCTTTGACTCATAGTTGACTTTTGGGCCTTTGGATTGGGCCTTGGGCTTGAATAAAGCTAAGTTAAGGGTAAAGTAGTATTTAACCCTAAGTATGTATTTATGTGTTGGAACCCAATTATTAATTGGGTGATGTTTTGATGTTGACAGATCGGGAATCTGTCATCCAGCAACTCGGGGTTATGTCTACGGGACTTCAACAGTGTGAGGTGAGCTACCTTCCAGTATGGGTGGGTCTAAGGCACCAATGCCGGCCCACCAGTAGGTGACTATATTTGAGATGATTGTCTTTGTGATAATTATCTGGTTGCCATTATTTGATATGCTTATTGTGCTGGGATACTATAAGATATGTGTTAGTAGTAGTAGGGGTGCAATAGTCCCTAGTTACCGGTTGAAATATACCGAAGAGGGTGGACATAACCCATGCGTGCCTAGCAGTATGTTTATGAGATGTTATTATGTGACCAATATGATTATGACATGCCATTATGTGATTCAGTATGATTATGTTATGTTATCATGGAACCAATATGTTTTTGACATGTTATTATGTGATAGTGATAGGGGGTGAAATAGTCCTCGGATACCGGTTGAAAGATACCGAATGGGAGGTTAGCTCCCGGTTACCGGTTGAAAGATACCGAAGGGGAGGTTAGTTCCTGAGTACCGGTTGAAATACCGAATGGGAGGTTAGCTCCCGAGTACCGGTTGAAAGATATCGAAGGGGAGTCCAACTCCCAGTTATGCCAGACAGATACCGGTTGAGAGATACCGAGGGACAGACATTATGTGGTATGTGGTATGATGGGGGAACTCAATAAGTTTCGTGCTTACAGTTTTCAATTTTGGTTTCAGGTACTCGTTTTTAAAGGAAAGGAGTCGGCTTGATCGTAGAGCATCACACTATGGTTTTCCGCACGTGAGATCTTTGGGATTACACTCTGATATTGTTTTATGATAACATGTTTTGATTACTTCTACTTTGGTTTTGACATGACATGATATTATGGATGATTTATTATATTGTTGGTTTATAATAACGTAATTAAAAATGAATTTTTTTTGCCTGTATTTTTGGGATGTTACATATATTGTAACTCGGAAACAAATATGTACATGTTACAATATTTTCCCTATAAGGACACATGGTTAAATAACAATATCTTCAAAGGTTTAGGAATAAATAGTTCTTGGACGATGGCAACTCGCATGAAAAGATTAGTCTCTCTGACACACTTCATTCAAGTTGCATCGAACCATGAACTATATAATTTTTCAGACCATACAATATTTTTAGTGTAAGATTTAAGGTATATTAATTTTGTTGGCATTGACAACCACCACCGTCGCCGTTCTTCTTTTCGGAGGAATTAAAGCAAACACTCTCTGTCTCCCACGAAAACTCTGTTGAAAACCATTTGTATCAACCTATGTGTGTTGCTTGCCATAAATCAAACCGATCATCATTATTATGTAAATAATATTTGGGTTCATGGGTTAACCCGCCAACCTACCAATCCGAATCTAACCCACAAATGTGAATCTAACTCACGCACCAACGAACCCATATAATTAAACGAGTTAGACGGGTCGTGTGTCCGGTTGATGTTTATAACCCACCAACATGTGACATATAATTATATTGGACGTGTACAAATCAATGCATTCTAACATACCAACATGAACCCGACACGAGTGTCATCCCTAGGTAAAGAGCTGGTGACATCTTAATCGACATAAATGAAAAAGGTTTAGGGGGTGTTTGGCTTTGCTTTTAAAACAACTTTTGGACTTTTAACTTTTCTAAAAAGTTAAAAAAATCCAAAAGATGTTTGGCAAAATAGAAAAGTCCTTTTAAATTAACTTTTAGCCATGCCTAAAAAGGAGTCTTTTAAAAAATCATGAAATCCCATCTTTTTGTGACTTTTGGCTTTTATATCTTAAAAGTCTTAAAAGTCCATCCAAACACATTTTAAATATCTTCTTCTAAACAAAAAAAAGTTCTTTTACAAAAACTTCTTTTTACAAAATGACTTTTAACTTAAAAAATGAATCCTAAACACACCCTTAGGGAGGAGGGAGTCGTGGCGGTTTGGGTGGTGGGTACCGGCAGTACCGCTGGGATGTGGTACCGTCGGCCAGCGGGAACAACGGGTTGGAAGAAACGGGGCTTTCAACGGGTTGGTGAAGCCGTTTCCTTTCTCTCTTTCTATTCTTCTATTCTTCTTTAACAAAATTCTTTGTTTTATTTTTTGATGATGGGGAAAGCAAAAAGAGAGTTACAATGAGCAGAGATGGTTATGGAGAGAAGATAAATGGAGGCGGCATATTTCTCGAAATAGGTTAAGGGTAAAGTATTATCTAGTTCATATATAAATTTCATTTTAGTCCCTATAGTTTATAGATTTTATTAAAATAGTATTCACTTCAAATATTTTTAATAATTTATATTTGTTTTATAATTCATTAAATTATATTTATTTTAATTAACTGATATTTTTAATATGATTTTAGAAAAAATGTTAAATTTTATTTTATTTTTTATTTTTTAGCATAATTAAATAAAAAATAAAGATGTGGCAAGTGGGTTGAGTGGGTTGGAAAAGATAGGGTTTCTATACGTTGTGGGTTGAAAAAGATGGAAGAGAGAAGATGAAAAAACTGATGTGACAATGGGTTAAATAGGTTGAGAGGGAATGACTCCCTTCTCGCTTGATAAGTTATGAGTTTTTCCAAGAATAAAATTAAAATTGGGGTAACCATCAGAAAAAAAAAAATGTAAATGTTAGGGCTTTTACGTCATTAACACTTTATTTCTTCCTTTTTCGCCCGGCCTTTTTTCCCGCATGACCCAAGAAATCGCCCTGCATCGCCATCATCTTCTCCGTTTATCGTTGCATTAAATATCCATCGCCGTCGCCGTCCATCTTTTCGGTGGAAGTCAGGTAAACACCCCCTTTCTCCCACGAAAACTCTGCTGGATCCCATTTTGTATTTATTTCGGTGTTTCTTTGAGCCGAAAACCAATTTGTCAACATACATGAATTGGTAAGTTGTAATTCTTAGAATGAAACGACCGGAAAAACTATGAGTAGGTCTAGAAACGGCGTATGACAACAAAATAAGTGTTCTACCAGGTACAAGCTATGCTTTCTTTATAAAGATATAGCTTTGCTTTCCATTGCATACAAGGTGTTTGACAAAACTCCTGAGTGAGTTCTGTGTGTAATTTTACCTGTCATTCCTCTTTCTCTTACACATTGCTCATTAATTACACAAAACTTACAGGAAAATCACTATCCAAAGGCTTAGAATTCTGTATCGGTGTTGAAAGAGTTGTATATTCTATATAGTGCCCTCAGCCATTCTTTCGATGCTCAGGCTTCTGATTGGAGGTAGGTAAGACACTAAGACTTTATTCTTGTCATCCATCATCATCTCATTCTCATGTTATTATAATCTTTTGATTTCAGTTTTTCGTACTTAAAGATCTTATTTTTCTCTTCCAGATTTCTGCCAAATCACAAAAGCAACTACTTTCCAAACATTCTTTCTTCTGGGCGATTTCTTCATACCCAAACTTCTTCATCAGATGACAGCTGGACCAATAACAGAGAGCTTAACATCGACCTTCTATTTCACTCATGTACAAAAACCCACCTTGCAAAACGCCTTCACGCATTACTTATCGTATTGGGAAAAGTCCAAAGTCTCTTCATTTCCACAAGACTTGTCAATCTTTACGCCAATCTTGGTAACATCTCTTTATCCCAACAAACTTTTGATCAAATCCCACAAAAAGATGTTTACACTTGGAACTCCATGATATCTGCATATGTCCACAATGGTGCGCATACTGATGCTATCACTTGTTTATACAAAATGTTGACTTTTGAAGTCAAACCTGATTTTTACACTTTCCCCCCTGTGATAAAAGCATGTCGTGATATAAACAATGGAAAAAAGATTCACGCATGGATATCAAAAACAGGGTTGGAATGGGATGTCTTTGTAGCTGCTTCTTTGGTTCATATGTATTGTCGTTTTGGTATCTTTGATGCTGCTTATGGGATATTTACAAATATGCCCTTTCGAGACATGGGTTGTTGGAATGCGATAATTTCAGGGTTTTGTCAAAATGGAAAAGGCGAAAAGGCATTACAAATCTTGGATGAGATGAAATTTGAAGGGATTAAATTGGATTCTGTTACAGTTTCAACTGTTCTTCCCATTTGTGCACAAATGGATGATATGTCACAAGGAAGATTAATCCATTTGTATGTCATAAAACACGGACTCGAATCCGATCTTTTTGTTGGAAACGCGTTTATAAATTTCTACGCGAAATTCGGTGAACTTGAAATTTCTCAAAAGTTTTTTGATAGTTTGGTGACTCGAGATTTGGTATCATGGAATTCGATTATATCCGCGTACGAGCAAAATGGAAATCCGGATCGTGCACTTTGGTTCTTCCGTGAGATGCAAAAAGACGGATTCGCCCCCGATTTGTTGACATTAGTAAGTGTTGCTTCTAGTATCGCGCAGTCTAGGGACACTCGAGGTAGCAAAAGTGTCCATGGTTTTATCCTAAGAAGATCTTGGTTTGTGAAAGATGTTATAATTGGGAACGCGGTGGTTGACATGTACGCGAAATTGGGAAATGTCGAAAACGCCCGTGAACTTTTTGAAAGAATTTCGATAAAAGACGTTGTTTCTTGGAACACGATGATTACGGGGTATGGGCAAAACGGTCTTGCAAGTGACGCCATTGAAGTGTTTCAAAATATGGTGGAAAAAAATTTCGTAACCCCAAATCAAGGAACTTGGGCGAGTATAATTCCGGCTTATGCCCATATCGGAGCGTTAAAAGAAGGGCAAAAATGTCATTCGAACGTATTAAAAACCGGATTAATTCTCGACCTTTATATTGGGACATGTTTAATCGATTTCTATGGAAAATGTGGAAAAGTGAAAGATGCGATGTTGTTATTTGATGAAGTCCCGAAAACGAATTCGGTCCCATGGAATGCGGTTATCTCGTGTTTAGGCATCCATGGACACGGGGAAACGTGTATGAAACTTTTTGAAAATATGATCGAGAGTGGGGCCCACCCGGACGCGATAACTTTCATTTCGTTATTATCCGCTTGCAGTCATTCGGGGTTAATCGAACAAGGCGAGCAGTGTTTCAACGCGATGGAAAAAGATTACGGGGTTAAACCGGGGTTGAAGCATTACGGGTGTTATGTCGATATGTTAGGTAGAGCCGGGGAGTTAGAAAAAGCGTATGATTTTATAAAATCTATGCCTTTGACACCCGATGCATCGGTTTGGGGCGCGCTTTTAGGCGCGTGTAGGATTTACGGGAATACCGATTTGGGAAAAGTGGTTTCGGATAAGTTATTGGAAGTTGATGAAGGAAATGTTGGATATTATGTTTTGTTATCGAATATATACGCGAATGCGGGAAAATGGGAAGGGGTGAATAGGGTTAGGTTAATGGCTAATGAAAAGGGGTTGAAGAAGACGCCTGGGTGGAGTTCGGTTGAAATCGATAAGAGAATGGAAGTTTTTTATACGGGGAATTATTCGCATTCGAAATGTGATGAAATATATAGAGAATTAGAGGATTTGATGATGAAGATTAAGATTATTGGTTATGTTCCGGATTATAGCTTTGTGTTGCAAGATGTTGAAGAGGATGAAAAAGAGCGGATTCTTATGAGTCATAGTGAGAGATTGGCGATTGCGTATGGGATTATTAGTACGCCACCTAAGACGGTTATTAGAATTTTTAAGAATTTACGGGTGTGTGGGGATTGTCATAATGCTACTAAGTTTATATCGAAAGTTACCGAAAGGGAAATTGTTGTTAGGGATTCTAATCGGTTTCATAATTTTAAAGATGGTGTTTGTTCTTGTGGTGATTATTGGTAGTTTCAGTGTGGATAGGTATCAGACTGTCATCTAGTGGGTCACTTTGTATCTGACAAGACATTTAAGATCATAAATAGTATTTATTACTTAAAGTTTGAGATCATAAGGTGTAACATGAAAAGATTGTGAACTTGCTATGATTAATTTTTTTTTTTCTTTCTAGTATTGTGCTATTTTAGCCTTTTGTTTTCTTGATTCAAAGTTCAAAGTATATGTAATATAGTTTTATTACTTTCTTTTAATTTTTAATGTATTGTTTCATCTCTCATCATGGTCAAATAAAACTGTACATGGGATGTTGGATTCTTCAATTCTTTTTGTTTTACCTGTCTTTATATGTATTTAACTATTTTTGTTTGTTTGATTTGAATTGTGGGCAAATAAAAAGTTCAACATTAATTTGGCATCTACAAGTAGAAAATGGGTCTTTATTCTTAGTCTTGAAAAAGAATATTTATTCATATTTGATGGAGATTCTGCAACTATTAAAGTTGATTTATGGTTGTTTTGAGCCATCTTTTTTATATTTCGAAAATATAAGCAAAAGCACCAGTGGTCTAGGCCTTACTGAGCTCTTCTTTTATTATTTTTGGTGGGAATATAAATTGGTATCAAACGATGCCGTTATTAATTACACTCCTTTAATATCAAAAAAATCCCCATTGATAATATAACCTTCGCCATTGAAAAAGAGTAGGATTGAATTAAACCCAAATACATGATTTGGGTTGGGCTCTCCAAAACAACAAAAACGGAGGCCAAACAAGCTCCAACACGGACCTCTGTATTGTTAAAGACTAATTTTGTGTTAATGAATAGCAAATCATCATTGCCTCTATTTGTATTTTAATAACAGTTGGTGGGATTAATATACTGATAAAGTAATTAAAATATTAAAAGCTAAGTCTTTAACAAAGTATAATGCCTTAAAGATAAATCGTTGGGCATACATGTTGATAATCGACCAAGAGGTGTGTTCTTGACAAGAGGATCATAAATAGGAAGGTATGTAAAGTGTAAACATGTCATTTGATAGTTGGAATGAGTATGTTATCTAATACTTATGTTATAGATTATGGAAGAATGTAAGCACAATGTATCATTGAAACTAGTATGCTTGATCCCATGTCGCCAATGTAAGAAAAAAATAAAATCCAGTAAACCTAAGTATATATTGTAAGCGATATCGAATTCACGGAGTGCATATGGTTTTGAAAAGAATAAATATCAAACGAACAAAGCACGGCGACCGAATTTTAAAACATTTGTAAAATACTAAAGCAAGATAACTCATAATCGTGAATCCTAGGTACAACATATGTTCATTCAATTATTTGTATTTAGGGAGCAGATCCAATGTAGAGCATGGGGTAGCCCGGGATACCCCTTAACATTTTTTTTTTCTTTTTTTTCAGTAGTGTGATTTTTTTAAAAAATTTCGTTTTATGTAATGTATATAAATATGTTTAGCAAAATAATAATAAAAGTTATAGTTGGTTCAGGTAGTTATGGTGATAGGGTGTTTTTATGGAGGTTGCAAGTTCGAATCTTCTTTCTAACATTTCTTTTCTTTTATTTCCACAACTATATAAAATGATCTTATATAACATTATCCAGATTTTATACCTATTATATTATGATGTTGTGAAAATTTAATACAAGTACCAAGTTGTCCAAGTGGTAAAACTAAACTTTTAACTTGAATGTCTCTATTTCAAATCTTGGCTTTGATACTGGTGTATTTTTTCTATCAGTTTCTATCTTATATTCTTTCAACTTGTTTCTTATAATTTTAAAATTATCTCACATCGGTCATAACATGAAACATAGCTCCTATACATCTATTATATAAGCAACACAGGCTTTATAGTTTTTAGCAACTTAAACTTTTCGAATGGGTTTGAGTTTAAACCAACAACCGAGTTTGGAAAACCGAAAAACCAAGAAACCGAATCCATCGGTTTGGAATACCCATTTACTTTGATCATGACTTTGTCACTGTTCGTATTAGTCAATAAATCTAACAATATTTTGATTTAAATCTTTTTTAAATCAAAAAAGACAGCCATGTAGGAAGTGTATGTTGTGATGACGTATAGTTTTATTGTTTCCTTTGATATTTGTTTTTAGCATTCGTTAATGTAATCTTTCATCCCCCCATTGATGATTTAGGCTTTGCCATCTTATTATGGTCTTTTTTTTTTGAACGGACCATCTTATTATTGTCTAATAATATTATGTACATTGGTATCTTGTATTTTATTTATTTATTTTTCATCTTGTTTCAAAATATTCTTTAATTCCTTTTGTTTGTTTAACTTATTCTGTGGTCAAATAAACAGTCAGTTTTAATTGACATCTAGAAAGGGAAATGGGTATTTATTCTTATTTAATATTGTAAGCAAAGAGTCTTTGTTCATATAACCCTTTATCAATACAACATTTGATGAAAAAATAAAAGTAGACACATGGACCATCGTTTTGTTTCACTGTTTGGTTGTGTGTTAGCTTGGAATTTAAAGAAAAAATGATTGCAGTTAGTTTTAAATGGCCATCATCTGGATTCTTCTAAGAAATATATTTTTCAGTTGATAAATCATAACACAAAGGCACCAGTGGTCTAGTGGTAGAATAGTACCCTGCCACGGTACAGACCCGGGTTCGATTCCCGGCTGGTGCATGTTTATTGAGCGATGATGAAAATTACCTTTCTGGTGGTGGGTCCATCGGTATTTTCTCATCTTAAATGATGACTTAGGTTCTAACTGAGCTCTCCTTTTTCTTTTTTGTTTCTATCTCCTTTACTTCTGCTGATGCGTATACTTCAAAAATGAAGTATAGAAAACTTACGTTACACTCCAAATCGGCTCTATATTTTTTATTCTGAAAACAGTGGGAAACATGATTGAGGATTGTGTTTCTTTTGCTTGCATAATTCCATTCTGAAAAGTAAAAGTGGATATTAACTCATTCTCAACTATCAAGTTATCTATTGATATCAAAGAAGATAATAACTTCAAAAACAAAAGCACCAGTGGTCTAGTGTTAGAATAGTATCCTGCCACGCTTCTGACCCAGGTTCGATTCCAGGCTGGTGCATATTTTATTAAGAGCTGTGATGTTTCATGTCTTACTGGTGGATGGGTTCATCAGTCTTTTCTGATCTTTAAGTGAAAGCATTATAGGCCTTTCTGAGCTCTTTCTTTTTCTTTTTTTTGACTGACATATTTGGTTCTTATGAAACATGCTTACGTTTGGGCTTATAGTTTTCATGTTGCAAGATGTTGAAGATGATGAAAAAGATTGTATTCTTATGATTCATAGTGAAAGTCTGAAAGATTGGTGATTGTGTATGGGATTATTAGGGATTCTGATCGGTTTCATAATTTTAAAGATTGTGTATGTCAGTATGTTCTTGTGGTGATTATTTGTAATTGCGGTGTGGATTGAACTTCTTGTGGTTCTGGGTTGTTATGAGCTGAAAAGGCATTGAAGATCATTAGTAGTATTTGTTACTTAAAGTTGATATCATAAGGTGTAAAACATGAAATATTGTTTGTAAAGATTGTGAACTTGTTATAATTATGGTCAAATAAACTGTACATGGGCATGTTGGATTATCCAATTCTTTCTGTTTTTGTCTCTGGTCGAACAAACAATCAACTTCTATTTGGCATCAGTGGTAATTTCTGTAATGGTTGTGTTGGGTGATAAATTTCACAGATGACAATGAAAGACACAAAAGCACCAGTGGTCTAGTGGTAGAATAGTACCCTGCCACGGTACAGACCCGGGTTCGATTCCCGGCTGGTGCATGCTTATTGAGCGATGATGTTTTCATGCCTTTCTGTTGGTGGGGTCCATCAATTTGTCTGATCTGTAAGTGAAGTCATTATCAGGCCTTACTGAGCTCTCTTTTTTGTTTTTTTGGCTGGAAATGGAACAATTTGCTAGGCAAAGATGAGCTTATTACACTCATTCAATACTAAATATAACCCTTAAGAAATTATTATGTGGCCAACTTCCTAAAGTTGTTATTTATTGAACCCATTTAATTGCAGCACCGTTTAGGACTACATATAATGGTGACCATATAACAATCCCATTGACTATTGGATATGCATGAACTTCACTCCTCATATGCCTTTTGATACACTTTAGCAATGAAGCACGACCATAAAAATTCTTGCATTCTATATAACTAAAGTTTAACAAAGTCGTCACCAAGCCACTTTAATTCGACAAGTTCATGTATTTGGATTTGTATCCATGACATTGTTTTTATGATATTGATGGTTACATACTTCAACCAAGTGACCATGAGGTATGAAGCATCAGTTTGGGGTGTGCTTCTAGGTGTGTGTAGGATTTATGCAGATACAAGGTCGTTTCAGATAAATTATTGGAAGGGGAAAATGGGTATTTACTCTGATTTAAGGATGAAAATTAAGATTCTTGGCTATTATAGTTTTATGTTGCAAGACGTTGAAGAGGATGAAAAAGATTGTTTCCTTATGAGTCATAGTGAGAGATTGGCGATTGTGTATGAGATTATTAGTGAGCCACCTAAGACACTCATAAGAATTTGTGAGTGTGTGGGGATTGTCATAATGCTACTAAGTTTATAGTGAAAGGGAGATTGTTGTTAGATATTCTAATACATCAGTTTCATAATTTTAAAGATGGTGTTTATTCTTGTTGTGATTATTGGTAATTTGAGTGTTGATTTCGCTTCTTGTGGGTACAGAGTCAGCCACCTAACGGGTCATTATGTAGCAGAGGAGACATTAAAGATCGTTAATAGTACTTGTAACTTAAAGTTGAAAGCATAAGGTGTATCATGAAAGATTGGTTGTAATGATTTTCAACTTGTTATGAATAATTTTGTTTATGGTCAAATACACCGTACATGGGCATATTGGATTCTTCTTCTTTTTTTTTTTTTTTTTTTAATCTCCCCTCAAAGTTTTTTTTTCTTCTAAAATCTATTTTTTTTATTTGAATTATGCCAAATAAACAATCAACTTATTTGGCATCCAAAAGGGGGAAATTGGTATTACTCTGTTTAGTCTTGATAATTAATGATGGAAATTTTCTATAAATATGGTTTGTTTTGGGTGATAGCTTTCATTGTTGATGATGTCAAACACAAAGCACTAGCGGTCTAGTGATACAATAGTACCTTGCCAGTGGCGAATCTAGAACAAAAAATCGTGTGGTTCATTACGTAAGTGAAATTGAAAAAAATGAGAGTACAAAATACTACTAACGGGCCGGGTTGTATGTCTTAAAATATTTAAACATAATTTCAGTAGTTATAATAAAATTCTTACAATTGAGTCGGACGACGTCTTATATCTTGAGATATATTCATAACTATATTGTTATCGATACTTTCTAAAACACTTTTTTTCAATATACGACAATAAACTACCACTCAAAAACTAATTACCCATTTGTTGCGTATATAAGTCTTTATCAATTTCATTATTGAAAAGGTAAATTCCACACTTCTTTTCTTCAACTTCAGAGTTTTGGGGGTTTTGATCGGCTGCGATGCAGCGGTGGAGACCCATCGCGACACGACCACATCATTTAAGCGACACCACGGTCAGGTGTCGGACCTCGACGCGGTGGTGGAAACCCTAAATCTCAGGTTGTGGGCCATAAGTGCAATAAATTCTAGGCTTTGCTGATTCTCTTAGTCTCCACCCATTCAGAAGAGAGATCCCTAACCCTAAGTGCCTTGTGTGTGTGTTCTTGGTATTTCAAGCCTTAGTGTGCTCTTGCAAGAAAAAAATAAGGTGATCTTTTGCTTGGAGAGTGATTTTTACTTTAAATCTTGCATCTCTTGCACCCTCTGGAGCCTTGGAAGGTATAAAGCTCAAAGTTTTGGGCAACTCTAGGCTTGGTTTGGTTTCATTTCTAGACTTGTTTTTGAAGGAAAAGAGGTGTGCATTGGTTCCCTTGGAACCATGTACAAGTAATCGCCCTAACAACAACCTAGAGGAGTTAGGGTTTGAGTTTTAGACTTGGTTTGGTTGTGTAATGGATAAAGTTATGAACTTGATCCATTAAGTCCCTTAGAAGCATTAGATCCGAGCTTTTAAGCTCTGGATGTTAAGGGATAAGAGCTTAATGAATTAAGCTATTTTGGACGTTAACCACGACGCAGTGGGTGGTAGGTTGCGACGCAGGTCAAAAGATTCAGTTGCGACTGTTTTGTCTTTTAGCAACCACCGTGTAACCAAGGAGCTGGTCACGCCGGTCAATGGAGGTTGACCGTTAACTTTTAACCAGTTTGACTTTTGGTCAAACTTGGATGTTCTGAGCTTTAGACTTTTGATTGGTTTATGTGATTCTCGTAGCTGTTGCTATGAGCCTTAGAGTGTGGAATGGGAAATAAAAGAAACTAAAAAATCTGAAAGTGAAATAATGATTTAGATGGCTAAACAACTTCCACATTACAAAATGGTTCAATCTCAGGTTTTTCTTTTATGTGGTTTTAAGTTTGGGACTATCCGATATACCTTAAGAATAAGAAAATGCATATAAGTAAATATGTCATTTTCGAGTTGAGATTTCTGATTTTAATATTAGTCGTTTATTTTTTGTGTTTTATGATGTCAATCTCTTTAACTAAGCAAATTGAAATCTCTTTGGTGATATTTGTTTTTGTTTTTTTTGGCAAAATGTCTTTTTGACATTTTATGTATACGGACATAAAGACATTTGATGAAAAGTTGTTTGATTTTTAGAAAACCAGGCATAAAAATGTCTTTTTGACATATTTTTTTTCTTCATAAAAAATAGATTATGATTTTGGACGATGTTTTTTAAGTTCTAACCATAATGTGATATTTTTGTTTCCGCCACCACTGTCGCCGCCACCACTGCTGTCACCACCGTCGCCACTATCGTGCCTCAAACACTGTTGTTGTTGTTGCTATTGTCGCCGTCACCATCTCCACCGACATCATCACCTTTGCCATCTCTTCTGTCACCACCTTTATCTCCACTTCTGCCACCTTTACATCCACCCCACGTTTGCCACCATTACCGCCTCCGTAACCTTGCCACCGCATTCGATAATTCCTCCACCACCACCACTTCCGAATCTGCCACCTTGACCACTATCTTCTCCGCCACCATTCCACCAACAACACCAATACTAACATGTTTTTTTATGAAGACTTTAAAAAACAATTTTTTTATAAAGACTAAAAACATTAAAAAAAAACTTTTGATTAACATCTTATTATGCAAATATAGAAAAATACCGATTTGTCGATTTCCTCGATAAAAACAAACACCACCTTGCTAAAACTGTTTACGTGTATCGAGTTCTTATTGGGTTAAGACTTAAGATGGTATGTCTCATCTAGACTAACCACGTTTTTCAGTTTTTAATTGTTTCCTTTTTCTTTTCCAAAATTCATTATTTTTGTTAGACGAAAAAGAAACGAAACAAAAAACAAATTCAGTAATATAGAAGCCCCCTCCTGGCAGGAAGCAATAAACGAACAAGAACCTTTCTTTCTTCTTTCTCGTCCATCTGGTTAATTCTGATTATTAGGGCTTCCAATTTTTCTCCTCAGGTAACTTTATTTGCTCTTATATGCCCTAATTTTACGTCCGCAGGGTTGTGCATCTCACCGTCTTCAAAAAATTACACAATATTGTTTGACCTAGTTTGAATTTCACTGATTAAGCTGTAATTTTGATGAAGATCCCTGTTACCTTTTTGTGACATTCAAAATATGTCATGAATGCTTGCCTGAATTCATATATGATTTCAATTAAGCAAGTTTTTATCCATGGTGATTACTGGATGAAGGTCTTTTTTGTTTTGATTATTGTTTTTGTATCCCTAGTGATAATTATTCTACTTTTAGTTTGTGTTATAGGAATCTGCGACCATGGATGAAAGGTTAGAAGATCGAGCCGCTTTGCTTTCTCGCATTGAAGTATTGGAGCGAGGTTTGTGCTCTGTTTTTTTTTTTTCTATGTTTTCGTTATTTTAGAACATCGTTCACTTTATCTCAAATCAAATACAAACTGATTTGAATTTCTACTTGTTATAAATTTCTTTCTTGCGATTTTTGCTTTGTAGAACGAAATGAACTACGGAGTGATATCGAACAAATGTGTATGCAACATGCTGGACCTAGTTACGCTGCTGTTGCTACAAGAATGCATTTTCAAAGGTACATCATCATACAAAAACTATGAACACATTTCCCCATTGTAACAATCTTTAATTGTGATATTAATACTCAATTAGGACAGCTGGTCTGGAGCAGGAAATAGATGATTTGAAGAAAAAGTTAACTTCTTGTCTGCGAGAGAATGTAAATCTCCAAGAAGAGCTTTCACAGTCTTACCTTATCAAAGTAAGGTCAATTCTGTCATTTTACTTTTCTTATTTGACATCCATCACTACTATAATGCTATTTCTTTTTACAGAACCAGTTAGCTGATCTACATGCTTCAGAGCTTAAGAAGGTTAGTGTATATATATGCTTGTTGGAATACATATCAACTTGTTCTAGTGAGGTTAATTTTGTCTTTTAACCTCTTCAGAGCTTAGAAGCAGAGAAGCAGATTAAATTTTTCCAAGGCTGTGTTGGTGCTGCATTCTCTGAACGTGATAATGCAATAATGGAGGTCTAGTTTCTTGATTCTATCTATTAATTACATAAATTGTTATTCTATAAATCCTGTAATTTGAATCGTGTATATGGTTCTGAATTCTGATAGGCTGAAATAGCCAAAGAAAAAGAGGAACTTGCAACACAAGAATTGGGAATTATCCAGCAAAAGTAAGAACTTTATATTTATACTTCAAAAAGGCATTATCTTTTATTCATTTCTGTTATGTTTTTTAAAGTTTTTATATAAACCAGGATAGAAGAACTCACCTCAATTGTTCTTGAAGAAAAGAAATTTTCAGCTACCCTTCAGACTGATCTAGAAAATCAAAAGAAGGAAAATGAAATATTCAAACAGGTGATTAATTTACATTGGCTACATTATCTATAAATAGTTAAATACATGTTCGATGAAAAAAACACCTAAAGATTATCATTTTACATGTTATAGGTGATCACTAAGTTGTATGACATCAGACAACATTCTTCAAACGAATACAATGATGTTAATTTGGAAGAAAAGTGTATCACTTTACTGAATGATTCAGAAGACATGTGGAGTTTCAATAGACAAGATGAGGAAACATCAACCAGTAAATACATTGTAAGTTATAGAGAACTTGTAATGGCAATTTAGTAATTTAAACTTTCAACATTTTTGACTTTTCATTTAGACAGACTGCATTAGAGGAAGAAGTGGAGGCATTGAGAAAATCTGTAATCAATCTTCGAAGCAAGTTACAAATGGTAAAACATTTTAATGAAATTGTACAAATTTTAAAAGGGTATTATTGTCATTTTACTTAACTTTTTACCTTTTTATTTTTTTGGGAAACAGGGATTGGAGATTGAGAAACATTTGAAGAAAGTTGTTCGTGATTTAAAAAACAAGAAAGTGAGATCAATTGATCAAATCTTCATTGATAAATGATAAGTAAACTTATGATGTTTAAATTCTTGATAAGTTATAATTTCTTTTTTTATTTGAATACAGATCTTTTTGGAAGAAAAGATGAAGAGGGACATATCTGTCTTACGTGGTTTATATTCTCAACACAGGGTTGATATTGTAAATTTGCTTCAAGAGGAATTTTCTCAGTTTAAATCAGTTATTGATTTTATTAAAGAAAATATGGGGCAAATTAATATAAATGAAGAACTTAAACATTTATCTCCTCAAGAAAATGATTGTCGTGATGTACATATAAGCCCTGATATTGGTTCAGATACTATTACTAAGGTATATAATATTTATTTATTTTTTAATGTAATAAAGATAAAATATAAAATTCTATTTTACATTTTTGTAGGAAAATGTTTCTGAATTACAAGAAAGCTGTAGTTCTGAATTAGGGGATGCTTCTGAACCACTTGCTCAAGCATTACAAGAGAAGGTTTGTGTTTATATATAAAAAATATAAAATTTTTTGTGGGGTTTTCATTTTTTATTAAAAAGGTTAAACTTTATTCAGGTTTCAGCATTGTTGCTTCTATCACAACAAGAAGAGAGATATTTATTAGAAAGCAATGTAAAAGCAGCTCTTGAAAGTAAAATGTTGGAGCTACAAAGAAATTTGAATCAAGTAAAATTTCATTATTTACTTCAATAATTTGTTTATAATATTATTAGTTTCGTATTATATTTATGTGTAGAATATTTGAATAGGTGACAAATGAAAAAGTGGTTGCTCTTATGGAATTAGCACAATTGAAGCAAGAATACCATCTACTACAAGAGTATATGTTTAATTGTTTATTTTTGTCTTTAAACAATAATTTTCATTCAACATTTAAAAAAAATATTTATGATTTTAGAGTTTGTGACATGACTATAGGAAACTGAATGATGATAAGCTTGTAATCGATAAAGAAGAGAAAAGCATGATTCAAGATAAAGATGGAAGATTAAAAAGTTTATTAAAAAAGACATATTTTAGTCAATGGATTAATCCTCAACAAGATATCAGCAAGAAAAGTTGTAATGCTACCATGGATTTTGCAAGGTTTGTGGATTTTCTTTCTTTCATGTATTTATATTTATTTTTTTATTGATTATATGTTTATTATTATTATATGTTATGTAGAATGAAAGTTGAATATATATCTCTCAAGGAGAGCTTGGAAAGCATGGAGCATTTAACTAATTCAATTCGTAGACTTCGTTTGTCTCTCATTAAGGTAATCATTTTATATTATATAAATTATATTATTTTGAGTTAATTTGCACGTTTGGTCCCAAACTTATTTTTTTTTAGCTCGGAAGGTCTCTACTATTTGTTTTTGTTGCGCGTTTGGTCCTTGTCTTACCTAAAAAGACTATTTTGCCCGTGATTTTTTAATTTATTTAAATAAAGTGGGGTTGGTAAGGTAAAGTAATGTGAGGTGGAAGTCGGGTTGTGATAGAGAATGGAAATTGATAGAATACTAGCTTATGTAAGAAAATTTTGTAAGAGCTGAAATGAATGGAAGGAGAGATAATTTCTATTGATTAAACGTAATCAAAACCAATCAAAAGATTGTCCAGGGAATGGTCCCTCTCTCATAGAGCATGAATACTCCTGAGCCAATACAAACATAACAAATAACAAGATGATCAAAACCAAATATTCTCCTCCCTTTTATTCTCTTCTCTCTCCCTAACCAACTTAGCCACTTTCCGGATTTGCCCTTTTTCCCCTTCTAGAATACACTCTTAGTGGTCCCAACGTGCTCCCTTTTCTGATTGTTAGACGTGTATCTGTATCAGGTTGGGGGTGTGTTTATTTAAATAAATTAAAAAATCAAGGGCAAAATAGTCTTTTTATGTAACACAGGGACCAAGCGGGCAACAAACAAACAGTAGGGACCTTCCGAGTTAAAAAAAGTTAAGGACCAAACGTGCAAATTGCCCCAAACCATAGGGGACCATTCGTGTAATTTACTCTATTATTTTTGTCCATCAAGTTAAGGTAAAATACAAGAAAAAAAGAATATTTTGGATAGTTTATGAATAATAAATTGTTGTGAAACTTTTTTAGGTTAAAGAATCGGATACGGATACGGATACGGTTCCAGACATTATTGAAAATGTTGAGACAGAAACAAAGCTTTTAAAGACGGCTCTTGGGAGTTGTGTTCCTGTAAGTTGGTCAGCATCTGAGTTGGATACGAGTCAAGAAAAAGTTGATGGTGTGTCAGCAGCTGGTTTTGAGATGGTGGAGTTGCTTATTTTAGCCACACATCTGTTAAAAGAAAAGACCGTCTGTCTTTCTTGAAACAGATAGATAGACAGACAGACAGATAGATAACAATTTGGTTTACGTGGTTTGATGGTGAATAGTTTGTATAGACAAATTGTTTGTTTTATGTTTATATTGTTTTTGTGTCTTGTGATTATTTACTAGTTTATTTAGTAGCTGTAATCCTATAGGTAGGGCTATAGAGAATGAAATAAACCAAAAAACCATAAAAAAATCTACACATGTGAGGTCTTTACTACAACCATGTGGCCTTTACTACAACCAACAACAGTAATATATGTTGGCTATATGTAAGTTGTGTGTTACTTGGTAGCAATTTTTTTAATTTATACAAGATAAATGTAAAAATATTACTTACAAAAATATAATGAATTATTGAAATTAATGAGTATATATTATAACTCATAAACAAATATGTACATGTTATAATAGTTTCCCCATAAGGACAAATGGTTAAATAACAATATCTTCAAAGGTTTAGGAATAAACACTTCTTGAACGATGACAACTTATATGAGAGATTAGTCTGACATGTTTATCGCATCGTGAACTATATAATTTTTAGACAATTTCTTGTTTCAATTGAAACCCACATATGACAATTTACAAGTTGGTTTTTTGGCATTTGTTTACAAAAAAAGAAAAAAAAAGAAAAAAAAAAGTTCGGGTGGGTAAGAACCCACCTGCAAGGTTCTTGTTAGGATAACTCTGTCATTAAGACTAAGTTTCAACTACTTGTTATGCACTTATTCTAGACAGCACGTTACAAGTCATTGGCTTGTAACTCCTTCATGACCGTCTTCTTTACCTGATGGTTTGATAACAACTAAGTTGAGAAAAACATGATTTCACAAATTACACATTTTACACCAAAATTATATGTGCACTTTGGAAAATAATTATACACCGATATATTGCTTTCCATGACATCCTGGAAATTTAAAAGTTGAAACATGTTGAGCATTTAAAGTTATATAAAGTTCACCGTTAAATAGATCAACAAAAAGACTCAAATGTGAATATTTTGACCCGTTTGAAACTGTGAAATACCGTTATCAGAACTACAGCTCCAAAACTCATAATGGGTTAGAAAATCGATGGAAACAATCTTCAAAATTTCTTTTTTTCAAAAAATTAGTGTTTGAGAATCGAAGCTCGAAAATGTCATTTTTCGAACTCAATGGTCATTTAGGCTTTTTCCAATACAAAAGATCATTTTGTAATATTTACTTATTTAAGCATGAAAAGCGGTCATTTGGTGAATATTCCTTCTCAAATTCACGAAGAGTTTTATAATTTAATAAGTTTTAGTATTTTTTTTAAATCATCTAAAATTGCTCGTGCTTTGTAAATAGGTTATGTGGCCTCGTTTAGGATTTTCTTGATTGGCCCTGGTTAAAGCCCATGATTGGTTGTGGGACGCTCTCCTACAAAACTTGGAATGGGCTTGGGATATGTCAGAGAGACGGGTGTGGGCAACGGGGCTTTCCGTTATAGGTGACATGGCACCTAATAACGGCGCCATAACAGGTGGAACACCGCCCCGGCTTGCCGTTATTAGGTGTTATGTTACTAAATGTTATCACGACAATGAGCCATAACGCGTATAATTGATGCAAACAGTCATAATTTCGACCGTTTTTTTCAAACGGTAACTAATTAAAATTTTTTTTACACTATAAATACATACAACTTATATCATTTTTAAATACAAAAAACATAAATTTCTCTCAATATTTCAATATTTCAACTACATAATTTTTTCAATATTTCAAAACCAAAATATGAATCGCCCGGCTCATCCGTACAACGATGATAACGACGAAGACGATTTGTACGTGACTATGATGTACCAATATTATACAGACAATCTACTACAGCCAGATCCAACTCCACTACTCACGCGACGTGCGGCGTTAAATAGACATCATGAGGAAGGGCATAGACGGCTAGTTAACGATTACTTTGCCGAAAATTGTGTCTACCAGCCAAACGATTTCAAAAGAAGATTCCGTTTGCGAAAAAATGTCTTTGAAAGGATAGCCAATGCTATGGAAGCAATGTATCGTTTGTTTCAACTTTTATAAATTACAAAATGTCACTTTTAGATAAAATAAATACAATTTTTACATGTTTAATATTTATTTAAGTATTGTTTGTTTCAATTTTTATAATTTATAAAATGTCACTTTTAGATAAAATAAATATAATTTTTACATGTTTAATATTTATTTAGGTATTGTTTGTTTCAATTTTTATAATCTATAAAATGTCACTTTTAGATAAAATAAATACAATTTTTACATGTTTAATATTTATTTAGGTATGAATTTTTTCAAATAAGATATGATGCTAGAGGCAAACGAGGCTTCACATGGTTGCAAAAATGTGTTGCTGCAATAAAACTTATGGCAATGAGAGAGTCCCCGATTCTGTTGACGATTATATGAGAATGTCTGAGAGGACCACACAAGAAAGTTTGTATTTATTTGCAAGAGGTGTTGTTGAAACCTTCGGTGACCAATACTTACGCAAACCTTCGTTGCATGTATGCAACAACTATATGCGGCGCATGAAGAAAAACATGGTTTTCCGAGTATGCTTGGGAGCATTGACTGCACACACTGGAAATGGAGAAATTGCCCCGTGGGGTGGAAATGCCAGTATTCGAGTGGTCATCATGGAGCGCCTTCGTTGGTCTTAGAGGTTGTTACTTCACAAGATTTATGGATTTGACATGTTTTTTTTTTGGGGTTGCGGGTTCTATCAACGACGTCAACGTTCTTGATCAATCACCAATATTTGACGATCTTTTGTCAGGAAAAGCCCTGGATGCTCTATTCACAGTGAATGGAAACGAATATAAGTTTGGGTATTACCTTACAGAGGGAATATATCCACAATATTACACGTTTGTGAAGGCATTTCGACACCCAATAAATCCAAGGGACAAATATTTCAAGAGACGACAAGAAGGAGCACGTAAGGATGTTGAATGTGCTTTTGGGGTTTTGAAAGACACATAGTTGAACATGCAGCGATACATTATGAGTTAGATACTCTACGATATATCATGTATGCATGTATCATAATGCATAACATGGTTGTCGAAGATAAAGGACGCAATATTGCAACGTATTCGCCTACGGAGCCAAGACATGTGCAATTTCAACCAGGGACATCAGAATATTTACATAGAGTGGTTGATATTCAAAATCAGTGAAAACACAAGCAACTCCGTGAAAACTTGGCGGATTACATCTTTGTTGGTCACGAAAACGAAGATGAATAGTTTTAGGCCAAAAAATGTAGGTTTTATCATTTATTTTTTATTTTTTATTTTTTTAGGTTTTTAAATGTTTTTGTGTTTTGTTGTAATTTTTTTAATGTTGTTTTTACTTTAAGTTTTATTAAAATTTTATTTTTACTTTTAAAATATAAATAAAAAAAAAACAAATTCGAAATATAGAAAAAAAACATCAAAAAAATAAAATAAAAAATAAATAGAAAATAATTGGTGTTATCACATGTTATTAGATGTTGCCCATTTCCACCTTGGGTGTTATAACACCCATGTATGAGTAGGATGCTGACATGACATTTTTTGGGTGTGGTAACATGTAATAACATGTTGCCCATACCTAGTAGTCTTAAACATCAAATTAAGCTCGGTTTTTTTCTTACCTCTACCTATTATGGAAGGAAGCAAACAAAACTATGAAGGGAATCACCTAAAAGATTAAAAGTGAAAGAAGTTTGCATTTTAATTTGCTTGCTAATTGCTAAGTTTACAATGTTCTTGTCTTTGTTGGTTCCAAATGTAAAATTTTTTAAAAAGGTAACTTTGCTGATAAATAATGCACCGTGAAGTTATTATTATTAATTTTTAACAAAAATTCTATTTTCATCAATTGTACAAAATACAGAACACCAGATGATATACATGAATATGCATATGAGAAAATTATAATCCATATTACTCTATAAGTATTTGAACTTTAATTAACTAGAAATGTTAAACACTTACGACTAAAAATAACTTAGAGTCTTAGAAAAAAAACTGGAATCTTACTAATGCTATGTTTGGCGTAATAACATTTAACTGAAAAACTAGTTGATAGTTGGAACATTAGCTGATAGCTGAAAAACTAATTGATAAAAAATCAAGTTTGATAAAATTAGTTGATAAGTTAGCTGAAAGATATAAAATAACATAAAAGAACATTTAAAAAAATATATTTTTTTCTATAATTAATTAAGAGTATATTAAGAATTTTTTTAAAAAAACTTATGAAAAACTAGCTGATAAACTATTTTTAGGTTTGTCAAACACAACAATTTAAAAAATTCAAAAAATAAGCTACATTAAATTAGTCAAACAAAACAATTTAAAAAATTCAAAAAATTCAAAAAATAAGCTAGATTAACTAGTTGTGACCTCAAACACCCTTAAATACCTTTATCTTATGAGTAAATTACACAAATGGTTTTTATGGTTTGAGATAATTTGAGTGCTTGATCCTTAATTTTTTTTTTTTAACTTTGAAGGTCCATATTATTTGTTTTTGTTACACGTTTAGTCTATGTATTATCTAAAAAGATTATTATTTAAATAGAAAAAAATAATGATGTAGATAAGGTAAGTTGAACGGGGGGGGGGGGGGGGGGGTTTGGTTGTGGGTGTGTTTATTTAAATAAATTAAAAAAAGGACAAAATAGTCTTTTTAGATAAGCAATGGACAAAACACGTAACAAAAACAAACAGTAAATACTAAATATACAAATTAGCCTAAACCATAGGGACCATTTGTGTAATTTACTCTTATCTATATAATGGTATCTTTCATCATCTAAAAGTAAACATGTTTTTCAGTTTTTAATTGTTTATTTTCTAAAGTTCATTATTTTGTTGACGAAAAAGAAATGAAACAAAAAGCAAATTCATTAATATAGAAGCCCTCTCCCGCCAGGAAGCAATAAACGAACAAGAACCTGTCTTTCTTCCTTCTCGTTCATCTGATTAATTCTGATTATTTGGGCTTCGAATTTTTCTCCTCAGGTAACTTTATTTGCTCTTATATGCCCTAATTTTACATCCACAGGGTTTTGCATCTCACCATGTTCAAAAATTACACAATATGTTATTGTTTAACCTAGTTTAAGTTTCATTGATTACGCTGTAATTTTGATGATCACTATTACTTTTTGTGACATTCAGAATACGACGTGAATGCTTGCATGAAATATTTTGTGGGACTTTCAAGTTTTAATTAAAAGGGTTCAAAGACAGCGCAAAAATAGAGGAATAAAATTTAATTGCTAAAATCATCATGTGGAACACCCTAAAAGAGAGATATTTGTTAGAGAGCGACGAAAAAGCAGCTCTTGAAAGTGAAATGGAGACGCTACAAAAAAATTTAACTCGAGTAAATTTCATGTTCATTCCCTTTTTTTAATTCAATAGTTGTTATAATATTATTAGTTTCATATTATATTTATGTGTACAATATTTGAATAGGTAACAAATGAAAAGGTGGTTGCTCTTATGGAATTGGCACAATTGAAGCAGGAATACAATCTACTACAAGAGTATGTTTAATTCTTTATTTCCGTCTTTAAACAATAATTTTCATCCAACATTTTTATTTATTTATTTATTTATGATTTTAGAGTTTGTGACATGACTATAGGAAACTCAATGAGGATAAGCTTGTAATTGATAAAGAAGAGAAAAACATGATTCATGATAAAGATGGAAGATTAAAAAGTTTGTTAAAAAAGACATACTTTAGCGAGTGCTTTTATCCTCAACAAGATTATGCACAAAATATCAGCAAGAACAGTTCTAGTGCTACCACGGATTTTGCAAAGTTTGTGGATTTTCTTGTTTTTTAATTTTTCATGTATTTATATTCTTTTATTGATTATATATTTAGATAATATGTTATGCAGAATGAAGGTTGAATATATATCACACATGGAGACCTTGAAAAGCATGGAACATTTAGCTAGTACAGTTCGTAGACTTCGTTTATCACTCATTAAGGTAATAATTTCATTTATGTTAATATATAGTTTATTTATATGCTCCTAATTATATAAATTATATTTATTTTTTCTATCAAGTTAAGTAAGGTAAAATGCAAGTAACACGAATATTCTTTCATTTATTTGTTAATTATAAGCTTATAGCATCCAAGTTTGTTTCCTCCTATTACAACATTGTAGTCTAAAAAAAACCCTAGGGAGTGTTAACTCAAATACAAATATAATTTGGTAATTTTTTGTTTTAAATTACAAAGTCCTAACAAATTTATTATTCTTATCAACTTATAAAAAAATATTTTAACCTTATAAGTTCGATAACAATAAAAAATTCACACTTGGGATGTAAGTGTAGTCACAATGTTCGTTTCACATTTATAAATAGACAATTACAATATTCAATTTAGATTGAAAAAAAAGAAGTGTACGCTTAAAAGATTAAATATTGGAATATTTGATAATTGATCAATAATAAATTGTTGTGAAACTTGTTAGGTTAAAGAATCTGTTTCAATATCGAATACGGTTTCAGACATTATTGAAAATGTTGAGACAGAGGCAAAACTTTTAAAGACGGTTTGTGTTCCTGTAAGTTGGTCAGATGAGTTGGATACAAGTGAGGGGAAAGTTGATGCCGTGTCAGCAACTGGTTTTGAGATGGTGGAGTTGCTTATTTTAGCCACACAACTATTAAAAAGCTCGATGTCTTGAAACAGAAAGAGAGATAGATAGATAATAAATTGGTTTGTGGTTTGATGGTGAATAGTTTGTATAGACATATCCCTTGGTCCATGTTTATATTGTTTTTGTGTGCTATTAACTTAAGATTATTTAGTAATTTTTTTAGCAGCTGTAATCCTATAAGTAGTGATATGGAGTATGGAGTATGATAGAAGAAACATAAAGGTCACAAGTTTGAAAAAAATATGTACTAAGTTTTCGTTAATTTAACTATTATATATGCCATTAGAAAAGTGCATATGACCTCTTTTGGGACATATTTAAAGAACGAGGTCGAAAATCATTGGGAAAATATGTTCGAAACTGAGGAGAATAAAAAGGTCCTTGTTATTCATTGACATAATGATCAACGCTTCCTAATGTCCATATCTTGAAGACAAATTGGGGCCAGCCCACTTGGCTAACAAGATGTCTAATAAGATGTTTCTAATAAAGAGGTATTGGGTTCAATTCCAAACATATACTAACTCGCCGTTAAAAAATTGTCAAGATCCTGAATACATTCCAAATAAGCCCAAATGCTTATTTGTCTCTTGGTTTGGTTTGATGATAACTTAGGTGAAATGTATTGGTGAGTTCTTATCTACCGAAGAGGTAAATGTCATTCCTAGCTCTTTTGGACAACCTGGTAGATCTTTAGGAAATTTTTTGTTTGTATGGAACTTATTTATATTATTTAATCAATTTATGAGACGTTTAAATTCAATAGTATATGTTGGTTATATGTAATTGGTGTGTTACTTTGTAATAAATTCTTTAATTTATACAAAATAGTTGTAACAATATTAGAAATATTTCCCAAAACATAATGAATTATGGAAATTAATGCATACATATTATAAGTTGAACACAATATGTACATGTTACAATAGTTCCCTAATGAGGATAGATGTTGGTTTAATAACAATAGCTTCAAAGATTTAGGAATAAATACTTACTTCTTGGACAATGGCAACTCGAGTGCAAGATTAGTCGCCGACACATACATTGAACCAAGAACTATATACACATTCCTAAATATTTGGGGATCTTATTATCTCTTCTTACAGTTTTTATTTTTCTAGCCATTTCACACCATTTCATCTTGTTTTGATGGGAACCAACAAAGGGCAATTTACAACTTTTTTTCCTTTTTTTTTGGCATTTGGGTAAAAAAATAACTGTAGATCAAATCATAAGTAAAAATTGATAGGACAACCATGACATTAAAACCGAGTTTCCTTTGCCTGTGAGGCATTTCATTTGGGACAACATGTTACCAGGGCCGGTCCATTGGTTTTCCATGCCCAGGGCGAGATAAGAAAATAATGCCCCTGTTTTATAGTTTCTAAGAAAACATGGAGGTAAACGAATAAAGAACATGGTTTATTAATCACTTTCCATTAACCGGACCCTTACTCATTTGCGTTTCAAAAGTGGGTGAAGTCAGAGGTTATATATAGGATCAAGACCGAACCTTCAATACTTTTGGTAAAAATAACTATAAAACTAGAAATAGCATAGGCATAATAGTAACAAACTCGAAACAACTACTTTTGCTTATAACACTTATCAAAATCGAATGTGAGTATGTAATATTCTTTTGACTGTTAACATTAAACTACTATTCAAAATAAATAAATAAACCTTGAGTCCCTTAACACAAATATACTTCGTTTAAAAACATAAAATTAATCACATGTGCCATGTTGCATTTTAATTGACCTTGAAAAACTAGATGCCCTTTCTCATTTCCAAATAGCATCAACAACACTCAATGTTATTCCTTTTTCGTGATTCTCTTTTGTTTTCTTTGGTTTCATCATTGCTCCGGTCCACAATCTAAATAATAACAATGTTAAAACCAAAACAACATAGAAATTAGTACATTAAAAACTAAAGTTGTTTCTGAATGAGGAAAAATGTAATTTTAGGACAAATTACAAATCTTCAACTAATGAACTCAATATTCCAGGAAAAATGTAACTAGAAACATAATTAGGAAACAATGTAACTTTCATTTTCAGAAAAATAATTATGAAACAATGGAACTTTCATTTCCAGAAAAATATATTTAATTTACAGGAAATAAAAAAATATATTAAATTAATGAACTCCATAAATAAGAAAGAAATGAGATTTACCGAAGTAAGAAACAAAAGTCCATATTTCATAAATTTGATTTCCACTTTTCCAGAAATATGAATCATACCTTACAAAAAATTCCATCCCTGCTTCTCAAGTCTCCAAAGAATCTCTCCGACAATCAAGTCTCCAGAAATCAATTAATTAGCAAGACTGCACGTAGGAAATCAAATTAGATAACATATAAAAATAAATCAAAGGAAAAAGAGGATGGGATATTGATTTTTCTATTTTTTTTTTCTTATCTTAAATGCTGGAGCCTAGATATTAAAAGCAGCCATGAGTCTCGTCTTGAGTCTTGACGTCTTGAATCTTAACATCTTCTCTACTCCACCAAACCACTATATGTGATGCATCTGTAGTGAAATCAATCGATGCTCAAGAATCGAAGTGATTCTCGTTTATTGTGCAAGAGTGGCTGGCGTGCATCCGTCTCTCAATTCTAGCGCCCACCCTAAGTGGTTGAACTGATTAAGGAATTCTAGAGCTTTGGGCCACATTTAAGTTTGGGCTAAATTTTATACATGCTAAAAGTACCAGGCCTAAAATGATGCCCCTTCCCAGCTTGCTGCCCTGGGCCTTTGCCCCACTCGCCCAGGTGTTTGGGCCGGCCTTGCATGTTACAAGTCCTTAGCCTGCAACTCCCTCATGCACTGTCTTCTTTACCTGATGACACTGATAAAAACTAAATCGTGAAAAACCTAATTTCACACTACACATTTTACACGGAAATTATATATGTAGTTTGCAAAACAGTTATATGACATTCCACAACGATATATTGCATTCCATGACATTATGGAAATTTGGAAGTTAAAACATGTTATGCATTTAAAATTATATAAAACATCAACGTTAAATAGAAAAACAAACACCTTCAAGTTTGATTTTTTTGGCCTGTTCGAAATTACGAAAGAAAAGCATGTTCAAAAAGGGGGTTTGAAGATTCAGTAAAAACAATTATCAAAATTGCTTTTTGTTAGAAAATTAGAGTTCGAAAATCATAATGAAGCTCGAACACGTCTTTTTTTTGAAAAATATTATAAGGTGATAACTTTAAATAAATATTTTTTTAGGAAATTAGTTAAAAAGGCTTGTGCCTTGTAATCACTTATGTGTCCGTGGTTAAATAAATACTACATTTTTCTTGACTTTAGGCCCATGATCAGTTATAAGATTTACGATTAAGCTTGAGACAGGTTGAACATTCGATTAGGCTTGTTTTTTGCTCACCTTTATCATTATGGAAGGAAGCAAACCAAACAATAAAATGAATCACCTAAAAGATCAAAGTGAAAGAAATTTTCATTTTAATTCGCTAAGTTTACAAAGTTCTTGTCTTTGTAAGTTCCAGATGTAAAGCTATGTGAAAAAGGAACTTACTATGAATGTTAGCAATGAATTTAGTTGATAAGTAATGCATCATCCGGTTATTTGTTTTTAACAAAAATCCTATTTCATTAATGGTAAAAATAAGAACAAACAGATGATATACATGAATATGCATGTGAGAAAATATAATCCATGTTAGTATATAAGCATTTGAATTTTCAGTATCTGAAATTTTTTAATATTTATGACAAAAAAATAACTTAGAACTTAGAAAGAACCAAAAGACATACGTCAGTCAGAAATATGAGTATTATTGAAGGATACTGAAATACATAAAAACAACAATCGGGCATTTGGTCTAGTGGTATGATTCTCGCTTCGGGTGCGAGAGGTCCCGAGTTCGATTCTCGGAATGCCCCTATTTTTCAATCTTGTAATTTTTATTGAAGTACTTTATTTGTATAATTATTATCTTTCTCCAAAAATCACTTAAACCTTACCTTCTGTTGTAAGATCAAAGTAAATCGAAATAAACTATTTTGATAATATGATTTGGGATTTGTTCAAGCAAAAGAAACTGATTAGTTTGTAATTTTTGCTGAATAAAATAAAAAAAAACTGAGTGTAGATGTATAGTAATTTATTCTTATCCATGATAATTGATAAGGGTTTATCTTTCTAATTAGGAGATTTTGTGTAATTTTGAAATACATCTTGATATACCACACTTATTATACAATCTTTCTAATAAGATATGATAAAGAAAAATCCTGTTGGTAGTAATTTATTCACTTTAATGATCTGTAATGTGCAATTAAAAGGGTTCAACTGAAATTAATGAGCCTTGAAATGAGTTCATCTTTTGCAATAAAAAGGTTGGTTTATTGCATTTACTTGCATTTGAAAAAGAAAAAGTAGACTGAAAATTCATAAGGGTAAATAATTGTGGGAATTAGCAATACACTTTGAAGCGTAAATACCATAATATATCCCTTAATTGTTGATGTGATATTGTTTAGCATGTTAATGTAGTTTAAATTCAAAAGAAATGAAACATG
Organism: Lactuca sativa; assembly: GCF_002870075.4. NCBI lineage: Eukaryota > Viridiplantae > Streptophyta > Magnoliopsida > Asterales > Asteraceae > Lactuca > Lactuca sativa. Next base: position 206,020,461 of record NC_056631.2, on the reverse strand, counting down.
CTTGTTGATTTGTGTTTCCATTTCGAAAAGAAAAGTAGTTAGTAAATATATTTCAACCTTTAAACTACTACTAGTGTTGTACGTCAGATGTAAGATATAAAACAAAAAGCACCAGTGGTCTAGTGGTAGAATAGTACCCTGCCACGGTACAGACCCGGGTTCGATTCCCGGCTGGTGCATTTTCAAGAGCTGTGATGATTTACGCCTTTATAATGGAGGGGTCCATTAGACTTGTCTGATCTGTGAGTGAAGACTTTGCAGGCCTTACTGAGCTCTTTGTTTTTTTGGCTGGAAAATAAACATATTTAGTACTTATGAACCAATGCTTCTTTGGGCACAACTTTCTATACAAAGATGAACTTATTAAACTCATTTAATACCAAAAATATCTCTTAAGAAACTATCCCGTATAACAATCCCATTGACTGTTAAACTTGTATACACTGCCACTATGGTCTATGGACAAGTACATATATTTAGATTTGTATCAATGAAATTGTTTTTATGATAGTTACATACTTCAACCAAATGCCTATGAGGTTTGAAGTATTACAAGTGTTTTGGGGTGCGCTTCTAGGTGTGTGTAGGATTTATGAAAATGATGAAAATATTGTATTCTTATGAGTCATAGTGAGAGATTGGGGATTGCATATGGGATTATTAGGGATTTTGATCGGTTTCATAATTTATATGGATGGTGTATGTTCTTCGGTTGATTATTGGTAATTTCGGATGTGGAATGGAATCTTGGATTGAGCTTCTTGTGGTTCTGGGTTTTTATGAGCTGAAGAGACATTGAAGATCATTAGTTGTATTTGTTACTAGTTGATATCATAAGGTTTATAACATTAAAGATTGGTTGTAAAGATTGTGAACTTGTTATGATTAGTTTTATTTATGATCAAATAAACTGTACATGGGCATGTTCGATTAGTCAATTATTTCTGTTTTGTCACTCTTCAAAGTTTTTTTTTTTTTTTTTTTTTTTTTTTTTTTTTTTTTTTTTTTAGTCTTGAAAATGGTGGTAATTTATGCAAATGTGGTTGTTTTGGGTGCTAGATTCCACAGATGACGATAATAAACACAAAGACACCAACTAACGGTCTAGTGGTAGAATACTACCCTTCCACGTTATAGACTCGGGTTCAATTCCCGGTTGGTGCACTTCAAGGGCTATGATCAAGGTTGTCAAGATCGGGATCCTACTTAGGATCGATTTTGGGTTTGCAAGATCGGGATCGAGATCCTAAGATCCCACAAAATAGAATATAATTTTAATTTATAATATTTAATCATGAAAACTATTTCAAACATTTAGTTTTTCATTCAAAAGTTATAAAAACTTCAAAATATTAGTCATAAGTCACAATAAAAAATGATAAATAGTAGATTGATAAAGGATAAAAGGCATAAAGTGGTAAAAAAAATTTCATTTGCAAAAAAAAAAAATAAATAAAAAATCAAAGGAAGGTAGGATCGGATCGGATCTCGATCCTACGATCCTACCTACGATCTTACGATCTTACCTGCGATCCTACCCCAAATACGATCCTTTTACGATCCGGATCGTTTTTCATACCTAGGATCATAGGATCGTACGATCCTACGATCAGGATCGCGATTTTGACAACTATGACTATGATGTTAAAAAATTGATATATATATATATATATATATATATATATATATATATATATATATATATATATATATATATATATATATATATATATATATATATATATATATATATATATATATATATATATATATAAACTAGTTTTTTAGTTGAACCGGTCTGATGACCGGTTCTAGGTTCAATTCTTCGTGTATTTTTATGGTCTACATTTAAATTAAATAGTTGTATTCCTTATAATTTAATATGTTTACAATTATATGTTTTAAATAAGCCTTAGTAATTAATATTTGTTAATTAAATAATAATTAAAGTTAACGTAAACATATAAAAGAACACAAATAAAATGAAATTCGAAAAACAAAATTTGTATATATATTAACTAGCCGTTTGCCCACACAAAACGGCGGCGGCGAATAGTTTCTTTCAAGCAATTAGTTCCATTCGGAGACATGTTATATTTCTAAGAACACTTGCACCATTATCGTTCGGTTTCACAAAAATAAAAAGTGCAATGTCAAAACCAAAAAATATTGTGGTGGTGGATTCCATGGAGGAAAAGGAGATGAAGATTTGAATTAGTCTCCAGTCAATTATATTTTATGCAAAAAATCAGGAAACTCTAATTTGAATGAGTTTTTAAATTTCAAACGAATTGTCGAAAAAAAATGTTTCAGATTTCGAATGCACCAGATACCAGAGAAGAGATATTTTAGGAGTACAAGTTGGGTCAAAATTGATGAAAATACTAATTCAATCCTTAAAAATAAGGAAATACTAATTTAAATGTGTTTTTAATATTTGTATCCCTAGCATTATCATTTGTAAGATATATATTATAATATTATTATATTAATAGTTGGTTGTACTTTAAGTTTAAAGACTTGAACGTCTTAAAAAAATATTATTATTATATTAGTTTTATTTATAGAAATAATAAGATTTCTTTTATAAGGTAGTATAGATATGTTAATGTAATAAGAATATGATTAAGTAGAAAATTCTTAAAAGAGAAACATTATTTTAACATTAAATATCTCTTGCAAGCCTTTCCAATATTGAAAGCTAGGAGTTAGTCTACGTGGCGTGCACCCTTTAGGATATCTACATGCTAATCCCGATGCACATGTTTGGGTGTGTTCTTCTAGGTAGGGGTGAGCATGGTGCGGTTTTCGCCTAAAACCGCAACTCATATCGCTAGGTGCGGTTTTTCTTTATGTAAAACCATTAGGTGCGGTTTTTTTTGCTGTACGGTTTTTGCGGTTTTATTTGCGGTTGCGGTTTGTAATGGTGCGGTTTCGGTTTTAAACCGCAAACTACTAAAATGGCCCAATACTAGGAAAATTTGTATGTCTAAAATAAGTAAATAACCATATTCATTTAGCATCTTAAAAGCCAATAATATCATTTACTACTTAACCATGGCATTAGGCCAATAGCCATTTAAATGGCATAAATTGCAACAAGTCAAAGTAGAAAATTACAAGTTTAAACAAGTCAACAACATAGCCACTAGATTGACCCAAAATCGATAAAATTGCAACAGATTAAAGAACAAAAATAAAGTTTTTCCAGTTTTTTCACTTTCCAACTATGGATCAGTTAATAGACATCTATAACCAAATTCCACAACTTCCACAACTTAGCCAAAATCCATCATTTTCCACCGGTGCTTCCTAGAAGAAAAAAAAGCAAAAAAAAAATTATATTAGTATATTTGAAATATGAACAAACATATAAAGAAAACCTTACCAATTTTTAAACTCGCCATCTTCTCATTAAACTCATCTATGTCCTTATTCTTCATAGAACAACCGAGTTCAAGATCAACCCTTGTACATCTTATCCAATCTTGTGTACAAATCAAAGCTTCTGCGGTTTCGGTATTAAGTGAACTTCTATACTTGTCGATAACTCTACCACCCGTACTAAACGCCGATTCCAATGCAATTGTTGATATTGGCATTGCCAAAACATGTTTAGCTAGCTTGGAGAGTATAGGAAATTTGATTGAATTTACTTTCCACCATCCCAAAAGATCAAACTTTGGGTCCCTTTTTTCCTTTCTATCCGATAGATAGATATCAACCTCAATTTTAATGTCTTGACCCCCATCATCAAACTTGTCAAACTCTAGCTCCAAATCAATATCCATCTCACTAATACTTGACTTTTCACCAAAAATCGGATATTGTGAGTTTGGTACATTCTTATTTTCCGCTTTGCCCTTGTAATGATTAAACAACTCATCAAGAGTCTTAGTCACCTTTCCCACTATCTCTTTACTTTTCTCCGAACCCGTACCATGGATCAAATCAATACAATAACTAATGTATGCGAGCTTGTTGCGTGGATCCAAAACAACCGCAACATACAAGAGATAATTCATATTATCTATGTTGTCCCAATATTTATCATACTTTGTTTTCATCGATAGTGCCATGTTTTTCTTTTGTTCATCTTGACTCAAGGTCATCCGAGTGATGGTGGCCTCCATTTTCACAAGTTCAGAAAAAAATATATTTGATGTTACATACTTTGAAGCGGATATCTTAGTTGTAACATCGGAAAATATTTTCAAGTACTCGAGCATATTCCTAATTTAACAATCAAATATCAAAGTGTAAGTATTCAAATGATAAATATAAAACACTAACAAAATAAATCATATATAATAACATACCTAGCTGCTTGCCAATCAGCACCACTCGGAGCAGCAACTACTCTAGGCTTTCTTTTCCTTTTTCTTATGCTCCCTTCCACATCTTCCACCCCTTCGGTGCGAAAATAAGCCCCATAAGACGGATCTATTATGTAAAGCCTGTTAAGAAAATAACACATGAACACAATGATATTTAACTAATAACTAATAAGGAAAGAAATCCTACATAAAAAGAACACTTTAACCCTTAAAAAACAGAAAACAGCAAAAAAAAAAAAAAAACAAACAAACAAACAAAAAATGCAATTAGCAACAACAAACAGAAACTGCAAAAAATAGAAAAAAAAAACAGCAAACAACAAACAAAAACAGCAAACAAAAAACATAAAAAAAAACAGCAATCAACAACAACAAACACAAACAAAAAACAGCAAACAACAATAGCAAACAAAAACAGCAAAAAAAACATAAACAACAAACAAAAAACTAGAAAAACAGAAAAAAAAAAACTTATACCTGTCAAACGCATTTTCATACACTACAGCTGTTTCCAACATTAGATATGTGGAGTTCTATCTTGTATCAACATCAAGAGAGGGTTTTAGTTTGGATTTTACTTCAACACGAGCAGCACAATCTTCAAAACTTTTATATCGAGCCGGTGATGATCGCACGTACGTCACAGCATTTCGAATTCTAGTAACAAAATCGAATTGCTCTTCCAGTCCATCTCTAACAACAAGATTGATAATATGTGCACAACAACGTAGGTGCAAGTATTTACAATCTAGTATATCATTCGACCCCGCTAACATCCTCTTCAAATATCTTATAGCCCCATCATTGGAAGACGCGTTATCCACTGTGACAGTAAACACGATCTCAATCCCCCATTTTTTTATACACTCATAAACCAAACTCCCAATGGTCTCACCCTTATGATTCTCTATAGGACAAATATTTAGGATTTTTTTTTTTTTTTTTGTAAATCAAATGTGTCGTCGATCCAATGTGCCGTAAGACACATATAATTAATGTTTTGAACGGATGACCATGTGTCGGTAGTTAGAGATATTGTTTGACCTTTTAACATTTTTTTGACCTTTTCTACCTCTTGTTCAAAAAGAGATATACAATCTCTAGCAACAGTCCATCTAGATGGCATAATAAACTCAGGATTCAATTCCCATGAGTACTCCTTAAAGCCTTCATCATCAACAATACTAAAGGGTTGATTGTCCTTAATGCACATTTTAGCAATGCCTAGTCTGCCCTTCTCTTGGCTAAAGAAATGCTTAGCCAAAGACCCACCCCCTCCGTCTCTTTGGGCTTGAAGTTTAAGGTTGACTGATTTTTTGAACCTTTTTTTTCCTTATTATAAAGGGGTGATCTTACACAAGAATTCCTCAGTAACCCGGAGGTACCATTATCTCTAGTTCCACAAGCTAAAACCTTTTTACAATATTTGCATTTTGACTTTTTAGCACCTTTCTTATATGGAAAATGTTGCCATACAACCGACTTCAACTTTGGCTTGTTTTCTTCTTCAGGGACTTCAAATTCATCATTTTGATCATCTACATCTATTACACCTTCATTTGTAGCCATTCTAAAACAACAAACATACACTGTAATTAGAGCCATATTGTTAAAAACATACACAATTACACACAGACAACTATGAAATTTGAAGACTTTGATGTACAAATCTGCTGCAGAAGATGAGCTATTCATGACTTTTAATCAAGAAATGGATGCCCAATCCTTCCAAAATGAAAGAAAATATACAAATGTGTCATCTGATGCCTAAAACTGGGACAATATCGAAGCTATGCCTATAGCAGTAAAGAAAATAGATGAGAGGTTATCAAAGTTGGACACCATAGCCAAAAAAGTTGAAGTTGAACTAATTTCAAGAGACACCAGCTCAAATTCGACTAGATCAAAACTCAAATCAGCTCAAATTGAATCAAATTCAATAGAAATCAAAACTCAAAGCATCTCAAATTCAACTAACTGTGATCATGCGAACATATTCAGAATAGTTGTAAATCGAGTCAGCCAAAAAAATTAATCTTACCTAAATTCAGAGTGTCGATTAGATGCGTCGAAGACCGAAGTGCTGGTCGCTAGTGAGCAAGTCGTTGGGTTCACTTATATAGGTCGCTAGCTCACTGCTTGCTAATTGCTATTGCTGGTGCGAACGAAGTTGCGAGGGGTCAGCGACTCGACTTTGATGACAACGATTGAGATTTGAGAGAAGAGAACACAAGAAATTTTGATCAATTTTGGATGTCGGCTGGAAGAGAAAATTAGCATACGTGATTTTAGGGTTAGAGTTTTGAGGGGTTGAAAAAGTGAAAAGATAAGGACGTGGTATTTTTGTTCCCCCCATTTATTTTCAGTTTTCCCTCTAATTCTATTTCTTCAACTGTAAATAGATAAAAATAAACAGATATGTATATTTATCTTATACTTTAATTTTATTAAATTATCAAATATATATATATATATATATATATATATATATATATATATATATATATAATTTAATTATATAATAAATTTTGCGGTGCGGTTTCGGTAAATTTGCACGGTTTTTCAAGCTAAAACCGTACCGTACCATACTTTGCGGTTGTGATTTTTGCGGTTTTGGTATTTTACGGTTTTGCGGTAGTGGTAAATGCGGTTTTTGGCGCGGTTTCGGTTTTCGGTTCGGTTTTTGCTCACCCCTACTTCTAGGTGTGTGTAAGATTTATGGGGATACCAATTTGGGTAAGGTCGTTTCAGATAATGGTAATTTTCTACAAATATGGTTATTTTTGGTGATAGGTTTCATTCTTGACGATGTCAAACACAAAAGCATAAGACTAGAGGGAGTGGAGTGCGGTAAGGATGACATGACGCCTATGTGGCATAGGAAACACTGCCCCCTCTATGCGGTTTGGGGAGTGCGGTTTGGGAGTGTGGCCATTCTTGGGAGCGCTCATTTCTCTCTCTCTCTCTCTCTCTCTCTCTCTCTCTCTCTCTCTCTTCCTCCTTCTCTCTATCTCTCTCTTCTTTCTCTTTTCTCTCTCTCTATGGTATACCACTCTTTGAGTGTGGTAAGGGGGTGTGGTAAAATGAGGGAGTGTGGCATCACTCCCTCCAGCCTAAGTGGTCTGTTGATAGAATAGTATCCTGGCCCTAGGTTCCATTCCTGTTAGGTGAAACTCTTGGAGGAATTTTAGGTCTACTCCTTCAAAATTGAATAACACCATGTTTCGATCTTTCGTTTGTAATATATCCTCAAAGCCTCTACCAAATACCAAAACACAATACAAAGATAAACATACACTCGAAAAAAACTAAAAGGGTAAAAGAAGTTTACGTGGAAGAAACTCTAACAACTTCAAAAAGTCCCATGTATTATGCTTTTATATACTAAGCATTATGCGTTTTGAAATTTTATATCTATTCTTTGATCAAGAGCAACTAACATTGCATAGCTTACATTATGCACGTATCGTGATTATATATAATGAATGGATTTGTTTTTTTTTACTTTTTGGTAAATAAGCTGCCGTAAAAAAAGTATATCAGTTTTATACAAATATTAAACAATTTTGCTAGATGTTTTTTGAGATAAGTCAAGTTGTAGTATTATTCTATGAACGAAATATGTGTTGATTATCTATATTTCAAATTTGTATTGAAAGAATTAGATAAGGTGCGATGTCAAGGAAGATTAAAATGAAAACATAAACTCATGTTTTGCATTAAGAAGAAAGAAAACAAGAAAGTGACTTTATTGATTTTGCTTGTATTTAAAAAGAAAAAAGTAGACTGAAAATTCATAAGGGTAGATTTTGGGAAATAGCAATACCTTGATGTGTGCAAATACCATAATGTATAACTTGTTGATGTGTGTATGTTCACCATGTTAATATAGGCGGATTAAATTCACGTGGATTTGTGTTGTTTATACTTGCATTTTGAAATGAAAAATAGTTGTAAATCCTTTTCAAACTTTAAACTACTTGTATATCAGATGATAGATTTGGGACAAAGGCACCAGTGGTCTAGTGGTAGAATAGTACCCTGCCACGGTACAGACCCGGGTTCGATTCCCGGCTGGTGCATCTTTATTGAGCGATGATGTGTCATGCCTTCTTGATGGAGGGGTTCATCACTATTATCTGATGCTAAAAGACGACTTTAATAGGCCTTACTGAGCTCTTTTTTTGTTCTTCCATTTCTGGGTCCTTCATGTGTTTCATTCACCTATAAAAAATATGTAAAAAAATTATCAGTAGAATTTTGTAACTATGAAGAAATCTCTAAATAAAATTAACTACTGTTTGAATTTATTTACATCTTAAACCTTCTGCAGCCAAAGATCATCAAGTGTTGTGAAACATTTGATATTAATATCAAAATCATGTGTGTATATGTGGGGGAAAAATTAAAAGGAAATAACAAAATTCATTAACGAAGTCCTAGTTTTTAGTTACAATATAAAACACAATTAACTTATTAATTAGATGTATATATATTCTCTTTTCGCAAACCTCACATTCTCGACAAGGCTACACGCATGTGTGGGCCATCCCTTAGACTAGAGGGTATGGTGCGGTTTGGGACCGCATCTTGGTGCCACCTCAGCAGGGAACACCGCCCCCAGGGTGCGGTTTCTTGCCATTGAGACCGCAGTGCGGTCTTTGAAGACCGCGAAATTTGATTGGTGGGTCAAATTTTTGACCGTTGAACGCAATTTCGTCCTTTTTTTTTTTTTTTTTTTTTTTTTTCTTCCTATATATATACATATATCAAACTTAATTTTTTTCACAACACAATCTTCTCTCTCTCAATTTTTTTTTTTTATTTTTATTTTTTTTTTAAATCACAACTCTCCAAAAAATGTCATCTTCTTCATCTTCTGATACCGCTATTGCGTGTGTTCAAATGGCGGAACAAACATACAACGTTGTATGTAACAACGCAACTGCAAGTTTTCAACAGAGAACACGAAGATACATTTACAGAAATCGTGAAGAAGCCAACCAACGTTTGGTGCAAGACTATTTTGCAGAGAACGTCACTTACCAAGGGTATTATTTTCGTAGGCGCTTCAGAATGCTCAAAGGTTTATTCGAACGTATAGTTGAAGATGTAACGAGGGAGTGCAATTTTTTTCCAACAACGCTACGATGCTAGAAGTACACCCGGTTTCACTCCGTTACAAAAATGCACGACCGCACTTCGTCAGTTAGCATATGACATTCCGCCTGATGCGTTAGACGAAAGTTTTAGGATGTCTGCTAGGACAACACGAGACAGTCTCCATTTTTTCTGCAAAACTGTCATTCAGTTTTATGGTCCAAAATATTTACGTAAGCCTACACGTAATGACATCTTGCAATTGCAAGCTCATCATGCTAGTGTGCATGGGTTTCCTGGAATGCTAGGAAGCTTAGATTGTCTCCATTGGACATGGGAAAATTGCCCTACAGCATATCATGGGCAATTTACACGAGGTGATCATGGTCACCCAACGGTGGTACTTGAAGCAGTTGCATCACAAGATATGTGGATTTGGCATGCTTTTTTTGGTTCTCCTGGTTCGATTAACGACATCAACGTTCTTAACCGTTCACCAATATTTAACAACATATACGATGGATCCGCACCAGATTCTTCTTTTCAAGTGCATGGAACGCCATATAAGTATGGTTATTATCTGGTCGATGGAATCTATCCTGAGTATGCTGTGTTTGTTAAGTCGTTTTCAGCTCCACATGGTTTTAGACGAAAGAAATTCAAGAGAGCTCAAGAAAGAGCTAGGAAGGATGTTGAGTGTGCTTTTGGAGCTCTGAAGAAACGGTGGTTCATACTGAAAAAACCAGCAGCTTATTTGGGCGAGGAAAAACTTCAAGAAATCATGTATACGTGTATTATATTGCATAACATGATTATTGAAGACGAAGGAAGAGCGATATGTGCGTTTGACGAGGAAGAAATAATACCAGAGACACAGCCAATAGAAATTGGTGGCGAAGAGTATATAAACAGAAGAGCAGAGATACGTTGCACTGAAACATTTCATAATCTTCGCAATGACTTGGTGGAACACATTTACGGGGTTCAAAACATTAACCTTAATTTGGATCCACCGGATGACCCCGAAGACGAGTTCTCGGAGAACGACTTTATGTAGTTTCCTTTAGTTATTTTATTTATGTTTTTTAAGTTTATAGGGTTATTTAAATGTCATGTGTGTGGTTTTTTTTTTTAGTAATGCAATGTACTGTTTTTTTTTATTTTCAAGTAATGAAGAATTATATTTTTTTTTATTAAAATAGAAGGTATATTAAATTAAATTAGTTAAAAAATAAAGAAGTTTTATTAAATTAAAATACTTTAAAAAAAACAAAAAAATAAAAGAAATGAAAAGTGTGGCACCACACCCTTGGTGTGGCAAGAAACCACACTTAAGTGGTAAAATGTGACGTGACGCTTACGTGGCGAGGGAGGGAGTGCGGTTTCGGTGGCACCACTCCCTCCAACCTTATCCTTCACTAAACCTTTGAATGCTTAAGGCAAATTAAAAAGAAATAACAAACTTCATTAACTTGCATTTAACTTTAACTTGTTAAATTCTCAACACGTGAAGGTTGGTAATTGAGTTAATGAAAAATATAATGCTGCTGACTTTAATTTGTGGCCATTGGGTAAGGTGAAAAAACCTAGTCAGGAATTTGATACACAGAGATTAATTGTAAAAAGTGTTCCATTTAATTTTCTGCAATATATAATTAAAAAGTTGATGACATTTCGTGTACTCGAGACATAATAGTTTCTTACTGGTATATGTCATCACTCCATTCAAATAGTTGATGGTATTAATTTGATGCTTGGTTGAATTGCAAAATGGAGCCTTGAAATGAATTCATGTTTTGTGTTACAAAAAACATTTAATTTATTGCTTTTCTTGAATTGAAAAGAGAAAAGTAGATTGATGATTTATAAGGGCAAACAGTGGAAAATAGCAATAAACTTTCAAGTGCAAATCTCATAATGTATCCTTAATTTGTTGATGTTTTCATTTCTACCATGTTACTGTTGCTTGATTCATGAATTATAAAGAATTGAACCATGATTGTGTAATCATGCTGCTTTTGCTTCCATTTTGAAAAGAAAAAAAGTATTGTTTTTTAATGGTTATTGCGGAAAAATTAAAACAAGAGCACCAGTGGTCTAGTGGTAGAATAGTACCCTGCCACGGTACAGACCCGGGTTCGATTCCCGGCTGGTGCATGTTTATTGAGCAATGATGTTTTCACGCCTTTCTGTTGGTGGGGTCCATCAATGTATTCTGAACTTTAAGTGATGACAAAAGGCCTTTCTGAGCTCTTTTTTTTTTGGTTGTCACAATTTTCCGTGCAAACATGAACTTATTATACTCATTTTATACGAAAGATAGCCCTTAATAAATTATCTTGTGGCCAACTTCCTGAAATCCCATTGACTGTTGGAATATGCATTAGGTTTTCTCTCCTCCTATATATGCCTTATGATATACTTCGACAGTGAGGCGCAACCTTTAAAATTTATTTCATTATGTATAATACATGTTTAGCAAAGTCGTTACCAAGCCACTTTTGACAAAAGTACATGTATTTATGGTTACATAATTCAAACAAGCAAGCATGAGGTATCTATACAAACACTTGATATTTCTTTAGACATAATGTATCATTTATTTATCTATGCAACCTTGAGGAAAAATTAAAAACAGACCGTTAATGTAGTTTATATAGGGTTTGGTTCCTTTTAAAAGAAAGAAAACGTCAAAGTGGATTTTTTTGTTTTTTCTTGCATTTCAAAGAGCAATTGGAAAAACTAGTCTTTTTTTAAAATGTAATGAACACAAAAGCACTAATGGTGTAGTGGTAGAATAGAGTTTCCTGCCATGGTATAAACCGGGGTTCAATTCCCGGTTCGTGCATTACTGGAGCTATGATGATTCATGCCTTCTTGGTGGAGGGGTCCACCAGTGTGTCCGATATCAAGCTGAAGACATTCTAGGCCTTACTGAGCTCTTTTTTTCTTATTTATTCATGGAATAGTATAAAGCAAAAATTATCAATCATCATTTCACCTCATTCAGCATATTTTGTACATATTTACAATTGAAAATGGAAATCCATTTCGGTGAGGTATCTTGTAACATGCTTCTGACACAGGTTGCTATACGATGATAAACTTGTTACACTTCTTAAATACCAAAAAAATCAGTTAACCATGCAAATTCTGTAACTATCAGACCATTTTTAACTAACTAAATAAAATAGCCATCAAAATCAACAAACCCGAATGATAGTGTAGGTGAAGTATTATTCTATTAACGCTTGTATTGGTGGCTTAAGAGAATTGGATCGTCTACACGATGATCAAGAAATGAAGAAGGAATGCATCACGTACATTGGAACTTAGAAATTGAAAATCGAAAAAGGTAGGGAGCTAACAAAAGGGATTCCGATATGAGGAATTTGATTTTATGAGTTTTGTTTGTTTTACATCACAATTTTGAATAGATCTGTCAAGTTTAATAATAGTTTCTATATTATCTTATTATCTAGATTAATCTGAATGTGTGATTTTGTTTTACATCAAGTTTTTGTTTTTCATTTTGCTTATGTAATCTATCTAAGTGTCTTCAATCTCCAATATGTTCATTAATAAATTGTAAATTTGTAATTTGGATCAATTTGGGTAATGAAATTTTATTGTTCTAAAAATAGAATCTGTCTTTATTCGAAATTATGAAATATGAGAATGTTAATAGATTTTATCTTTAATCTGAATGGAACCTGATTCATAATAGGTTATGATTTTTTTTTTGGTGTGTGTGTGAGAACTTGTTATTTGGTTTTATGTTTATTTAGAATTGGTTTTATTTTTGACTTCTCACAAAAATGAAGATATACTACTAATTGTAAAATGGTTTTTTATTGGATAACTTAGGCAAATGGGTCAACAATATAACATGTATAACTCTATCCCTAGTCATAAGACGTTTTTTGTTTTATTACCACTTATTAGTTACTTTTTATACTATTATTACTGATTTTACATATTAAGATATTAAAAAAAAAACATTTTCACAAAATAACGAAGTATTGTGAAATTTTCGTCTTTGAGGGGCCTTAACTTTTCTCTTGCGCATTCGAAGTCCCTAATTTCATTTATTTTAGGCGAAACGTATATTGAAAATATGTCGATTAGGTAAAAGAAGATATCATAATACTACCCCTAAATCGGAGATCGAAGCATCATAATAAACCACAAAATCATCAACACCCTGTGGCAGGGTCAGAAGCGGTGCCTCACACAATCGCTGTCTCAGAGTCTCAAAAGCCGCCTGCTGCTTAGGCCCACATCGAAATATGACCGATTTCTTGGTCAGTCGGGTCAAATAAACAACTATCTTGGAGAAATCCTAGATGAATCTCTGATAGTAACCAGCCAAACCAAGAAAGCTCCAAATCTCAGATGGAGACCTCAGAACCTCCTACTGCATCATGACCTCGATCTTGGCCGGATCGACCATAATACCTTTCTGGTTGACAATGTGCCCCAGAAACTGCACCTCACGCAACCAGAACTCGTACTTGGAGAACTTTGCGAAAAGTCTCTCCCTCCTTATTGTCTCCAGCACCTCCCTTAGGTGCTCATCGTGCTACTCCTGAATCTTGGAATAAACCAAGATATCATCAATAAATACTATCACAGACCGATCCAACATCGGTCTGCACACGTGGTTCATGAGATCTATGAACACGGCTGGAGAATTGGTGAGCCAAAAAGGCACCACCACGAACTCATAATAATCATATTGAGTCTAAAAAGTTGTCTTATGCATATCCTTATCCTTGACCCGCATCTGATGATAACCCGATGACAAATCAATCTTGGAGAACCAAGTGCACCCTGAAGCTAGTCAAAGGGATCTTAAGTCCTCGGGAGTGGATAGCGGTTCGTCACCGTTACCTTATTAAGCTCATGACAGTCGATACACATATGGTGAAACCCGTCCTTCTTCTTACAAACAAAATCGGGTCTCCCCAAGGCAAACTGCTCGGCATAATAAATCCCTTGTCTAACAGCTTCTGTAGTTGTGTAGACAACTCCAGCATCTTAGGAGGAGCCAACCAATATGGTGCTTTGGCTACTGGAGCCGCACCTGGAACCAAATCAATCCTGAACTCAACCTGTCTCTCTGGAGGCACCCCATTCTCGGTAATCCTGCTCAATCGACACATTGTCCACGGTCGCCTTACCCTTATCCCGAGTATCCATAACATAGGCAACATAACCGGAGCAACCCTGCTGAAGATAGCGCCAGGCCCTCGCTGCAAAACACAAAACCAGCCAATGCTGCGGTCTCTCCTAATAAATCACCAACTCTCCCCCACTTGGGGTTCGAACCCGAACTAAATGTTGCTTACAGTCGATCACTACCTCATTAGGGATCAGCCAATCCACGCCTACAATGATCTTGTTCCCATGTAATGGAATGGGAACGAAATCCACCAAATACTGCTTACTGAACAACTGAAGAGTACACCTCGGATGAACCCTCACAACCTAAAAAATCCTATCGTCAACAATCTCAACATCAAGAGGGCAATCCAGCTCCCCCAGAGCTCCAACGAATCTCTTGCTCAACGCAAGCGATACAAACAATCGGGTAGCCCCCAAATCAAACAATACCAAAGCAGGAATACAGTTCACCAGGAACGATCCTAAAATAAAACATATAAACATAAGCTGTAAATTCAATATAAATAAAGAGACAAAGAGAAGATACATACACATAACCGCATCGGGAACTGCATACGCCTCCTTTGCCGTCAGTTGGAAAGCCCGGATCTTCGCCATATGTGCGTCTGCCCAACCTTGGTGTCCGTCAGTAACCAGAAGAGTTGCAGGAGTAGGTGCTAATATTGGTCCTAATGCAGCTAAACTCGGACAATGGGTCTTCTTGTGGCCCCTCTGATTGCAATGAAAGCAAATCAGATCAGATACCGGGGTGGTGGTGGTGATAGCAGTATAATCCCTGCTAATATGACCAATCTGGCCGCACTTGAAGCATCTAGAACCACTCACCCTGCATGACCCCTCGTGCATATTGCCACAACGGCTACGACCCTGATGGTCTCTCGATCTAGAATCAGATATCCTGGGCCTCTTGCCCGAACCCTCAACACTTGACACATAATCAGGCTTCCTCTTCTTCTCCATCTCCAAGTTAATCTACCTCTCCCTAGATCGAGCAATCATATCCTCCAGCGTCTTACAACTAGATCGACTCACAAACTGCCGAATGTCACTCCTTAACATCTCATGATACCGGGCCTTCTTCGTCTCCTCGTCCACCACATAATGTGGAACCAGAAGCGCCCTGAACACAGCGGTGATCTCAGCCACCGTCTCTGTAACACCCCGTTTATTTATTAGATAAATAAATAAATTAATGAGCGAATATTAGCCCTAAAATAAATAATTATATATAAAAGGATGGTCTCGAAGAGCTAATTGACATAGTTTAGAAGTGAGGATTTAAAAGTGTATGTTCTGGACTCAATTATAATTATTTATGAAGACAAGGGGATCCCTGGTAATTATTTGGATTTAATTTAAAAGGAAATGAGGTGGAAGGGCTGATTATGTCATAATAAAGATATTGGGGGCTGTATAGTAAATTCTGTACCTAAGGTGTAAAGGATTATGATGCTGAGGGTTTAAATGGTAATTATCGGATTAAATTTGAAGAAGAATTCCAAAGCCAGGGTTGAAAGAGTAAATATTGGATTACATTTGAATAAAAAGGGGCATGGAGGGACTATTATTGCCATTATGGCAAACTCTTGAGTGGAGTCAGGTATAAAGGTTTAAGCAAACCCTAACCCTAAGGAGCATGTGCAACCGTCACCCCCTTTCCCCCTTATGCCTTCCACCACCGACCACCCTTGCTCCTCCGACCACCATTGCTCCTCCGACCACTTAACCACCATCATCGAGAGATCTCCAGTCGCCGCGTCTGCCTTCCTCATCGCCACCACTGAAGCCAAGTTGCCAGATCCAACCTCTACGTCGGAAGTAAGCACGGCCATCAGGAGGCTGCTGTGGATCGTCGCTGCTACTGTTCGGTTCGCCGCCGCTGTAGCACTGCTGCTCCGCTGTTGCCTCTTTCCGTCGAAGGCAAGTGACCGTCGATATCCAGCCGGGGGTGGTGCGTATTCGGAGATGGATGTGCAACTTTTGGTGTTATGGGCGTGTTTCTTGGCTGGGAATCAACAGAACCGCCGCCACCACCGTGAGGTGGTGGCTGTTAGTGCAAGAGTTGTTTCTGCCGTCTCCTCGTGTTACCACTGCTACCATACGCCACCAGGTGGGTGGTTGGCTTTCCTTTTCGAGTGAAGAAGCAAAGATGTGCGTTTTAGTTGGTGTGTGTGTGTATAACTGTAGCTCTCAGAAATGGCATCACCACCACCATAGGGTGGTGGCTGCCACCATGCGTCACCGCCGGCCACCACAATGTGGCTATGTGTGTGCATGTGTGTTATTATTAGTGTGTGTGTATTATCGAGTTGTACATTGTAATGGTGCCAAAATAATAATAGAAATCTGAAACCACCACCTCTTGCCGCCACCGGCCGTCGTGTCAGGTGGCGGTGTGCTTGCCTTGTTGAGTTTGAATCGCTTGGGGTGCTTGAAACCTTAATGGGCCCAATGAAGCCCAATTGGAACTAAAAGCCCAAACATGAGACTGATGGGCCTAGTGAAAACCCTAATGGGTCTAATAGACCCTAATTGACCTAAGGAAAACCCTAACGGGCTTAAGGACTTGGTTTTGGGCCTATTGGGCTAAGATGAGATTGGAAACCCTAGTTAGGGTTTAGAAAACCCTAATATTGGATTTTTGGGTTTGCGACTTATCGGGACCGCATCAGAATTATTTAATGAATTTAAATATTAATTAATAATCACTGCAAATTAATCTAAGCAATATTGGACTTAATGGATTAAGTCATTAATGGGTTAAGTAGGAAACTTAACCCCAATCAACATTTTATGTGAAACCCTAATTTCACTTGGGCCTTTTTATTGGGCTTTGATAATTGGGATAATAATGGGCCATCCAAGAGCAACCAAATGGGCTAAAATAATTTAATGGCCTTAGGGTAAGGCCCATGTAAGGGGTTTGGGCCCAATTTGGGCCTTAATGATTATATGATATTGGGCCGTTAGAATGTCAAATGTTGGACTCGAATAAATGGTTGGCCCTTGAGTGAGACCATGTGGAGGGTTGGGCCCAATTTGGAAAATTGGGCCATATGTTGGGCTTTGACTCATAGTTGACTTTTGGGCCTTTGGATTGGGCCTTGGGCTTGAATAAAGCTACGTTAGGGGTTGTAACGCCCGTAGATCAGGGCTAGTCAATTTAGAGACGATAAGTGTCAAAAATGAGTTTTTGGTAGAAGATTATTTAGAATGAATAATCTTAACTAAGTTGTAGTGGTCGTGACAAGGATTTCGGATATATAAAGAATGCCGAAATCCAAGTTATAACGAAGAAGTTATGACATGTTAAAGTTTAGCGATAGAACCAACACGACGCTATGTGACGTAAAAAGTGAATTTATGATAAAATACTTTTTAGACTTAGCGATCTATACGAATGTTGTAGAGTTCGTTAAACCGAGAGAGTGCATAAAAAGAACGTCCAAATCTGACTTCGTATGAGGAAGTTATGATTTTTCTAAGTTTCAACTTAGCAATATGCAGCCCGAAACTTGAATTTTAGATCGAGTGATTTTTAGCCGAAACAATCTTAACGGGAATCGAAGATCTCATTAATAGTAGTGCAACGGTAAAAAGACAGAAGGAAACAGACGTCAGATGAAGAAGTTATGAATTTATAACAGAGTTTTCCTGTTCCGGCCTACTAAAAATAATATAATAAAAATAAAGTCAAAATTAGACGACGGAGTCTAAACAAAAGCTGTAGAGCATAGTCTCACATACGCGTGGATATAATGAACGTTGAAAACGGAGCTCATATGAGGAAGATATGAATTTCTGAAGTTTTTAAATAATTAAAATTTATAAATAAAATATAAATTCGAATAATACCCGAATTCGTGACGCGCCGATCCTATCCACCCGGTATGCCCAACGTACCAGAAGTACGCCCAGCGTACACATGAAAGAGGTGTTACGCCCCGCGTAACCATTGATTACGCCCAACGTAACCCGTGGTTCAACCCCTATAAATACGATGCGACCCCCAGCCGGATTGTTTGCTAATTTTCTATTCTTCCACCCTTTTCTTTCTTCTATTTGGCAATTTTCCCCCCGAAGCCCCGATATCAATCCCGACACCCGAAGCAAGTCCCAAATCCCCGAAGATCCGAGGAAATATAGTTTTCGAGCCGAAACTCTGCCCACGTGAAGCCTGGTTTTGGAGAAAACATCCCGGTTTCAGCGAATAATATTATTTTAAGAGACGAGGTGCTGTCAGATCATCGTCTTATCAGGTGAGTGTATAGTCCATTTCAAAAACACGATTTTAATACAAGTATTGTTTGAATGTATTAAGTATATGTTTTGGGTGAGTGTGTAGTCACTCTCTTCTAACACATAAATATGAAGTATTTGCTATGAAATACATGCTATGTGTTTATATATTGTTGTTTATTTAAGATGAATGCGGAATGGATGTTTTATATAGTTTTAAATGAGTTAAACTGTATATCTATTTTATATCTACAAATATGTTGGGTAGAACATGGGTAGATGTGATAGTTGGTGGGTGATAAATGATGAGTTGGATAATGAGATCATGAGGTTAGTTTTAGATCCGGGAGTATGGATCAGGTAAAGAGATAAACTTGTTATTAGTCCGGGAGTATGGATTAAGACTAAGTTAATTGTCCCTAGTCCTGGAGTATGGATTGGGCACAATTATTGATCCGGGAGTATGGATCAGATCAGGAGATTAGTTTTAGATCCGGGAGTATGGATCAGGTGAAGAGATTAGTTTTAAATTCGAGAGTATGGATCAGGTGAAGAGATTAGTTTTAGATCCGTGAGTAGGGATCAGGTAAAGAGGAAGGTTTTAGACACGAGAGTTTAGATCGTGTCGTTGTGAGGATCGATGGGGTGGGAAATGATGTAACATCCCAAAATTCGAGACAAAAAATTTCTTTTAATAAAACATTACTTTAAGCGAATTCATCATTCCAAAACGTAAACAGAGTTTCAATTCCCAAAATACATGTTCGTTATCAGAGTAAACATTCCCAGGCTGTCTAATCTATGGTGTGTGCCATGCGATCACCCCGAGCTCCTCCCTCCGCTACCGGAAGCACCTGAAACCAAAACTGAAAACCGTAAGCACGAAGGTTAGTGAGTTCCCCACCCTACCACATACCATGCACAACCACATACTGCACATACTGGGCCACGCCCGCTAACGTGGGCCTCGCCCCTACCTCGGGCCTCGCCCGCTACAACGGCCCCGCCGCTCCAGGCCCCGCCTGGCTTCGAGCCCCGCTCGGATACAGATCTGTTTCAATTAGGCCTCGCCTGTCACAGGGCCTCGCCCACTAACAAATAATAACACATAAACATATCACAACACATAAGCTAAACACATACAACTGATGATGTACTAAGGCCTCGCCTATCCTGGGCCTCGCCCCTGCCCTGCTACTGATAAGTCATGGAACCCCGTCTATGCTCCTACTGATTGTGAGATACGGGCCCAGCCCACACTCACTCTTTTCCTAACTCGGGCCTCGCCCCTGATCTGCTGCTAATGAGATGTGGAACTCCATCCACACTCTGCTATTGGTGAGTTACGGGACCTCGCCCACACTCACCTCCCTACCAGGCACATACAAGCATCACACAGACAACAAGTATAAACTACCACATAAACCATTCCTTGGGCACCCGCCCGCTACCACTGGACCTCGTCCTGAATATCATACTAGCATACTGTGCCTAGGGCTAACCCCCGGGTCTTTTACTCATAATTACATGGGCCGACATTGTGGCCTTAGACCCATTCACACAAAGGGAAACTCACCTGCACTAGCTGAACTTGCTGACGATCCCACTAGCCACTGCCCGACACTCTCTGAACTCCTGCCCCACTCGCTCCCCGAGCTACCAATATTAATGCAACACTGAGTCCGACTGACCCCCGAAAGACAACCAAGTCAACTCCGGTCATAGTCAAAGTCCTGGTCAAAGTCAACCTTCCAGGTCAACCCTACTCGCCGAGTTCATATGTTCAGAGTCCTTCCATTCGCGACTCGACTTGCCGAGTCAGTCCATGACTCGCCGAGTCTACCGATTTCCGAGTCCTGACCTGTCCAACTCATTGAGTCTCCATTCGACTCACTGATTCGAGTCTCAACTTGAAGGGTTTGGGGTTTCGCGACCTGACTCGCCGAGTCCAAGAACAGACTCGCCGAGTCCAAGACAATCTTCAACAGCCTCACCGAGTTGTTCTTCCAACTCGCCGAGTTCCTGCCCAACTTCATCTGACTCGACGAGCTATTCATCCCACTTGTTGAGTTCCTCCAAATCTTCATGCAACTCGCCGAGTCCACTCAAAGGACTCGCCGAGTCCATTCAGATCTCCATACATGCAGAGGACTTTTGAGTTATGCATGGACTCCAAACTGTAGATCTACCCTTCCCAAGCCTATTCCTCACGTAAAGTTGCAAACTTTACGTGTAGAGAAGGAGATCTAGGCAAAATACACCATAAACTAGGGTTTAAGGCAAAGAGGCTCCATAATCAACTCAAGGGCAGATACTTTATGCTTCTCAAGACCATAATATGCTTAGATCCGAAGTAGCAACTTCAGATCTGACTTCTAACTCAAAAGGGGTAGCTAATCATGGCTAAAAAGCCCCCAAAACTCACAACCAAAATAGATCTAAAGGAGGGAAACGACTTAATACCTTCAATAACTCAGAAAGTTTCCCCAATCTTCAGATCCAAGGCCAATCCTTGAAGCTTCAATGATTCCCCGTTCTTCTTCTTCCTTCAAATCACTCAAAAATGGCTTGGAAGCTTGAATGGGCAATAATGGAGCTTAGAGTTCGATGTTCTGGGTGAAAGAGGCAGTAAAGGAACCCTAGGGGAGAGAATGAGACGTTTAAATAGGCTCCAAGTCCCGAATTTAGGGTTTTCCTCGCACAGACCAGACTCGCCGAGTCTCCTTGGCCGACTCGCTGAGTCGGTCACTTACTCCTCGACCTGGATCCTGCTCGGACTCGCCGAGTTCCTCCTTGGACTCGCTGAGTCGCCCTTAAAATTAGGGTTTTCTTTCCTTTCTTGGCCTTCCAAACTTTGGGTGTTACATAAGAGTTGCTTTTATATGGTGAAATTATATAAGTTTGTGAGTTGTAATATATATATATATATATATATATATATATATATATATATATATATATATATATATATATATATATATATATATATATATGATACTCCCTCCGTCCCAAAGTGATAGTCCACTTTTGACTTTTTAAGTCTTTTTTCTTTAACTTTAACCTTAAATATTTTTATTTGTGTTATATATTACTTGATAAAACTTATAACAATGAGAAAACATTTAAAATAAAATGCATTCATATATTTTGCAGCAAATATTATGTATCAAAAACAAAAATATTTAAGGTCAAAGTTGAAGAAAAAAGACTTCAAAACTCAAAAGTGGACTATCAATTTGGGACGGAGGTAGTATAACATTGTGGGATGAAAACCCTATATGCTCATCAGACTTCCAAGCCTGACCCACTCAGTTTTCTTTGTATTACAGGTTATGGCACGAGAGCATAAGTTGGCTGACATAACGGGAGATTTTAGATTATAGGCCACTAGTTATGAATAACTGTTGTAAGGTCTATTTTGTTCTGTTTATGCTTTTGGTTTGTATTGAACATGACATCCTGAGATTTTGTTATATAATGAAAATACATTTCTTTACAGAAATGTTTTGATAAATTCTTATCATATTTTGTTTTGGGAACAAATTCCGCAACTGTTTTCTGTAAAAGATTACTCTGATTTTAAAAAACAAAGCATAAACAAATCGGTCTTTTCTGGCCGTGAAATTGGGGATGTCACAGGGATAAATTATTATATACCCTCCTTAACCGTGAGAAAGATCACATGAGTTTGCTCAAGGATACTGTGGGTAATCTCAGACGACATGAATCAAGCTGCCCAGCTCCAGAATTTGAGCCTGAACCCTCATCAGCACCAGAACTACCCTCATCAGCACCAGAACTACCAACATATCTACCTCTCAATGTCACCATACTAAAAATAGACCATATAAACCATTAGAATACACATCCAAATATATATATATATATATATATATATATATATATATATATATATATATATATATATATATATATATATATATATCGTGGGAAACACAAACGCTACAAGTTCCCTGGTTTCATTGTTGCCCTCCTTGCATCGAGTATATATCCTCTGTTTTTAGTAGTACTGGCCCATACAAGCTTCCACATCTATCTGTACTTTCCTTAAGGATTGCTTTGACTCCAGCAAGTCACTCTATAACCAAATAATTATCCTTCTTAGATAAGGCTCCCAACACTAGATCTCATCCTAGGTCTTCCTAAGGAAAACTCCGCACCACTCTCCATCATCAGCTATAAAAGGAACTCCTGCTAACTTCCTATAACTAGTTCACAAATACAATTACATATTACTAAAACCAGATAACTAGTTTTACCGGTTCCCGGTTCCTACCGGTTATTGACGTGTCTTCAATGTTGGAACCGGTCATCGATAAATAGCAACAAACGGTTCCGTTTTTACCGGTTCTAAAAATCCATAAGAATATCGTCCCGATCCCGGCCTGACCGGTTCCATCGGGTTTTAGTTCCGGTACCGGTTTCGGCCGGTTCCTCGGTCTATATGCTCATCCCTAGTTATATCCATCAGTAATTATCTACGAAAATTTTCCTTAGAAGATTTTCGTAGATAAATCAATGTTTTTCTAGTAGTGACAAGTGATATTAAGGGTTGAATAGAAACATTTTTTCAGTTTCAAGTTAAATTGAGCTCTTTGGAAATAAAACACAAATTTATCATACTCGATTAATTAATAAGAGTAGTATATTTCGTATACTTGGAGTAGCTAGACAAAAATCGGAAACTGAAACCCATTTCACTGATCAGGTATGGTTTTCGAAACATGCTTCCAACACCAATTGCTATACAAAGATGATCTTATTATACTCCTTTAATACCAAGAAAATACGTTAATTAAACTTTTTTGTTAACCCATAATGTTGATATTCAAGACATCCTGGGAAGATCCCATCGCTTCAACCTTAAACCCCCAAGACATACGTGAGGATTGGGTATCTTTTTCAGATAGGTACGCATCCGCAAATCGAACTTCATAATCACCATGAATCAGCGAAGTCTCAATGACACCTTCACCATCCGTGGTGGCCATGACAACCGCACCAAAGAATTCCCCAATAATCTTGTCCACCACATCACCTGTGGGCAAGTTCCTGAAATTATTATCCGTTAAACACATTCTAAAACATCCATTCGGACTCCATGCAGACCACATAACTATCCCATTCACTGCTGGATGTGCATGAGCTTCTCTCAGAACTTGTTCCAAAAACGCTGCCTGTAATTTACATGATTTTTAAGAAAAATTAGTGTTTGAAGTCCAGAAAGAGTAGGTTTAAAGTTAAACACTTATAAATACCTGATCATAACCGGGTTGGGTATCTAGTTCAGTGATCCAAATAGGAAGTCTTGCGCTTGCCATTTTATCAATGGCGGATCTCATGTATGGTATGTTCACTTGGGTGAAATGACCTTCTAACCCGATGGATAACGGCCCTTTATAACCTCCAGCTCGAATCTGTCTAATTTTCCTTAGGTAAGCATCTGGTGATGCTGAACCCTCACCAGGTTGTTCAATCGTATTATATTCGTTCAAGAACAAAGCTGCGGATCTATCAAGAGCTCTAGCTGTTGTGTAGAACTTTGAAGAAGCAGTCACTCCTAACTTACTTTCAAAAAAATTGAAATGCATGTTTTCATTAACAACGTCCCATGCAATCACTTGACCCGAGTACCTTCGCATGATCGATTTTATCCTCTTGGTGGCTGCTGCCGCTAGTTGCCATGGTGCAAGATTTGGAACCCAATATGGTTGATCATTCGGGTTGTTCCAGAACACGTTATGACCTCTCACTGAAATCCCATTTGATTTTGCGAAATAAAGTAATGCATCGGATTTGGAGTAATCCTCTTGGTTTTGGATACGTTCGTTTGAGTACCATTTCATTTCGTTTTCGAATGTTGTGTACTTGAATCTTGAAGTGAACCAGTTTTTATAATCTTGGTTGTTTAGAATGTTGCTGTTGATGGCGCATCCGAATGGGAACCTTGCAAACTTTTGCGCAATGGTTAGTGTTCGATTCGCTAGTGGTTTTCCTTCGCTATCAACTACCTGAATTTTCACCTTACTCTTTCTCACCTACCATTGGAAACGCTTACATACATTAAATCGAACACATATATATAATATAGTGATTAAGAAAGATGATTCACTCAGTTTTCACCTTCTCAATGCTCTCATCCTGGTGAGATCTCCATTCCGCTTTTGTAAAGGGTTGTAAAGATACGCTATCCACCCATATATCAATGAATGCATTTTCACTCTGTGAAAACAACAAACGTAGGGAAAAAAGGCATTCGCAAGATATAGAAATTGTGAGTTTAATTCTAGTTCACTGATTCTAGTAGTGATCAAAGGATTATTTTACCTGAAAATATAGTTGGGCTGAGCCAGATTCGTTAACAGTGAGGCCACCTTTAAGCATCGACCAACACCCAGACTTAGCTATGGTAGAACCAGCATTATAGAAGCCTGATGGTGTTTTAAATGTAGCAACCACAATAGCATCATCTTCATGGCTTACTTGCACCCAAGCTGTATATTTCGAATTCCATTAAATGCAAAAACTTGACAGAAACTATATAACATTTTCTCTAGATTTGATCAACAAGTGTACCAGAAAATGTGTAGAGTTTTTCCTTGTCCATGAAAAACTTTTGGGATACACTATCGACTGATCTGTTCCTTTGATAAGCAACAATGAATTCATTTCCAGTTTTTGATCTTCGTACTTCTAGTTTTGGATTGCCAAAAGAAACCCATCCTCTTAACCCATCTTTGAGCTCAGGGTTCGTGACTATTCCCCCATCGTATTGAGGCTTCTTTGGGTTCTCTAAACACTATAAAACATTCAAGAATTTGGTTTTTATGGTTCCTTGTAAAAAAAAATTGTTTAAAGTTAATTACCTCGGTGGTAAAACTATAATCATATGGTGTTGCATGTGCTACGATTCCTGCGCACAAAATTCAATTAAGAACACACATAAACAAGGATAACCCATACCGATTTAAGTAGTACAATCATATATTATATTAGTAATAATGATCATTAATTACTTCAAATTAGTAGGTTTGGATTTTATTTCTAAGCTTTTACTAATTTGAGAGAACACTTTTAATTCGGCAATAAGAAAATATTTGAAGTAAAACATACCAAATCTGAAATAGCATCTCCATGAAATAGTTTGAAAAGTTTGAGTGCTACTTAAATATATAGGATTGGCTATGTAGAAATTTACAAATCAAAAAATGAAAAAGAATGTTATATTAGTTAAATTAACATTTAATAGGGATAAAAAGTGAATAAAATTGACTTGGAACTCTACTTAAAATTAATAAAAGAAAAAAACATTTTACAACATATCTACGCCTAGCTACAACAGAAAAATATAAATTCGTTATCTAAAACCAAGAAAAAAAAGCTAAAACATGAAAAGCAATATGTTATATTAGCTAGTTTAATTAACTTATAATAGGGATAAATAAATAAACTTGACTTGATTTTACTTAAAATTAACATAAAATACTATTTTACAATTATCTATTCCTACGTACACAGAAAAATATAAGTTCGTTACCTGAAATCAATAAAAAGCAAAACAAATGGAACCGTGTTTGAATCATCATTGTATCAAGTCCCGATATTTTTTTTACAATACCCGGCCTGAAACAAGTTAACAAAATGATAAACATATACCAAAACAAAAGACACATGAAAAGGTTAAAGAAGTTCTCCTACGTGTTAAGTTAAATACCAATCGGAAGGAATTATATGATTTAACTTCAAAGAATTCTTATGTCTTTATATAATGTGGGCAGTGTTCAAGAATTGAAACATGTGTTGTTTGATCAAGAGTAATTACGAATATTGCATTGCTTAAAATGCCCGAATCATGATTACACAGAATCACAGATGGAATAGATTTATTTTATTAACAAAATTGGAAAATAAGCTACCATACAATAAAACGTAAGATAATTATATATACTATAAATTAAAAATTAAAGAGAAAGTTACAACTTTGGTCCCTATGCTTCATTTAAAATTGCAAGTTCAGTCCAAATTTGAAATCATCCCATTGTAGCCCACAAGTTTGCAATTCGTTGTGGATATGGTCCTTGTACTTTACTAGTGACATCTTCAATTTTATGGCCTAAAAAACACATTTTCTTTATGCTTATTTCATTTTATCAGTGCAGAATTTGTCCCATAATATTATTCATGTAACATAATTTCAATTTAAAAACATTTCTAAAAAAATGTTTTTCAATAATATTTAAAAATTTGAGATGTCATAACCAATACAAAAAACATAAACATATACTATTCATTATAGGCCTTACAATAGTTTATTCTACTACTGGATTAAAAACTCTTTAAATATCTTTGCAAATTCAACATATCATTTTCCGTGAAACTTCGTACCGCTATCTGTTATACAAAAAACTAAGTGGGTCAGACTTGAGAGCCTGATAAGTACATAAGGTTTTCCCCCACAATACTATAATCTTTTAAATATATATTTCATAGCAATCAAATAACCCAATTATTCATTCCCGTTATCCTCACTTCCAGATCTTAATATGATGACCTCGAGGGACCTATCAAAAAAGATCTTTGTAGGCAATGAGTAGACAATATTGCTTCGGAGATTCCGTTAGCAATATGTATCAATAAGGCAACCATATGGGGGATGGAGTACAAAGAATGAATGTATAGTTCATTAACACCTATATGTAATGAACTTGCCAGTGTTCCACATGACTCATTAGAATAGTTAGTGGTCGTCATAGATACTCCCCTAGATGACTTGGCACACGATGTACAAAAAATTTATATCCTACTCCTAGTTTTAACCAACTAATTAACTAACTATTACGTCTAAGGCAGTGGACCTAATCGCAAATAGTATAACACGAATAATCGGATATCGAACACAAGGAACGGATTTAGTGTACTAAAGTAACTACTAAAAGACTAATCTAAAAGTAAACAATAATTAAAAACGGGTTTTATCTGATTTTTCAAGTTCAAGAAAACTTAAGCACTCAACTAAAATATGTTTTACTCAATATATTAAAAACACTTTCGTTTAGTTTCGAATCCATCTCTTTCCGATGGTTAGTTACTATTTATGGATTAATAAAGTTGGTTACCAATTATTATGTAATTAGCAATCTTGGTCCAATATACTAACATTTTCACAAACTCATGTACTACTTAGTATTGTCATACACAAGCAACTACTACAAAAACTGCCTTTTACGACACACAATGTGTGTCATAAAACGCTCAGACGACACGCAAATACGTGTCAAGGAAGGCCATGTCATAACGAAAGACAACACACTTTTACATGTCGTCTATTTACGACATGCATTTACAACATGCAATGCGTATCAAGGACGACCCTATCATAAAGGAAGACAACATGCATTTGCGTGTCATAACCTCACGTCGTGCGTTTAGGACACGCATTGCGTATCATTAAAACCCCTATCATAAATGAAGATGACACACATTTTCGTGCCATAAACTTCAACAACCATTTAAGATATGCATATACTGATGAGTTTTGAGCATTCTAACACTAGTATGGTGTACATGCAACCCTAGAAACCTTGGATCTATGTGCTCTCTAATATTCATGCAAATTTGATTTTTCCAAGGTTTACATCCTCACTAGCATGGCATGGGATACTTGTAATATAAAATCTGGTAGAATGACATACCTTTCTTGTAGAGCGGATTCCTTAAGACTTTGTGAGCTTAGCACCCCAAATGTGATGCTTCAAAATGTTTCACACAACACCACAACTCTAGGAATAACTTGAGAGAAGATCGCTTGAGCACAAAAATCGGCTAGCCCTCACATTATTGTCTTAGATCCGATTTTGCTAGCTATGGGGCTCTTTATATAGTGTGCCACATGTAGGGTTACACCATGTAAACCCTAATGTGGATGGCTTTTCATTTCACCCATGATCCATGGTTTTTAACCTCCATGGAGCATCCATGGAGCACCCAATGGGTCCTAGCCCAATCTAGTGAATCATGAACCATAAGCCCACTATATAAGAATGAATGATTTACAAATCAATCCCTTTATATTTAGTTAGTCTCCTTTTGACCACAAAATTAATTCCAAAATAAATTTTGATCAATACTAATTAAATAATATTATTAATATATTAGAACTTATAATATATTAACAAACCATAAGTGTCCTTTTCTCATTTTGTCTATCCAACTGTTGTAATGCCATGCAACCCAAATGGACCATGCCAAATCGGGTCAAGTACATACTAAATATAGTTATGGACTTATGCACCTTATCCAACAGTCTCCCACTTGTATAAGTCTAATAACTATAGCTACATATATGACTTCAGGAACCGACCAACAATCGTAGCTCTTTTAAAGTCTCGCGGAACTAAGATGATGATGCGCCATTTAAGATAAGTGATCATATAATCCTCTGTTCTAGATATCAGCAAGACAAATACATGGAATAATGTCGTACTTATTGTCCAATAGTCTGTTTCCCGATTTTCGATTTGTTTGACATAGAACTAAACTGAAAAAATTAATTTGATTATGACTGGGCCCGACACATAGGTCAAAAAAAAATCATCGAGGGGCCCAAATATCGCTTTTAATCCTCCAAGGATTAAAAGGACTAGATAAACTTCGACTCATATGCTTGTACTAACTACTTGTTGAATGATACACAAAAGCATGTTTTATAACATCGAGTTACCGATGTGTTTTCGTACAATCAATGCACAACTAACTCATAATCAACAACTCATATCTCTAGGTTTGAAGACTTATATGATATTACCTTCTCATGATCACTCGAGATAAATTCCATGAAGTGATACAAGTGAGCGTGGGTTGAATCCAATACTCATAACTTATGAGCACTCGTGAATGATGTAGAAACTTTTGCTATCTCTAACATCTTAGACATCTACAAACCCAATTCATGACAATCTTGATTCATATCTACCTCCAACATATTACTGACTGTCGAGAGTTTGAATAAAGTAATTGTTCTGGAAGTCAAAACATGCAAAATTGAAACAATAGTAAATAATTGACACAAGATAGCAACACCTTACATATAAATAAACAACAACTTTTATTCAATCATCAATGTCAATTTACATTTTACAAGTTTTAGAAATAACTATCTAATCTGTAAAGCTAATATCATCCTTCAGCCTGATGCGCCTTACATGCTTCAAATGCTTAACCCTACACATTTCCTTCGTGAGAGGATCTGCTGGGTTCTTATCCGATGATACCCTCTTCACCACGAGAAGTCCTTCTTCTATCAGATGTCTAATGAAGTGGTATTTTCTGTCGATGTGCCTGGTTCTGCCGTGATCCTTTGGTTCCTTAGCTAAGGCAACTGCACCCTCATTGTAAATCTCCATAGGCTCCTTAATAGCTGGTATAACTCCAAGGTCTCCAATGAAGTTCTTTAGC
Organism: Lactuca sativa; assembly: GCF_002870075.4. NCBI lineage: Eukaryota > Viridiplantae > Streptophyta > Magnoliopsida > Asterales > Asteraceae > Lactuca > Lactuca sativa. The sequence continues at coordinate 205,990,123 of NC_056631.2, read as the reverse complement.
CATATAGCCTCCTTTGCCTCCTCTCTTGCTGCTATGTACTCTGATTCGCAAGTAGAATCATCCATTTTTTCCTGCTTGGAACTTTTCCAAGTAATTGCTCCTCCTTTTAGGGTAAAGACCCAGCTCGACTGAGAGCAGAAATTATCCCTATCAATCTGGAAACAATCATCACTATACCCCCACCACTCTCAATTCATCACTCCCACCAAGGGTAAGGACCCAATGCCTAGTCCTTCGTAGGTGCTTGAGAATATTCTTCACCGCAGTCCAGTGAGCCTTTCCCGGGTTCCCTTGATATCTGCTGACCATGCTCAAAGCAAAGGCCACATCAGGGCGAGTGCAAGACATAACATACATGATTGAGCCTACAACGGAACCATACGGTACTCGACTCATCTCAGCTATCTCAACCTCTGTACTCGGGCTCTGAGTCTTACTCAGTTTGGTGTTACACTGGATTGGTAAGTCACCTTTCTTGGAATCCTGCATGCTGAACCTCTTCAGCACCTTATCCAAGTAGGTACTTTGACTAAGTCCAATTAGTCTCTTACTCCTGTCTCTCAAAATCCTTATCCCTAAAATATAGGCAGCTTCTCCAAGGTCCTTCATATCAAAACACTTCCCAAGCCAGGATTTAACCTCCTGCAAGTTTGGGATGTCATTTCCTATGAGTAGTATGTCATCCACATATAATACCAAAAACGCTAACTATACTCCCACTAGCCTTAACATATACATATGACTCATCTTCGCTCCTCGAAAAACCAAACTCTTTGACTTTCTCATCGAAAAAAGATTCCATCTGCGAGATTCTTGTTTCAATCCATAAATGGATTTCTCAAGCTTACACACTCTATTAGGGTGCTTTGCATCGACAAAACCCTCCGGCTGACTCATGTAAACATCCTCAGCCAACTTTCCATTAAGGAAAGCGGTTTTGACATCTATTTGCCGTATTTCATAATCATGAAATGCAGCTATGGCTAGCAAAACCCTAATAGACTTAATCTTCGCTACTGGTGAGAAGGTTTCATCATAATCAAGTCCCGGAGTTTGAGTAAAGCCATTCGCAACCAATCGCGCTTTATAAGTGTGTACATTCCCATCCATGTCGGTCTTCTTCTTGAAGATCCATTTACACTCGGTCGTCTTACGACCTGGTACATTGTCAACCAAGTTCCAAACTTGATTGTCATACATGGACTGAATCTCGCTGTCCATGGCCTCTCTCCTTTTGGAGGACACAGGGCCTTCCATGGCTTCCTTAAAGCTGTTAGGCTCATCCTAATTTACCAGTGTACTATTACTGATAAATGCATCACCTTCCTCAGTAATATGAAAACCATAGTAATGATCAGGTGGATTCGTAACTCTTGTGGAACGCCTCAGAGGTACAGACTCATCAATGGGAGTTTCCTCCTCTAGTTGATTGCTAGGGTTTGAGGTTCCTTCACCGCTTGAGTCTTGAAGTTCTTCAAGGTAAATTTGGCTTCCACAATTTCTTTAGCTTATAAACTCTCTCTCTCTCTCTCTCTCTCTCTCTCGAAAGACCCCTATTCTTCCTACAAAGACCATATTCTCATTGGGTCTATAAAAGAGGTAACCAAAAGAATTCTGTGGGTAGTCGATGAAAATACATCGCTCACTTCGAGGTTTGAGCTCATCGTGGGTCTCACACATCAAAAAAGCCTCGCAACCCCAAATCTTGATGTGGTCTAAATTGGGAACTTTCCCAGTCTACATCTCGTGAGGTGTTTTGGCAACCTTCTTGGTAAGGACTAGATTTAGGATATGGGATGCAGTCTCTAAGGCATACCCCCAGAATGAGATTGGTAATGAAGCTCGACTCATCATGGAATGAACCATGTCTAACAAGGTTTGATTGCGCCTCTCAACCACACCATTTAGCTGTGGTGTCCTAGGAGGTGTCAACTGTGAAACAATTCCACATTCCTTAAGATAGTCAAGGAACTCTGTACTTAGATACTCTCCTCCTCAATCGGATCGGAGCATCTTAATGTTCCTGCCCAGCTGGTTCTCTACTTCCTGTTTAAACTATTTGAACTTTTCAAAGGTTTCTGACTTATGCTTGATTAAGTAGACATAACCATATCTACTGTAATCATCAATAAAAATCATATAGAAGCGATTAGCATACCTAATGGCGGTTCTGAAGGGTCCACACACATCTACATGTATGAGGTCCATCAAACCTTCACCCCTAGCACAAGAACTAGTGAAGGGTGATTTTGTTATTTTTCCAAGTAAACAAGACTCGCAACTATCATCTGACCTTCAGTCAAATTACTCCAAGACTCCAGCCTTCTGAAGTTGGCATATGTGCTTCTTGTTAACATGTACAGGACGACAATTCCATAAGGATTATTTATCCAAACTAGTGGAAGAATCGATAGGTAATACATTATTTCCTAAGTTGTCTACAACCGACACAATTTCATATACACCATCACAAGGTAATGCTTTAAAATAAAGAGCAATATTATAAAAGGCATTAATACCACCAACTTCATTATCAAATGAAAAAGTAAATCATTGTTTGTACAAACCATGAAAGGAAATAATATTTCTCGCCATTTCAGACAAGTAGCAACACTTATTCAAATCTAACACTAGCCCACTACTTAGCAATAAAGAATAAACTCCAATCTTGGTGACAGATGAAGTTTTCCTATTACCCATGATCAAGTTTATATTTCTATGCTCCACATCCTCACTTCTTCTTAAGCCATGCAAATCAGAAAATATATGAATACCACAACCTGTATCAGGAACCCAAGAAGTGGAATGTGATGAGTTATTAGACAATATAAACTTGGTACCCTTCGAAGGGGTCTTCCTCTTCCTCCCTCTACTTTGCCCGATTTCCAGAACAAGAGGCAATGTTAGGAGTAGGAGCACTAACAACCGATTTACCTTTGAGACTAGTTTCGGCGGTCTTCAAAAGTCCTTGAAGTTTGCTGAGTGTAACCTCCTCCTTGTTCATGTGATAGGTCATTCGGAACTGATCATAACAAGTAGGTAAGGAGTGCAATATGATATCAATAGTCAACTCCTCAGGTAGTTCACATTCAACTTCAACAGACAGTCCACAAACCTTTGCATATTCTGCATGTGGCACGTGATGGATTCACCATCCTTCATTCGGGTCATTATCATGGAAAAGATGATTTCATACCTCTCTTGACGAGCACTTTGATGGTAGCAGTCCATCAAGTCCATGTGCATCTGAAAAGGGTAAAAGTCCTCATAGGACTTCTGGAGTTCAGCTGTCATTGTGGCCACCATGATACATGCCACTTTGGTAGCATCTCTCTCATGTACCCTGAAGTCAGCGATCTCCTCTGGAGTAGCAGTTGACTCATCAATATCTTTCAGCTCCTTATCGAGGACATATTCCTTGTCCTCGTACTGCGTGACCGTCCTGATGTTCCTGATCCAATCATTAAAGTTTGAACCATCAAAGATGACTCTCCCACAAAGGTTCATGAGAAAGAAGGAGCCGGTAGGGTTTTAGCCAGAAGCAGCATTGTTGGAAGACATCTGAAAAGAAGAAAGACAAGTTTATATTAGATATAGAATCTGTAATAAGACACCCAAATGTAACATTAAGGCTAGGACCCAACACAATACTTTATAACTTGGAAGAGGGATGCCGTAATCCAAGCTATATAATATTTGAAGGTAGGTTAATAACGATTCACCAATTTCCACCGTGAAAAACGAAATGAATTATTAGGTTTTAATTGGATTGAAACTCCTAGATCCTTTTGAGATTCATTGATCTTTTCAATGGCATGTTTAAATCTCGATTGTGCCCTCTCAAGTTTGTGACTGGGATGCCAAGGATCACAAACAAGGTGTGAATAACCATGCAAATTTACTTGGTACCCTTAATCTTTATCACATAATCAATGTGCCGGTTACCCACATGCGCTCCACCGATCTATGATAAATATTAAGTCACCCTTTTCCACTCTTACTAGTCCATGTTAGTGTGTTGGTTACCCACACACGCTCCACCAACGACTTGGTAAGGTACAAAGTGTAATTTCATGGGATAGCACCAATTTCACATTTTCCTAAAGTAACTAAGATTGGGAATTTATAAAAGGTTTAGTTACTCTATGCTTTCATTATACTTTTAATGAGAATTATATTCCTTGTCCTACCCGTTCGGCTAACGACTCTCTACCAGTCAAGGAACGGTGGGTGAGAGTGGACACCCATTAAGCTGCCATTTTATAGGCAACAACCTTATACCCCCCTTATAGACCGGCTTCGTGAAGGAGACCTACTAACGGTAAGACTGACTTGATCTTATACATATATATATATATATATATATATATATATATATATATATATATAATTAACTTATAATACTATAAAGTGTAAGGGTTGAATTTTAACTTTTAAAACTCTAGGGTTTGGAATTAAAGTTTTCTAAAGTGACTTTACAAATTCCAAAACTTGAGGGCAAGTTTTGAAACTATTCAAAACCTTTCAAATTCATAACTTATGAGTTTAATGGTCTATTAAAATGAAGAGTCTTCATTTTATGTAACCAATAGTTATTTAATGGATCTTTAAAGGAAATGACTTTTGGTAATCCATAACTTGAGGACAAATTATGGACTCCATTAAAAACATTTAGATCAAGAAATAAACTAACAAACAATTTACAAATAATTCCTATGATCTACCAAAACTCATAAGTGTATGAACATTCATATCAACAATTTCAAGAATCATATAAACACACATAAAAACTTGAAATTTTGATAATAACCTTTGAAATTGGATTAGCATAATCATTACCACATCAAAAACATGTTTTATAAGTCCAAAACAGTTTAGTGTAATGATTCTAATCTAATTCTAGCTTAAAAACTCGAAAAACTACACTCTGGGCCTCCCACTCGTCGAGTGCACGAACCTACTTGACGAGTAGGATGATAATACGCTTGGACTTGTCGAGTCCCCCCATGGAATCGGCGAGTCCACTGAGCAAATTGCAGATTTTTCGATTTTCTTCAACAATTTGCATCAAGTATCAAGAAAACAAGCCTAGGATCTGATACTACTGATGGGTTTTGAGCATTCTAACACTCTTATGGTGTACATGCAACCCTAGAAACCTTGGATCTATGTTTTCTCTAATATTTATGCAAATTTGGTTTTTCCAAGGTTTACATCGTAACTAGCATGGCATGGGGCACTTGTAATATAAAAACTAGTAGAATGACACACCTTTCTTGTAGAGTGGATTCCTTAAGACTTTGTGAGCCTAGCACCCCAAATGTGATGCCTCAAATGTTTCATACAACACCACAACTCTTGGAATAACTTGAGAGAAGATCACTTGAGCACAAAAATTGGGTAGCCCTCACCTTATTGTCTTAGATTCGATTTTGCTAGCTATGGGGCTCTTTATATAGTGTGCCACATATAGGGTTACACCATGTAAACTCTAATGTGCATGGCTTTTCATTTCCCCATGATCCATGGGTTTTAACCTCCATGGAGCATCCATGGAGCACCCAATGGGTCCTAGCCCAATCTAGTGAATTATGAACCATAAGCCCTCTATATAAGAATGAATGATTTACAAATCAATCCCCATATATTTAAATAGTCTCCTTTTGACCACAAAATTATATCCAAATTAATTTTTGATCAATACTAATTAAATAATATTATTAATATATTAGAAATTATAATATATGAACAAACCATAAGTGTCCTTTTCTCATTTTGTATATCCAGTTGTTGTAATGCCATGCAACCCAAATGGACCATGCCAAATCGGGTCAAGTACGTACTAAATATAGTTATGGACTTAGACACCTTATCCAACATATACGATGTACCTTTATGATACTTATTTACGCATAACACAAAAATATATAAACAAATATATACCAAAACAATCAATTTCATCCAATAACATCATGTCAAAAAATTGTAATACATTGATATTAAGGGGATCTTCTTTTACATTGTAACACTGTAAATTTTCAAACAAATATTCGTTTTATAAATCACTTAATTCTCATAAACACATTTCACCAAATCCCAAATGTCAAGTTATCAAAACACAACTCCATAATTATTTGATTAAAAATACAGGATCCTCAGAACATAACTCTTTCTCTCGTGTGTACAATTGAGCCTGTGCCTTCTCGTACACAAATCTCCGAATTAGCCTCCGCCTAACACATAGGATAATTATCTCTAATTAATACTCTATTCACAACTCTAATAAACCAAAGGTTATTCTCTCTCTCTCTCTCTCTCTCTATCCCTCTAACTCATGGAATGGTTAAAAGACCGTTTTACCCCTCCATAGTCGCCATAATCCCAGTCTTGACCAAACCCTAAAGTCAATAGAAGTCAAGACTCGAGTCAACAGTCCATGTTGACCCGACTCGCCGAGTGCATCTATGTGACTCACCGAGTCCCTTCGGTCCTCCTGAACCCTCATGAAGTCCAACTCAACTCGCTGAGTTGACCCGTCAACTCGCCGAGTTATCGTGTGCTCAGCCTCATCGTGAAAACCCTACCCGACTCGTCAAGTCAGCTCATTGACTCGCCGAGTCCTTTAATTCAAAATATTATTCAAACATTTTTAAGGCAAATCTACCACTCTAAACTCTAGATCTAGCTTTCCATGGTCCGAATGTCACGTAAAGCTTCGATCTTTACGTTCATGCATGGCATATTTACTCCATAATGCCACTATAAGCTCTAACTAAGGTGTTTAAGCACAATAACTCTTTCATGGCTGAATAAAGTTGGGACATTTGGAGTCTATGGACCTCACAAGGTGCAGATCTGATGTCTTAATGCTTGGCAAGCACAAGTCATACCAAATCTCAAGGAAATATGGAAAAATTCCCAAAAGTTCCTCATTATCAACATCTAAACAACATGATGATCAAGATGATGGCTTTTACCTTTCAACAGAAGCTCCCAGTGAAAGAATGTTGGATCCCATAGCTTCTCCTCGATCCTTTATTATATCTCACTTCTTCCCTTCCAAAAGATTCACCAAAACACTCAAATATTAGCTCAAACACTCTCTTTTAGGTCAATGGTTGATTAGGGTTTCAAACAGGGGAGTTGGGTAGCTGGTGAGGCGGAAATGAGGACATAAGTTCCTTTAAATAGGTCACAACGTCGGAGATTTAAGGTTTCATCTCATAGCGCCAACTCGGCGAGTCGGCTCTCTGACTCGTCGAGTCGGTCTTTAAACCTACGTGCTCAAACCAACTCTACTCGACGAGTCGAACACCCAACTCGTCGCTTCACTCATTAACTAAATAAATAAATAAATGGAGTACCTGGGAGTCGGGATGCTACAATTGTCCCCCACTAGAATCAGACTTCTCCCTCGAAGTCATGCTCAAGAAATAACTTGGGATACTGCTCTCACGTCTTGGACTCCGGCTCCCAAGTCCACTCGGACCCCTTTCGATGTTGCCAATTGACCTAAACCATGGGCACCTCTTTGTTCCTCAGAAACATCACTTTCCGATACAAGATCACAACCGACCTCTCAATATAATCCAGACTATCATCAATATGAATATTCTCTAATGGAACCATTGTCGTCTCATGTCATACAAAAATCTCCTTCCAAAGACACCCAACCCATATAGGAACTCCCTACCCTACCACATGACGGATTCCCCCCCCCCCCCCCCCCCCCCCCGCGCGCCCTTGTTGGGTTTTAGTATACAACAACATCCTATGGTGCACATACCACCCTAAATACTTTGGATCTATGTTTTCACTAATTATACATGAAAATGGTTTCCAAGGTATTAAACCTACAACTAGCATGCATTTGAAATAAACCATATAAAATACTAGTTAGGATAACATACCTTTTGATGGAGCTTGAATTCTTGATGTATTTGGCCTTAATGAGCTTAGCCCCAATAGTGTGGAAGCCTCAAGTGGAATCACAACACATCGTGGACAAAGGAGAGACTTGAGAGAGAATTCCCATGCACACAAAACACCATCAACTACAAGAATACACACTAGTGGCGATTTAGGGTAACGAAGTATGTATTTATATGTGGGATTTCAAAGGTCATGGATATAACCCATAACGATATCCATGGGTTTTATGATCCATGGTTCTTGTGGCCCAACTCATTATGTATCCATACATAAACTTGGTCAAACATGGATCATAAGCCCAACACATATAAATATAACTAATTAACATAATTAGTCCCCGTAGATTTAATTAGTCTTTTTTGATCACTAAATTAATTCTTGATCAATACTAATTAACTCATATGATGATATGCAACCCAAATGGACCATAAACTTGGTCAAACATGGATCATATATAACCTCTTCTCTCAAAAGTCTATCCTAACAAATTGTCCTGATGATATGCAACCCAAATGGACCATGCTACTCTCGGGTCGAGTACATACCAATAATAGTTATGGGCTTAGACATCTAATACAACACCCCCCCTCCGCCGTTGCGATTCTAGTTCTTACTCTTCAGAACCTGGAACTCTAGTAGTCTGACTCCCTACATGACCGCCCATGCAAGATATCACCATGTCATTTGCTCATCGAATGACTGATCTCAAAATCATAACTCCAACTCTAATTATCTTGATGCGAGTGATGAAATCAGATCATTGACCATAGCAACTGCCGAAAACTCATACCTGACATATCATTCGATCCAGATCGTACTCCAAAGGAACGTAAGGGTCACATCTCACGAGAGACCCATCAAGTACACTGCTATCAGAACGCATCTGAATAAAATGAAACCTAATACTCTATTCTCAACACGAGAAAATGATCTTGTCCGCTCAGAAGTATCCTCGGACCTCTATGAGCATAAGCCCCAACTCCCTCTCACATATCCCTTCCAACACTGAGCACCAGGTCGGCTCCCGACCTAGCAGTTGAACCCCCAAAGTTTACCCATCACACTCGTAATAAAACGACCTTACATGCTTCCTAATCACAATAACTATCTTGGCCCATCGTGAAACACAAGTCACGAAGTTCGCTTTACCTCAAGAGAATTCTACGACCCCCCTGAAGCCGTCTCACCTCCGACCCCTGTCGTTTACTACTCCCTAGTTCCATGCGTCTCGTGGTCCTTCGAATACCAATGAACTGACCCACTCAGGTCTAAGACATCAGATGGAAATCTATACCCCTCAAAATGAATCCCATCTATGAATCCATAATATTACCTTCCTACTCAATACTCAAATTGTCCCAAACTCAACTCGAGAGTCTGATTCAACAGCAGAATTGGAACCACTCATTTCCAATCTGATACTCAACCAATGACCCGAGATTTGAAAATTTATGCACACACCATCTCTCCAATTCCTTCCGATTACAATAATCCCTCCTCAACCCGGGATATAACGATTCCCGACCGTCACGGAGACCCTAGTCTCGCCCCTGGTCCGACAACTAGGTTCCCGAAGACTCAAGTGGTAAGGCTACCCAAGCCTAAGAACTCCACTGCGTCATACTATAACTAGTGAATACTACAGCTCCTTTTAGTGACATTATTCTATCTTACCGACTACTGAGTGCTATGGTTCCCCCATAGTCTTAAGACACTCCTTTATTGACTTATGAATGCTACGGCTCCCCACAGACTTACGACACCCTCTCACTGATTCGTGAATGCTATGGCTCCCTGCAGTATCACAACACTCTCTCGCTAACCAGTGAATACTACGGCTCCCCGCAGTACCATGACACTCTCTCGTTGACCGGTGAATACTACGGCTTCCTGCAGTACCACGACACTCTCTCGCTAACCAGTGAATACTATGGCTCCCTGTAGTACCAAATCACTCTCTCGCTGACTAGTGAGTACTACGGCTCCACGCAGTACCACAACACTCTCTCGCTGACCAATATAGATAGGAGCACACACCTCCCCAGATTATGCACCAACACTCTTGATGTAAATTCTCGTAGGAAAGGCACTTTTCTCAGCACAATCACACCCTTGGACAACCCCTATCTGGCGATAATTATCTGACGACCTCTTACTCAGAAATATAGCCACCAGATGTTCCAATTGCCGTCTGATAAACCCAGATCTCGATATGATCCAACAATCTAGGGCATCATACTCGGATACCCCGATACAACATTTCAGAATCTCATGATGTCTTGCATCGCTCATTGATCTTCAGTCACGACATCACACTCGGATACCACAATACACCATCTCAGAATCTCACAACCTCTTCATACGACCACTTATCTCCCTCTCGCACAACTCGTATCCTCAAAATACTCCAACCCACGATTGAAACACGGAGAGTCGTCAATGACTAAGAATACGTTGATGACAATCCAAACTCATCCTCTACGGCTCAAAACTCATGCAAGAATACTCCTAACGACTCTAAAGTTGGTTGTCAAAACAACTTCTGCCCTTCATGGAGTGCATAAAACAACCCATTCATCAAACAAAAAATTTTCAACATTCGAAACTGGACTCCAACGAACCAACTGCCTCGAACTCAACCACTACAAACTTGAAGAATCCCTAACCGCAAAAGGTCCCTGACCAACGGCTACTCGCTGTTGATACACTCATCCTTTTCTGAACACGTACAACCTGCATCGTCTCACTCTACACCTTACCTCATCCACCAATAACCCAGGTCTCATGTGTCCGTACTGCAGATCTCCATAACCAGTTCTCTAACCGCACTTGAACAAATCGCTGGTCTTCTCAATAGAATACCCAGTTCTCCCCCGCTCAGGGTTCGAACCATCACCATTTGGCATACCAACAATCTAATCCACATACTATTTAACCAGGTACATCACCCTTGAATCAGAATCATACCACGTAACACTCTATGATCCTCCCGATAAGGACCAAGCAACTCTAAATATCTCGAATCTCAGATGAAATCCTCGAAATCCTACCCATGTGACTACCTCTAGTCATCCCAAAATCTCATACTGACACATCGTCAGATATCTGTTGGGTCTAAAATTATGGTTTATACTTTGCTTTTCTAGACAACTGTATTTTTCTATAGTGTAATAGTGTTTGTAGCTTGTTGTGTGGCTGTGTACGGCCGGACAAATGTGTATGGCCGTACACCCTGTGTACGGTCGTACACGCATGTGCGGCTGTACACTCGTGTACTGCTGGGAGTGTTATAAATAGAGGAGTGCATGTGAGGAATGTAAGGATAGAGAAGAAGAGCATCTTGTAGAGAGAGAAACTAGAGAGGAATAGTGTGTGTAAGAGAATCTAATGTGTATGGAGCATAACTCATATCTTTGAATGCATCATAGATTCAAGTTATTCTTCTTCTCCTTCTTCTCTATTTTGATCTTGCATCGTCCAATTGATTAGGATTCTACACCATCAATTGGATCTGATTGATACACAAGTAGAATCGGGACTTAGAAGTGGTATCAGAGCTTGGATTGTATCAATCAATCTTGTCAGATCTGGAGCTTATTTGATCTTATTTTTGAAGGATTTTTGCGTTTTCGGATAGATCTCTGAAATTTAGGGGGGTGGGGGTTTGTTCTTTGCATTTGTCATAAAAACGAGTTTTTGATCGAGTTTTGGAGCAAAACGGGTAAAAAACATCGTTTTTTCTTCGCATCTGTTGAAGGTGTGCGGCCAGTTGAAGGTGTACGGTCGTAGACCCGTGTGCGGCCTCAGAGTGTACGGTCTTCGGTGTACCGCCTCGGTGTACGGATTGGTGTATGGCTAAGCAGCATCGCACGTGTATGGTAAGGTTTTACGGTCCTCGCCTCGGATCGCATCTCGTCCTCGCATAGGGTCCAAAGTTCGTACCGTGTTCATTAAAAAAGGGGAAACGATTTTACAGTTGCCAAGAATCGAACCCGGATCACCCACTTCCTTTCCCCTCCGCCTTACCAGTCGAACTAGCAAGTCCTTTGTTCCAATCCTTCGAAATTTAACTCATAAGGCGTCCTGTATCGCTCCTATTTTCGCAAAATTGACACTTTTAGCCCAAAATTCAAATTTCTTTTAATTCTATTTTCTTCCAAAATTTTAACTTTTAATTTTTAAATTTCTAAATTTCTAAATTGAGTTTTTACTTAAAATTTTTACTTTGACTTTCTAGTTTGACCTTTAACTTTCTCATTTAACTTTCAAATTTTCAAATTTAGCTTTTCGGTTTGACTTTTAAGTTTCACTTTTTAAATTTGACTTTTAAGGTTGACTTTTGAGTTTTTAAGTCAAAGGGCATTTTTGATAAAAAATGAGTTCCTCATCCCTCCCGGTCAAGGAAGTTTTATGTACTCCATCTTATGAAGCAACAATTAGATTTCTTTGTGAATATAATGATTTGCTAAAAAGGGAAGTCGAGGACCTAAAATACGAAGGATATCAACTCAGGAAAGGACAGAAACCTCTTAAAGCTGAATTAGAAGCAAAAACCAAGGACTTTCAGAAGCTTCAGGAAGAGTATAGCAATAAATGTGCAAACTATAGATTTGTGACAGAACAACTTGCTGAGTTAACTACTGAACTTGACACATTGAAAAATAAGTTTGAAAATGCAGATTTTAATTTCAGAAAATTTAATGCGTCGAGTGAAGTAGTTGCGTCAATGATGGAAAATAGTTTGAGATTTAAAGAAAATTAGTCTAAGGGTCTAGGATATGATAAAGTGTCTCCTTCTTTTAATCACACCTATCAGTATAACCCTTTGACAAAAGAGGAAATGGATAGAGAGGCACATCTCAAATATGGCAAACCAGCTGGATTTGTGTCAGGAGGTGTTCAGGTTGAAAATACTAATGTTTCTACTTCTCATGCAGATCAATCTTTAAGTCAATCCAAGCAAGCAGCTGAAGAGAGTGTGCTTGATAATAAAATTGTATCAAAATATGATGATATCTTTGATAATTCTGCCGTGGTTGTGCCAGAAAGTGTTGAGATGAACGATTCTAATGCTTCTACTTCTTGTGCAGGTAAAGTAATGGAAGATGAGAACAAGGAGAAAACTATTGAACAAACCAATTTCTACTTGAACTCTGAATCTGTTTCTTTGAGCTCAGTTACTTCTGATCAACCCGCTGTTGAGAAATACAGGCCACCAAAACAAGCGAAACAGAGTGTTTGCTGTAATTGTGCTTGTAGGAACAACAAGAGATAATGCATGGATACGCCACCAGGGACAGGAATAAACAATTTCCCGGTGAAGAAAAATACTTGTTTTCATTGTGGAACACCCGGTCACATTGCCTGAAATTGTCCTAATCGAGTGTACGTTCCTAACTATGCACAAGGCTGACATGTAACAACCCGAAGTTGTTCATCATCGAAAACCCGTTCTACCCGTAAAACTCGCCGAATATCAATTCGTTCCAATTTCGTTTTTGGGTTAAATTAATTAAACTTATATGTTTATTTGATGATAATGAGTGTCCAAACCCCATAGGAACTCATGAAATTAGCCCAAAATAGTTACTTCAGAAATTTTAGAAATGTCCTCGCCGGATTACGGAAACTTAATCGGGTGCGACCAAAAGCCCCGTTTAATGCTGGTATTGGGTAGAATTCCACCGTGTCCAAGTTTTGCGACCTATATAAACGTATTAAACCTTTCATTTGAAGCTTTTTCTTCCTCTCTCTACTCTCTCTCTAACCTCTCTCCTAAATCTAAGTTCAAGGGTCCAAAACTCAATTTTAAGGCTTCAAATCTCTAAGGTACCTTCCTAAACTCATTTTATAGCATATTTGACCTTCAAATTCGGGATTAAAACATGAATTAAGGCCTTGTATATGTGCTTACCACCCAGGAAGAAGCTTAGGCCGTAAACACATAGTTAGGGGGTTTTTAAGCCCTAAAACCCTTCCTAGACCCCAACAAGACATAGATATGACTTCTAGAATATTGGTTTTAGCCTTAGAACACTTTAAACATAATTTTTGAGGAACAAATGAGAGTTTACGGCCAAGGCATGTGCTTGGGCCGTAAACTCCTCAAACATGGGGAGAAAACACCTTTAGAGATGTCATTAAACTCCTAAATTGATGTCATTTGATGCCTTGAAGAGATAACAAGCATTGGGATAAATTCTAGAAATGTTTACAAACAAGTATTGGAACTTCAAACATATTATAACACCCTTTTAAGGAGTTCACGACCATGAGGGGGTTCATGGGCCGTAAACTCCTAAAACCATGTCAAAAGTCCCTTAAAAATCCATTCAAGGCTTGGAAAAATCATTAGAATCAGATGTGATTGATTAAAGGACCAAAACATTAAGGATCTTGTGTGTGGGGGAGTTTACGGCCGTAAACTCCATGTTTACAGCCGTAAACTCCAATAAATGGTCCCTAAGTGAGTTTAAATTCATTCCTATGCCTTAGATGCAATCCTAGTTAAATTATCCATGAATTAAGAAGCCATTTAGCATCCAAAAACACCACTTATGAGTTCACGGCCGTGAACTCATGTGGGTGTGGTATTTAAGGCCGTAAACTCCCTAAGGAGTTTACTCTTGAAGTCCCAATTCAATATCCTAGCTATATGTGTCCCCAAACGCCACCCAGGTCCCTCCAAACACTTGCAATGGGGTGTTTCCGCGACTAAAAGTGTTTGTCCATAAAGATTAAATAATCTAAGTCCTAATTAGATACAAATGTGTATCTTTGCATTATACTTAGGAACCTCGTGCGTTTGCAAGCCCCGAACCCACGTTTAGCATCCGAAATCGTCACGTTTCTCGTCTGGTGAGTTCATACGCCTACCCTGTTTAAATGTTTTTTTTAATGTTTTCAGGGGGGGAATACAAGCAAACTATAAATGTTTTCAAAACATAACTTTGATGTATTTCAAATAATATCTGGCAAACTTATAAATACTTTTACCCCTTATCTATTATGCTGAGCATAAGGGATGATTTATCAATTATAACTAAATGAATTTTAGTTAAGGAAATAACCAAACTATCAAATTATTATGGGAATAATTTGGGGTTCTTTAGTTTTCATTTTATCATGTACTAATATGTGTATAACGTTATTAGATAAACTATGTCTAATTCAGTTTATCTCTGCATCATTTGAATGTATTGCCAGATAGTTTCATTGTATGTATCCATATTCATTGTATTAAATTTCATAATCTTTTGTATGTTTGATATCGTATGAGAACCCTGTGAATAGTTTAGTACTAGCTTGTGAGTTCGTCACTACCCTTTATGGATGATCAGTAAATCCTCCCCGGAAGTGTAACCAGAGTCTCCTGGAGGGAGAGCGAGGAATTTGTGAATAGATCTATTCGGGACTGACAATCCCACACCTTAACTGCTAGCTACAGTTAGGTGGGCACGCCTGGGGTGACAAATTCTGGATATCGTCCGACGTCTGACAAGTGTCAAGGAGGTCTCATTGTCGTATCAGCATGGTTACCCGACTCACAATACGTATTAATATAAGATTATTCACGACTTTGGTTTTGGATTTGATTTTATATCAATCCTCTATCTTTAGATCTTATATCTAGTACGGGATGGTAATCCCATGGATTTTGGTCTATAGGGTTCATATCTATTACAGGATGTTATTCCTATGGTTAGAATCTATATCTAGTTCGGGATAGTGATCCCATGGTTTTATCAAACTATTTTATATCTAGTTCGGGATAGTAATCCCATGGTTTTAACAAACTATCTTGTATCTAGTTCGGGATGGTAGTCCCATGGTTTTCAGTCTATATTTTCAAGTATATCAAACTATCTTGTATCTAGTCCGGGATGATAGTCCCATGGTATTAAATCTATATGTAGTACGGGATGTTAGTCTCAAGATTTTCAAACTATTTTCCATCTACAGTTCACGTATAGTAAAGTATGTTATATCTAATTCGGGATAGTAATCCCAAGATTCTCAATATATAGTTTATTGTATTAAACTATACTATGTGATATTAAATCGGTCTTGTATTTAGGAAAATATGGGATTTTCCTGGGGTAACATATAACGCGTAATTGAACTGTAATGAAAGATAACTAAACTGTTTTACATAAGAAAATATGGGATTTTCTTGGATAACAAACCTTTTCGCAAAACTAAAGGAAACCGATACATTTTTCAGAAAACAAACATCTTATGAACTCACCAGCTTTATGCTGATTTTCAAACCGCTTGTATTCTCAGGTCCACGTTAGACAGGTACCCGATGATATCTTTTGGTGAAGACGGAGCGCTCAGAAGACTTGTCTCTACTTTTGTTTATATGATATATGTATAACACTTGTACAATTTACTTTTAAAACAAATGTAAACTTTCAAATATATGTAATGTAATGGTTGTTTACTTTGATTACTATGTGCATTGGATTTGATACTCAACGTGGAGTCAACCCCGGAAACGTTTCCACCTTTGGTTTTCGGGGTGTGACAGATTGGTATCAGAGCCCTTGTTTATAGTGAACGGAGTATACCAAACCTTACGTGGTATAAAACTATAAACATTAAGCGGCCTAAGTGCTCTGAACTAAAAGTATCCTTCAAAATATAAGTATTTTCAAAAAGTATACAAGTATGCCGAGCTGTCGAGATCCGTCACTACAAGTAGAACGAAACATAAGTAAATGGGTGTTGTACGCTGCGGGTAAACCTGGGCAGTTATGTAGTTGTGTCTAGGGTCAATATAGCCTGGCCAACTATATTCATTCGAGACACGACCAACATGTGCTTGGGAGTGACTGTGGTACGCAACATACCTAAAACTTACCCAATACCTCCAAACAACGAGTCGTCGTTGCAGTGAATCATGAAATACTATGGGAGTATTTCTCGAGCCAATCCTTGATAGAAAATCCTCGTATACGCGTTGTTCCTTGATCATTCCTCTAGCGATAAAATTATCTGCCTTGATAACTCTTTCCCTGCTTTATCGCTTAATATGATGCTATATCTGTCTTGATGAGATATCCCCTATTCCATATCTCTTGATTCAATTCAGAGGACTTATGATCCTCTCTTTCCTGATCTTTTTAGATCACGATGCCTCCAAGAAAGAGACCCAGCTTGAAGAACACCAACAACCCTCTGCCACCACCTCCTCCTGAATTCGACCCTGTGATGTTCCAGGCAGTTGTCAATGCCGCGGTGGCAGCTGCTATGTCTCAAAGGAACTCGGATGGTTCCGGTGGTACCCAAACCCAAAACTAAGAGAACAGTCAGGGACACCGAAAAGGGGGTTCCTATAAAGACTTCATGAACACGAAGCCCACATCCTTTGATGGCACTGGAGGTGTCATTTCCCTCACCCGATGGTTCGAGAAAATCGAATCAATCTTTGAAATATGCGCCTGTTCGGAGTCTGATAAAGTAAAGTTCGCCGCCAGCACCTTCCTTGACAAAGCCCTGACTTGGTGGAACGGCCGAGTCAAATCCTTAACTCTACCTGTAGCAAATGCTATGGGTTGGGAAGCTATGAAGGAGCTTCTGCTCGCTGAGTATTGCCCTCGGTGCGAATTACAGAAGCTAGAATACGAACTCTGGAACCTTAAGATGAAGGGTTCCGACATAGCCTCTTATACTTCAAGATTCGATGATGTGGCGTTACTCTGTCCGGGAATGGTTACCCCGGAGAGTAAAAAGATTGAGAGGTTCATCTGGGGGTTGACTCAGCCAACCAAAGGGAATGTCTTGGCTGCAAAGCTAGACACCTATGACAACGCTAAATGTCTTGCGAAAACCCTGATCGATCACGAAGACAACTCTAATGAGGAGACTACCACTCCCGAACCGGTCACAAGTGGAGGTGGAAGCAAAAAAGAAATTTTGGAACAAGAGGAAGGCCCAGAGTATGCAAGGGTCTTCTAAGAAACAGTAAACAGTAGCAGTCCATGCTGCTACTGCCCCTGTTGATGTTTCAGCTGTCGGGTCCACGGCCCAAACTCCTACCAGTGGATACACTGGTACCCTTCCTTGGTGTAGTAAGTGCAGCTACCATCACCGCATTCCTGGTCCATGTCGCGAAAGGATCTGTGACAACTGTGGCAAGAAGGGCCATCTTGCTCGAACCTGCAGAAAACCAGCCAAATCAACGAACCAACCATCCGGAGTGGGAATCAGTCCAGCCTGCTACAATTGTGGCGAAGTAGGGCACTTCAAAAGAAATTGCCCCAAAGCAGCTACAACCGCTGATCCCACTGTCGCCGCAGGTATACTCCTCTTTGACAATTCTTATACCTGCAACTCTTTTCGATTCTAGTACCAGAAGGGAAACTTGTTATCTATCCATCCGAGCAATTTCTAAACTTAATCCTTTGTTTGTAATCGAAATTGAGTATAATCGAGACGGCTAACCAGTGAGATAGAGAACACTAACTTCGTACCTATAGATTATATCCTCAAACCGGAGGATTATTCTATTCCATTCGATTTAAATGGGGGAAACTTTTCACGAAATACTTTGATGCTATGTTTGACATGAAATGACCGAGTCTCATTCATGTTGTTATCCTTGGTTTCGAAAGGGTCGCTTGTCTAGATCTTTTCCCCGACCCGTCTCTCATGATCTTCAGCATCAAACCTTCGTATCATTTCATGCCTTAAAGCTCAAAAGTTTTTCCCGATATGAATTACCACGCATCTCTCGTTTCTATGATCATTAAGAAACGGGAAGTCAACAGCTCTTTCCCCTAAATGTCTTTCCCGAAGAATTCCCGAGAATTCCTTTCGAACGTTTAGCTTAGTTCTGCATCGGCCTAATCTCTGGATCTACCTCGTGACCGAACCTCAGTGAGAATGATGTGTTCAAAACAGTGACCAAGAACTGATGTGATCACTACGGATTAGTAGTGGTATCCTTTAGGTCAAATCTCTTTCCCTCGATCATGTAGCCAAGCAAAGTAGTCGTAACCATGTACTTTTCCAACGTCTAAGGCGATAGGAAATTAGTCGACACCGAAAATACCCATAGAAACCTGTCGATTCTTGGGTCCCATCGACTAATATCGCAGTCTTACCCATAAATTTCTTCTAAAACCATCAAACCCTTAGCTACCCGGCTCCTTGAAGATGTGCTTTCCTGTTGGAGCGTGTGTTCTGTTGATGGCTTTATCCTAGAAAAGCATGATATGCTTTGGGAAGTGTAAAATACTTCCCTCGTGATACATTAGACCCTTCGTGATCCTCATAGAATCGATTTCGTAACCTTCCAACTCCGGCTACCTTCAGAACTTGGTAACATCCGTCCGGTACTTCACGTCTTGGATCCTTAGAAGTACATACCCGACGAAACCCTAGTGATTTCCTTTGAGGAAACCGAAGTCGTCCAGGGTTGAAACTTCCATGAGAGAACCGATTGAGATCGTAGATTGAGAGAGAGTCAATGTGCGAAACAAAAGTCGTGTCCCGATATTGAGAGTTCGCTGGAACGCCAAGCGGAGACCCGATTCCACTTGAGAACGTGAAGATCCGAGGCAACAAATCCATTCATGTCTCATTCCAATTCATGATCTATATCTTATTCTTTGAATTTTGGGACGAAATTCCCTCTAACGGGGGGATAATGTAACAACCCGAAGTTGTTCATCACCGAAAATCCGTTCTACCCGTAAAACTTGCTGAATATCAATTCGTTCCAATTTCGTTTTTGGGTTAAATTAATTAAACTTATATGTTTATTTGATGATAATGAGTGTCCAAACCCCATAGGAACTCATGAAATTAGCCCAAAATAGTTACTTCAGAAATTTTAGAAATGTCCTCGCCGGATTACGGAAACTTAATCGGGTGCGACCAAAAGCCCCGTTTAATGCTGGTATCGAGTAGAATTCCACCATGTCCAAGTTTTACGACCTATATAAACGTATTAAACCTTTCATTTGAAGCTTTTGCTTCCTCTCTCTACTCTCTCTCTAACCTCTCTCCTAAATCTAAGTTCAAGGGTCCAAAACTCAATTTTAAGGCATCAAATCTCTAAGGTACCTTCCTAAACTCATTGTATAGCATATTTGACCTTCAAATTCGGGATTAAAACATGAATTAAGGCCTTGTATATGTGTTTACCGCCCAGGAAGGAGCTTAGGCCGTAAACACATAGTTAGGGGGTTTTTAAGCCCTAAAACCCTTCCTAGACCCCAACAAGACATAGATATGACTTCTAGAATATTGGTATTAGACTTAGAACAGTTTAAACATAATTTTTGAGGAACAAATGAGAGTTTACGGCCAAGGCATGTGCTTGGGCCGTAAACTCCTCAAACATGGGGAGAAAACACCTTTAGATATGTTAGAATGCCTTGAAACTTAACCAATAGCCTTGTGGTAAATCCTAGAACCATCTAAAAATAGTTTGGGGGTCTTAAACATAACAAACCATGACATATAAGAGTTTACGGCCATAGCATATACTCATGGGCCGTGAACTCCTAAATTGATTTCATTTGATGCCTTGAAGAGATAACAAGCCTTGGGATAAATTCTAGAAATGTTTACAAACAAGTATTGGACCTTAAAACATATTATAACACCCTTCTAAGGAGTTCATAGTCATGAGGGGGTTTATGGGCCATAAACTCCTAAAACCATGTCAAAAGTCCCTTAAAAATCCATTCAAGGCTTGGAAAAATCATTAGAATCAGATGTGATTGATTAAAGGACCAAAACATTAAGGACTGGGTTCCAAAGACCAACTGATCCCGCTCTGTGTCGGAACAGCTATGAAGGCATATCATCAGACTTTGGTTTGTTGATAGTGGCTGTTCCAGGCACATGATAGGAGGCATCTCTCAACTGTACATCACTTAGAACTTTAAGTGAGAGTATGTTTCCTTTGCAGGAAAGGAAAGAAAGGAAGGGATCACTTATGGGTTTTGTGCTTAACGATGTGAAGAATTTTCGGATTTGTTTTGAGATATATGTGTTGTTCTCAGACCTTCTGGATGTAAATTCAATCGGTGACTTATGGTTTGAGTTTTCTTCTTGATAATCCTGAGTTTATCTTAAACTGATTCGTTTTGAAGACCATATTTTATTTTCTTATAGTCCTTCGTTAGTAGGTTGTTTTGGGAAGTGATATAAAGATAAAGTGATACGGGCAATTTAAAACCAGTGTAAGGGACTAAATCTGAATTGTCTAGACTTTGTGTTCAATGTGCTGATAGGCACTGAGGATTTGATAGTGTGGATTTAGATATAATTATTTGGACTGACCATACGACGCTCGGGTAGATTGAGCAGTGAGATAAACACAGGAACCCATGGGATACACGAAATTAATACGCATCTAGAACAATGGTTCAACTTTTCTTTGATGTATGGACTTATGTCCTTAATTCTGGTTCTGATAGGGCGACTAGGGGGTTCTGATAAAGTAGGTATGTATTGCTTTCTATCTGTCGGTCATATGTTGCTTCCTCTGCGTGATTGGAAGATATCCGACCTGGAATGCAACATATGCAAATCTATTTCTACGCACCTCCTTATCTATAAAATTCTTTCCATCTGTTAGTCATATGTTGTCTCCTCTGCGTGATTGAAATGATCCAACCTGGAACACAACATATGTAATATTCTACCTCTCAATCCCTCTATCCTAGTTAGCCATATGTTGTCCCCTCTATGTGATTGAAAGAGATCCGATCTGGGACACAACATATGCACCTATTTCTAAATCTGACTTCCTCCTTAATAATTGTCTATTCACCTAAAGTAAGAAGTTCTTTGGAAGTTCTAGATAATCAGGGTATATCGGAAAGTGGGGAACACGTTCTAGTGCAACTAAAATTGAACCATTTAGAGGTTGTCTGTAGATCTCGCTGCTTAATTTAAGTGGACAACAATACCTATGGTCGTCATCAGCTAAATGGCTTATTTAGAAAATTTTGTCACTATCTTTTGTGTTTAAGTGGACAACAATATCGACAATTGACCAGATCTATTCATGAAGGTGAAGGTACTGATAAATAAAATTAAGACTGTCTCACAACTTTGATCCCAAATCTTTTTTTTTTTGTTAAATTTGTTCATAGTTTTCCTCTATGCACAAATTTAGGGGGAGAATTAAAATTTTAAAAATCAAAAAAAAATTTTAAAAATTCAAAAAACGAACAAAAAATTAGAAAATAAAAAAATCCAAAAATAATGTTATATTCTGTTTTATTTCTTGTTCAGAAAAATCAAAAATCCAAAAACATATTTTTGTTTTTGTTTTATTATTTTTTTCTAGAAAATATGAAAAATCCAAAAATATTGTGTGCTTACTTTTCTTTTAGTTTTGTATTTATCTTTTAGTTTTGTTTTGTCTTGAAAAGTGAATTTAGATATAGATGAGACTCATGGAGACTGTATCGAAAGTTTTTGAGCCAAGGCTTCATCCGTGATCATCGAAGAATTTTCATTCGAATGAGTAAGAAATGAATACTATTCTTTCAACATTGAATCCTTCAACCCTAGAAGCAAGGTGAAGCTGACTTGAAGATTATGTGGCAGATTGCATTGAAGCCTCCTCAATCAATTTGCTGCTATCTATGTACATGCTGAAGTGATCCAGAAGATTTGTTTTCTCTGATGTTCTCTCTGAAGATTCTCAAGCTGAAAACGCTATCTTTCAAGAATATTATCAAGAAGCGTCCTCACTCAATGTGCATTCAATGTCAAATTTTGCAGAAAATCCCAACTGCTCAAGATGAAGTCATTCGTTGAAGATTCATCAAGTTCATCTTGAAGTTGTGAAGAATTTGAAGATTAATGCTGAAGCCAAGCTCCTAATGAAGATTGAAAAGAAAAGCCAACTACCTTTTTAGGGGGAGTTTGTTGGGTCAGTTAGAAAAGAAAGCTATAAACCAAGGGGGAGATTGTTGGGTCTAAAATTATGGTTTACACTTTGATTTTCTAGAAAACTGTATTTTTCTATAGTGTAATAGTGTTTGTAGCTTGTTGGGTGGCTGTGTACGGTCGGACACGCGTGTGCGGCTGTACACTCATGTACTGATGGGAGTGTTATAAATAGAGGAGTGCATTTAAGGAATGTAAGGCTAGAGAAGAAGAGCATCTTGTAAAGAGAGAAACTAGAGAGAGGAGTAGTGTGTGTGAGAGAATCTAATGTGTATTGTAGCGATCTACTTTCGAGGTATTAATTAATTAAATTTTCTTAAGTGAATAGTTGGGCTATGTTTGAAATTGACATCTTGGATTGGACCCTTAGACTTTTGGGTCGAGTTGTAGGCTGCCCATGAGCCGTACGTGGGGCATAACCCGTTGTACGCGGGGGCGTAGTGGCATTGGATGCGCGGGTTGTGGGAGGCGTATGCACATCGTACCATAGGGTACGCCCAGCGTACACGGTCAGACACTAAACCCTAATTTCGAGGTTTAAGAGCTATATAAATCCCATTATAGCCTCCCTCCCTGGTTTCTTATTAGCCTCCTCACCCACAAGAAAACCCTAACTTGTTCTTACCCTATCTTTGTGTGATTTTGCTCTTTGTAAGAGCTTTTAGTGAGGAAGAAGTGGTGAAGAAGGAAATCAAAAGTTGGAGAAGGAGCTTGAGCTCAGAGATCTGGACTAGACTCACTCTTTGTCACCAAAAGGAGGTATAAAGCACTGAACTTTCTTCCTCATATGCTAGATCTAGATTTGTTGAAGTTTTGGACATTTTTAGGGCCAAAGGTTTGACCTTGATCATGAAAATTCGTTTTTGAGCTTGGGATTGCCATCATTTAAGACTCAAACACCTTCTTAGTATTAAAGTTTCGACCTTTAAGGTTTGCATGAGGCCATGCATGAGATCTAGCCATTTCTATGGAGTTAGGATATTGCCTTTGAAGTTTGAGCTTCTTTGATCCATCCAAGCCATCAAGTAAGCAACTTTATGGCTTAGGACGAAGAATAAGACGTGGATCTTTAGTTGTAGATTCTAAATCGAAGGATTAAGCACTTAAGAGAAAGTTGGCTTAACTGGGTTGTACGCTGGCGTACAAGGAGGTACGCACGACGTACAAGCCAGCAGCCGGTATGATCAGCGTCCCTAGAGGTACGCCCCGCGTACGCTGCCAGATTGGACTTTGAGCATTTGGACCTCGGTGTGGGCTGTGTTTTGGACTTAGGGTCTTTACTTGTAACATCGTAAATTTCGAAACAATTTTTCGCATTTTATAAAAACATAATTCATTTAATATTCATAAAAACATCAATGTTTGAAACTCAATCCATGCCATGTAAAAATCCCAATATCTCATAACATAAAAATCCCGTGTGTGTGTGTACTGATCAAGCCGGCGCCTTCCCACGGTCATCACTAGTACCTGAAACAATTAACACGAAATACTGTAAGCACAAAGCTTAGTGAGTTCCCCAAAATACCACTCTAAAACATATTAGCCACTCAAGGCTATAACTCTGTGGGTCCGTGCACCCAAAGTCTATGAACCCTCCGGTTGTATCTCTGTGAATCTTCCGGTTCCAGGTCTATAAACATGCACAAAATAAATCACATAGAAATAATACAGTACAACACATAACATACATATAGCATACAAATACTCTGTCACATAACTCTGATTACCTACTCAAGGTAAAGTATAGTGAGAAGACTCACCTCGCGTATCTCGATAACTCGCAAATCCCGGAAATCACTCGCGCTCGATCCCCCGAGCTATAATCCTCCTATAACACAATATATCTCTAATTAACACTTTCACAAATAAGGTTGACTAACCCTATCAAGTCAACATTGGTCAACTCTGGTCAATGGTCAACGGTCAACTTTGACCGGACTCGGCGAGTGCACTAGAGCGACTCGGCGAGTCTATACGTGTTCACTGACTCCCTCGGATCCTCTCTTGACACGTCGAGTACTTCCCTAACTCAACGAGTTCCACCTGGAATGAATCGTGGGGCCACCACGACTCAACTCGCCGAGTCTCAAGAACAACTCGGCGAGTTCCGGCTTGACTCAACCCCCTATTGACTCTCCCTAACTCACTGGGTCATCCACCAACCCGGCGAGTCTACTCGCTGAACAATTTACGTGAAACCCCAACCCTACTCGCCGAGTCTCAAGAACAACTCGGCGAGTTCATGCCATGCACAAAATCTATTGACCTTTTGAGGTCAGATATGCTTCCCCAAACCATAGATCTGGCCTTCCCAAGCATGAATGTCACGTAAAGTTCGAAACTTGATGCTTGTATAACCCCCACAAGGGATCAAAAGGAGATTTGGTCCCAAAAATGACAACCTAGGTCCAATAACTCCATAATAACCCAAAAAGCTCCAAGGGTTAGGGTCTCTGGACCTCTTTGAGTCCAGATCCAAGGCACAAACTTGAAGAGGGACCATTTGCTTCACATAATCACTCTCCAAAGGGGGTTAGAAAACCCTAACTCTAAAGATCAACCCTAAAAATGAAGGAGGTTCGAACTATTACCTCAAAATGAAGCCTCTGGACTCTAGATCTGCTGGAATCTCACCTCCTCCTTGCTCTTGCCACCTGCTTCTTGCTAAATAAGGAATACAAAGGCCCAAAAGTGACTTCCTCTCTCCCAAAATGATTTAGCTCTCTTAGGGTTCTCTCAAGGAACTGGTAGCCACAATGGGAGGCTATAAGTGCCCTTAAATAGGCTCCAAACCCGGGGAATTAGGGTTTCATTAAACAGCGTGGACTCGCCGAGTCCACTTTTGGACTCGCCAAGTCCAGACGCGAACCCGTGCCCATAGTCGCGATCATACTCGGCGAGTTTGAGCTCCAACTCGCCGAGTCTCCTCACAATCACCATAATTATAAGAATGAATAATACCTGGGAATCCGGGCTGTTACACTTTGGGCCTTAGGAGTAATCAGAAGTCAGTAAATATGGGCCTATAAAGGTGTTGGGCCTAGGGTAAGGCCCAATAGAGAGATTTGGGCCCAATGTAGAAATTAAGGCCATTATTGGGACATTGCAGGTCTTAGAATGAATTAAGGGTTTGGGGCCATGTTTGTGACCCACACCATAGCAGGGGTAAAATGGTCATTTTACCCTGAGATTAGTTATCAGTATTTGATTTAGTGTTTGTGGGATTTGTAGCCGGGGAGTTCCAGAGCAGCAATCAGACAGTCTCAAATTTAGTACCTCAGCAGCCAGCATTACGAGGTGAGTTTCCTTCCAGTAGGAACGGGTCTACGGCCACAATGTTGGCCCGTTTAGTTGGCAGTAGTTCCGGACCTTGGTCCGATGCAGTAGTATGTATGCTTGATGTCTTCGTGATTCATGCATGCTTTGTTATGTGTAGGAGATCGGGCACGCCCGATACAGAATGTGATTATGCTATATGTTCATGATATGTTATATCCAGTTTACTCTGGACTTCGGTCCGATGCCGGGCGGGGCCCGAGTTATTCCGGACTTCGGTTTGATGCTGGGCGGGGCCCAAGTTATTCGGGACTGCGGTATGATGCCGGTCGGGGCCCAGTATGTTTTATCTGTATTATGGTAAGATATGTGGTAGTTTGGGGGAGCTCACTAAGCTTTGTGTTTACAGTTTCAGTTTTGGTTTCAGGTACTTCCGCAAGCAAAGGGAAGAGCTCGAGATGATGGCATTGCACACACCACAGTTTCAGCTTTTGTCCTGGGAGTTTATTTGAGTTACCATGTTATGCTGATACAGTTCTTTTGTCATGACACATCTATTATAACTTTTTGGGATTTATAACATACGATTTCATGATATATTATAAATGGTTGATATCTTTAGTATTATTTAAACAAAAACTTTTGGGTCGTATTTTGGGTTGTTACAAGTTGGTATCAGAGCCTTGGTTTGAGGGATTCGGGTGCACTCTCGAGTGTGTCTGAACATAAACTAAGGAAGTGGTATAAAGTTTTCAAGAGAAAAACCATGGTTACAAAAGAATTTTGAGAAAAGAAAACAATTTTAGAAAACGTATATAGAAAAGAGTTTTAGAAAAAGCGAAAAGAGTTTTGAAAAGAGAAAAGGGTGTGGTGCATGCAATCAGCCGAGCTCAAGTAAGTACTCCCAAATTACCCATACAAGTTTATGTTATGATTTTCAGTTTCAGTTTCAGTAGAACAACATGCTAGAATAAGACTAAGGGTCTAGGAGGATGCCTTATGTGCCTGCTATATGTGTTTCAGCCTTATGAGAATTGCATGCTAGTATTGAGTAGACAGTAGTAAGATAGCCTGTTTAGGTTATGCCTGATAGTATGAGCTTAACATTGTATGCTAGTACAATTTCTCGTTATGAGAATAGATTTGCTTGAGTAGTTTCCTATGTCTGAATGCTGCTTGCTTTGTGCTTTGTAAGACTCTGAGTGATGGGAGTTAGCCGTTAGGTGAATACGTCACGTCACATGTGATCAGGGTTGAATAATCTCAGAGTGCTGGATTTGGCCCTATTGCGCAGCTCTTGTTTGAGTCTAACCATTGTAGGGACGAGTCTTTTACTCGAAGGATTATCTGAGCCTCGTCACATGTGATGGTATTCAGGTGATGGCTAATTAGCATTACAGGGAGACCTTCGGCAGCTGAGGACTGGATTGGGTGGAGTCAGAGAATTCCCTAGGGAAAGCCTAGGATGAGAGTAGTAGAGACCAGTTGCAGTAGAAGTGACTTGGTGGAGTTGAGGCAGTACTTAAGGAAAGTACAGATAGATGTGGAAGGTAATATAGGCCCATACTACTGAAAGTAGAGGATCCGTACTTGAACCAAGGAAAGCTAAGATGACACCAGGAAACTTGCAGTAGTAGCGATCCCTCGAAATATATCAGTGTTTCTGACATTTGTCGTGATGTGTTTTCAGAATGGTGGTTTTACGCCCTAGACCAGCAATCGGCAGTTCAGGTGCCGGAGAGGGATCAGGACCAGGCCCGGAGGCCGGGCAGTTGGACGAGCAGACTAGGGAGTTTCTCTCTTCAGAGATTACTCGCATCATACTTGAGCAGAATCCGTTGATCTCTGGGTCGATCAAGGAGGGTATTTTAGAGCTGATGGACGAGAGGTTGAGCACTTTCCGTGTTGAGGTGGCGGGTATGATGGGGTCGCACACACTCACCTTTAGGGAGTTCTGGGCTTGTGGAGCTCCAGATTACCATGGGGCGTGAGATCCCATTGCGAGTACCAGGTGGTTGGCGGATGTCGCCAATGCATTCCAGACCAGCAGATGTTCTGAGGTGGACAAGGTCAGACTAGCATCCTGTCTTCTGAAGGACAAGGCACGAGATTGGTGGGAGGAGATTGGGCATGTGACATCCCCATTTTTACGGCCAGAAAAGACCGATTTTTTTATGCTTTATAAAAATCAGAGTACTTCTTTTAATAAAAATGTTGCGGAATTTGTTCCCAGAAAAACATGATAATTGCGTTATCAAAGCATTTCTAAAGAAATGTATTTTTATTCACTTTTAAAAACATTTGGGATATCATCGTCAATACAGAAACATAAGCATAAACAAAACTTACATTTATTTACACTAATGATCTACATCTATTTTAAATCTCTCAGTGTAATGTGACTTCATATCGACACCTGTGATACAAATAAACTGAGTGGGTCAGGTTGGGAAACCTGGTGAGTACATAGGGTTTTCAACCCACAATAATATAATTATTATGTTTTAACAATCAAACAATCAACCCAATTACCCATCCCTATTATCTTCTTTATTCTTAAGGATCTACCCTAAGAACCAGCTATTTCTCATTCATTCATTCCTAAGGATCATCCTAAGGAAACAACATGAAGTCCATTGTTGCCAATGACACTTTGGTCAAGCGCAGCTGCTAATCTTGTCACTTAGGCGCAACTGCCAGAATTGGGACATTTCCTATGAGGCGCTTCTGTCGGTATTGACCTTTTAACGCCACTGTCATGGTCATAAGGCTCCCTATTAGGCGCAGCTGTCGATACTGTCCTTAGAGCGCAACTGCTAGGACATTTACCGTAGATCTAAAACATCTATGAGTTGTGGCGCAGCTGCCAGTGCCCATCTATAGGGTACTAGGTCCACTGCTGCCAATGTATACCTATAGGGCACTAGGTCCATGCTACTAATGTTCCTATATTTCAGCTTTTATCCCTCATTATTCATCTACCCATGTTTTACCCAACATATTTTGTAGATATAAAATACTTCATACAGTTTACATCATTTAAAACATGTATAAAAATCTTTCACCAGCATAGATAGCAAGTATTCAGACAATATGCACACATAGCACGTAATTTATAATAAAATACTTCATATCTATGTGTAAGATGAAAGAGACCATGCACTCACAACACGTAATATATATTAAATACTTCATATCTATGTGTAAGATGAAAGTAACTATGCACTCACTTGAGAAGGTGGTGACTCGGTACTTGGACAGCGCTTCGTTTACTTTAAAATAATTTCCTTCGACGAAATCTAGTATTATCACCATTATATTTTAGTCTAATATTACCGTGACTAATTATTAGTCTTATTATTATTATTATATAAGCGTTTAAACAATACTTTCCAACCACTATGTACAGACAGGGGCCAGACATAAAATACCGGAGGGCAGGACCATTTTGGCGTATAGCACTTCTGAAATCCAACAACCCTATGCGGCCCTTTAAACCAGATTCCCCGTACCGCGAGTAGTTAAAAGATATTATAACGACACTTATATAAGTCATAATAATAGCTCTAATATTTATTATAAATTTATAATAACAATACTAATTTTAAATATAAACTATATTTTAAAATATGGTAAGCATAACTTACTTACAAGGGGATTTTAGCTAGGAGTCGGGCTCTGCAGGGGCAGAACTTCGTCGCTGAATCTTTCTAAGAAAGATTCGTGCAGCGCTTTAGCGCTCACCTTACTATACTAAAACTACAGAAAGAGAAGTCGAATCACGAGGGACCGAAATGCTCGGGGGATAAGGAGAGAAAGACTCTTGAATCAAGAGAATGGTGCAAGAAATATGAGAGCCCAAGGCTCTTATTTATACTAATTGAATTTTCAAAAACTACCCTCCATAATTACTTAATGACCTTTTAGTTATATAAACAACTAAACACCCCTCTATAATACTATTTTAAATGGATTTAATGATATTTGTACTAAACTAATGTCGAAAGAACTCAACATTAGTCTTATAATGACCGCATCGTCGATACCTTTCTAATGATATATACATATGTATATATATGTGTACGTATACATGATTTATACTTTATTTTAATACGTAAATATGCTATTATAATTTGTAACTCGTTCATACGAACTCCGTTTTTGACGTTCTTTATATCCACGCGTAGGTGGAGATGTACTCTACAACTTTCGTTTAGACTTCGTCGGCTAATTTTGACTTTATTTTTAAAGTTATATTTTTAACAGGCCGGGACAGGATTGGTCCGTTAAAATCTCATAACTTCTTTATCCGATGTCCATTTTCGTCTGTCTTTTTATCGTTACACTACTAATAACGAGATCTTCGATTCTCGTTTAGGTTGTGTCGACTAAAAATCAATCGATCTAAAATTCGAATTTCGGGCTATACACTGCTAATCCGAAACTTCGAAAAATCATAACTTCTTCATATGAAGTCAGATTTGGGCGTTCTTTTTATCGATGTTCTTAGTTTAACATATTATACGACTTTTGTTTAGAGCGCTAAGGCTAAATCTCGCTCTATCATAAATTTACTATTTACGCTTACCGGTGCCGTGCCGGTTCCGACGCGAAACTTCGACGGGTCATAACTTCTTCGTTATAACTCGGATTTTGGCGTTCTTTATATGTACGGAAACCTTGTGAAATATTCTACAACTTGGTTAAGATTATTTATTATAAATAATAATTTTTTCGAAAAGTCGTTTTCGACCCCTATTGCCTCTAAATTGACTAGCCCGGATCTGCGGGCGTTACAGGGCATGTTATCGGAGATGACGCAACTATTGATGCGATAACCTGGGATGATTTTTCTACCAGGTTCAGAGCCGAGTTTGCACCGGTTATCGAGGTGCAGCAGTTAGCCAGGGAGTTTCAGGATCTTACCCAGACTACAAAGACAGTGGCGGAGATTACCGCCAAGTTTAGGGAGAGGGCTCTTCTCATTCCTCAGTACGCAAATGATGAGGAAATGAAGAAGGCCTGTTATCATGAGATGTTGCAGAGTGATATCCGCCAGTTTGTGAGCCGGTCCAGCTGTAAAACGCTGGATGACATGATTGCTAGGGCTCGTGAGAGAGAGATTGATCTAGAAATGGAGAAGAAGAGGAAGCCAGAGGCGGTATCTGGCACAGGGAGTTTGGACAAAAATCCCAAGGTGTCAGATTATAGGTCTAGGGGAGAACAGAGCCACAATCAGTGTGGCAAGTGTGGGAGAGTGCACGATAAGGTGTGCAAGGCAGGGAGTCCCGACTGCTTTATGTGCGGCCGGACTGGGCACATGAGCAGAGACTGTACAACTACTACTACCACCACCACAACAGCAAATCTAATTTTCTTTCATTGCAATCAGAGGGGACATAAAAAGTCCCAGTGTCCGAGTTTAGCCGCAGCAGGGAAGGTGTCGGCACCTGCCCCTGCTACTTTGAGGATTACGGACGGTCGTCAGGGCCGAGCTGAGGCGCCAATGGCGAAGAGTAGAGTTTTTCAGATGACAGTAGAGGAGGTGCAAGTGACTCCTGACGTGGTGACGGGTATGTATTCACTTTTATCTCCGCATTTATTATTGAACATTTCTAATGTTATATATGTATTTGCGTATAAGGTCGTTCTTAGTGAACGGCATCTCAGCTACAATATTGTTTGATTCGGGGGCTACCCGATCATTTGTTTTGTTTGCACTCAGCAAGAGGTTTAGCAGAGCTCCGGGGGAGCTGGATTACCCACTCGAAGTGGAGATATCTGATGACAGGATCGTCAGGGTCGCGAGAGTACATAGGGCGTGTTCACTGCAGTTGTTTGACGATCATTTTTCAATGGACTTGGTTCCCATTTCCATGCGAGGGAATAAGGTTATAGTGGGTATGGATTGGATGAGCCCCAATGGGGCAGTGATTGATTGTGAGCTGCAGCTAGTGAGGGTTCGCTCTCCCAGTGGGGGAGAGTTAGTGATTTAGGGCGAGAGGCCACAACGCGGTCCGATTCTTTGCTCGGCAGCGAGAGCTCGACGCTACTTCCAGCAGGGTTACGCGGGGTACGTCGCCTATGTTTTGGATGCCCAGGGGAAAGGATAGGCGACTGTTGACGATGTACCGGTGGTACGTGAGTACCCGGATGTATTTCCAGAGGATCTGCCTGGGATACCTCCGGAGAGACAGGTTGAGTTTCGGATTGACCTGATTCCGGGTGCGACTCCGATAGCCAAGGCTCCGTACCGGTTGGCTCCTCCAGAGATGCAGGAGTTTTCTATGCAGCTGCAGGAGCTGCTAGACAAAGGTTTCATCAGAACGTGTAGTTCATCATGGGGAGCCCCGATCCTGTTTGTGAAGAAGAAGGATGGGTCGCACAGTATGTGCATAGATTACTAGGAGTTGAACAAGGTAACAATGAAGAACCGTTATCCACTACCAAGGATAGATGACTTGTTTGATCATCTTCAGGGAGCATCTTGGTTTTCCAAGATTGACCTGCGCTCCGGTTATCATCAAATCTGGGTCAGGGGTGAGGATGTTCAGAAGACAGCTTTTAGGACCCGTTATGGTCATTATGAGTTTGTGGTGATGCCGTTTGGGCTCACCAATGCTCCAGACGTGTTCATGGATCTCATGAACCGCGTATGCAAGTCGATGTTGGATCGGTCTGTGATAGTGTTCATTGACGACATCTTGGTTTACTCCAAGACTCAGGAGCAGCACGAGGAGCACCTGAGAGAGGTGCTATAGACGCTGAAGAGGGAGAGACTTTTTGCGAAGTTCTCCAAGTGCGAGTTATGGTTGCGCGATGTGCAGTTCCTTGGTCACCACGTCAACCAGAAGGGTATTCTAGTAGATCCAGCCAAGATCGAGGCCGTGATGCAGTAGGAGGTCCTGAGGTCTCCATCAGAGATTCAGACCTTCCTAGGTTTGGTAGGGTACTACAGGAGATTCATCCAGGACTTCTCCAAGATAGCAGTTCCACTCACCCGGGTGACTAGAAAGTCGGTGGTGTTTCGTTGGGGGCCTGAGCAGCAGACAACATTTGAGACCCTCAGACAGCGATTGTGTGAGGCACTGATTCTCACCCTGCCATAGGGAGTGGATGACTTCGTAGTCTATTGTGATGCTTCGATCACATGGATGGGAGCAGTGTTGATGCAGCGAGGGCATGTGATAGCTTATGCCTCTAGACAGTTGAAGCCTCATGAGGCGAACTGTCCGACGCATGATTTAGAGTTGGGGGTAGTGGTGTTTGCCCTCAAGATTTGGAGACATTACCTCTATGGGGTCTGCTGTACCATTACACGGATCAAAAGAGTTTGAGGTACCTCATGGACCAGCAAAATTTGAACATGAGGCAGCGTCGATGGTTAGATGTGGTAAAGGACTATGATTGTGAGATCCTTTATCATCTGGGCAAGGCCAACGTTGTCGCCGACGCCCTGAGCCTCAAGGCGGTGGCAGCAACGATTAGAGATATATGTCCGAGGATGACGGTGGTTACTCCATTATTGAAGCAGATTAGAGAGGCACAGGTCGAGGGCCTGAAGGAGGAGAGGCAGAAGTGTGAGAGGATTGTGGGCCGAGTAGCTTCTTTTGACTATGACAGTCGAGGACTATTGACCCTTCATGGAAGAGTCTGGGTGCCATATTGGGGAGAAGTACGGTAGGTGTTGATGGATGAGGCCCACAAGTCCCGGTTCTCCATCCATCCGGGGCCGACGAAGATGTATAAAGATCTTCGACCCAATTATTAGTGGCCCTGCATGAAGCGGGACGTGGCCTGGTACATAGAGAGGTGCCTGACCTGTAGGAAGGTAAAGGCGAAGCACCATAGGCCTCACAGCAAGATGCATCCCTTAGACATTCCCGTGTGGAAATGGGAGGACATCACTATGGATTTCATCACGAAGCTTCCGAGGACCGCACGGGGAGTTGATTCGATTTGGGTCATAGTGGATCGGCTGACCAAGAGCGCACATTTCATACCGATCCAAGAGAGTATATTGGCTGAGAAGCTAGCCGATATTTATGTGCGCGAAGTAGTAGCATGGCATGGAATGCCTGTATCTGTAGTGTCAGATCGAGATGTCCGGTTCACTTCCAGGTTTTTGAAGCGGTTTCATGACGAGATGGGGACTCGTCTTCCTTTTAGCACCGCTTTCCACCCTCAGACGGACGGGCAGAGCGAGAGGACGATTCAAACTCTCGAGGGAATGCTTCGGGCATGTGTCTTAGACTTCGGTGGTAGTTGGGATACGTATCTTCCACTAGCGGAATTTTCGTATAACAACAGTTACCACGCCAGCATTGACCGCCCTCCTTTCGAGATGCTTTACGAAAGGAGGTGTAGGACGCCGATTTATTGGGGTGAGGTTGGACAGAGAGTCATAGAGAGTACTGAGGTGGTACTCAAGACCACAGAGTTGATCAACAGGTCCGTAGCAGACTGCAGACCGCGTAGAGTCGACAGAAGAGTTACGCCGACAGGAGGCGTTCGGACTTGGAATTTCGGGTGGGCGTTATGGTCCTTCTGAAAGTATCACCCTGGAAGGGTGTCATCAGCTTTCGGAAGAGGGGCAAGCTTGGCCCCAGATTCATTGGTCCGTTTAGGGTTTTGGCCCGGGTGGGCCGGGTTGCTTATTGTTTGGATCTCCCAACAGAGCTTAGCCAGATCCACAACACTTTCCATGTTTCTCATTTGAGGAAGTTTTTGGTGGACGATTTAAAAGTTGTACCCTTGGAGGATATTCAAGTTGATAGCAGCCTGAATTATATTGAGAGACCAGTTGCGATCTTAGATCGAAAGACGAAGACCTTGAGGAACAAGGTGGTTCAGTTAGTGAAGGTGCAGTGGCAGCACTGGAAGGGTTCAGAGTGGACGTGGGAGTCCGAGGAGGAGATGCGGGAGCATTACCCAGAGTTGTTATCAGATTCAGTAGCAGCGGACTTCGAGGACGAAGTCTGATTCAAGTGGGGGTGAATTGTAGCGATCTACTTTCGAGGCATTAATTAATTAAATTTTCTTAAGTGAATAGTTGGGATATTTTTGAAATCGACATCTTGGATTGGACCCTTAGACTTTTGGGCCGAGTTGTAGGCTGCCCATGAGCCGTACGCGGGGCGTAACCCGTTGTACGCGGGGAGTAGTGACATTGGATGTGCGGGTTGTGGGAGGTGCACGCGCAGCGTACCATAGGGTACGCCCAACATATGCGGTCAGACACTAAACCCTAATTTCAGGGTTTAAGAGCTATATCAACCCCATTATAGCCTCCCTCCGTGGTTTCTTATCAGCCTCCTTACCCACAAGAAAACCCTAACTCGTTCTTACCCTCTCTTTGTGTGATTTTGCTCTTTGTGAGAGTTTTTAGTGAGGAAGATGTGGTAAAGAAGGAAAGAAAAAGTTCGAGAAGGAGCTTGAGCTCAGAGATCTGGACTAGACTCACTCTTTTTCACCAAAAGGAGGTATAAAGCACTGAACTTTCTTTCTCATATGCTAGATCTAGATTTATTGAAGTTTTGGACATTTTTAGGTCCAAAGGTTGGACCTTGATCATGAAAATTCGTTTTTGAGCTTGGGATTGCCATTCTTTAAGACTCAAACAGCTTCTTAGTATTAAAGTTTCGACCTTTAAGGTTTGCATGAGGCCATGCATGAGATCTAGCCATTTTTATGGAGTGAGGATATTGCCTTTGAAGTTTGAGCCTCTTTCAACCATCAAGTAAGCAACTTTATGGCTTAGGACGTAGAATAAGACGTGGATCTGTAATTGTAGACTCTAAATCGAAGGATTAAGCACTTAAGAGAAAGTTGGCTTAACTGGTCTGTACGCCGGGCGTATAAGGAGGTACGCACGACGTACAAGACAGCAACCGGTATGATCAGCATCCCTAGAGGTACGTCCTGTGTATGCTGCCAGATTGGACTTTGAGCATTTGGGCCTCGGTGTGGGCTGTGTTTTGGACTT
Organism: Lactuca sativa; assembly: GCF_002870075.4. NCBI lineage: Eukaryota > Viridiplantae > Streptophyta > Magnoliopsida > Asterales > Asteraceae > Lactuca > Lactuca sativa. The sequence continues at coordinate 205,954,002 of NC_056631.2, read as the reverse complement.
TGGGTCTTTGGGCCTTAGGAGTAATCAGAAGTCAGTAAATATGGGCCTATAAAGGTGTTCGGCCTAGGGTAAGGCGCAATAGAGAGATTTGGGCCCAATGTAGAAATTAAGGCCATTAGTGGGCCTTTAGTGGTCCATTGGAGGTCTTAGAAGGAATTAAAGGTTTGGGGCCATGTTTGTGACCCACACCATACCACGGGTAAAATGGTCATTTTACCCTGAGATTAGTTATCAATATTTGATTTAGTGTTTATGGGATTTGTAGCTGGGGAGTTCCGGAGCAGTAGTCAGACAGTCTACGATTTAGCACCTCAGCAGCCAGCATTACGAGGTGAGTTTCCTTCCAGTGGGAATGGGTCTACGACCATAATGCCGACCCGTTTAGTTGGCAGTAGTTCCGGACCTTGGTCCGATGCAGTAGTATGTATGCTTGATGTCTTCGTGATTCATGCATGTTTTGTTATGTGTAGTAGGTCGGGCACGCCCGATAGTGTGTGTTTGAGAATCTAATGTGTATTGTAGCGATCTACTTTCGAGGTATTAATTAATTAAATTTTGTTAAGTGAATAGTTGGGCTATGTTTGAAATTGACATCTTGGATTGGACCCTTAGACTTTTGGGTCGAGTTGTAGGTTGCCCATGAGCCGTACATCGGGCGTAACCCATTGTACGCGGGGTGTAGTGGCATCGGATGCGCGGGTTGTGGGAGGCGTACGCGCATCGTACCATAGGGTACTCCCAGCGTACACGGTCAGACACTAAACCCTAATTTCGGGGTTTAAGAGCTATATAAACCCCATTATATCCTCCCTCCTTGGTTTCTTATTAGCCTCCTCACCCACAAGAAAACCCTAACTCGTTCTTACGCTATCTTTGTGAGAGTTTTTAGTGAGGAAGAAGTGGTGAAGAAGGAAATCAAATGTTGGAGAAGGAGCTTGAGCTCAAAGATCTGGACTAGACTCACTCTTTGTCACCAAAAGGAGGTATAAAGCACTGAACTTTCTTCCTCATATGCTAGATCTAGATTTGTTGAAGTTTTGGACATTTTTAGGTCCAAAGGTTTGACCTTGATCATGAAAATTCGTTTTTGAGCTTGGGATTGCCATCATTTAAGACTCAAACACCTTCTTAGTATTAAAGTTTCGACCTTTAAGGTTTGCGTGAGGCCATGCATGAGATCTAGCCATTCTATGGAGTTAGGATATTGCCTTTGAAGTTTGAGCTTCTTTGAGCCATCCAAGCCATCAAATAAGCAACTTTATGGCTTAGGACGTAGAATAAGACGTGGATCTGTAATTGTAGATTCTAAATCGAAGGATTAAGCACTTAAGAGAAAGTTGGCTTAACTGGGTTGTACGTTGGCGTACAAGGAGGTACGCACGACGTACAAGCCAGCAGTCGGTATGATCAGCGTCCCTAGAGGTACGCCCCGCGTACGCTACCAGATTGGACTTTGAGCATTTGGGCCTCGGTGTGGGCTATGTTTTGGACTTAGGGTCTTTGGGTCTTAGGAGTCATCAGAAGTCGGTAAATATGGGCCTATAAAGGTGTTGGGCCTAGGGTAAGGCCCAATAGAGAGATTTGGGCCCAATGTAGAAATTAAGGCCATTAGTGGGCCTTTAGTGGGACATTGCAGGTCTTAGAAGGAATTAAGGGTTTAGGGCCATGTTTGTGACCCACACCATAGCAGGGGTAAAATGGTCATTTTACCCTGAGATTAGTTATCAGTATTTGATTTAGTGTTTATCGGATTTGTAGCCGGGGAGTCCGTAGCAGCAGTCAGACAGTCTCAGATTTAGCACCTCAGCAGCCAGCATTACGAGGTGAGTTTCCTTCTAGTAGGAACGGGTCTACGGCCACAATGCCAGCCCGTTTAGTTGGCACTAGTTCCGGTCCTTGGTCCAATGCAGTAGTATGTATGCTTGATGTCTTTGTGATTCATGCATGTTTTGTTATGTGTAGTAGGTCGGGCACGCCCGATACAGAATGTGATTATGCTATATGTTCTTGATATGTTATATACTGTTTACTCCGGACTTCGGTCCGATGTCGGGCGGGGCCCGATGTAGTAGGCGGTGCCCAAGTTATTCCGGACTTCGGTCTAATGCCGGGCGGGGCCCGATTTAGTGGGTGGGGCCCAGTATGTTTTATATGTATTTTGGTATGATATGTGGTAGTTTGGGGGAGCTCACTAAGGTTTGTGCTTACAGTTTCAGTTTGGTTGGTACTTCCGCATGCAAAGGGAAGAGCTCGGGATAATGACATTGCACACACCACAGTTTTAGCTTTTTTCTTGGGAGTTTATTTCAATTACCATGTTATGCTGATACAGTTCTTTTGTCATGACACATCTATTATAACTTTTTGGGATTTATGACGTACGATTTCACGATATATTATAAATGGTTGATATCTTTAGTATTATTTAAACAAAAAATTTTGGGTCGTATTTTGGGTTGTTAGATGTATGGAGCATAACTCATATCTTTGAATACATCATAGATTCAAGTTATTCTTCTTCTCCTTCTTCTCTATTTTAATCTTGCATCATCCAATTGATTGGGATTTGGCACCATCAATTGTATTTGATTGATACACAAGCAGAATCAAGACTTATAATATCCCAACTGTCCCTAATTAGCCATGACTCTCAATTTGGAAGTAATGCACTATCACACACCGTGTCTCCGGTCCCTCAACGAACATTCCATCGCACGGGTCATCATAGAAGCAAGAGACCTCACTCTCACAGTCGATATCCAACGTAGGCGATGAGGGCCGCTGCCCTGGTATACTCTTCTTGATTACTTGAATCTGCTGCTAAAAAGTATGCCTTAGTCAACTAAGGCAAATCCTTGTTCTCATCCATCTCAGTTCCCACCAATGACTCTTTCACAGTATAAGAAATACCTCGCAACAACATATCCCAATTACTCTTGTGTAAACATCTCAACTATATGATACCCCACAGAATTACCTCCAAACTCTGGAACCGAAAGCTTGTTATCTCGTTCGCTCCACAGGAGAAGCGGAAATAGTGTACTCTTCGTCATAGGATGTGACATCTCAACCATCGGTCGATCACTCAACCCAGACCGCAATCCTGCTCCGCGCATCACCTCCACTTTTCCTCAAGTCCTACGACTCCAACTGGCAGCCCACCAGTCAACTCCTTAGGATCTAAACTCAATCCCCTCACAAGGTACACTCTATCGAAGCTCAACCGACATGGCCCTCTGGCCCCACAGTTTACCATATCCATTCCCGGTCTGAACACCCGTCATCAGATAACTGGTAAAAATGGAAACACACTCTGCTACGAATCATGGTACCCAAACCATGTTATCTCCCTACTACCTTCCATTTAGATCCTCTGGAATCCTCCCTCTTTCGAGTATGGGTTCTCTGCTTTCAGTAGTACGGGCCCATACTACATGCCACATGTACCCATACTTTCCACACAGATCGTCCAAGGTTTCCTAAATAGCTGCTCAACCTTCTCGATCACCAATCCCATTGCACTTGGTCGCTCTCCAGCAAATACTATCCTCTATCAATGTACTCATTTAACTAACGTATCTCCCTAGGATCTTCCTAGGTTCTCACACTTCTCTGCCATCAACTGCTGAAGAACTCCTCATGATGCCAACCATCTACCTCCTGAATATCGTCACATTCACTCAATAGCTGACTCCTATGCTCAAGAGTTCCACAAAGCACAAAGCAAGAAGCATTCAGGCATCAAATGACCTCCACCAGCACGTAAAACCACTTTGGCATATAACTCTTCTCGCTCTATCCACAACTCAAAAGGCATCGCCGACTCGGGCAACCCCATCCCTCGTGGCATCTACTACTCTCTCAGTAGATTCCTCCAAAAGCACATATAGGTATCTCTCCTATATTACTCCACTACTAAAAGCTATCTCTAAAATATTCCTTCTAGATACTCCTACTCAGCATATACTCAAGGCACATAACACACTGCAACAACTCCTAGGCTAAGGCATCACAAATCAGGAAACTCTAGCCCTAAAATATGAAATACCTAGCCTATCCTCTACCATACATCACTAATATCTCATAAATATATCATATCACAATTAATTAAGGGTATTTTCGGAAATCACCGTTCGGGCTTTGGCTGTTTTACACACTGCTATAACTCGTGTTCTCTTAAAACTCTTTCTCATTTTAGAAAACTAATTTCTTTTGAATTTTTTTTCTCAAATCCACAGTTTGAGTTCAGACACACCCAAAGGTACATTCGAATCCCTCAAACCAAGGATCTAATACCAACTTGTAACACAGTAACTTTTCAAACAAATTTTCGTTTTATAAATAACTTAATTCTCATAAACACATTTCACCAAATCCCAAATGTCAAGTTATCAAAACACAACTCCATAATTGTTTAATAAAAAATCAAGGATCCTCAGAACATAAATCTTTCTCTCATGTGTACAATTGAGTCGGTGCCTTCCCGATATCCTGAAAAGTACCTGAAACACATATCACACAACACGATAAACACAAAGCCTAATGAGTGTCCCCAAAATACCACACATATCTCATTAGCCTCTCATGGCTATACTGATGTAAGACCCTCCGGTCAATGTGTCTCAGTAGGACCCTCCGTCCCACAACTCGGGTGGACCCTCTGGTCCTAACTCAGTAAGCTCAGGATAATACACAACATAAATCACAAAGACATAATGCAGGATATCACAATACATTAATATAAGCACATAAGACCCTTCAGTCACACAAAGGTTACCACTCTAGGTAAGTATAGTGACAAGACTCACCTCGAAAGAAAGCAAGCAAATAATCTCGTACACAAATCTCCGAATTAGCCTCCGCCTAACACATAGGACAATTATCTCTAATTAATACTCTATTCACAACTATAATAAACCAAAGGTTATCCTCTCTCTTTCTCTCTCTCTCTCTCTCTCTAACTCTTGGAATGGTTACCATTTTAACCCTCCATGGTCGCCATAATCCCTATCCTGACCAAACCCTAAAGTGAATGGAAGTCAACACTCGAGTCAATAGTCCATGTTGACCCGACTTGCCGAGTGCATCTATGTGACTCGCCGAGTCCCTTTGGTCCCCCAGAACCCTCATGAAGTCCAACTCAACTCACCGAGTTGACCCGTCAACTCGCTGAGTTATCGCATGCTTAGCCTCATCGTAAAAAACCCTAGCCGACTCGTCGAGTCAACTCATTGACTCGCCAAGTCCCTTAAGTCATAATCTTATTCAGATGTTTTTAAGGTAGATCTACCACTCCAAACTCTAGATCTAGCCTCCCAAGGTCCGAATGTCACGTAAAGTTTCGATCTTTATGTTCATACATGGCATATTTGCTCCATAATGCCATTATAAGCTCCAACTAAGGTGTTTAAGCACAATAATTGTTTCATGGATGAATAAAGTTGGGACCTTTGGACTCTATGAACCTCACAAGGTCCAGATCTTACATATGAATGCTTGGCAAGCACAAGTCATACCAAATCTCAAGGAAATATGGAAAAAGCCCCAAAAGTTCCTCATTATCAAGATCTGAACAACATGATGAGCAAGGCGATGTCCTTTACCTTTCAACAAAAGCTCCAAGTGAAAGAATGCTAGATCCCACAACCTCTCCTTGTTCCTTGCTTGTATCTCACTTCTTCCTTTCCAAAAGATTCACCAAAACACTCAAATATTAGCTCAAACACTCTCTCTTAGCTCAATGGCCGATGAGGGTTTCACACAGGGGAGTTGGGTAGCTGGTGAGGCAGAAATGAGGACATAAGTTCCTTTAAATACGTCCCCACCCCGAAGATTGAGGGTTTAATCTCACAACGCTAACTCGGCAAGTCGATTCTCTAACTCGTCGAGTCGGTCTTTAAACCCACGTGCTCAAACCAACTCTACTCGACGAGTCGAACACCCTACTCGTCGAGTCACTCATTAAATAAATAAATAAATAAATGAAGTACCTGGGAGTTGGGATGTTACAAACATTGTTAGTAATAGGTTTTCCCTAACTATATAACCAAATCAACAACCCACCTCTTTATTTACGTTTTAAAATAAAATGAAGAGTTATGAATCATAAAGCTAAAAGGTAAGCAATTAAAGTAGAAAACATTTTATTAATACTTACAGTGACAAGATTAACATCAGACATATTAGCACCCAAGCAAAGATTAACATAAGCCATATTAGCACCTAAGCAAAGATTAACATAAGCCATATTAGCACCCAAGCAAAGTCGTGTAGATATAGCCCCACATCCTGAGTAAATATCTAACATTCTCATCACTCATTCCCATCTCCTTCAACATCTGCAGTTGGTTGATAAAGTGTATTAAAAGTTTAATCATGTGCTAGTATTATAGTTTAAATGATAAAATATATATGATTCAGTTTGATTTACAAAAAATGTACCAGGTGGCGGGTTCTGATAAGTTGAATAAGGCACCATGTTACATCCCAAAATTAGAGACCAAAAATTTCATTTTTAGTTTAACAATTCATAAAACCAACAATAATAAAACATCCATAATAAAATCCCATGTCAAAACCAAAGTGTCAATAATCAAAACAAGTTATCATAAAACAATATCAAAGTGTAATCCCAAAGATCTCATATGCGGAAAACATAGTGTAATGCGCTATGATTGAGCCAGTTCCTTTCCTTTGAAAATGAAGTACCTGAAACCAAAGTTGCAAACTGTAAGCACGAAGCTTAGTGAGTTCCCCCATTATACCATATACCATACAAATAACATACTGTCAGGCATAGCGGGGTGCCTAACCTACCCCAGTCAGATAAATCTGGGTGCCCAACCTACCCTGCTGAGCATACCAGGGTGCTCAACCTACCCCTGCTAGGCATACCAGGGTGCCAAAACTACTCCTGTCATACATACCGGGGTGTCCGACCTCCCCCTTCGGTTGATCTCAACTAGTTACGGGGACTATTTCACCCTTACTACTACCACATAGCAACATAAAATAATCATATTGTCAGGCATATTGCGGTGCCCGACCTACCCCTTTGGTCCTTTCAACTGATATGGGGACTATTCCCCTTACTACCACTATCACATAACATCATACCATACTAGCACATAAGCATAACAGATAGTGGCATACCAGACAATTATCACAAAGACAATCATCTAAGAAACAACTCCTACTAGTGGGCCGACATTGTGGCCTTAGACCCACTTCTACTAGAAGGTAACTCACCTCGAATGTTGAAACTCATTGCTCGAACTCCCTAGCTGTTGCCCTGACGACTTCCCAAACTAACAATTACCAACACAAAATCCAATTAGCCACTAAGTTCTAAGCCATGAACCATAATCCAAATCTTGGGGTAAAATAACCATTTTACCCCTGGCCCAACAAGACCATAACTAAGGCCCAAAATTATATAATCCATAAAAACCCATCAATGGCCCAATTTTCCAAATTAGGCCCAAACCCTTACATGGGCCTTTCCCTAAACCCATTTACTTCTCTGAACGAATGATTTTTTCGATGGCCCAAAGGTCCAAGCCTATTGGGCCCAATCAAGACCTAACTATATTAGGCCCACTAAGGCCCAATTCATCATTCAAGGCCCATTAGGGAAAACCCAACAAGGCAAGCCCAAGCAGAAGTCTATTACTCTAAAATCCTTAGTCCATTATGAGCCCAAACCAAAAGACAAGTCCAATACCAAGCTAGCCCATAATCAAAGAGTCCAAATATGCATAGGGGCTGCTCACGGTGTGAGCTCTTCATGCTCACGTCGTGAGTCCAGATCTGACTAAAAATAAGAATTAAGCTCCGAATCCATTAAGCCTTAACATGGGACAGTCTACAGGGTCTTCCTTGACCCCAAGGACGATAAAAATCGAAGCTTTTTAGTCCCATATGTCCAATATATGACTTAAACACCAACTTGGTCAAAATGAAGGAAAAAAGGGCCAAGATTCAAACTTTCAGTCCAAAACCATGACCAAAGTCCAGATCTAGAACATATAAGACTTAAGATGTAATCATAATCCATAAAGTTGCCAACTTTATGGACTCCATGCATGCTAACCAACATTACAAGCCATAAATGCATGGAAACTTAGATCTAGCAAGCAAGGAAAAGAAAGGCATGCACTTGAGGACATAAAAGGTCCAAAAGCTCCTGAACTAGCTTATGATGAAACCCAGAAGCTAACCAATACTAACCATCAGAATACACATCGATATATATATATATATATATATATATATATATATATATATATATATATATATATATATATATATATATATATATTGGGAAATCACAACTCCTTAAGCTCCCTGGCCTCGTCGCTGTCCTCCTTGAATCGAATACGGATCCTCTGCTTCCAGTAGTACGGGCCCATACTACATTCCACATCTATCCATACATTCCTCAAGAAGTGCCTTGACTCAACCAAGTTACTTTATATCCAAACAATTCCCCTCGCAGACAAGGCTCCCAACACTAGATATCATCCTACGTTTTCCTTGGTCAAACTCCACACCACTCTTTGCCATCAGCTGTAGAAGGAATTCCCGCTAACTTCCTCTAACTAGCTCACGAATACAATTACGTATTACAAAAACCAGATGATTATTTGAATGAGAGGTCTCACACTACAACGATTGGACTCAAACAAGAGTTGCACAATAGAGTTAAAACCTAACCTTCTAAAATTATCTAGTTCCCATAATATGTAACTTAGCATATTCGCTTACTAGTTAGCTAAAGTTAGTTAGAACTCCTAGAAGCACAAAACAGGTAGCATTCGGGAATCAAGTAATCAAAACCAAGCATAACCTAATCAAGCCATCCTATCACTGACTGATCAGCACTAGCATGTAATTGTACAAGCTCACACAATAGACATAAAAAGGCTTCTTTCCTAGCATTCTATCATGCAAAACTGAGCAGATCGTTAGCCCTAACTAGCATGCGATTCATAGATTCACAGATCAAGCATATCAAATAACATGTATGGGTATTTTAGGAAACTTACTTGAGCTCAGCCGATTGCATGCACCATACCCTTTCTTATTTTAGAAAAACCTTTTCTTAAAATATGTTCCTTTGGAAAAACTTTACCAAATCCGTAGTTTGAGTTCAGACACACCCGAGAATGTGTCCAAATGCCTCAAACCAAGGCTCTAATACCAACTTGAAACGTCCCAAAAATACAATCCAAAAATTTCTTTTATTTTTAATTTAAGTAAAACAGTATTCCAACATCATCCATACATCCCAAATAAAACAAGTGTATCAAATATCATAAAATCATAGTGAAATATCAAGTGCGGAATCAATGTGGTGTGTGTGATGCAGTCATCCCAAGCTCTTCCCCTTGGAACCGGAAGTACCTGAAACATAAACTGTAAACCGTAAGCACAAAGCTTAATGAGTTCCCCAAGAAACTATATACCAGCACACATAGGATATAACGGTCTGTAACGCCCGCGTTTCCAGGCTAGGCATTTTCGTTGATGTAATAGTCTAGGTTAACCTTTGTAAGCCGTTTTGAAATAATAAAAGTGTATTATTTGAGTATTATGTGTTTTGTGCTTAATTGCTTAATTATGTGGTTTGATTAATTAAGAATAAAAATAAGCGTCAAAATTTAAGTGTAAAATAAACTTGATATCTTTGGATAATGTTGTAGTAGTTGAAACGAGGTTTCCGAATATATATAGAATGCCCAAATCTGACTTCGTATGAGGAAGTTATGATTTATCGAAGTTTCGGCTTAACGGTATGTAGCCTGAAATACTCGATTTGAGATTGAGCAGTTTTTAGCCGAAACAATCTAAACGAGAATCGAAGATCTCGTTGTTGGTATCGAAACGATGAAAAGTTAGGCGAGAACGGACGTCAAACGAAGAAGTTATGAATTTATAACGAAGTTTTTTTCTGTCTCGGCCTATTAAAAATAAATAATAAAAATAAAGTTAAAATTAGCCGACGGAGTCTAAACGAAAGTTGTAGAGTGTAGTCTCACCTTCGCGTGGATATAAAGAACGTCGAAAACGGAGTTCGTATGAAGAAGATATGAATTTCCGAAGTTTATTAAATAATTTGTATTTAAATTTAATTGGAAAATACGGCATTATCCGAAGAGGAGTCATCAGACTCATCCGAAGTACACTCCGCGTACTCGTGTACGCCCCGCGTACACCGAGGAATGTCAACACTCGCACTCGAGCACTTCAGATACGTAAGCAATGACGTTTCGGAGCAGTACGCCCCACATACTCCGAGGCTCCAGCCTCCTATAAATAGGATGCGAGGGCAGCCGACTCTTTTGCTATTTTTCTCTCTTCTCTCTCCCGTTTTGCATCGATTTGCATGCCAGAAGTACCCCGAAGCCCCGGTAATATTCTCGAGCCCCAAAGCAAGTCCCGAGATCCCAAAGATCCCGAGAAGTGCGATTCCCGAGCCGAAGCTCTGCCCGAGAGAAGTTTGAGTTTTGGGAAGATCTTCCAGATCTGCTGAGGATTACTACTTCTGCACGCCGTAGTGTTGTCCAATCATCTTCTGATCAAGTGAGTGTATACTAGCTTTCATAAACACGATAATAATACAAATATGGTTTGAGTGTATTAAGTATATTGTTGTTTATATGTGTGAGTGTGTAGTTACTTTCTTCTAACGCATAATTATGAAGTATTTTATACGGAATGCCTATTATGTGTATAATTTTGTGGTTATGTGTGTGAATGTGTATTCACTTTCTTCTATCTCATAGATATGATTTATTCTCTATGAAATACATGTTATGTGTGTGTCTCATCTGTTATGTGGAATATGTATTGATTAAAGCATGCTATACAGGTTTTTAAACTATGTATAAAAATGTATATTTTTATCTACTAATATGTTGGGTAGAACATGGGTAGATAGTTGGTGTGTAATAAACAGATGAGAGGCCTCGTTGTTGTTTTGATTCAGTCATCTAGCGGAGTTTAGATGACGACCCCGGAGTTTTCTAGACAGTCTTGTGGAACATTAGCAGGTTCGCCACCTGTAGGTGTTAATGAACTCGGGTGTTCATTCGCTGTACTCCATCCCCCTCATGGTTGCCTTATTTGACTTATATTGCTAAGGAACCCCCGAAGCATGTGTTGTCGCCCCGATGAAATATTCTTAGACTAGGTCTCTTGTGTTAGTTATTTTAAGGACATAAAGTGAGAATAACGGGAATGGGTAATTGGGTTATTGTTGGTAGGTGGAATTAAATATAATTACTTATTGTGGATTGTAAACCCTATATGCTCACCAGGCTCCCAAGCCTGACCCACTCAGTTTTATTTGTATTACAGGAAGTGGCGCGAGGGCATAAGATGGATGAACCATCAAGTTGTTTTGTTTACAATTCTGTATATGTATATATTTGTTGAATGACTTGTAATGTTATCGTTTATGCTTATTGGTTTGTATCGGAACATGACACCCCGAGTTTTGATTATATAATGAAAATACATTTCTTTTATGAAATGCTTTGGTAAAAATTGTTTTATCATGTTTTGTTTTTGGGAACGAATTCTGCAACTCTTTCAAATCAAAAGGATTTACTTTGAAATTATTTTAAAAGCATAAATGAAAATCGGTCTTTTCTGGCCGAGATTTTGGGGATGTCACACGGTCCCTGCCCTAACTCGCATAAAGAGCCCTGTCCAATAAGTATAATGGGCCCCGCCCAAAGAGTATAACGAGCCCCTCCGTAACTCGAATAATGGGCCCTACCCATATACAAATCATATAGCAACTAATAACATATAGAATAATCATTTGGCCCCGCCTAGAAAGCGTACAAGCTGTAACGTCCCAAAAATCAATACCAAAATTTTTTGTTTAAATCATTACTAAAACCATATTTATAAAAACATATCATAAAGCATGACATAATTCAAAGTATTAATTCCAAAACATAATTTAATTATCAGAGTAAAACATCCCAGGCTGACTAATCAATGGTGTGTGCCATGCGATCCCCCGAGCTCTTACCTCCACTACCGGAAGTACCTAAAAACAAAATTGAAAAACGTAAGCACGAAGCTTAGTGAGTTCCCCCAACCTACCACATACCCTGCATAAACACATACTGCACATACTGGGCCACGCCAACTATTTCGGGCTTCGCCCGCTACCTCGGGCCTCGCCCGCTACAACGGCCCTGCCGCTCCACGCCCTGCCTGGCTTCGAGCCCCGCTCGGATACATATCTATTTCTCTTAGGCCTCGTCTGTCTCTGGGCCTCGCCTGCTAACCACATAATACAAATAGCATATAACACATAACACATAACTGAACATATACTACTAAATCCTATACTAAGGCCTCGCCTATCTTGGGTCTCGCCCTTGTCCTGCTATTAATGAGTCATGGAGCCCCGTCCACACTCCTTCTAATAGTGAGATACGGGCTCAGCCCACATTCACTCCTTTCCTAACTTGGGCCTCGCCCCCTGCTCTACTACTAGTGAGATATGGAACACCGTCCACACTCTGCTATTGGAGAGATACGGGACCTCGCCCACACTCACCTTCCTACCAGGCACAGACATGTATCACACAGACAACAAGTATAAACTATCATATAGACCATTTCTTGGGCACCCGCCCGCTATCATTGGACCTTGGTCCTGAATATTATACTAGCATACTGCGCCTAGGGCTAACCCCCGGGTCTTCCTACTCATAACTACATGGGCCAGGATTGTGGCCGTAGACCCATTCACACAAAGGGAAACTCACCTGGTACTGCTGAACTTGCTGGTAATCCCTCTGGCCGCTGTCTGACAACTCTCTCTGAACTACTGCTCCACTAGCTCCCCGAGATACCAATATCAATATAACACTTAGTCTAACTCTCCTCCGAAAGTCAACTAAGTCCACTTTGGTCAAAGTCAAAGTCAAAGTCCTGGTCAAAGTCAACCTTCCAGGTCAACCCTATTCGCCGAGTTTGCCTACTGACTCGCCGAGTTCATACGCTCATAATCCTTTCATTCGCGACTCGACTCGCCGAGTCTACCGATTTCCGAGTCCTATCCAGACCAACTCACCGAGTCCCCACTCAACTCATTGATCCAAGTCTTAACTTGAAGGGGTTGGGATTTCGCGACTTGACTCGCCGAGTCCAAGAACAGACTCGCCGAGTCCAAGGCAATCTTCAACAGACTCGCCGAGTTGTTCATCCAACTCGTCGAGTTCATCTCCATCTTTATACTACTCGCCGAGTCTACTCAAAGGACTTGCCGAGTCTATTCAGTCCTTCATATATTTAAAGGCTTTTAGGTCATGCATGGACTCCAAACTGTAGATCCACTCTTCTAAAGCTTATTCCTCACATATAGTGGCAAACTTGACGTGTAGCAATGGAGATGTAGGCTCAAAACACTATAAACTAGGGTTTAAGACAATGTGGCTTTACAATAAACCCATAGACTGATGCTTTATGATTCTCTAGGCCAAGATACACTTAGATCTGAAGTAGCAACTTCAGATCTGGGCTTCTAACTCTAAATGGTTCTTAAACTTGCCCGAAAAGCCCCAAATCTCATGTTAAAGATTGATCTACATGCAAAAGAGTGAAGGTAGCAACTCATTATCTTCAAATGCTCTGGAAAATCCCACAAACTCTGGATCTGCTGACAATCCTTGAATCCCCAATGGTTCCCTTCTTCCTTCTTCCTTCAAATCACGCAAAATGGCAAGAAATCTTAAATGTGCAACAATGGAGGCTTAGGGTTTCGTATTCTGGATAAGAGAGGCTATAAGGAACCCTAAGGGAGAGAATGAGATGCTTAAATAGTGCACAATGTCCTGGATTTAGGGTTTCCCTCTTCAGACCGGACTCGCCGAGTCCTCTTTGCCGACTCGCCAAGTCGGTTACTTAATCGATCCCCGGATCCCGCTCCGACTCGTCGAGTTCCTCCCTGGACTCGACGAGTTGACCCTTTGACTTAGGGTTTTCTTTCCTTTCATGGTCTTTCAGATTTTGAGTGTTACAACTCTCCCCCACTTAAACTAAACTTCATCATTGAAGTTCGCTATGGCCAACTGACCTATGATCTGCCTCCAACACTCTGTATGGGAAACCTAACACCCGCTGGCTACCTCTGTTGGCCTTTCGCATGACCATTCTGACTATCATTAACATTGCGGATAATATTCTCGGGTCCACCCTCACCCTGACCATCCTGTGAACACAACTTACTCAACTGACAATCCTTCTGGTACTCCCCGAGTAATTATGTTGGGCATCCTAGGGGTTCGCCCCCTTTTTCCTTGTGCATCTTCTGACCTCCCCAAGGCAACGTTCCATAACCAATTACCTCCCTTATCGCTGTGAAGGACTTATCCTTCACCGAGTCATTACCCATGCTACTTCCAATGTGGTCATCACTGCCAGTACCCACTGGATACTTCTTAACACCACTGCCACTGACTGAAAAGTTCTGATGTCCCTTATCCGCCTTCCGGATGAACCGAGACCACCCTGTTCCCTACTGATCTATCAATATCTAGATTACCGGCTCCCACCGGTCGCTAGCCCCAACATAAACTCCTAGTCGCTCCCAGCGACTTCTGAAGAAACTTAGGCTATCTAATATTGCCCCCTCTACTCTGCCACTCTATTGCTACAAGTCCTGGGATCCTCGATCCCCTAACTTGACCCTAAGGTCCTTACCAGGTCCCACTTGTGCTATTAAAACTCACGGGCCTCGCCCACGGGTCTCACCCAAATATACTATTGAGCAACCCTGCTCTCAGGTCCCACCTATACTGCTACTCACATACGGGCCTCGCCCATGGGTCTCACCCAACTATATCCTTGAGCGGCCTCTCCCAAGGTCTCACTTTTCTGGGGCTAAGCAGGCTAGCTCCATACTATTCTCATCTACTACCCATATCTGATCCCCACCTTGATGACTAGGAGGTAAGGGCCTCGCTCAAAATCCACTAACTAGGAGATACGGGCCTCCACCCACTCTCCGCTAACTAAGCTGCTAGGGAATGCTACAGCTTACCCGTAGTCTTACAACACCTCCCACCACTAACTCGCTGCTGGAAAAATGCTGCGGCTCTCCCGCCGCTCTACCATGCTCCACATGCTATCTCTGATACTAACCACTATCATGAAAGCATCCTATGCTAACCGTTCTCAAGATCCTCATTCCAACTCTTTCGAGTCCTACAGGCGATCCTCCAACCTGATACTAACCATCTTGATTACATGAACTAACTGTTGGGAAGTCTCTCAAACTCCCAACAATGAACTCCTCAATCCATCAATCACTGTGCTACTTCTTTTCCTTCTCAAATGTCGTGTACTCATTCTGGATCTGCGTGCTCTTACCCTTGTACACTCGGAGGGTTCTCCTCTACTTTGATCTTGCCTACCCCACTGCTCAATGCTTGAGAAGAATTGCCGATCTTTTCTTCTATACCACAATCAATCTGCTGGAGAACCGAACTTGCCATAGCTAGGGGTCTAATTGATCCATCACTCAATAACACCTTTCCGAATCTAGCAGAACACTACCAGGTCCCATATAAGCATGCTATAGTTACTGCATCCTAGGTAACCTGCTTCCATGGGGCACAACCCCCAACTACCATTTTAATATCCAAGGCATGTTGATGACATATGACTAAATCACAAGCAAGCCGCACAATTCTAAATTTACTCATACCAATAACGATGCAGAACCATAACAACATAATCATGCATAAAGAAAACAGAAAATGAAAGTTGCATACCTGCTACGTTCGGCGTTGCTCGTGCCTCCATGCTAGTCATCTGAAAAGCATTGCCTCCTACCGTAAGCGCCTCTGCTCGGCCCTGACGGCCATCTGTGATCCTCAAAGTTGCCGGGGCAGGTACCATTACCCGTCCTGCTGAAAGCAAACTGGGACACTGGGCCTTCTTGTGGCCCCGCTGACTGTAGTGAAAACATATCAAATCTGATCCCTGTGTGGTGGTAGCATTACTATCCCTGCAAAGATGACCAGCCCGGCCGCACTTAAAGCAACCCGAATCTCCACCACTACCACTCCTACACGCACCCTCATGCGTCCTGCCGCACCTCCTGCATCGACCGCGACCCTGGTAATCCCTCAATCTCGAATATGACCCCGTGGGCCTTTTGCCCGAACCTGTGGCTACCTGAACCTCATCCGACTTCCTCTTCCGAATTTGTTCCAAATCGATCTCCCTCTCTCGAGCCCGAGAAATCATATCTTTCAGCGTCTTACAGCCGGACCTGCTCACGAACTCCCTGATGTCAACCCTCAACATCTCGTGATATCGGGCCTTCTTCATATCCTCACCCGCAACATACTGCGGTACAAGAAGAGCCCTCTCCCTGAACTTGGCGGTGATCTCCGCCACAGTTTCGGTGGTCTGTGTCAAACCCTGAAACTCCCGTGCCAATTACTGCACCTCAATAGTCGGTGAGAACTCAACCCTGAACCTGGCTGAAAAATCACTCCATGTCATGGCGTCCAACGCGACATCATCCCCCAAAGCATGAACAATCTCTTTACACCAATTCCTCACTCTGTCCTTCAAAAGACAGGAGGCGAGTCTAACCTTGTCCCCCTCGGGACACCGGCTCGTACGAAAAGCGTTGGCAGCATCAGCCAACCACCTGCTGCTAGCAGTGGGGTCCCTAGCCCCGTGATAATCTGGCGCTCTGCAAACCCTAAACTCTCGGAATGTTAAAGTACGAGCTCCCATCAAAGCCATCATCTCTGTACGGAAGGCTCCTAGCCTCTCATCCAAGATCTCCAGTATACCCTCCTTGACCGTGCCAAAGATCACAGGAGTCTGATCTAGGATACTGCGCGTAACCTCAGCTGATATCAACTCCCTCATCCGCTCCTCGAGCTGATCGGCCCCTGAACCCGAGCATGATCCCTATTCGGCGCCTGATCCGCCCACTGGTCTCTCTCGTAATGTCACCATGTTGAAAACATAATACAATGACTATCAGAATACTCATCACTGCTGCGCGATCAGCCACACACACTATAAGTTTCCCGGTCTCATCTCGGCCTTTCCCAAATCGAGTACGGATCCTCTGCTTTCAGTAGTACAGGCCCATACTACCTTCCACATCTATCTGTACTTTCCTCAAGAACTGCTTCGACTCCACCAGGTCCCTTTCTCTACTACTACTGCTCCTAGCACTATCTCATCCTAGGCTTACCCTAGGGAAACCTCTGACTCCAACCACACCAGTCCTCAACCGCTGAAGGCCTCCTTGTGATGCCAATTAGCCATCACCTGAATACCATCACATGTAATGAGGCTCAGTTAATCCTTCAAGTAAAAGACTCGTCCCTATAATGGTTGGACTCAGATAAGAGCTGCGCAATAGGGCCAAATCCAGCACTCTGAGATTATTCAACCATGATCACATGTGACGTGACATATTCACCTAATGGCTAACTCCCATCACTCAGAATCCCACAATGCACAAAGCATGCAGCATTTAGACAAGGGAAAATCTAACCATAACATACTCAAGCAATCACAACCTCATATCAAGAATCTGCACTAGCATGTAACATAAGCTCATAACTCAGGCATAACCTAAACAGGCTACCCTACTACAGTCTAATCAGTACTATCACGCAGCTCAAAAGCACATATAACAGGCACATAAGGCATCCTCCCTAGATCCTTAGTCCTAATCTAGCATGTTGTTCTACTAACTGATAATCATAACATAACTTGTATGGGTATTTTGGGGTACTTACTTTAGCTCAGCTGAGTGCATGCACCACACCCTTTTCTCTTATCGAAATTCTTTTCTTTCTGAATGCTTTTTGCTTTTCTAAAATTGTTTCCTTTCTCAAAACTCTTTTTACAAAACTGTATTTTGAAAACTTTTATACCAATCCCTTAGTTTGAGTTCAGACACACCCGAGAGTATGTCCGAAGCCCTCAAACCAAGGCTATGATACCAGCTTGTAACGTCCCAAAAATCCATACCAAATTTTTTTAAAGCATGACATAATTCAGAGTATTAATTCCAAAACATAATTTCATTATCAGAGTAAAACGTCCCATGTTGACTAATCAATAGTGTGTGCCATGCGATCCCCCGAGCTCTTCCCTCCGCTACCGGAAGTACCTGAAACCAAAATTGAAAACCGTAAGCACGAAGCTTAGTGAGTTCCCCCAACCTACCACATACCCTGTATAAACACATACTGCACATACTTGGCCATGCCTGCTATTCCGGGCCTCGCCCGCTACAATAACCCTGCCGCTCCAGGCCCCGCCTGGCTTCGAGCCCCGCTTCGATACATATTTGTTTCTCTTAGGCCCCGCCTGTCTCTGGGCGTCACCCGCTAACCACATAATACAAATAGCATATAACACATAACACATAATTGAACATATACTACTAAATCCTGTCCTAAGGCCTCGCCTATCTTGGGCCTCTCCCTTGTCTTGCTATTAATGAGTCATGGAGCCCCGTCCACACTCCTTTTGATAGTGAGATACAGGCCCAACCCACACTCATTTATTTCCTAACTTGGGCCTCTCCCCTTGCTCTACTACTAGCGAGATATGGAACACTGTCCACACTCTGCTATTGGAGAGATACGGGACCTCGCCCACACTCACCTTCCTACCAAGCACATAAATGTATCACACATACAACAAGTATAAACTATCATATAGACCATTCCTTGGGCACCCGCCTGCTATCATTGGACCTTGGTCCTAAATATTGTACTAGCATACTGCGCCTAGGGCTAACCCCTGGGTCTTCCTACTCATAACTACATGGGCCAGCATTGTGGCCGTAGACCCATTCTCACAAAGGGAAACTCACCTGGTACTGCTGAACTTGCTGGTAATCCCTCTGGCCGCTGTCTGACAACTCTCTCTGAACTGCTGCTCCACTAGCTCCCCGAGCTACCAATATCAATATAACACTTAGTCTAACTGTCCTTCGAAAGTTAACTAAGTCCACTTTGGTCAAAGTCAAAGTCCTGGTCAAACTCAACCTTCCAGGTCAACCCTACTCGTCGAGTTTGCCTACTGACTCGCCGAGTTCATACGCTCAGAATCCTTTCATTCGCGACTTGACTCGCCGAGTCTACCGATTTCCGAGTCCTGTCCAGACCAACTCACTGAGTCCCCACTCAACTCATTGATCTGAGTCTTAACTTGAAGGGGTTGGGATTTCGCGACTTGACTCGCCGAGTCCAAGGCAATCTTCAACAGACTCGCCGAGTTGTTCATCCAACTCGTCGAGTTCATCTCCATCTTCATACTACTCGCCGAGTCCACTCAAAGGACTCGCCGAGTCTATTCAGTCCTTCATATATTAAGAGGCTTTTGAGTCATGTATGGACTCCAAACTGTAGATCCACTCTTCTAAAGCCTATTCCTCACGTAAAGTGGCAAACTTTACGTGTAGCTAAGGAGATCTAGGCTCTATAAACTAGGGTTTAATACAAAGAGGCTTTACAATAAACCTATAGACTGATGCTTTATGATTCTCTAGGCCAAGATACACTTAGATCTGAAGTAGCAACTTTAGATCTGGGCTTCTAACTCTAAATGGTTCTTAAACTTGCCCTAAAAGCCCCAAATCTCATGTTAAAGGTTGATCTACATGCAAAAGAGTGAAGGTAGCGACTCATTACCTTCAAATGCTTTGGAAAATCCCACAAACTCTGGATCTACTGCCAATCCTTGAATTCCCAACGGTTCCTTTCTTCCTTCTTCCTTCAAATCACCCAAAATGGCAAGAAAGCTTGAACGTGCAACAATGGAGGCTTAGGGTTTCGTATTCTGGATAAGAGAGGCTACAAGGAACCCTAAAGGAGAGAATGAGATGCTTAAATAGTGCACAAAGTCCCAGATTTAGGGTTTCCCTCTTCAGACCAGACTCGTCGAGTCCTCGTTGCCGACTCGCCGAGTCGGTTACTTAATCGATCCCCCGGATCCCGCTCCGACTCGTCGAGTTCTTCCCTGGACTCGACGAGTTGACCCTTTGACTTAGGGTTTTCTTTCCTTTCTTGGCCTTTCTGGTTTTGAGTGTTACATAAGCACATCCACATACTAGTGTCACACAAACAATGAGTATTATAACATATCTTATCATGGGTCGGCATTGGTGCCTTCGACCCGCTACACATGATGAGGAAACTTACCTCAGACTTGTGAATCACACGAAAATCCCTGGCTGCTGGTTTGGTCTAAAACCATAATCTTCAGTCCATAACTATGGTAAAAAGACCATTTCACCCCTTGTTAAGTTTTGTTCAAAACTAAGGCCCAAATCCACTAAGCCCACTAAGGCCCAACAAGCACCAACTAATGGGCCGTAAGGCCCAAAAGCTCCAAGGGCAACCCTAAAGTGGTCAAATGACCAAAATGCCCTTCATGAGTCAAAACAGTCGAACAAGATCCATGGTCAAAAAGTCAACAGCCGGAAAAAGGTCAAAAGTCAGCATTGGTCAACACGCTGAGTATGCCTAGCATATAACTAAACGGAAATCGGGGACTTTATTGATTACGCGCCGCATACTCAGGAGTATGACCCGCGTACTCTGGTTGAACCAACTTCTTAAATCGTGACTTATTCCTTTAAGTGTCCACGTTCACAATAAGATCTAGGTCTTAAATAGAGTTTCTAACCAAAAAACCCTAACTTCTTAATCTTTAAAGATGCTAAAACTCATGCATGAAAGAGAACTAGCGTCCAAAGCTCTATTTTGTATGAATCTAAACCTATTAATAATACATCAGAAAGGACAGGCCAAAGGGTTTGAAGTAACCCATACACTTCAAGAACCAAATTTGTGGACTAAGAAGACATAAGTCATAACATAAAGAGATCAAAGCATTCAATGGCCAATATTGAGACTTTATACCTTTTTACAACTGAGGAAGGTGCAAAACTTTTGGATCTACAAGCTCAAACTCCAACAACACTTATTCACCAACTTCTTCTCCTTTCAAAGGCACCAAACTACCAAAAATATGACCAACAAGGTCAAGAACACATCAAAAATGCTATAAGGTTCGATATTAGGGTTTTTGGACAATATGGGTTGATAGGGAGGCTAACACTTGGGACTTAATGACATTATATAGTGCTTGAACCCTAGAAATTAGGGTTTTGGGTCTGAACATGTACGTTGCGTACATCCTTGTACGTGGCGCGTACGTGCATCCCCGCATTCCATTTGATCTACCTACGCGCTGCATACACCAAACTTACGTCCAACGTACGACCTCGATTAAGCCCACATAAAAGTTCCAATCCACCAAGCCCAAGACAACTTATATGATTTAGACAAATAAATAAATAAATAATACCTTATGAACTTCCAAACGTTACATTCATAGCTTCAGAATTGGTTTTGAAGAGGTTTGTATCTTGTACATATCTAAGACAATTTAAGTTATTAAGATTAACATGGTTTGCTTATGAACTTACAAGCTGAGTATTTTGGATTGAGAAATGTATTTTGAGTTCATATAATTAGTGTCCTATAATGTGTGCATCATGTAAACATGGGTTTCCCCGGATATATATATTCCCTCAATTTGATACGATATGAAAGTGTATTTTATAGATTGAAAACAATATACTGGGAAGTATTCGTTATGAAAAGTTGGTGAACAATTCAACATTTCCGCTTCTAATAATGCTATGAGAGCTTTGCCATTAATATAATATATATTATGACTATTTTTTTCTAACAATTATCGACTTATCCTAATATTAATGAAATTTACTTATATATAAAAAATTATATTTAAGAGCCAATTTTTTTTTTCGCAGAGGTTCTCCAAAATCAACGAGAGGCCCATTAAGGCACCATAGAACAAAATAGGGTTTGAATGATTATCTGTATTTTAAATATTTCTTTGCACATTTACATGTTTTTACAAATTAATGATGTTATTTCCCCAAGTTACACGATCTACAATTTTTGATTAATAAGCACTCCTTATACAATTTAGCAAAACACAAATTCAGTTTTACGAAGGAAATTGTTATTTATAATAAATATTTAAATTGGAATTTTAATTTACTTGTACATATCCGCATATTTTGGTATATTCATGACTAATCTTTTTTTTTTTTTTTTTTTTTTTTTTTTTTTTTTTTTTTTCTGAATATTGATAACTGCTTCATGGATTGTGGTATTTTTGTAGTTTCAAAACATTACCTTAGAAACAAATGAGCACTGGAAACTGAAAAGAGTGTAACGAATCCAGCAAATCCCAATTTTTCCTAAAGAATCTCCTACTATCTTTGCCTTTCTTCCTACTTCTTGTTACGATAACTCAAATAATAATAATAATAATAATGATGATGATAATAATAATAATACTAATCAAGTAGACTACACAATCTAACTCATTCAGTTTGATATCTTGACCTCTTTCTGTGCGAGTCGCCACCGTTCACAGCTGTTTCGTCATTTACACCGCCACCCTCTCTGCCACTACCTAGGTTTTTTTTTTTTTTTTTTTTTTTTTTTTTTGAACCGGCAAATAGAGGGTAACCCGACCCGATGGATCAGAAATGCCTGGCGGGCCACCAAAAGGGGCACCACTCACCACTAAAGGGAACGAAGAATCGAACCCACGCCAATCCAGGGAAAATCCCCCAAATGTGCTCAGCCAAGAGTAGAACTCTTGACCTCACCCACTGAGGCCTATAACCCAGGATGCATCACAACCAACTAGGTTGGTGATCACTTGCTGCCACTACCTAGGTACCGCAGTTCCCACCATTGGTGCTTGACAGTAACTTACTGGAGGTATATTTTAAAGTTTTATACAAGTGAACATAATGATCTACATCTGTATGTTTTACATCTCTGTCATTTACTGCTTTACTTTATATTGCTCACGATTTGCCCACAAATAACCTTCATGTTAGAGAAATTAAATACCATTCTACCTTTTGTTCCTACCAATTTTTTTATTTTAAAATTTGTTTTGATCTAATGAGTAGAAGATTAATGTAGGAATGTATTTGATTATGTAAAGACCAGAAATTAATATCCTCCAATCTTTTGTACTTACCGATCTTTTTTTATATAAAATAATAACATATGAAATCCATTAATGCTCTTTTATAATCATTTTTTTTTTATTTTGACACCTTATTAATTGATTTGATTTAATGAGTAGGAAGTTGCATAGAAACAAAACGTAGAAGGATATTTGATTGTTTATAGAAAGATGAACACTTAAATGACACAATACAAGAAGAAAAATTCTTCATACAATACATCTAAATATCTAATATTTGTTTACCAGGTACCACAACATCATTTATTTCTATACTGTTTAAAAATAAAAACAGTTAATAGGGAAAAAAAACCCTATAAAACATATATCCCAATGTTCATCTTTAAAACCCATGCATAGAGCTTCAAGTTACCATAGGTTGTTTTTAACAACGACCCAGTTACTCTAAACTACCCATATTTAACGACTTTTTTTCGTGTGGGGTGACTTAATAATATGTGGATACCAATAACAAGTTTTTTAATATGTACAATAGGTAGATGGGCATTTCTTTGCCTCTCATAGTACAGGTATATAATTGTCTTAACTATACCATGTGAAAGTAACTAGAATGGAGGTTTCACCCGATCTAAGGATGCAATGAATCCAATTTCGAGATCTAAAGCCAAAGTTCATTTTAGGCAAGGAATCAAAAAAGTCCCAAGAGATAGAAGCGAATCAACAATTCAAGATCAACTTTGAATAACATCAAAGTTGATCTTGATAAGAAGTATAGTTCTATCTCATGGGATTTTCTTGATTCGGTGCTCCAAATGAATTTTGGCTTTAGATGGAGAAACTGGATTCATAGCGTCCTTAGATTGGGTAGAACCTCCATTAATTGTAGTTACATTCACATGGTATTGACATTTTTTTCTTAATTAAACTAAGTGAACACAATTATATACCAGGTACGATCAGTAGAGGCAAAGAAAATGTCCATCTACGTATTGTATCAATCAAAGAGATTATAGTCACGTGGTATCCTCGTGTTATTAAGGAGTCTTCAGAGAAAAAAGGTGTCAAATTAATATTTTAGAGTATCTTGGTTGACGTTTAAAAAAAAAGTGAAAGTATCTAACCTATTGCTCAACACAGTTTTTGTACAGCAGATATGTTATTATCAAACAGAAAAAAACAAACCGGCCCACTATATGTTAAAGATCGGGTCCTTCTCTGTTGTTTCCGAAGCTGGAGCTCAAAAAATTAAATCTGACATTTTTGAAGCGAGTGGTCATAAATGGTAAGTTCTTTTATGTGGTTCATCTATTTATTGCCATATCTGCTTTTTTATACATGAACTTAAGATTCATAAAACATGTAGGAGACTCGATTTGTATCCAAATGTAAATAAGGAGGAAAATGGGGCCAATCACATTTCTTTGTATTTGAAAATATGCGACACTAAAAGTTCCCCAAAAGGATGGACAATCCAAGTTTATGTAAATCTTTTTGTGTATGATCATATAGGTCACAAGTACGTAAGCTTTCATGGTAAAATTTTCTATCCTCTATTCAATTAATTTCTTTTTGTTGCCTGCATATATACAAAATGTATATAATGAAGTCATTTTGTTGTGTTCATTAATTAGATAATGATCATGGGAATGTGACAAGGTTTCATGAGAAGCAGAAGAAATGGGGTTTTGACAAACTGATATCACTAAAGTATTTTAAGGAGAGTAGCGGAAGGTACCTATTTAATGATTCATGCGTGCTTTTGTTGCTGAGGTTTTTGTAGTTCCTTTGTGTACACAACAAGACAGATGCTTATCGATGATAAAGCCTCCTCCGACTATGAATACGTACTCCTGGACTATTGAAAAATTTTCCTCTGTAAAAGAAGAAAAATTAGTGTCTGAGGTTTTCAAAGTTGGGAAAGTCAAGTGGTACATCGGTTTCTGATTCATTATCCGTTACATTGGTTTCTTTTTGTGAATTAGGAGGACACAAACGTGCGCATTATATTTTTTGGATGATCACATGACTTATCTTTGTTTGTTGCTTCCAGGACTCTATCACTCTATCCAAAAGGAAACAAAACAAGAGCAGATACACATTTATCAATTTATTTACGAGTACATGAAGCTGAGTTGCTTCCTGCTGATTGGAGAGTTTATGGAAAATTTGAAATTCGGGTTAAAAAATACGGTGGCTATGACCATTCAGTAATAGGTAAAAGCCATATATACAATTAATACCACACCGTTTTCTTAATGACTTTGAGGTGATATATAGTGAAATAGTTTATTTGAATAGTTGATGTTTTATTATTTATATAGTTCATTGCCTTTATTATTATGTATATATTAGCTCTTGATGGTTGGTATATATTCCAATTCTTCCTCGCAGGAACTGATGTGTGGTTTTCCAAATCTGCTCGTAGTTGGGGTTATGCAGATATGATGAAATTGAGTGAACTCCATGACAAGACGAAGGGCTTTCTGTTTAAAGATAGGCTTATAGTTGAAACAAAAATTTCAGCTATTGGCATTCAAAAATAACTTTATGTGAATCATGTTTAATCATTTGTAGTTATTTTTGGTTGACATATGTGGATATAAGAACCTTTATCTAGGGCTATGGTTTATGATATTTGGGATTCATGGATGACTCCAAGCTTACATTTCACACGTTACAACTAGGTTATAGGCTATTATTAGAATAGAATATGAATTGTATTGTTTACATTCTATAAGGTGCTAAAGTGTAAACTCACAAACCCTTATATCTATATATGATTATGTATGATGAGAAGGATCGACAATTATTGAGCATAATCCAATACGGTATCAGAGAGATTCCTAATTTCCCGCTCACTAGCTCCGTCCAAACCCAAAACTCCGCAAGAACCTTCTTCCTCCGGTCGGCAGTCATCTTCTTTGTCTCTATTTATCTCTTGATCCTTCTTATCTCTACCATGGAGAAATTACACCCAGCTGCAACCGTCACCAACATCAATAATTTTATTCTAGTCATTCTAGTGTTGAAAACGCTCAATACGCATCATGGGTGGAACTATTCAAAATTCACTGTTGGGCATTTCAAGCAATCGATCACATCCTTCCAAATAATGCGCCAACTCCGGAAAAGCCAACCTCTGGAACAGAAGCCGCCAAAGACAAAACAACTACATCGACACCCGACGCTTCTTGGTCGAGAGTATATGCTATAGTACTCCAATGGATTTATGGTACAATTTCTAATGACTTACTCCACACCATTCTCAAGTCAGCTCCCACAGCCGTTCACGCATGGGCAGCAATAGCCAATATATTTTAGGATAATGCTAACTCCAGGGCTATCTTCCTTTAAACCAAATTGACAAATAGAAAACTAGTATCCTTTCTAAACGGTAGTGCCTACTGTCAATAAATTAAAGTATTGGCAGATCAATTAGCCAATGTCAATGCCCTTATGTACCTAGTCAAACTCTTTTTCTCCATCTCATTGTTGGAGTCACATACCAGTTTGATGGAGTTGCGACTTTTGTACAACAGAACGACCCTCTTCCGGATTTCTCTACAGTCCGATACAAACTTATTATGGAAGAGGCTAGAAAAGCAAATCAGATAAGCTCTATCAGTAACACCGTAAATTTTCAAACCAAATTTTTCATTTTCAAAACACATAAAACTCATATATTGTATTTCATAAAAACCGTAAGTGTCTCAAATGTCAACATAAATCCACAAACAAAAGTCAAATCCGAGAATCCTTAACATAATCTCGAGCAAGTGTGTACAATCACGCCGACGCCTTTTCGCGGTATTGAGAAGTACCTGAAACACATATCACACAACACGGTAAGCACGAAGCTTAGTGAGTTCCCAAAAATACCACATACACAAATAATAAGCCTCTCATCGCTATAACTCAGCATGGACCCTATGGTCTCATGTGTCTCGGTGTGGACCCTCCGGTCATGTGTCTCAGTGAGAACCCTTCGGTCCTGTCTCGGTGGAAACCCTCCGGTCGCACAACTCAGTTTGGGCCCTCCGGTCCTATCTCAGTAAACACAAAATATAGCATATATATCACACAGGCAAAATGCATAATATTACATAACTCAAAAATAAGCACATAAGACCCTCCGGTCACACAAAGATTACCACTCTAGGTAAAGTATCGTGAGAAGACTCACCTGGTAAGCAAGCACATAATAACCTCGTACACGAATCTCGAACTAGCCTCCGCCTAACACATAGGATAATTAACTCTAATTAACACTCTATTCACAACTCTAAATAAACCAAGGGTTGTTCTCTCTCTCTCTCTCTCTCTCTCTCTAACTCTTGGAATGGGTAAAAGACCATTTTACCCCTCCATTGTCCCCATAATCCCTGTCGTGACCAACCCTAAAGTCAACAAAAGTCAACACTCAAGTCAACAGTCCATGTTGACTTGACTCGCCTAGTGTGTCTATGTGACTCGTCGATTCCCCTTGTTTCTTCTGAAATATCGCGAATATCAACTTTAACTCGTCGAGTTGTCTCGTCAAGTCGCCAAGTTAACCATGTCCAGACTCATTGGGGAAAACCCTAGTCGACTCGTCGAGTCAGCCCATTGACTCGGTGAGTCGCTTAAGTCAGTTTTTCATTCAAATGTTTTAAGGCAGATCTATCACTCCCAACCTTAGATCTAGGCTCATAGGGCTCGATTGTCACGTAAATTTTCGATTTTTATGTTCATGTGTGGCCTAGTTTGCTTAAAAATGTCAATAGAAATCAAACAAGGGTGTTTAAGCACAATAACTCTTATATGGTTGAGTAATGCTGGAACCTTTGGACTCTCTGGACCTCACAAGGTCCAGATCTGAAGTTTAGACCTCATAATAGACTCCATGCACTCATTGTCCCAACAAAATGTAGTAAAAGCCCTAACTTCCATACTCAAGAGATCCAACTAATAAGATGAGAAAAATTTAAGATTTTTACCTTCCACAGAAGCTCCAAGTGAAAGAATGCTAGATCCTACAACCTCTTCTCGTTCCTTGCTTGTATCCCACTCCTTTCCTTCAAAGAGATCCACCAAAACACTCAATATTAGCTCACACACTCTCTTTTAGCTTAATGGTCGATTAGGGTTTCATACAGAGGAGTTGGGAAACTGGTGAGGCAAAAATGAGGACATAAGTTTCCTTAAATAGTCCCCAAACCTAGGGATTTAGGGTTTCATCTCGCAGAGCCTACTTGACGAGTCAACTCTCTAACTCGTCAAGTCGGTTTTTTGACCCACGTGGTCAATCAGTCACTTCTCGAAGAGTTGAGGCACCAACTCGTCGAGTTGCTCAATAGATCTAAAAAATAAGTAAATAAATAATACATGGGATTCTGGGTGTTACAATTCTCCCCCACTAGAACCAGTCTTCGCCATCGAAGTCATGCTTTGGAAATAACTTTGGATACTGCTCTTGCATATCGAACTCCGGCTCCCAAGTCAACTCATGCCCTTCCGATGTTGCCACTGTACCTGAATCAAGGGCACCTGTTTGTTTCTGTTGGGCTGTAGATAGTTTTGATGTTGCGTCTTTTGGGCTCGTTAGTTTAGCCTTGTATTCTCCGGTTTGGGCCTGTCCAACCGAGAGCCTTTTATGTATTGTATATAAGTTTAATGCTTGCATGCATATTAGGTTAAGATTCTAGAGAGATTATCGAAACAGCGATTGATCAAGAGTATAATATTTTTCTGTAATCGTTCTTGTAATCTTCTAATCCTTTACAGTTGATGTTCTTAATCGAGCTCTTCTAAGGATTTTATTTAATCATTCGACACGTTTGATTCAAGCTGTTTGTTCTTATTATTGCGTTTTTACTGTTTCGTATTTGTTTACTTGTTCAAGATCTAATCGATCTTCATAGATTAAAAGTTGTTTTAATCCCATCAATTGGTATCAGAGCAGGAGGCTGTGTAATCGATACACATCTTTTCTGTGAAAAAGATTTCCATTAGGGTTTTTCCGCAATCATTGATATTTATTGAGCCGTCATCTTAATTGACGTATCTTAATATTTATTGTTTTGCCCTAATCTGCTTTATTACAAGTCTGATCTTTGAACAGGTTTTTACGATCATAATGGACGCGACGCAATCAAACCCCATTAATATTTCCAACAGCATCGGTTCGACGACAAAGATTCCAATCTTATACACCCATGACTATGAAGTATGGGCGCATCATTTTGAAGATTACGTGATTGGATCGGAGGACAATGGTTATCTCATCTGGGAAGCCATTATCAATGGACCGTTCTCACATTCTGCAACATCCAGAATCATTAAGACGCAAAAAGAGTACAACGATCTGCTTAAGGACGTGACGGATATTGCACAAGATGAAAAAGACAAATTTCAATGCAATATTAAGGCGCTGAGGTTGATCAGATTCGCCCTTCAGTCCGACACATTCAGACTAGTCAGCTCATGCACTACGGCGAAGGAAGTATGGGATAGACTTCGCGAACTGTATTCCACAGACGAAGATCTTGAACATTCCATCCAAACCTTGCTTCTATCTGAGTTTGGTGAATTCAGGCAAGGGGCCGAAGAATCAGTGACCCAGACGTTTGATCGCTTCAATCATCTTCTCAGCAAGATGATCAAACACGACATTGAAAGGAAGCTTATCGAACAAAAGGTTACTTTCTTGAAGGGACTGAGATCTGAATGGAGAGCAGTTGTTTCCACAGTCAAAGCCCATGAACAGTTTAAATCTTACTCTTTGGCGAAACTGGTGGGTATTCTAAAGTCGCAAGAGAAAATTGTGGTTCAAGAGAAGAATGTTGTCTCTAGTCTTGGTTCGTTGGCCCTCCTATCTAAAAGTAAAGCAGTGATGGAGGATGAAGAGCTCAACTTGGAAGAATATGACCTCACAACTGAGGATTACGCCATGATGGTATCCAATCCTAAGAGGTTCATAAAGAAGAGATTCCCTAACAACAAAAACCGAAACTGGCAGGGAAGTTACAGCTCTGAAAAAGCAAACAATGAACCGAAGGCTGAGGAGCCCAAGAAGGAACCGAAAGCAGATGGCGATTCCGGAGTAAGCTGTTTTTATTGTGGTGGCAAGAACCACTATGCTAAGGAATGTGTTCTTAAGAAGATGGCTGAAAAGGACGATGGAAAGGATGAGGAAGCCGTGCTGCAGAAGAGATTGGATGAGTTGAGAAAGAAGAAGTCTACCGTTAACCCTTCTATAAATGCTCTTATTGTGCAGGGTTCGGTTAATGACGATGAGTTCGGTAGCACAGAAGTTTGGTCTACTGACTCAGAAGACGAAGAAGTGAGGAAGCCTACTCATGGAAAGGCTTATGTGGCTAAGGAGGAAAGCAGTGGTGGAAAATGCTTCATGGTAACTGACGTATCTCAAATGAGGGGATACAATACCGATGGAGGAAGCAATGGACCGAAGGTGCAGGAGGATATGTGCTTTACGGCCAAACCACTCAGCCAGCAGTTCAATGAGCTCGATGAACTGATAAAGAAGGTACAATATGTTTTTATTTCATCTAAAGTACCATCATCCTCATATGAGAAAGAACTAAAAAATGTTAATACAAGAATTTCTCATTTAGATAGTAGCTTAACTCAAACTCGAGTCACCAATTCTAACCTGACTGATCAATTAAGCAGGGTGGCGTCGAAGAGTGTGGAGCGGCGAATGTGGATTGAGTTAAAAGAGTCGGAATTAGTTAAAGTTAAAGACGAAAACATTTATTTGTAGAGAGACAATTTGAAATTGTTAAAACAACGAAATGTGTTTTGTTTAATAGCTAAACGTTTATATTCCAATATTACTCAACTTCACTTGGATTGTGAGATAGGCCAAAAGATCCATCGCATGATTTTGCCCTTCCTAGAATTTAAGGAGGATGAAATCGATGCCGAAGCCTACAAATGTGAGAGTGTGGTATCGTCTGATGATGTCAATCCGACTTACATGTATGGACTGGACAAAATTGAGTCCTTCATTAAATCCAAAGACCACAAGGACATGCTCAAAAGCCTTTTGGACGAAAATGACCGACTTAAACTGAGAACCGAAACCATGCAAAAATTTGACTCCCTAAACGCCAACGTAAGCTCAGAAAATAAAATAGATGTTGAAAATGCATCTGAGCTTAACGAGGACGAAAACATGAGTGAAATTTCTGTAGAGGATACGGTTGACTGCTCAGAATTCGTTAAAAGCGAAACTAAAAACCACAAAAATCTTATCTCTGAAAATTCTGTGGAATTCGCTAGACTGTCCCAACAAAAGTCCCCGAAACTAGTAGAAAAAGCTGTCGTGTATCAAAAGGTCAGGACCACTCCGAATCAGGTATACAAGGTGACTGGAGTAACCGAACATCAAACAGCTGAACTCACAGCTATTGTTAATGAAGACAATGCTGATGGCTGTGATGAGTATTTCTGGGAAGCTCCTATTGATAATGCAAACGAAACCGTTGGCCTGTCTGAAAGAACCTCCTGGATGAGCAAAGGAAGATACATCCCTGAACCATTGAATAAGCCTGATAATTTCAGTGAACCAAGTACCAGTGGTACGAAAGATATTCCTCAAGAGGATGATTGTTCAGCAAAAGAAGACATACCCTCTACTCCAAAAGCTCGTAGTGAAACTTCATCAGATACTCCCTCCACTTCCTCAGGGCAAACTGAATCTTCTTCAGATATTCCATCTGCTCCCTCGGCTCAAAGAAAAACTCCTGAAGTTCAAAAGGAACCAGCCAAGGTGACAACAAAAACGAAAGCGAACGTTCATCATCAGCCCAAGCAGATGAGGGATAGGAAGATAGAAAGGAACCAAAGATACAGGAAAAACCTTTCTGAAAGGAAACAATTCTAGCACTCCCAAAATGCATACTATTCACACAAGGACAAGAATCTAAAGTATGAAAACAATCCTGTAAGAAAGCCTGACAGTTACACCAACCGAAAGCCAAGGTTCGGTTCGCAAGCAAATACCAACCGAAAGCCAAGGTTCGGTTCGCAAGAAAACACCAACCGAAAGCAAGGGCTCGGTTCTGAAAAGGAATTCGACCGAAACCAAAGGTTTGGTTCCAAGAACAACTCCAACCGAACACAGAGGTTCGGCTCTAAAGCCAAAAGAGAACAAGACTCGAAGGTCAGCCCCGCCAACGATCAAAAGCAAAAGGGTCATCTAGAGTCATCAGCCAGGAAGACATCTCCATCCAAATCCTCTCATTCTAATTCTTCTCGTTCTTCTACTTCCACTCATTCATCTCCATCTTGCTCTAAAGCTAATCCCACATGTTGTCAAAAATCTCATCCATCAGCTGAACACAAAGGAAAGCTGAAGGTCGATGAATCCAAACTTGAGTCCAAAGCGAACAAACCTAATCCTAACAAAATAAAAGTCTTGACCATTAAAAAGAAAGATGAAACAACTCTAATTAAAAGAACATATCTAGTTGACATCTCTCTTACTATTCCCGTTCCCATGAAAAGCTCACATGGACCCAAGAAACTTTGGGTTCCTAAATCTGCTTAATTTTTGCAGGTTATGAGTGACGAGCAGTTTGACGAAGAATGGTACATTGACAGTGGCTGCTCGCGTCACATGACAGGGAGGAAAGAGGAGCTCAGGGAATACAGATCTCTTGCAAATGGTGGCAACGTCAAGTTTGGAAATAACTCTTTCGGCACCATAAAGGGATACGGGGTGATAACGAATGGTGACTTTACAATAAGGAAGGTGGCCTATGTGGAAGGACTTCAACACAACCTCATCAGTGTATCTCAGCTTGTTGGAGGTACAGGTCTCAAAGTTTCATTCGATGATGAAGGTTCTGAAATCATAGAGAAAAAGACAAAGAAGGTGATTCTGAAGTCAGAGCGAAAGGGTGAAATGTTTCCTCTGAACATGAAACCCATCAAAGGAAACCCAGCCATATGTCTGCTATCAAAAGCTCAATCCGACGAAAGCTGGTTGTGGCACAGAAGACTCTCTCATCTCAATTTCAAAGATATCAACCGACTTGTCACTGGAGGTCATGTTAGGGGTCTTCCATTGCTCAAGTTTGACCGAGAGCATTTGTGTGCTGCATGCGAAATGGGAAAGCAGAGTCGTCAAAGTCACCCATCTGTAATTAACATGAAAGTTGTTGAACCACTCGAATTGCTTCATATCGATTTGTGTGGTCCTTCATCTATCGAAAGCATCAGTGGTAGCAAGTATATTCTTGTTATCGTAGATGACTTCTCACGATTTACATGGGTGTTCTTTCTAAAGCTCAAATCTGAAGCGACTCAAAAGTTGAAAGTGTTTATCAAGCAGATTGAAGTCCAGCTCAAGAAAGTCGTTCGAAACATCAGGAGCGACAATGGTCTTGAATTCAAGAACAAGGAGTTTGAAGAGTTTCTTGCAGAAAAGGGAATTAGCCATAATTTCTCAGCTCCCTACACACCACAACAGAACGGAATAGTCGAAAGACGAAACCGATCCTTGTGTGAAGCTGCCCGAACTATGTTAAGTTTCGCTTCCTTACCTCTTTATTTTTGGGCTGACGCTATTTCTGCTGCTTGTTATACACAGAACAGGTCCTATCTCAATAAGCGATTCAAGCTCACACCATATGAGATAATAAATAACAGAAAACCCAATGTGAAATTTTTCCATGTGTTTGGCTCAAGGTGTTTCATCTTTAACTCTAAAGAACACCGCAACAAGTTTGACGTCAAAGCTGACGAGGGAATCTTTCTGGGTTACTCACTCACATCCAAGGCGTACAGGGTCCTAAACAAACGATCAAGAAGGATTGAAGAGACATACTATGTGACCTTCGACGATAACTATGTCAAGAAGCTACAGGCCATAGATGACACTGCCGAGGAAATCTTTCCTCCTCAAACTGGCCAAGTCACAGTCTCGATTGCCAATTTGTACGAGAATTTTCTGGAACTCTTTGACGAACCGGAAAAAGCTTCTCTCTCAGAAGCCGGTGCAGCTGACAACAAAATTGATCATATGAAGCAAATTGTCGAAGATGCTGCAAAAAGAATGCATGAAGGAGAATCGCCCACTGATGAATCTCCAATCAACACTGCTTCGGTCGAGGGGGAGACAAGTTCTCATGTTGAGGGGGAGCCTAGCTCACAAGTCCAGGGGGAGCCAAGCTCTACTACTTCAACCGAAGGCCCTTCACCAACCGAAGGTGCCTCTCCAACCGAAGATGCCCCTCCAAACGAAGGTGCTTCAATGCCTGAAAATCCAGCACCACAACAAAACCCTGAACCTCATGTTTCTCAAGACTCATCATTTGAGGGGGAGCATGATGATATGACGCTTGATGACGATAGCCAATCTGAGCCCGAAGAGATGATCAACGCTGAACTAGATCCAACCTTCGATCCGAATTACCCTCCTCTTACCAAATGGACCAGAGATCATCCTATCTCTCAAGTAGTTGGTGATGTATCTGAGAAGGTTTTGACCCGATCTCAACTGAAGGCAAAACAGACATCCTTATTCTCAAAGGTAGAGTTTTGTATGTTTAACTCATTCGTATCAAAAGTTGAACCGAAGACAGTAAACACTGCCCTCGATCACTCTGATTGGGTTCAAGCAATGCAAGACGAACTGAACGAGTTTGAAAGAAACAAAGTCTGGCGCCTCATTCCAACTCCTCCAGATGCTTCGGTTGTTGGTCTTAAATGGGTTTTTAGAAACAAAATGGACAAGGAAGGTAATGTCATAAGGAACAAGGCTCGTCTGGTAGTCAAGGGATACTGTCAGGAGGAAGGAATAGATTACGAAGAAACGTTCGCTCCAGTAGCTAGGCTAGAATCTGTTAGAATATTTCTGGCCTATGCTGCTCACAAAAACTTTGAGGTTTTCCAAATGGACGTCAAGTGTGCATTTCTCAATGGATAACTCGAAGAAACTGTGTATGTGGAGCAACCTCCTGGGTTCGTGAACGAAAAGCATCCAAATCATTGCTATATTCTGGATAAAGCTGTGTACGGTCTCAAACAAGCTCCGAGAGCCTGGTATGAAACGCTTACTAAATTTTTAAAGATGTCTAAATTCAAACAAGGTTCGGTTGACCCAACCTTCTTTCGCAAAAAGGAAGGTAACCACCTTATGATAGTTCAAATTTATGTCGATGACATCATCTTTGGCTCCACGAATCCCAGCTTAACAGCTGAATTCAGAAAGTTGATGGAGACTAAGTTTGAAATGAGCTCAATGGGTCCTATTAACTTTTTCCTTGGTTTAAACATAAGACAGGGACCCGAAGGCATCTTTATTAATCAGGAAGCTTACACAAAGACTCTCCTAGCGAAGTTTGGCATGATGGGAGACTCAAAAGTCAAAGTCCCAATGGCATTCGGCACCAAGCTTACCCCATCTCTTGACAAACCAGCTGTCGACATCATGCTCTATCGTCAAATGATCGGCTCACTGATGTATCTAACTGCGAGCAAGCCTGATATCATGTTTTCTGTGTGTTATTGTGCTCGATTTCAGGCTAACCCACGAGAACCTCACATGCTGGCAGTAAAGAACATTCTACGCTATCTCAAGCGAACAACCTCCTTAGGTTTGTGGTATCCATCCAATTCAGGCTTCTTCGTTCAAGCCTATTCTGATGCTGACCTTGGAGGATGTGGACTCGACCGTAAAAGCACAACTGGTGGCTGTCAATTTCTTGATGGGAAATTGGTCAGCTGGCAATCCAAGAAACAAACATGTGTGTCGCTGTCTACTGCCGAAGCGGAATACATTGCCGCTGCATCCTGCACATCACAAGTGATTTGGATCCAAAGTCAACTCCGAGACTATGGACTCAATATGAAGAAGATCCCACTATATTGTGACTCTGAAAGTGCAATTAGGATCTGTCATAACCCAGTGCAACACTCTAAAACCAAACACATAGCACTGAGGTATCACTTCATCAAAGATCATGTGGAAGATGGAAATGTCGAAGTTCACTTCGTAAGAACCACTGATCAACTGGCTGACGTCTTTACCAAAGCTCTTCCAGAAGCTTCATTCAATAAAATATTGCAAGGGCTAGGAATGATGGAATCAGAATCAGTACCTAACACTACCTCTCATCCTCTAACGTAAGAAGCGAAATCAACCGACCGTTCGGGTTCGGTTCAACCATCTAACTTGCTCATTACTTCAAAGGTAGTCTTTCTGTGTTGTATATTACATGTATTTTTTTTGTTTTTCTTTATATTAAAAGTATTTATTACTTGTATATCTAAATTCCTTAGATTCTCAAAATTTTCCAAAACCGAAACCTACCGAAGGTTCGGGTTCGGTTTTTCAAAATTTTGCGAAACCGAAACCAACCGAAGGTTCGGGTTCGGTTTTTCAAAATTTTGCGAAACCGAAACCAACCGAAGGTTCGGATTCGGTTTTTCAAAAATTTTCAGAACCGAAACCAACCGAAGGTTCGGATTCGGTTTTTCCAAAATTTCTAGAACCGAAACTAACCGAACGTTCGGGTTCGGTTTTTCAATTTTTTGTCTCAGAGTTTTTTTTTAGTCTTTATTTTATTTTAACTCTTATTTTTTCTCTTTTTCTTTCTAGAATTTTTTTTAAATTTCAAAACTCCAAAAATATTTTATTTAATTTTTTTTTGTATGCTCGTTCGTTCATGGGAATACTTTTGATAAATTACTTAAGTGTCCCTAGAAGCATGCTGCTGTATGTGTCCCAAGCCTCATAAGATTTTGAATAATAGCCTTCATGACCTGGTATATACAAACCTTGTCTTCCCAATAAGGCTAACTCATTTATTCTAATCGTGAGCTACCTCACACTCTTCTCACATGAGTTAAGAGTCTCCTGCTTGGTCCTTATTTTCGCAGCAGAGGTACTATGTTTTCTTACACCTTCCCCATTGCACTTCTCCATTCCATTCGTTTCATCATTGTAACCCTTGAGACTCTCGTTAACAGCCACTGAGGTTTATGGTTACACAACATCTGTGTTTATGATCTTAGTTTCGTGCCACTACGCGCTAAGTGAAACCCAAAATTCAACACCAACGAATTGACGGTGACCAATTATTTTGATCAAGTTTTTACCAATGAATTGACGAATGTACCTTGATGGAATCTCAAATTTTCTTTTGCGTGATTCAAATGAAATTGTTATCACACCATAACATTTCTTCCCAAGGAATCCAGTTTTACAATTTTTTTTTGAGATTTTATATTAATCCAAGCCACTATACAATCAACTCCAACCTACTTGTTCAACAGACTACACCGGTCTCACAAGTACTTTGTTCACATTCGTTCTTATATCAAGAATTAAATTGTTGAATCAAAGCGATACCACCCTTAGTTAGCCTAATTAAAAGAAGCCTTTCAACATTTCTTCATAAATGTTTGATCGTCATTCAACGGGATTCCACACTAACACTTTGAGGTCTCTCTTGACCTTGAAGGAAGAGATTCGTGCCCGGGATCATCAGTTTCGTGTCCTTATGGACATCACAGATTATCCTAAAAAGAGTTGCTTTATTTCTTTTTCTTTTACACTCTTTGCACGAAAATCCTAGATTTTCAAAAAATTCCGTTACTAATTATTTTACAGACTGGATTATTATTGAAGGGTTACTAATGAAGTTGTGGCCAAAAATTAGCCACGTGGGTAATTAATTGAAAACAGCTGTTTACAAAAGGGGAAAAGACAAAATTTTGCTGACTCGGCGGGAGTTAAATGGATAGAAATTCAAACGACGGTAAAAAGGAGGGCGCGTGAATTTGAAACGGCCGCGCTTTTTCTGACATTTGAGGACGCGTGTGCAATATCGAAGCGTCATACCTCTGGAGTTACAGGCGCGTGTGGAAGTGGAAACGGTTCCATTCTCTGAACCGGCCCTTATTGGGCGGCGTAATCCTAGGAATCTGACACTCTCTCTCCTACGTGATCATCGCACGCCCCAACTGTTACCAATCAGTCACTCAAAAACCCGTTTCATATTTCCATAAGAGATTTGAAACGATTTTTTCTCTCTCCTCACCCACTATAAAAACCCATCAAACACCACCTTTTACCTCTTTACTGCCCCCATAATTCCCAAAGCAAAAATACTTCCAAAACACTCTCCCGTTCTTCTTCTTCTCCAAACCTGCAACAATGGCTGAATCTTCATCTGTTCATGCAACATCTCAGATTCTTCCCATCAGACCCCAGCAATGCTTAGTCATCGATCTGAATCCACTGGCGTATGATCCCTACATGTCGCCGGTTATCGAATGCCTCAAGTACTCCCAGCTAGCTCCTGCACTGTCGAGAATTGAAACAGTGCCGATGGTGGCCTTATCTCAGGTCTATGCGACGGCTTACTACGACAAGGCCGTCGACCGGGTTTTCTTTGAAGTGGGAGAGCACAAGACTTCAATTTCTCGCTCCCGTTTCTGCACGCTGTTAGGGTTTGCAGCTGACTCCTCACGAGTTCACCCGAAGACGATTCCGGTAGGGATGTTCTACAGCATGTTTTACAACATGGGCTACACGGAGGTTCTCACCTCCGTCGCCAGGTTCAAGAAGTCCTGTCTACCGCCCCAGTGGAATGGGTTATTCACAGTTCTCTTCAAGGGACTGTCAGAGAGGAGCTCAGGATCTGATGGTGCAAGTCGTCTTTTCCTTTCTATTATGTACGGAGTGTACAATGGGATCAACCTGGATTATGGGTTTGTCCTCTGGCAACAGCTGCTTCAGAGCCTCTCTGCCTCTTCCCGACACTCCGAGGTGTCGCTGGCCCGGTTCTGGATCTTGATCACAAGATGGGCCATGGACAAGTTCGACGTTCCAACAGAAGATGGTGCATCGATGTCTTCTATTGGTACGTTTCATACCAAGAAGATCATCGTATCCGATGCTTCAAAGTTCTCTTTCATTGGCTCTATCCCAGAGTCGATGTATGGGAATGTGCCATCTGACAGCCAACTGATCAGGACGATCAAGGAGTCTGGGCCATCTGGTCTAAGGGAACTGACACCGGACATGCTGCGATCAATTCATGATGCCGATAAACCGGTGGCCAGGGGTAAAAAGGCAGAGAAAGGAAAGAAGCCATCAAAAGCCCCAAAAGGACCTTCTCCCAAGAAGCGCAAACAACCGAAGGCTGCTTCATCCCCACAACCGAAAAGGAGGAAGACCCAACAAAAGCGAAAGCTCGTAATTCCCTCCTCTTCAAGCGAATCCGAAGGTGGGAGTTCGCACTCTGAGGGATCACAAGGAGACGAATCTCCTCAGCGAGGCAACACGCCACCTCGGTCCCCAACCCCGGAAATGGAACTTCATCAATCCCCAGTTCCTTCCCCTCCACCCACAATACCTATTTCCATTCCCACCATAAACCCCACCATTCCCCCAACCTCTATCCCTATACCACCACCCATATTCACCACCTCAACCGAAACACCACCTGTTACCGAAACCCCTACAGTAACCGAACCTCCTCAAACCCATACACAACCACCACCCGAAACTAACCCCCCACCCACTCAACCAGAACCAACAAAACCCATAACACCTCCAGCTTCACCACCACCTCAATCTCCAGAAGACGCCTCTGATGGCGGTGATCAATACTTTGGTGGTGATCACATGAACTTTGATTCGGTCTACTATAGTCCGTTTCAAGTTCAGAGTGATGAGGAGGATGATGCTCCTGTGACACGGAAGCATCTTCGTGAACTTAACGAGAAGGTTGATCAACTTCTCGCCTCCTCTTCAAACCAGCAGTCATCTCTGTCGGAAGCTGCCCTTCAGAAAATCGTTGACGCCTTCTCCAGGGCTCAAAACGATTCTGTCGCCTCCGCAACTGCTGCTATAGACGCCTCCACCCGAGCATGTGAGGCAGCGACCGAAAAAGTCGATAAACTATTCAATGACGCTTCTTTCCTGCTGCAGTCTATGCAGGAAAGCGCCGAAGCCACGAAAGCAACTCTGGAACCAGTTGTTCATCAATTGGCCCAGTTTGTAAAGACGGAGTTATCCTCGTTCGCTACCCTCAGACAGACTCTTAGCGACGACAACTCGGCACTTCGTGCCTCCATCGATGCCCGCTTAGCAAAGCTACAAGAAGATCTTGCGGCAGAAAATTCACTGATGGACGTCTTGGCGAGTAAGACTACCGCCCTTAAGGTCAAGAGCACGCAGCTTTCCAACTCCCAGCAACAATTGGAAGCTCTTCGATCCGAGAGGGAGGTCATAAAAACGTGTGTTTCGGATGTCCACGCCGCTCTCTCAAACATCTTGGAAGCACACGACCCCATCCTTAACCACTCAGTGAGGCGTACCCTCGCTGAGAAACTCTCTCCGGCCATGGACCTCTTAAGCAAGATTGAAGGCCTACCCAGTTTCGTGTCCATTCCGAAACAAGGGGGAGATGAGAAGAAAGGATCGAAACCACCTCCTTCCTCAAAAGCGACTCACACAACCGAACCAACCCCAACTGATCATGCCTCGGGTTCGGGTGTGAAGAACAAGGGCAAAAACATTGCAGAGGGAGGAGTTGAAGATGAAGATGAAGATGAAGACAAGGAGACAATTGCGGACATGTTAAAAAGAAAGAACAGTCGCAATGCTGATGACGATGTCAGTCGTGTGGCACGTGAGGCTGAAGAAGCCGAACGAAAACAAAAAGAAGCCCACGATCTCCTTGAGAGCCGAAAGCTGCTCTTCCCTGCCTGGACCAGGGATCGCATGATAAAAGAGGCCATAGAGACTCCAAGCATTCTATGGCTCGAGCCGGTGATATCATTCGACTGCAACAACTCGGTCGATTCGCAGTTTGATATGCCACTGACTCGAAAGGCGTTCATCTTCCACGCCTTCTCTAATATTTTCAAAGTCCCGCATCCGAACGATGAGCTTGACAGGGAGCTCATTGACTTCTACCTGGAGGCCGCTCGCCCTCAATACCTTACATGGAGCGCCCAGAAGATCGTCAGTGTTCGGGTGCTGAAGCCTTATGCCGTGGGGAGATTCACAAACGTTAAGTTCAAGCTGATCCGAGGGTCTGCAAGAACTGCCCACATCATCTCCCTGGCGGATCTGCCCAATCTGAACCCTCATGATTGGATAGTCTTGTACAATATCCTGCTGACAAATGAACCAGAATTTGGTCCCATCATAGACCATGTCAAAAGGATGCTGGCATGCTATATCATGGAGGTGGCCCTAATGGATCAGGAGGTCGCCACAGTTTTTAAGAAGAAACCGAAAGTTAAACCTGTGGGATCGGCCAGTGATCTAAATCAAATGCAAATGGGCAAGATAGATCTGAGGCGAAACTCTGTGATGTTCACTAGAGCCGAAGGACAGAAATGTCTCTTCGCTTTAGCTGACAAACATCTTTACACTACAACTTGCTTGGAG
This sequence comes from Lactuca sativa, assembly GCF_002870075.4. Classification (NCBI taxonomy): domain Eukaryota; kingdom Viridiplantae; phylum Streptophyta; class Magnoliopsida; order Asterales; family Asteraceae; genus Lactuca; species Lactuca sativa. The sequence continues at coordinate 205,912,511 of NC_056631.2, read as the reverse complement.
CACATCCTATTCATCATCAAGCAGTGTAAAGATAATTCGGCTGATGATATCAAGTACTTCAATGATATGATCAATTGGTACGTTCGGTTTAGACAGACCATCCTTTCCATAACCAAGTGTCTGTTTAACACCGTAAAGAAGAAGGTACCAGCTTCAGCCGCCGGCCCAAGCAAGAAGTGAAGGTCTCGCTCCAAATTGACGCAAAGGGGGAGATTGTTGGGCTGTAGATAGTTTTGATGTTGCGTCTTTTGGGCTCGTTAGTTTAGCCTTGTATTCTCCGGTTTGGGCCTGTCCAACCGAGAGCCTTTTATGTATTGTATATAAGTTTAATGCTTGCATGCATATTAGGTTAAGATTCTAGAGAGATTATAGAAACAGCGATTGATCAAGAGTATAATATTTTTCTGTAATCGTTCTTGTAATCTTCTAATACTTTACAGTTGATGTTCTTAATCGAGCTCTTCTAAGGATTTTATTTAATCATTCAACACGTTTGATTCAAGCTGTTTGTTCTTATTATTGCGTTTTTACTGTTTCGTATTTGTTTACTTGTTCAAGATCTAATCGATCTTCATAGATTAAAAGTTGTTTTAATCCCATCAGTTTCTTAAAACCTTCACCTTCCGATCCAATATCGCAATCGGCCTCTCAATATAATTCAGGCTTACATCCACCTGAATGTCCGCTAATGGCACTACTATCGTCTCATCGGCTACACACTTCCTCATCTGTGAGACATGAAAGGTGTTATGAATCTGACTCGACTCTGCAGGTAGCTCCAACCGGTATGCTACCTTACGCACTCTGATGTCACTCTGAAAGGACCAATGTATCAGGGTCCCAAATTGCCCTATTTCTTGAAACGAATCACTCCTTTTTATGGGGATACATTCAGGAGGACAAAATCTCCCACCTGGAACTCTAGCTCGGATCCTCGCCTATCTGCATAACTCTTCTGGCGACTCTGGGCCGTCAGTAGCCTCTGCCTGACTTGCTGAATCTGCTCGGTCGTCTAAGCATTATCTCAATGCCACCCATCACTCTCTGCCCTACGTCGCCCCAATAGATGGGATTCCGACACCTCCTCCCATATAGAAGCTCGAAGGGAGGCATATCAATACTCGAATAATGGTTGTTGTTGTAAGAAAACTCAGCCAAGGGCAGATAGGTGTCCCAAATTCCTCCGAAGTCCATAACACATGCACGCAACGTGTTCTCCAACGTCTGAATCATACGCTCGCTCTGTCCATCTGTATGTGGGTGGTATCTGGTACTAAAATGAAAATAGGTACACAAATCCTAATAAAATTTCTTCCAGAATCTAGAAGTAAAACGCATGCCTCAATCTGACACTATCGCGGTCGTTACCCCATGTCGTGCTACCACATCTCTCACATAATCTCGGCTAGTCTCTCGACAGAAGATCTCTCACTGATAGTAAAGAAGTGAGCACTCTTCATCAGCCAGTCCATAATCACCCATATCGCATCAACCCCACGCGCGGTCCTCGGTAGCTTGGTGATAAAATCCATTGTGATTTCTTCCCACTTCCACTGGGGAATCTCTAAAGGCTATAACGGACCATGTGGGCGCTGGTGCTCTGCTTTAACCTGACGAGAGGTCAAGCACCTCTCAACTACCCATGCCACATCCCTCTTCATACAGGGCCATCAATAATCTCTCTTTAGGTCCAAATACATCTTAGTGGCCCTGGATGGATCGAGAATCTCAATCTATGCGCCTCCTCTATTAGTATACGCCGAGCTCCACCCGTATAGGGCACCCAAATCCGCCCTCGGAAAGTCATAAGCCCACGACTATCCGTCTCAAAATTAGACACATGCCCAATCACCCGCTCCCTCTTGCGGTTCCCCGGTCTTACGGCCTCCACCCAGGCCTTTTGAATAACATCTAAGACCAGAGTCATCACCATCAACCTCATACACACGTCTCAGATCGGAGCACTCGCTGCTTTACGGCTGAGGGCGTCGGCTACCATATTAGCCTTGCCCAGATGATATAAGATTCCGCAATCATAGTCCTTTACTATGTCCATCCAACTCCTCTGGCTCATATTCAGGTTGGGCTAATCCATGAGGTAGTTCAGGCTCTTGTGGTCCATGTATATGGTACACCGGACTCCATACAGATAGTGTAACACCGTAAATTTTCAAACAAAATTTTCATTTTAAAATCACATAAATCTCACAACACATTTCACAAAAATCTCATTTATTTAAGTTACAAAACGCAACTCCATAAAACATAACTCTTTCTCTGGTGTGTACAATCAAGTCGGCACCTTCTTGCGATCTAAAGAAGAACCTGAAAGACATATCACATAACATGGTAAGAATAAAGCTTAGTGAGTTCCCCAAAATACCACATGCACAAATAATAAGCCTCTCATGGTTATAACTCGGCATGGACCTTCCGGTCTCATGCATCTTGGTGTGGACTCTCCGGTAATGTGTCTTAGTGAGGACCCTCCAGTTTCACAACTCGGTTTGGACTCTCCGATCATGTCTCGGAGGAAATCCTCCGGTCCCATAACTTGGGTTAGACCCTCTGGTCCCATCTCAGTAAACACAAAGTATAGCATATATATCACACAGACAAAATGCATAATATCACATAACTCAAATACGCACATAAGACCCTCCGGTCACACATAGATACCAATCATGGTAAATATAGTAAGAGATAGGTGCTTAACACCTCCTATCAATCCACACAACGTAAACCCAAACTCTACCTTCTAAAAACAGAATTTTATCAAAAGTCAACCCATGCCAAAAGTCAACGGTCAAAGTCAAAGTTAACATACCAAATGTCAACTATTTATTCTCACGTTGTGACCAGTGCTTGGTCACGTCGTGAGATCTCACTCGGTCCGATTCCAACTCATTTCGACTTATCATGGCCAACTCGGTCAAGAAAAGTCAACAGATCTGACCTCACGGCATGGGTAGCCTTTCTCACTGCTGGATTAGTGTCTAAGGCTGTAATTATATTTGGTAAGTACTTGACCCGGTTGTGCATGGTCCTTTTGGGTTGCCTTCACCATAGCAACTTGACAGGATGCTTTATATGAAGAGAAGAGATTTTATTATTAATGTGTTATAAGAATAATATGTTAAAGGAATAATAATATTATTTGATTGATATAAGTCATAAATTAATTAGGAATTAATTTGGTGACTTAAAGAGATTAATTGAATAAAGGGACATAAACTGTCAAATGTATGATAGTTGTGTTTTGGGCTATGAATCCTTATGGATAATAAGGGGGGACGATTTTTAGGATAAAGATATCTTAAAATCGTCCAAGGTTATCATCTAGAAGGATCTTTGGAGTGCTTAGAGGCTAAGTTATCCAATTAGGGTTTAGGGTGAAACCCTAGTAGCTCATAGTATAAATAGACCCCATAGGAGGTAGAAATCGGCCACTCCTTGATTCAAGAAACCCTAGGGCCGATTTCACACCTCTCTTTCTCTCTCTCTCTCAAATCATCTTCTTGGTAGTTGGTGTTTGTAATCCATTAGAGGAGTGACAATTGTGACTCTAAGCTCCAAGAACAAGAAGTTTCAAGCAAGCAACTCAAGGTATTCTTCTAGATCTGATTTCATATGTTATGAATTGTTTGTTTACACTAGATCTATGAATGAAAGTCTTGGATACATTGCATGTTCAATAGAGAAACCTAGATCCAAGCATTAGGGTTTGCATGTGCACATAGGAAAGTTCTTATGGCTCAAACCCATCAGTGGTATCAGAGCCTTGATTGGTTTCTATTGAATTGATGCATTGGTTGACTTATTATTGCTTAAAAAGTTCAATTTTTGTGGATCTGCCTGGTGAACTCGACGAGTTCCATAGTGGACTCGACGAGTAGCACCAACTCGGCGAGTTCAAGGGTCAGATAGAGCTTATCTCGGGATTTCTTGCTGTTTTACTTGAGGATACTTGCCTTAACTATTTTGGATCATAAATATCCGCATTTTATGATATATATGAGTATATTCTTGACAAAACAAAAGATAATTATCATTTGAATGAATGATAATTTCCTTATATGATAATGATTGATTATTTGATTTAAATTGGATAATTATCTTGCAAGTAATATTAAATAAAACAAATATAGATAATTGTGAAATTGATTGTTTAATTTAAATTATTTGTTATTTGATCCCTTTAGTTTTGAAAAGTTTAAAACTTGTCCTCAAGTTTTTGAAATTTGAATTTTGTGATTAAAAGTTTAATTTTGAAGAATTTAAAATTTCAACCACTAGAGTTTTACAAGTTTAAAATTCAACCCTATACTATTATATTATTACAAGCTTAATGAATATATATGTATAATTAAAATGCTAGTCTTACCGTTAGTAGGTCTCATTCACGAAGCCGTTCTATAAGGTGGGTATAAGGTTGCTGCCTATAAAATGGCGCTTAATGGGTGTACACTCACACCCACCGCTTGCTTGACTGGTGGAGGGTCGTTAGCCGAACGGGTAGGATAGGGAAACTCTCTCTCCTCATTAAAAGTATAATGTTAAAATATAAAGTCACTACATATTTTTTCAAATTCCCAATCCTAGTTACTTTAGGCAAAAGTGAATTGATGCAATCCCATGAAATTGCACTTTGCACCCTTGCTAAGAAGTTAGTGGAGCGTGTGTGGTTTACCGGCACACTAATTGGTTCTAAGCAAAGGTGGAAAAGGGTGATTCATTGTTTATCATAGTTCGATGGAGGGTGTGTGGTTCACCGGCACAACGAATAGGTGATTGTAACAATGAAGGCACCATGTAGATTTGCATGGTTATTCACACCCACTTTGTGATCCTCGGCATCCCAGTCACAAACGAGAGGTGCATATCGAGATTTAAACATGCCATTGAAAAGTTCAATGAATCTCCAAGAAAATCTAGGAATTCTAAATACATTTAAAACTTAAGGTTATGTTTTTCATGGTGAAGAATTAGTGAATCGTCATTCACTTACCTCCAAATTATTTGCGTGTTGGATAACGACATCCCTTTTCTAATATGTAAATAATGTTGTTAGGTCCTAGCCCTAATTTTTCATTTTTTGGGTGTTTAATTAGGGATTCAATTCGAATCAAACTTTGTCCTTTCTATTTGTAGATGTCGAACGCGAACAACGCTGCTGCTAACTCATTCATGCTAATGAGCCTTTGTCAAAAAGTGACTTTCGATGGATCGAACTTTAGCAAATGGATAAGATACATTCGCACGATTGCGCGTTACGAGGACAAAGAGTATGTCCTCGACGAAAAGCTCGAGAAGGTCAATCCAGAAATCGCTACTCCCGAAGAAATGGCTGTCTTTGAGACTCACGAACGTGATGCAACGACAGTCCATTGCATCATGATAGCCACAATGAACCAAGAATTCCAAAAGTCCTATGAGGACATGTATCCGTATGAAATGCATCAAGACTTAATGGAGAGGTACCACCAAAGCGCGAGGCAAGAGCGCTATGAGATCATCACGAACATGATCACCGCAAAGATGGGAAGCAGAGAATCATTAACCGTGCACTTGCAAAGGATGCAAAGATATGTTGATCGTCTTCGCAAGTGAAATGTTAACTTTGGGGAGGATTTAGCCATCGACATTGTTCTTCACTCCTTGCCCTCATGCTACAACCAATTTAGGATGACCTACCACATGAACAAGGAAGAAGTCACCCTAAGCAAACTCCAAGGACTGTTGAGAGCAACCTCAAGGAAAAGTCTGTTGCACCAACTCCCGCACCATCCGCTGCTCCTGTTTTGGCTATTGGGCAAAGAAGCGGGAAGAAGAGGAAGGCTCCGTCTAAGAGCCACCACAAGGGAAAGTCCCAAGATGGTTCCTCTTCTAGTGGGACCAAGGATGGCCCTACTAAGCCCAACTTTAACCCAAAGGAGGCAGAGTGCCACCATTGCCAAAAAATAGGGCATTGGAAGAGAAGCTACCCGAAATATCTGCAAGCCATCAAGGATGGGAAGATCAAGCCATCTTTCGCAGGTATTTACACAATTAAATCTAATGATCCATCTCATGCTATTTCTTGGGTTCTTGATACAGGATGTGGTTACCACATTTGTTCTGATTTGCAGGGACTAAGAAGAAATAGGGATGTGGAGCATGGAAGAATAAATCTAATCATGGTAAACAGAAGATCGTCACCTGTCACCAAGATTGGAGTGTATTCTCTAGTGCTTAGTAATGGATTAGGTTTAGATTTAAATAATTGTTGCTACTCGCCAGATATGGAAAGAAACATCATTTCGTTTCATGGTTTGTTTAGACAAGGATTTAGATATTCGTTTAACAATGAGAATGGTTCTATTTATGCTTATCTAAATGGTGTTTTATACTTTGAAGCAATGCCTTGTAATGGAATTTATGAAACTGTTATGGTTGTAGATAACCTAGGAAATGATGTGTTGTGTATGAATTCTTCCAATAGTATGGATAAAGCATGTTTGTGGCATTGTCGTCTTGATATGTCAACAAGAAGCGCATAGCCCAACTCCAAAAGGATGGAGTGTTGGAGTCATTCGAACTTAGGGAAGATGACACGTGCGAATCTTGTTTACTTGGAAAGATAACCAAGTCACCCTTCACTGGAACTTGTGAGTGGGGTGAGGGTTTATTGGATCTCATACATACCGATGTATGTGGACCCTTTAGATCCGCCAGAAAGGATGCGAACCGCTTCTATGTGACTTTCACTGATGATTATAGTAGATATGGGTATATTTACTTAATCAAGCACAAGTCAGAAACGTTTGAAAAGTTCAAAGAGTTCAAAAATGAAGTGGAGAACCAATTGGGCAGGAAAATCAAGATGCTTCGATCCGATCGAGGAGGAGAGTACTTAAGTCTTGAATTCCATGACTATCTCAAGGAATGCGGAATAGTTTCGCAATTGACGTCACCTAGGACACCGCAGTTGAATGGTGTGGCAGAAAGGCGTAATCGAACCTTGTTAGACATGGTCTGTTCTATGATGAGTCGTGCTTCACTACCTATCTCATTTTGGGGATATGCCTTAGAGACTGCCGCCCATATCCTTAACCGAGTCCCTACAAAGAAGGTTGCCAAAACACCTCATGAGATGTGGACAGGGAAAGCTCCCTCGTTGGCACATATCAAGGTTTGGGGATGTGAGGTTTTTGTAAGATGAGAGAATCACGAGAAGCTCGAACCTCAAAGTGAGCGATGTATTTTCATCGGCTACCCGCAGAGATCCTTCGGCTCGAACCTCAAAGTCGAGCGATGAAGGAACCTCTATCGTTAGCGCTCAACCCGAGGAGGAAACTCCGGTTGAACCAATTGACGAATCCTTACCTCTTAGACGTTCCGAAAGAGTTAGACTTCAACCCCAGTTTTATGATTTTCATATTACTGCTGAAGGGGACATGTATATTAGTGATGGTACACTAGTAAATCTAGATGAACCTAATAGCCATAAGGAAGCCATGGCAGGCCCAAAGTCTGCGAAATGGAAAGAGGCGCCGGACAGCGAGATTCAGTCCATGTATGACAACCAAGTTTGGATTTTGGTTGACAATGTGCTCGGACGTAAGACGGTTGGGTGCAAATGGATCTTCAAGAAGAAGACCGGCGTGGATGGGAATGTACACACGTATCAGGCGTGATTGGTTGCGAAGGGCTTTATTCAAACTCCCAGAGTTGACTATGATGAGACCTTCTCACCAGTTGCGAAAATAAAGTCTATAAGGGTGATGCTAGCCATTGCTGCATTTCATGATTATGAGATATGGAAAATGGATGTCAAGACCGCTTTCCTTAATGGAAAATTGGCTGAGGATGTTTACATGGCTCAGCCAGAGGGTTTTGTCGATGCCAAGCATCCTAATAGAGTGTGCAAGCTTGAGAAGTCCATTTATGGACTTAAGCAAGCGTCTCGCAGATGGAATCTTTGCTTTGATGAGAAAGTCAAAGAGTTTGGATTTGTACGAAGCGAAGATGAATCATGTGTATATGTCAAATCCAATGGGAGTATAGTTAGCTTCCTCGTTTTGTATGTCGATGACATACTACTCATGGGAAACGACATCCCGACTCTGCAGGAAGTTAAGTCCTGGCTCGGGAAGTGTTTCGCTATGAAGGACCTCGGAGTGGCTTCCTATATTTTGGGAATAAGGATAGTGAGAGAACGAAGCAAGAGACTAATAGGACTTAGTCAGAATACTGACTTAGATAAGGTACTAAAACGTTTTAGTATGGAAAACTCGAAGAAGGGAGATTTACCGATACAAAGTAATGTCAAATTGAGTAAGACTCAGAGTCCGAGTACCGAAGCAAAGATAGTTGAAATGAATCGAGTACCTTATGCTTCCGCAGTTGGCTCCATCATGTATGCTATGACTTGTACTCACCCTGATGTGGCCTTTGCTTTGAGCATGGTCAGTAGATATCAAGGGAACCCTGGCAGAGCTCATTGGATTGCAGTCAAGAATATCCTTAAGTACCTTCGGAGGACCAAGGAATGGTTTTTAGTCCTCGGAGGGAGTGATGACTTAAAGGTGAGAGGGTATAGTGACGCCAGTTTCCAGACCGACAGAGACAACTACCGTTCCCAGTCGGGTTGGGTCTTTACCCTTAATGGAGGAGCAGTGACTTGGAAAAGTTCCAAGCAGGAAACTGTAGCTGATTCAACGTGCGAATCGGAGTACATTGCAGCGAGCGAAGCGTCAAAGGAGGCGATATGGTTAAAGAACTTCATTGGTGACCTTGGAGTTGTGCCTGCCATAAAGGAGCCTATGGAAATTTTCTGTGATAATGAAGGAGCGGTTGCCTTGACCAAGGAATCGAGGGATCATGGTAGATCTTGGCATATCGACAGAAAGTATCATTTTATTAGACATCGAGTAGAAGAAGGACACCTCGTAGTAAAGAGGATATCATCAGAAGATAACCCAGCAGATCCACTTATGAAGGGACTGAGTAGGGTTAAGCACTTGCAGCACGCTAGGAGCATTGGGCTGAAGGATGATATTAGTTTAGATTAGATAGTTTGGAAACTTGTAATAGATAAATGTAGTTGACATTTGATGATTAAATAAAGCAGTATTATTTAAAAGTTTTGTCTTATGTTAATTGTTTAACTATTGTTTCACTTTGCATGTTTTGACTTCCAGAATAATTGAGTTTATTAAGAATAATCAAATTATTCAAACAATCCACAATCGTTCATATGTTGGAAGTAGGTATGAATGAATATTGTCATGAATTGGTGTGTAGATTGTCTAAATGGTATTAGACATAACAAAGGATTGCTACAACGTTCATGAGTGCTTATGAACAAGTTTTGAGCGTTGGAATAAATTCGTGCTTGCTGGAATCACTTTATGGAATGTACCGCAAGTGATCGCAAGACGATAATATCATATGGTCTTGGAACCAAGATATATGGTTTATTGTTTACTGATTGATTGTGCATTGATAATGCGAAACCGCATCAGTAAATTGATGTCATAAAATGCATTGTTGTGTATAGTTGATTAGTGAATAAGTAAATGCATATAAGTTGAAGTTTATCTGTTACTTTTATCCTAAGAGGGTAAAAGCAATATCAAGGCCGCTCGATGATTTGATTTGACTTATGTGTTGAGCCTGGTCAGGACTGAATTGATGTGTTCAATTAAGTTATATGTCAAGTAAATCTGTGATCGAGAAACTAATTGCTAGACAATAAGTATGACAATGTTTCATGAGATTTTCTGCACGATATCAAAACAGAGGACTGTATGATCCCTTATCTAAAGGACATGATACTGATAAGACAGAGTTTACAGCTTCTTTGAGAGCTACGATTGCTAATCGGATTGTTTTTACATTTGTAGTTACTAGACTTATCCAAGTGGGAGACTGTTGGATTAGTGTCTAAGGCTGTAGCTATATTTGTTAAGTACTTGACCTGGTTGTGCATGGTCCTTTTGGGTTGCCTTCACCATAGCAACTTGACAGGATGCTTTATATGAAGAGAAGAGATTTTATTATTAATGTCTTATAAGAATAATATGTTAAAGGAATAATAATATTATTTGATTGATATAAGTCATAAATTAATTAGGAATTAATTTGGTGACTTAAAGAGATTAATTGAATAAAGGGACATAAACTGTCAAATGTATGATAGTTGTGTTTTGGGCTATGAATCCTTATGGATAATAAGGGGGGACGATTTTTAGGATAAAGATATCTTAAAATCGTCCAAGGTTATCATCTAGAAGGATCTTTGGATTGCTTAGAGGCTAAGTTATCCAATTAGGGTTTAGGGTGAAACCCTAGTAGCTCATAGTATAAATAGACCCCATAGGAGGTAGAAATCGGCCACTCCTTGATTCAAGAAACCCTAGGGCCTATTTCACACCTCTCTCTCTCTCTCTCAAATAATCTTCTTTCTAGTTGGTGTTTGTAAGCCATTAGAGGAGTGGCAATTGTGACTCTAAGCTCCAAGAACAAGAAGTTTCAAGCAAGCAACTCAAGGTATTCTTCTAGATCTGATTTCATATGTTATGAATTGTTTGTTTACACTAGATCTATGAATGAAAGTCTTGGATACATTGCATGTTCAATAGAGAAACCTAGATCCAAGCATTAGGGTTTGCACGTGCACATAGGAAAGTTCGTATGGCTCAAACCCATCACTCACGTCGTCAGCTCCAAGAAAAACATTAGAACGGGATCAACCACTTCTCACATCGTGAGACCCCATGTCTCACGTTATGAGAACAGTCTCAAGAGTTAAGTCCTTAATCCATTAAGCCTTGAACTCCAATATTCCAGAAGGTCTTATAACTCCATTATACAATTGAAAGCTGATACTCTTAAAACATATTTGTCCAATACATGTGTATATCTCATTTGGGTCAAAAGTTGAAGAAAAGACATCCAACTTTCATGCAAGGTTGCAAAACTTAACCATTCTCTGGATCTGAACTCCATAACACTCTTAAGACCCTTATAACCCATAAAGTTGCCAACTTTATGGTTTCTATTTAATCAAACTTGTTCAACTAAGGAGAAAAGTGTAACATCCTGTTTCAGATCATCCGTGATTAGGGTTCATGGGCTGCAACCCGGACATGAGGAAGCCTCAAGGCTACGACGAGTTGCTAGAAAGCATAGGGCTTCTCGTCACCTTTCCATGGATATGAGGTTCATTGGAAATGCTCATATAACGGGGAACTTACGACAGTTTAAAGTTTTGGCAGGATAAGTCCCTTAATTAAGAAAGGTGGCAGCTGAGTACGTTGGGCGTACGTAAGTGTACGCTTAGCGTACTCATGTGTGAATGTGAAGCAAGCCACCTAGTATGTTAGGCGTACCAAATGGTACGTTAGGCGTACTAGGCACATCTTGAAAACCCTAAATGAGGGGGTGTCCCTATATAAAGAATGTGATGGCCTCATTTCTGGCCACCGTTTCCAGAAACTTAACCCTTTCAAACCCTAATTTCCATCCCTTGAGCTTGAGAGACCAATTGTGAGCTTATAAGAGTTCTTGTGGGATTTTTGGAGTGAAGAAGGATCATGAAAGAGAATAGAGTTGAAGTCCAAGCTATGGATCTGAGCTTGTCTATGGTTGGAGCATCTTTGGAAGGTATAAAGCTCAAAGCTTTCCCCTCCTTTTTTATTTATGCATAGTATGGTCCATTTTAGGGTTTTTGGACCCAAAGCTTGAAGCTTTATGATTTGTTGAACACCAGAGCCTAATATTTGTCCTTTTGAGTGTTTCTAGTAGAGAGGATCCATAAAAATGAGGTCTTGGACGTAAGAACCACCTCATGCATGATATATGAGCATTTTTTAGAGCAATGAGTGAGATTTTTGGTGTTTGGGACTTTATCAGCCATGCAAAGGCTTAAAGTCACAAACTTTATGAAGTAAGAGTCTGTAGGGAGTCCAGATCTGCAATATGAGCTAAGGTCTTAGTGGGTTAAGACCTACAAAGTGAGAAAAGCCGTACTGGGAGTACACCCAGCGTAATTCCAGTACACCCTGCATATTGGGTTGATGTCCCTGATCAAAATCCGTGTACGCTTGTGTATGTTGAGCATACCAAGGGAGTTACGCCCCGTGTAACCTTGCTGTGGACTTTTTTGGGCTAGGTCCCATAGTGGGCCCTAAGAGCTAGGCTTAGAGTTTGGGCTTGTTGTACTAGATGTTTGGACCAGAGGAATATATATATATATATATATATATATATATATATATATATATATATATATATATATATATATATGCCTTGGGCCCTTGTGTTGGGCTTGCCACTTGGACTTGAGAGTTGGGCCTTGGGAGAGCCCATTTGTTATTGGGCCTTGGTGGACCCAATGAGTTTTAGGTTATTGATGGGCTAGTTAGTGGACTACGTTTAGACCTAAAGAGTGAGGATTTGGACTTAGATCTTATTTGGGTAATTGTGGATTTTGGTCTAGTGTTAGAGGCCGATGCGGCAGCAGCATCCATATGAGCTGTTCATCATCCGAGATGAGTCTTTTCACTATACTTACCATGAATGGTATCTTTTTGTGACAGTGATGTCTTATGTGCTTATATGTGTATCGTGATATTTTGTGTTATGTCTTGTGATTTATGTTGATTATTATTATTATGAGCTTGTTGAGTAGGACCGGAGGGTCCACCCGAGTTGTGGAGCCACAGGGTCTCCACTAAGACACATTGACCAGAGGGTCGTATTGAGTAGCCTCGAGTGGCTAATGTGATGTGTGTGGTATTTTTGGGAACTCACTAAGCTTCGTGCTTACCATGTTATGTGATATGTGTTTTAGGTTCTTCTATGGATCACGGGAAGGCGCCGGCTTGATTGTACACACCAGAGAAAGAGTTATGTTTCGAGGATCCTGGATTATTAATTAAACAATTATGGATTTGCGTATTGTAAATTAAATAAATAAGATTTTTATGAAATGTGTTATGAGATTTATGTGATTTTAAAATGAAATTTTTGTTTGAAAATTTGCGGTGTTACAAAAAGCGGGACAAAAGTTAGATCTAGTCTCATACCAACTAATGTGGAAGCTTTGATACTTACAATGGTCCAGAAACAATAAGGTGATGATCATGATGATTCCTTGCAAGCCTCCACAAAAGATCACCTTTTTCTTCTTCTTTACTTCTTCTTCCAAACCAAGAATGGCTCTAAATGACCACATATCAAGCAATGATGGAGACTAGGGTTTTTTTTAGGAGAAAGAGGGTTTGGGCTGATAAGAACCCTAAAATGAGTTTAGAGGTGGTTAAATACGAAAGAAACCCTAAAAGATCATGAGCTTGGGTTGCAGCAGTTCTCATATTGTAAGCACTCTGTGTCTAACGTCGTGAGACCAGTCTCGCATAACAATTCATCTTAACCCACCTCATGTCTTGAGCCGCTAATGCCTCACGTCGTAAGGATCCCTTTTCTAAAAAATCCAACATTCTGACCCCCTTGAAACCCTAATTCAATTCATCCAGGAAAATGTGTGTTACAATATTGATGGACTTTCTGTCAGTAACGTGTGCCATCGGTAATCTTTGGTAAAGTCAATGTCGGTCATAAAGGGACCCGTCGATAATCCAAAGGAAAACCGTATGTATAGGTGTATGTCAGTAATTTAGTAACGGAAAAAAAAATGTCGGTGTCCCGTTGAGATTCCGTCGGCATAATTTACCCACGAACCAAAACGTGACCGCCATTCTTCGTCGGCAATCCATCGGCATCATCCTATTCGTCGATTCTTCGTCGGCAATCCATCGGCATCATCCTATTCCGACGAAATATGGACGTATAATGCCGTTGCTATTTCCCGATTCTCTAGTAGTGTAGTTTCTTCATTAGATTATTCCAACTAGATAGTGTTTACAGTTGATTAATAATTTATGCAATAAATTTTTGCAGTATATTTTATTTTCGTATCCTACAAATGCATGAGTTCCGATTAATTAATAATAATTTATGCAGGAATTTTTGTTGAAATATTCCTAAAATACGTTCAAACAATATGTATTGCACCAAAAAGTTTCAAAATTTTAATCATTTATGAGGATTATAACAGTTCATTTCTTGTGTTAATCATCCAATTAGTTTGTTCTGTTTTTTGCTTTAAGCCGTAAACAAAGAGGAGAATCTTCTTGTGTTATGTTTTCATCCTATTTATAACATATATACTTCTTTTGAACTTTATTTCATATTCAAGATGAAGATGGTCTCCATGAAAAATCCTTGTGTTCTTGTTTTTCTATGTCATTTAGCTTTCATTTCTTCGGTTACTTCAACAGGGAATTGTTCGTCAGGAACCATTGATGGTTCCGAAACATGGGGATACGTTGAAGTTCGCCCAGGTATGTGTTTAGCTTTACTTGGTTAAATTTATTGCTAGCAAGAACTCATGTTTCAGTTTTTGTTGTTTTTGTTTTAGGTGCGCATATGTTTTGGTGGCTGTATAAAAGTCCTAATAAACCCAAACAACCAACCAAACCATGGCCAACCATTCTCTGGCTCCATGGAATCCCGGTAAGTATCCATACATTATTGAGGTTTTTCGGCCCATGATGACAATAGCTTTGCACTAACCGCTAATATTGCCAAAAAAAAAGTACTAGTAGTAGTTTGATTTACTGGGTACCAACACCAGTACTGGTTTTTCATATCGGTTCTCTTGCTAACATATCAAAATGAGGTATTGTTTTAACGTTTTCCTATTTAATGAATCAAATGAGACATGACTGAACCTTAGCTAGCTAGCTAGTAAGTTATATATATGATACTTCCTCTTGACTTAATTGAAAAAGAACGACTTATATATATATAATACACAAGGTCGATGAATTAAGGCTTTAATTCCCCCTGCACTAAATCCTAATCATTTTCACAAATATTTGTTAATTAGACATCATTTATCCCGCAACATGTTCTATATATGATGACCACCTAATAGTTTAATCAAGGCTAGCTAAATGTGTTTACCGTATCAGGATGAGTCCGCAGCTGGCAACGGAAATTTTGGAGCAATCGGGCCCTTGGATGTTGACTTGAAGTCAAGAAACTCGACATGGCTTCAGAAGGCTGATCTCTTATTTGTGGTATGATTAATTCAAGCTTTAATTTGCTTTCATTGTATTTGAAGAGACAGGATAGTTAATCTGATTAAGTCATGCCCTTACTTTTGTGATTCTAGGATAGCCCGGTTGGGACCGGGTATAGTTATGTGGAAGATGGGAGCTTGTTTGTTAATACCGACTTAGAAGCAGCAACAGATGTAATCACATTGTTGAAGGAGATCTACAACGGAAATAAGACCATTGAATCGCGTTCACTATACATTTTTGCAGAATCCTATGGAGGTAAATCTGCTGTCCCCACTGCACTTGCCATTCTACAAGCCATCAAAAATGGAGAACTCAATCTTCAACTTGAAGGTACGTACTATATTAATTAATTTTTGCAAATAATCTCATTCTTCTTGTTGTCCTTTTGAATAACTGTATTTGGTCACTACAAGATGTCAACAACAGCTGCACAAACGATTTCCAATAGCTACAACGTACCCAATAGTTCTGGAAACTGATCAAGGTCTAGGATGTTGTAGCTAAATCCTTAGGGCTTTATATACCAAACTATCCATCGTTTTTTGTGAGATTGACAAAAACAAAACATGTCTAAATTATAACAATAGCGTTTCTTCAAACAAAAATTGAAAAGTTAAATATTAAACTCTATCATATGAAAAACTTATTTTGTTAAAAATTGTTTATTAGTAGTATAATTTTCAAGTCTTTCTTTTTTTTGTGTAATAAAAGGTCGTGTACGATGATTTGAAAAGTCAATTATAGAAACCTTATTGTTCGATATAGGTGTTGCACTGGGCGATAGTTGGATCTCTGCAGAAGATTATGTGGTAACTCATCACGCTCATTTTTGTTCCAAATAATCGATTAATTGTCAACATTGAAATGTTTTTAACAACATAACCGACCGAATTTTGCAGCTTTCATGGGGTCCATTACTTAAAGACGTCTCGAGGATTGACGATGTTGCTTTGAACCGATCTAATAGGTTCAAATTAATATTTTAAGCGACTAATCTTGAAAAGCGTCGCAAAAACTTACTAAATTACATATATAATGCTTTTGTTTGCAGCATCGCCTTAAAGATTCAGCAGCATATAGCAGATGGACAGTACGAAGAAGCCGCATATTCATGGTTCGATCTCATGAAAGACATTTATGAAAGTAGCAATAATGTGGTAAGATGGTGATCTAATTAATATCGTTTAAAAAGTGTTTTTCTCAACGCATGCATTTGATTAAGCCAAATTTTGGTTTTTATAGGATTTCTTCAACTTTATGTTGGACGATGGATACACTGATCAGACCTCTTTGAAGACAAAAGCATCGAGAATATTGGGAAAGAAATCTTATGACATGGTCTCAGAAGCCAATGCAACTGACCTTTATTCCGTAATGAATAATCAGATCAGACAGAAGCTCAAGATTATTCCCTCTGACCTAGAGTAAGCTCTTTTGTATGTTTTTTATTAGTTATAGATATCATATTAATGATTAGCGGAATCTTATTTAGATGGGGAGAGCAAGATGTTTATGCGTATTTTTCCATGGTATACGAGTACATGAGACCCAGAATCGCAGAGGTGTAGCTTTTAACCTATATATTCAACATTTAGCAATCCCTGTTTTAGCCATGAACTCATGATCAGCCTCCATGGCTCATCTGTTTGTGATATTAACAAATTTTGTCTTTGTCCTTTATGCTCAAACTGCTTATCGATCAATATTTTAATTTCTACAGGTTGATGAGCTTTTGTTGACGGGTGTAAATGTGACTGTATTCAATGGTCAGGTGAGAAAATCTTGCCAAGTGACAATTAGAATCAACTACTTAATTAGTAGATGCAAAGAATCACATGTTGTGCAACTTTTAATTTTGTGACAGCTTGATCTAGTATGTGCAACAAAAGGGACAGAAGCATGGATCAAAAAACTAAAGTAATGGACTATATATATATACCCTTTTTCCTGTGTTTTAATTGTATGGGATGTAAATATTATTAGACTATAGGTTGCTAATATGTTGGTTCGTTTTATTGTTCAGGTGGGATGGTTTGTCGGAATACATGAACCTGAATAGGACTCCATTGTACTGCGGTGAAGATAAGAGCACCACCAAAGGTTTCTACAAGTCATATCAGAACTTTGCATTCTATTGGATTCTTGGGGCTGGACATTATGTAAGTATTTGTCTTCAGCTTTTCATGTCACTCGAACCCAAAAAGCCCAGTCCAGTCAAAAAATCAATAGGCCAGACCGTTTGCTCAGTCTGGTTTAATGAATTCTTCATTCTAATAAAAAATTATTAATTATACTGTATTACTAACAAAATATAAATAAAAAATGAATAGATTTACCAAAATACCACTTTAATTAGTTTATATACATTATAATCGAGGTTCAAAATGGTGTAAGTACTCACATGACAATAACCTCAAATCTCAAAACCATGTCAAGCCTTAGTAAACCATTGTGTTTTTCATGCTGTAAAATTTTATTTATATTAAAAAAATCATATAGTTATAGAATTATATCATATATATCATATTTTTAGAATGGTTAAAACAACACTTAACATGAAAAGTAAACAAAAAATAATCCAACCGATAATTAAGGGTTAAATTTCGCAAAATATTGCTCGATCTAATCATGTCCTTAAAGACGTGATGTAGTTCAAACCGACACGTATGTATGATATAATGCTTCAGTTGGACAGTCCTGTAAAAACATGGAAAGCCCCGTCTAATTGTGAAACTATAATGTTAATGACTCCTTAGACTAGAGATTTTCACAGCTTGTAATTTTATTTCCAACACATGCATATATTGTTACTAATCTATTTTTTTGGCCAGGTTCCGGTGGATCAACCTCTAATTTCTCTAGAAATGGTGGATGGTATCGTGAATACACCTAAGTTGTAAACGTTGATTGTCTATCCATGGCGGGGAGATTGCGTTCTTGGATTGAACGAAACTGAATAATAAAAATCATGCAATTGAATGTAATAAGTGAACTTATAAAATACAATATGTTTTTACCAATTAGGTTATTAATAATCAAATAAAAAATTTAGCCGGTGATTGGAAATTTTTGAATCTATACGAAATCATGAAATAATTCAAGTAAAATGAAAACGAAATATATCATGAAATCAAAGTAAAAAATTTTCAAATTTGTTTAAAAGGAGTAATAAATAATATATAATTTTATCTTTTTCATGCTAGCATAATATTGGCAATAAGAGATAGAGTTTTCGTGATGAGACATTTCTTAGTGTAAGATCATAGTTGTTTTGTTTTAAACTATATATATAAAAACAAAGAAAAGGCATTTGAACCCGTAATGCATCAATAATCAAAAGTATAATTGATTTGTTTTAAACTATATATATAAAAACACTCAACTACGAAATACATATCTAAACATCATTTTTTGGGAATGCTAAATTTTATAAAACTAGTGAGGACCTACAAAAAAACAAATCAAATTCGGGGGGAAAAAATTAAAACTATCACTAGGAACTATTATAGTTTAAATTTTTGGATCTTCTGAACAAACCGATTAAAAGAGATAAAATAATACTATCAAAAATCCTGTGATTATAGTACTTGCGAGAACCAAAAACCAATTCATTTAAGAAACCTACATCTCTAGAAATCGATAGTGATCAGAAATTGAAGTTTTTATTTGCTTAACTCCCAAGCACAAAAACGTGTAAATGATTATATAGGGATACAAGATATTATAAACATGGTAAACACATAGGATAAATAAAAGGATAAGCTAAAATGAATGAAAGATAAAGATATAAAAGATATATTAATATGATACTGTTTCTAATACTCCCCCTCAAGATGGATCATGGAGATTCGTAATGTCCATCTTGCCAAGAAGGAACTGAAATCAGGGTGTGCCAAAAGCTTTTGTGAATAAATCTGAAATCTACAACATGCTGTCAATAACATAGGCATAATCTCTTTGGGCTTAGATCTTACACGAACAAAGAAACAATCTATCTCAACATGTTTTGTCCTTTCACGAAAAACTAGATTATTAGCAATATGTTGAGCAGCTTGGTTATCACATAATATAGGAGTTGCGGTGTCGAGACCAATGCCAACCTCCTTTAGTAACCATCGAAACTATAATATTTCACTAATAGTATAATCCATAACCCTATATTCTGCCTCTATAGAGGATCAGGACACAATTGATTGCATCTTTGTTTTCCAATAGATGGGAGCACCTCCAAGCATAAGCAAGTAACATTTTCTCAATTGTCTCGTACAATGATATACAAGCAGGTCTGAGTCGCAAAAGGCAGTATGAATTGGATCTCCAGCTCAAGGAAGAAGAATTCCTTGTGTTAGTCTGCCCTTTTAGTATCTCAAGACGTGATTTCCAGCTTCCATATGATTATGTCTTGGGTCAGCAACAAACTGACTTAAAATGTTGTTAGCATAAGTGATATTGGAGCATGTAGTTTGAAGATAAAGTAAATGCCTAACAAGTCAACAATATTGATCACCAGCACCAACTTGGTCTTCATTTTCTCCTTCGCGTAGTTGTAAGTTTTGCTCGATTCGGAAAGAACTTGGCTTGCGCATCATTCCACTATCTTCAAGAATGACAATAGTGTATTTTCTTAGACTCAGAACAAACCCATCATCAGTTTTTGCAACTTCAATGCCAAGAAAGCACTTTATAGGACCAAGATCTCTGATGTTGAATGCTTCATCAAGCTGAGTTTTGATGTATTGAAATCGAGCAAAATCATTTCCAACTATAATGACCTCGGTCTGATACCGGGGTTTGCCCGATGTATATGTTTCTGGACTTCGGTCCAATGCTGGGGCGGTCCCAAGAAGAGTATATTTATGTTTGATGTCTTTGTGATTCACGCATGCCATGTGTTATGTGTTCCGGGGCAAGCCTAATGCATGTTAGCTTATATGTTATGTGTTATGTGTTACGGGATTCGGTCTGATGCCGGGGTAAGCCCGACGTATGTTATATATTTATCTTATGTGTTATGATATATGATATGATATGTATGTGCCAGGGTAAGCCTGATGTCGGGGCAAGCCAGATGCTAGACGTAGTCTAATATCGGGGTGAGCCTGATACCGGGCAGGAGACCGATGCCAGGTTCGTCCCGATGCAGCTGGGCGGTGTCCCAAAGTTTGTATTCCATGTTATTTGTTATGTGTATGGTATGTGGTAGTTTGGGGGAGCTCACTAAGCTTAGTACTTACAGTTTCATTTTTGGTTTCAGGTACTTCTGCTAGCAAAGGGAAGGGTTCGGGATGATCACATGGCACACACCATAGTCTTCTAGCCTAGGAGATTTACTCTGATATTTTGATATGAGATTTCGATATGTTCATAGATATTACGAAATTTTTCAGATACTTGGTTTGTGATTTTATATATCCATGATGTTTATGGTTTTATTCATGATTTAAAAACGAAATTTTTGGACCATATTTTTTGGGATGTTTCAGTTTCAGTAGTGAAGGGGTTGGAGCCTAATAGTGTGGATCAAACACTAAAGTATGCAATGGAGATACTTAAATGGGATGAAGAGAAACCCAATTTTAGCTTTAATGAACACTCCATGTATAGCAGTGAAGCAAGTGATTCTCTAAACCACTATGTGTTCTTTGTTGGTGTTTTAATTCTCTTTCACTTACTTTCCCATCAAATCCGTGTAGGTTAGACCTGGAAGAACTCATGGTTCAACAACAACTAACCAATTTATAGCTTTTAAACAATAATTAACCAATCAAGACCTAAATCAAGTTCTAATTCTAATTTTCTATTATTATATAGATGCAATCGACGGTAGACCTGAAATTAATTTGATGATAAAGTAGAAGGCATTTTATATGGCTATGATACACAATAACCAGAAAGCTTGAAGGTGATTTCTGTATATATAATGCTAAGATATAAGAGGATGACGATTGAAAAAGGAGAAAATGGAGAAATTAAGCCCTAACATAAACCTAACCTAATATACGACTAAAGCAAATAAAATCAAGAGAATTACCTGAATATGAAGTTAACAAAGAATAATTTTAGATTTTAAAACTGTGGAGGCTGCCGGAATCGAAAGCTGCAAGGGTCGGTGTAACATCCCAAAATCGGGACCCAATTTTTTTTTAAAAGTATATTACTTGTAAAAATAGGTTACAGAAAACATCGTTGTTATCATTTCAAACATCATGTCACAAATAACAAGTCTCAAAAGCCATATCCTCCAATAGTAAAATGTCATAGTATAATCTCAGGGTTCTCAAAGCGGAAGTCATGTGTGTGCAATGCGCTGCTACCCTGCTGGCTCCTTCCCCTTAGCTGAAGAGGTACCTGAAACCAAAACTAAAAATTGTAAGCACGAATCTTAGTTATTTCCCCTATCATACCACACACCATACAATCATACATATTGTCGGGCAATCCTGGTGAGGTCGACCTACCCATGTCAATCCATTTTGGAGTGCTGACTACCCGTGTCAAGCCATTCTGGGGTGCTGACTACCCGTGTCAGGCCATTCTCGGGTGCTTGCCTACCCTCCGGTCTATCTCACCCGGTCATGGGGACTATTTCACCCCCTACTACTATCATATAATAACATATCATAAACATGCTGTCAGACATATCTGGGGTGCCCGACCTACCCATCGGTCCTAACAACCGATCGGGGACTATTCACCTCCTACTATCAATATGACACAGAACATAACATACTGGTACATAGAACACATCAAGTAATAACAAACCCGACAATTATCAGAAAGACAATAATCTCAACTGTAATCAACTACTAGTGGGTCGGCCTTGGTGCCTTAGACCCACTTCTGCTGGAAGGTAACTCACCTCTATGTCGTGTAGTGTCTTCACTGTACTCGATGTGAAAATAGACTTTTCCCAACTCCTCAATCCCTACACAACAGCTTTTCTAAGTTATCAACTCATACTCATAACCCTTACAAGGGTCATTGTAATCCAAGTCAAAGTCAAGGTCAATGCCTTGGCCAATGGTCAATCATTTGGTAAAAGTCAACATCTGGTTGACTTGACTCGCTGAGTTGGTTTACCAACTCGACTAGTCACCACCTGCACAAAATGTCATAATCCTATCCTTACTCGTCGATTCTAGCAAGAGCTCGACGAGTTCGCCTTCAATAACACATCGGACTATCTTCAATCGACTCGTCGAGTTCCTCCTTGAACTCATCGAGTTCATCTTCATCCATATGAAGGTGTTCAGTCTATGAATCGTCGAGTTCTCCCTGAACTTGTCGAATCCATCTTCTTGTGGTTGGGACATTGCCTTAAACTCGTCGAGTCTGTTCATACACTCTCCGAGTTCTATGATTTCCAGGTCCCTAATGAGCCTAAACAACTGAGGGACCTTCAATCTTAACTTTTGGTCCATAAACAGAAAGGATTTTATGGAAAATACACCCTGACTCGCTGAGTCCCATGAACGACTCACCGAGTCCACCTTTGTCCAAAACTATACAGTTGCTTATAATGGTTCTTAATGCATTCAAATCATAGATCTGGCCTCCTAGGGGCCCTTTTATACATAAAGTTGCAAACTTTATGTTCATGCATGGGTCATTTAGCTCAAACGGCCCTAAAATGGAGTCTTCAAGATGCATGCGCTCTTATGGCAGCAAAGTTCGCATCTTTATTCCATGAGAGCCCCCTTATGATCCTGATCTGAAGCTATTTCTCCATATAATGCCCCAGACCCGAAGGTGACTTAAATTTTCCCCAAAATGACAAGATTCACGGCCTAATGTAACGTCCCAAAATTCAAGACTAAAAATTTCTTTTGGTAAAACATTACTTTAGGCAAGGTCATCAATCCAAAACATAAACAGAGTATTAATTTCCAAAACACATGTTCGTTATCAGAGTAAACATTCCCAGGCTGTCTAATTTATGGTGTGTGCCATGCGATCACCCCGAGCTCTTACCTCCGCTACCGGAAGTACCTAAAACCAATACTGAAAACCGTAAGCACAAAGCTTAGTGAGTTCCCCACCCTACCACATACCATGCATAACCACATACTGCACATACTGGACCACGCCCGCTATCCTAGGCCTCGCCCGCTACAACGGCCCCTCCGCTCCAGGCCCCGCCTGGCTTCGAGTCCCACTCGGATACATATCGGTTTCACTTAGGCCTCGTCTGTCACAGGGCCTCGCCCGCCAACAAAAAATAACACATAAACATATCACTTCACATAAGCTAAACACATACTAACAAATCTTACCCTAAGGCCTCACCTGTCTCTGGGCCTCGCCCTTGTCCTGCTACTGATGAGATGTGGAACACCATCCACACTCTGCTATTGGTGAGTTACGGGACCTCAGCCACACTCACCTCCCTACTAGGCATATACAAGTATCACAAAGACAACAAGTATGAACTATCACATAAACCATTCCTTGGGCACCCGACCGCTATCATTAGACCTCGTCCTAAATATCATACTAGCATACTGTGCCTAGGGCTAACCCCCGGGTCTTCTACTCATAACTACATGGGCCGGCATTGTGGTCGTAGACCCATTTACACAAAAGGGAAACTCACCTGCACTGGCTAAACCTGTTGATGATCCCACTAGCCGCTGCCCGACAACTCTCTAAACTCCTGCTCCACTCTCTCCCCGAGCTACCAATATCAATGCAACACTGAGTCTAACTGACCCCCGAAAGACAACCAAGTCAAATATGGTCAAGGTCAAAGTCCTGGTCAAAGTCAACCTTCCAGGCCAACCCTACTCGCCGAGTCACCCTACTGACTCGCCGAGTTCATATGTTCAGAGTCCTTCCATTCGCGACACGACTCGCCGAGCCTAACGATTTCCGAGTCTTGACTTGTCCAACTCACCGAGTCTCCACTCGACTCACTTGTTCGAGTCTCAACTCAAAGGGTTTGGGGTTTCGCGACCTGACTCGCCGAGTCCAAGACAACCTTCAACAGACTCGCCGAGTTGTTCTTCCAACTCGCCAAGTTCCTACCCAACTCCATCCGACTCGACGAGTTGTTCATCCCACTCGTCGAGTTCCTCTAAATATTCATGCTACTCGCCGAGTCCACTCAAAGGACTCACCGAGTTCATTCAGATCTTCATACAAGAAGAGGATTTTTGAGTCATGCATGGACTCCAAACAATAGATCTACCCTTCCTAAGCCTATTCCTCACGTAAAGTTGTAAGCTTTCCGTGTAGAGAAGGAGATCTAGGCAAAATACACCATAAACTAGGGTTTAAGGCAAAGCGGCTCCATAATCAACTCAAGGACAGATACTTTATGCTTCTCAAGACCATAATATGCTTAGATCCGAAGTAGCAACTTCAGATCTGGCTTCTAACTCAAATGGATAGCTATTCATGGCTAAAAAGCCCGCAAAACTCACAACCATAATAGATCTAAAGGAGGGAAACGACTTAATACCTTCAATAACTCAAAAGTTTTCCCCAATCTTCAGATCTAAGGCCAATCCTTGAAGCTTCAATGATTCCCCTTCTTCTTCTTCCTTCAAATCACTCTAAAATGGCTTGGAAGCTTGAATTAGCAACAATGGGGCTTAGGGTTCGATGTTCTAGGTGAAAGAGGCAATAAAGGAACCCTAGGGGAGAGAATGAGACGTTTAAATAGGCTCCAAGTCCCGAATTTAGGGTTTTCCTCGCACAGACCAGACTCGCCGAGTCTCCTTGCCCGACTCGCCGAGTCGGTCACTTACTCCTCGACCTGGATCCCGCTCGGACTCGCTGAGTTCCTCCTTGGACTCGCCGAGTCGTCCATTAAAATTAGGGTTTCCTTTCCTTTCTTGGCCTTCCTGACTTTGGGTGTTACAACTCTCCCCCACTTAAACTAAACTTCGTTCTCGAAGTTTGCTATGGCCCACCGCCTACAATCTGCTTCCAATATTCCACTAAATGATCCATCACCAGCTACCTACCCTCGCTGGTCTTCCGCTTGGTCATTCCGACTAACATTAATCCTTGTGGATAATTATCTCGGATCAACCCTGACCCTGAACATTCTAGAAACACAACTTACTCAACCGACAATCCTTCTGGTACTCATCGAGTACTGCACTGAACCCATAGGGGTTCACCCCTTCTTTCCTTAAGCGATTTCCTTTCTCTCCCCAAGGCAATGCTCCATAACCAACTATTTCCTCTATCACTGTGAAGATCCTATCTTCACCAATCCATTACTCCCGCTACCTCCAGTTCGGGTCATTATCGCCAGTATCCACTGGGCATTTCTTTCTACTATAATTTGGTGTCGAGCACCCCACAATCAACTAATTGAATTTCACCATAGACTGCTTACCCGCACTGCTACTGACTAAAAATTCTGCTATTCCTCATCTGACTCCCTGATGAACTGAGACCACCTTGGTCCCTACCAACCTATCAATATCTGGATTACCAGCTCCCACCGGTAACTAGACCCAACACAACTCCTAGTCGCTCCCAGCGACTTCGAAAAAAACTTCGACCACCTATAACTGCTCAATCTATTATTCCATACAGGCACTATAATTCCTGGGATCCCCAATCCCCTATCTTGACACTAAGGTCCCTACTAGGTCCCACCTGTGCTGCTAAAACTTATGGGCCTCACCCACGGGTCTCACCCGCCTCTATCCCTCTAGTCCTACTTGCCCAACCATTCTCGCTCGAGCCTCGCCCACGGGTCTCACCCGACCATACCACTGAGCAACCCTGCTCTCAGGTCTCACCTATACTGCTATTCTCCTACGGGCCTCGCCCATGGGTCTCACCCAACTATATCCTAGAGCGGCCTCTCCCAAGGTCTCACCTCTCTAGGGCTATACAGGCAAACTCCCTATCATTCTCATCCACTACCCATTCCTGATCCCAATCTGACCACTAGGAGATAAGGGCCCCGCCCCCATTCTGCCAACGAAGTTACTATGGAATGCTACGGCTTGCCTGCAGTCTTACATCACCTTTTATCACCGTCTGCTAGTGAATGCTACGGCTGTCCTGTAGTCTGACAACACTTCCAACCACTGACTGCTAGTAAATGCTACGGCTGCCCCGTAGTCTTACAACACTTTCCACTACTGATTGCTGGTGAATGCTACGGTTGCCCTGTAGTCTGACAACACTTCCCATCACTGACTGCTAATGAGAAAGCACCCCATGCTATCAGTTATCAAGATCTTCCTCCTGACTCACTCAAGCCCTACAGGTGATCCCCCATCCTGAATTCCCAGCCACATACTAACCATCACCAGTACACGCACTGGCTGAGGTTGGGGGGGGGGGGGGGGTTCTCAAGCTCCCAACCCTGGACTTCTCAATCCATCAATGTTGTACCACTTCTTTTTCCTTCTCGGAGGTCGCGCACTCATTCTAGATCTGCGTGCTCTTACCTTTGCCCGCTCGGAGGATTCTCCCCTACTTTGATCCTGCTTAACCCTTGCTGCTCAATGCTCGAAAAGAAATCCCCATCCTCGCTACCATTCCATAAACAACCTGCTGAGGAACCCCAAGCTTACCATAGCTAGGGATCTAACCAATCCATTTCTAAAATCATATGGCTCCGAATTCGTGAGACATACCAAATCCCTCCCAGGTATGCTACAGTTACTGCATCCTAAGCAACCTTCCCCAATAGAGCACATCCCTTAACTACCATTCAAATTTCCAAGGTATGCAGATGGCATATAACTCCATCACAAGCAAGCCGCACAAAAATAAAATACCCATACCGATAATGATGCAGAACCCTAACAATAAAATCATGCATGAAATAAAAGAACTGAAATCAAAAATCGCATAGCTGCAACGTCCGATGCTGCTCGCGCCTCCAAGGTAGTCATCTGAAAATCCCTACCTCCTACCGCAGGCACCTCTTCATGGCCCTGACGGCCGTCTGTGATCCTCAAAGTTGCAGGGGCAGGTGCCATCACCCGTCCTGCTGAAAACAAACTGGGGCACTGTGCCTTCTTTTGGCCCCGCTGATTGCAGTAAAAACATATCAAGTCTGATCCCTATGTCATGGTAGCAGTACAATCCCTTGTAAAATGACTAGTCCGACCGCACTTGAAGCAACCAGACTCACTGCCGCTACCACTCCTACACGCGCCCCCGTGCGCCCTGCCACACTTCCCGCATCGGTTTCGGTCCTGATAATTCCTCAATCTCGAATCTGATCCCTTGAGCCTTTTTCCCGAGTCCGCGGCTACCTGAACCTCATCTGGCTTCCTTTTTTGGATCTGCTCCAAATCAATTTCCCTCTCTCTGGCCCGAGAAATCATATCGTCCAGTGTCTTACAGCCGGAACTGCTCACGAACTCCCTGATGTCAGCCCTCAACATCTCGTGATATCGGGCCTTCTTCATCTCCTTATCCGCGACATACTATGGTACAAGAAGAGCCCTCTCCCTGAACTTGGCGGTGATCTCCGCCACAGTCTCAGTGGTCTGCGTCAAATCCTAAAACTCCCATGCAAAATGCTGCACCTCAATAATTGGCGAAAACTCCGCCCTGAACCTGGCCCAGAAATCGCTCCAAGTCATCGCGTCCAACACGGCATCATCCCCCAGAGCATGACCAATCTCCTCCCACCAATCCCTCGCTCTGTCCTTCAGAAGACAGGAAGCGAGTCTGACCTTTTCCTCCCCAGGACACCGGCTCAAACGGAACGCGTTGGCAACATCAGCCAACCATCTACTGCTAGCGATGGGGTCCCTAGCCCCATGATAATCTGGTCCCCCGCAAGCCCTGAACTCTCGAAACGTCAAGGTACGCGCTCCCATCAAAGCGATCATCTCGGTACAGAAGGCTCCCAGCCTCTCATCCAAAATCTCCAATATACCCTCATTGACCGTGCCAAAGATCACAGGAGTCTGATCTAGAATACTGCGCGTGACCTCGGCGGATATCAACTCCCTCATTCGCTCCTCGAGCTGCTTAGCCCCTGAACCCGAGCATGATCCCTCTCTGGCGCCTGATCCGCCCGCTGGTCTCTCTCGCAACGTCACCATGCTGAAAATATACCACAACCACTAATAGAATACTGATCACTGATGCGAGACCAAACACACCCTACCAGGTTCCCGGTCTTGTCTCAGCCTTTCCCGAATCGAGTACGGAGCCTTTGATTTTAGTAGTACGGGCCCATACTACTTTCCTCATCTATCCGTACTTTCCTTAGGAATTGCTTCGACTCCACCAGGTCCCTTATCCACTACTACTGCTCCCAGCACTATCTTATCCTAGGCTTACCCTAGGGAAACCTCTGACTTAACTCAACCAGTCCTCAGCTGCTGAAGGTCTCCTTGTGATGCCAATTAGCCATTACATGGATACCATCACATGTGACGAGGCTCAAATAATCCTTCGAGTAAAAGACTCATCCCTACAACAGTTAGACTCAAACGAGAGCTGCGCAATAGGGCCAAATCCAGCACTCTAATATTATTCAACCCTGATCACATGTGACGTGACGTATTCACCTACTGGCTAACTCCCATCACTCAGAATCCCACAATGCACAAAGCAAGCATCATTCAGACAAGGGAAAATCTAACCACAACATACTCAAGCAATCATATCTACATAGCAAGAAACTGAACTAGCATGCATAACAAACTCATAGACTCACACAAACTCATAAACTCAGGCATAACCTAAATAGGCTATCCTACTACTGTCTAATCAGCACTATCATGCAGCTCAAAGCACATATAACAGGCACATAAGGCATCATCCCTAGATCCTTAGTCGTAATCTAGCATGTTGTTCTATTAACTGATAATCATAACATAAACTTGTATGGGTATTTTGGGGTACTTACTTGAACTCGGCTGATTGCATGCACCACACCCCTTTTCTCGTTTCAATTCTTTTGCTTTTCTAAAACTGTTTCATTCTAAAAACTTTCTTTTTACAAAACTTTCTTCTCATTTTCGAAAACTTTTTATCCGACCCCTTAGTTTGAGTTCAGGCACACCCGAGAGTATGCCCGAATCCCTCAAACCAAGGCTCTGATACCAACTTGTAACATATTAAAATTCAAGACTAAATTTTTTTTTTGGTAAAACGTTACTTTAGGCAAGGTCATCAATCCAAAACATAAACAAAGTATTAATTTCCAAAACACATGTTTGTTATCAGAATAAACATTCCCAGGCTGTCTAATCTATGGTGTGTGCCATGCGATCACCCCGAGCTCATCCCTCCGCTACCGGAAGTACCTGAAACCAAAACTGAAAACCTTAAGCACGACGCTTAGTAAGTTCCCCACCCTAACACATACCATGCATAACCACATACTGCACATACTCGGCCGCGCCCGCTATCCCGGGCCTCGCTCCTTACCTCTGACCTCGCCCGCTACAACGGCGCCGCCGCTCCAGGCCCCGCTTGGCTTCGAGCCCTGCTCGGATACAGTTCTGTTTCACTTAGGCCTCGCTTGTCACAGGGCCTCGCCCGCCAACAAATAATAACACATAAACATATCACTTCACACAAGCTAAACACATACTAACGAATCTTGCCCTAAGGCCTCACCTATCTCTGGGCCTCGCCCTTGTCCTGCTACTGATGAGATGTGGAACACCATCCACACTCTGCTATTGGTGAGTTATGGGACCTCGCCCACACTCACCTCCCTACCAGGCATATACAGGTATCACATAGATACCAAGTATGAACTATCACTTAAACCATTCCTTGGGCACCCACCCGATATCATTGGACATCGTCCTGAATATCATACTAGCATACTGTGTCTAGGGCTAACCAACGGGTCTTCTACTCATAACTACATGGGCCGACATTGTGGCCGTACACCCATTCACACAAAAGGGAAACTTACCTGCACCGGCTAAACCTGTTGATGATCCCACTAGCTGCTGCCCGACAACTCTCTAAACTCCTGCTCTACTCGTTCCCCGAGCTACCAATATCAATGCAACACTGAGTCTAACTGACCCCCGAAAGACAACCAAGTCAACTCTGGTCAAGGTCAAAGTCAACCTTCTAGGTCAACCCTACTCGCCGAGTCACCCTACTGACTCGCCGAGTTCGTAAGTTCAGAGTCCTTCCATTCGCAACTCGACTCGCCGAGTCAGTCCATGACTCACCGAGCCTACCAATTTCCGAGTCCTGACCTGTCCAACTCACCGAGTTTCCACTCGACTCACTGATTCGATTCTTAACTCGAAGGGTTTGGGGTTTTGCGACCTGACTCGCCGAGTCCAAGAACAGACTCGCCGACTCCAAGACAACCTTCAACAGATTCGCCGAGTTGTTCTTCCAACTCGCGGAGTTCCTGCCCAACTTCATCCGACTCGACGAGTTGTTCATCCCACTCGTCGAGTTCCTCCAAATCTTCATGCTACTCGCCGAGTCCACTCAAAGGACTCTTCGAGTTCATTCAGATCTTCATACATGCAGAGGACTTTTGAGTCATGCATGGACTCCAAACTGCAGATCTACCCTTCCCAAGCCTATTCCTCACGTAAAGTTGCAAACTTTACGTGTAGAGAAGGAGATCTAGGCAAAAATACACCATAAACTAGGGTTTAAGGCAAAAAGGCTCCATAATCAACTCAAGGACAGATACTTTATGCTTCTCAAGACCATAATATGCTTAGATCCGAAGTAGCAACTTCGGATCTGGCTGCTAACTCAAATGGATAGCTATTCATGGCTAAAAAGCCCCCAAAACACATAACCATAATAGATCTAAAGGAGGGCAACGACTTAATACCTTCAATAACTCAAAAGTTTTCCCCAATCTTCAAATCTAAGGCCAATCCTTGAAGCTTCAATGATTCCCCTTCTTCTTCTTCCTTCAAATCACTCAAAAATGGCTTGCAAACTTGAATGAGCAACAATGGGGCTTAGGGTTCGATGTTCTGGGTGAAAGAGGCAGTAAAGGAACCCTAGGGGAGAGAATGAGACGTTTAAATAGGCTCCAAGTCCCGAATTTAGGGTTTTCCTCGCACAGACCAGACTCGTCGAGTCTCCTTGGCCGACTCGCCGAGTCGGTCACTTTCTCCTCGACCCGGATCCCGCTCGGACTCGCCGACTTCCTCCTTGGACTCGCCGAGTCGTCCCTTAAAATTAGGGTTTCCTTTCCTTTCTTGGCCTTCCTGACTTTGGGTGTTACACCTAAGGAGGATCTATCAAATGGTAAAACCAAGGTTGAAGCTTTTTACCTTAAATGAACCGAAAATGGAACACAACCTCTAGATCTACTAGCTTCAAATCGATCTCTTAAGCTCCTTCCTTCTTCCCAAGCTTCACAACCACCAAGAATGCACAAGAATGGCTTAAGAACACTCAAAAAATGCTAGGGTTTCAGTTTAGGGCATTCTGGAAGTAAAAGGGACGATAGAGGCTGGTTGGGGAGAAGAAAAGTTGTTTCAATAGGGTGCAAACCCTAAATTTTAGGGTTTCCTCGTCAATTCGGTTCCCTGACTCGTCGAGTAGGTCACTTAAACTCCCGACGGATGTCGAGTCTACTCGACGATTTGACCCTCCAACTCACCAAGTCCCAGGGCAAAACATGAAATTACTAGAATTTAAACACGTACCAGGAACCGGGTGTTACAGTCGGGGGTGTCGACATTTGTTTGAATAGAGAGGGTGAGATTAGGTTAAGGTACAACTCGAGAATCATGTGTGTTCAATTGGAGTGATAAAGCGGATTTGGGAGGGAAGGAAACTTACATAAACGTTGTGAAACTGGAATTGGATTGCACTAATTTTAGCGAGAGATCGTCAATTAAAAAAACATAACTTGCGTAGCCTCTGTCAGCCGTCTCTCGCTAAACACGTACTAGATGGATAAAAAGTCGACAATTTTTGTATCCCTCGTTGAACCCTCGCCAAATGCCTTCGTTTTCAACCGATTACCGAGGAATAAGAATGTGTCGATAAATAGTTGTGAGATCCGTAAGTGACCCCTTGCTAAACCCTCTCCAATATTCAATATGTTGAATGAACAAAATAATCGTTTAAACCATCGCATATCTCTCGTAATTCTCTCGCTATAAGGCCTAAAATTTGCTACAAAATAAATCTCTCTCTAAATCCGTAGTTGAAAGTCAAGTTTCCAGTAGTGTACGTATGTGTCTCTAAAATTATACAATAGTTTTGGAGAAATAAAAATTAAATAAATAAGACTGTTAATAACAGATGGTCACAGTTAAATTGATAGTGGATCAAAATTAAACAATACTAATGACAAAAGATAAAATAAGTACCTATTTTTATAATTCCATTGATTATTGAGCCTAGTCTAAAAAAGGGTAAATGTCATTGTAACCCAATCAACTATCGGGTTTTGTTTTAAAAGCTCCCTCGTCTTTTTTTTTTGTTCTCTAGGGGTATAATCTTGACTTATAAGGTTTTAAAAGGTCCCTTTTAAGAAAATGAAGGGGTCACCCGGTGAACCCCTTCCTATTCAATAATATAAAGTGCCACGTCATTTAATGAAACTTGCCATCTCTTAAATCTTTATCTCATTCTTCTCTATCTGTCTTCATGATTCAATCTCAAGAACACAATGTAAAAAAACTTGCGATTACAGACTTCAACTAGTTTCCTGAGTTTAAAAAAAAAAAAAAAAAAGAACTTTACATTACTACTTAAACTACTGTAAGTAAGCTCAGCAACAGATTCTTAAATTCTCTATGCATATATTTACTACTCTCTTCACCTTCATCTACCATGAGAGATTACCTTCATCTAACATCGTTCTCACCACTTTCTTCCACTTTTCTTCAAAAACATCCTAAAATCACACAATCCTCGATGCCTCGGACAACAATCAAATCAAAATGAGGTTAATCATCATAATTTTCAGAAAACAAGTTGTAAATAATGTGGATTTTCTTTTCGATCTTACCTTAATAGAATTAGCAAGCTTGTACTTATGCATGATCCAATTGGTTTTAGACTTGTTTTGGGGCTTTGCCTCGGTAGAAGACCAAATTTTTCTTCGAATGGTTATGTCTTGTGCTAAATTGGTTGAAAATAGATGCAATATGTATCCTGTGTGTATGGCTCAAATGAAATTGGAAATCGAGATATAGGGGTTCCGATGGTCTCTTCCCCTTCGAGTCATGAACAAAGCTATTTGTTGCTGTTGTGCGTGTCTCTCACGTCGTCCCTTCAATCACTAGCTTCCAAGCAAGATGGATTCCAACCTCCAAGCGATTTGGAAACCGTCTGCCATCTTCAACCTCTAACACCACCACCAATCACCATCATCTTCCTCCACAATCGTCCACATACCCGAAAAACAATTCTAGGTTTGAGAAAAATGATTCCACATGGCTTCCAAGCAAGATTATCAACGAACAAAAAAAACGTGAAATCGGAATGAAGAAGATAGTCGAACCTATTGCGGACTCATGCCCTCTGAACTCCGATTGCACACCGACCATCAGTTTCTTCAGCCTTTGTGTAACATCCTTATTGGGTTGTTGTGATGCTTCACCGAGTTGTACATCCATGTAAATCAGAATGAAGAATAGATTCAAACCTAGGATACTAAGTAAAGAGAGAAACCTAATAAGAACAAGGCTAATCTCTAAGGCGAAGGTCGATGAGAGCGAATCAAGAAGGTGGGTGTCTTGCTTGAACATGAACATAAAGTCTTATGTGGTGGGTGAGGATGCGAGTGATGTGTATTATAGTTTAATTTTCTTTTTATTGAAAAATGCTAAATCATTAAGTAGACCGGCAATTGCAAGTCAAGTTCCCTTTTTGGCAGGTAAAAATTGATTTTATGCCTCTAAACTGCAAAAAAATTACATTAAGGACCTTTTAAAACAAAATCCGATAGTTGATTGGGTCACAGTGACATTTACCCATCTAAAAAATGGACACACACGATTCCAAAAGAGATGAATGTAAGGTTTCATGGATAAATGTACATTTGAAAAAAATTAAGAAACATACTCAAACTCTTGAGCCAATCATTTTCTGTTACAAATTCTCATAAGCTAAACTACAAATTTCACTACAGATAGTTGGCTAATGAATGTCAGAATCAGACTACCTATCCTAGTTTTATACATAGAAATGCATACAATTAAATTCTAATAAAGCCATTGCTTGTGCAACGTCCTTAACGCGTAAAAGTTCGTTGTCACCTGCAGAAAGTAGTAAAAAGCAATCAAATAAAGCTAGCCAACACAAACAGCAAAGAGACAAAAATAGGTTGTGAGGTGAGAAAAATGACCTAATTACACTTTAGTAAGCAATGACAGAATCTCTAGTTGCATTAATACATGCTATTTTCAATATAATTAATCAAAATACAACTTACCAACATCTAAAACCTTCTCAAAAGAAGTTTTTCATTTCTCCCTTCCAAGTTCCAATACCACCTACTTAATTGGTAAAGTTGAGAACTTAAACTACCTAACTTGCAATTCATAGGAAGAAAATACAATCATACAGTAAAACTTCAAATCCAAATAAAAAGACTAACATAAAAAAAATTCATGACATAACACTTCAAATCCAAATCAAAAAGACGAATGACTATGCCTTCTATGGAAAAGTGGTTTATAGGAATTTACTTAAATACATAACACATCATAACCATACAAAAAGTACCAAAAATACCATGAAAAATAAAAACACTTAGAGATAAGACCACACGAGACGACATACATATAAATGAAATGACTTATAAGGTGAATTAGGGAGAAACATTTACCAACATGATAAGTTTCTATTGTAAAAAAATCAAAACACACGTTCATCAGCAAACAAGGGCAGGGTCTGTATTTCATAACATAAAGGTCAACTACATTCAAACTTAAATTCACATCGATAAACAACTTCATACCTTAATTTGGAATTTTGGTGAAAAATCGATTAATAAGCACCCTGTATAAACCATGAACACCCTCTTCTTAAACAATTCTCATTCCTTGTGTCTTTTGTTTAGGAATATAGAAAAATTAAGATTATTATACTAATTTGACTTTTCAATAATCTAGTCAAAGATTAGTAACAAGCAACAGCAATAGAGTGATCATATACTAACCTCTCTATGGCGATTCAATACTTGCATAAATAACTTTTTCTTATAAATTAAAATCAAAGTATGAAATGTTTTCTAGTTTCAGACCAATTAAACTTTGATAATACATGTCATTTAATTTCATATTTGCATAGAAAACGTGGTGGGGATCCTTTTTCTCAAAAATCCAACGTTGTGAGGATCATTTAATTCAATTTGTCCAGAAAAACGGGTGTTACAATATTGATGGACTTTCTGTCAGTAATGTGTGTCATCGGTAATCTTTGGTAAAGTCAATGTCGGTCAAAGAGGGGCCCGTCGATAATCGGAAGGAAACCCGTCTGTATAGGTGTCCATCGGTAATTTATCGACGGAAAAAGATTGTCGGTGTTCCGTAGAGATTCCGTCGGCATACTTTACCCACAAGCCAAAACGAGACCACCATTTTTCGTCGGCAATCCATCGGTGTCGGCCTTTTCCGACGGAATACGGACAGATAATGGCATCGCTATTTCCCGATTCTCTAGTAGTGTAGTTTCTTCATTATATTATTCCAACTAGATAATGTTTACAGTTGATTGTTCATTTGAATATTTTATTTTCGTATCCTACAAATGCATGAGTTCCGATTAATTAATAATAATTTATGCAGGAATTTTTGTTGAAATATTCCTAAAATACGTTCAAACAATATGTATTGCACCAAAAAGTTTCAAAATTTTAATCATTTATGAGGATTATAACAGTTCATTTCTTGTGTTAATCATCCAATTAGTTTGTTCTGTTTTTTGCTTTAAGCCGTAAACAAAGAGGAGAATCTTCTTGTGTTATGTTTTCATCCTATTTATAACATATATACTTCTTTTGAACTTTATTTCATATTCAAGATGAAGATGGTCTCCATGAAAAATCCTTGTGTTCTTGTTTTTCTATGTCATTTAGCTTTCATTTCTTCGGTTACTTCAACAGGGAATTGTTCGTCAGGAACCATTGATGGTTCCGAAACATGGGGATACGTTGAAGTTCGCCCAGGTATGTGTTTAGCTTTACTTGGTTAAATTTATTGCTAGCAAGAACTCATGTTTCAGTTTTTGTTGTTTTTGTTTTAGGTGCGCATATGTTTTGGTGGCTGTATAAAAGTCCTAATAAACCCAAACAACCAACCAAACCATGGCCAACCATTCTCTGGCTCCATGGAATCCCGGTAAGTATCCATACATTATTGAGGTTTTTCGGCCCATGATGACAATAGCTTTGCACTAACCGCTAATATTGCCAAAAAAAAAGTACTAGTAGTAGTTTGATTTACTGGGTACCAACACCAGTACTGGTTTTTCATATCGGTTCTCTTGCTAACATATCAAAATGAGGTATTGTTTTAACGTTTTCCTATTTAATGAATCAAATGAGACATGACTGAACCTTAGCTAGCTAGCTAGTAAGTTATATATATGATACTTCCTCTTGACTTAATTGAAAAAGAACGACTTATATATATATAATACACAAGGTCGATGAATTAAGGCTTTAATTCCCCCTGCACTAAATCCTAATCATTTTCACAAATATTTGTTAATTAGACATCATTTATCCCGCAACATGTTCTATATATGATGACCACCTAATAGTTTAATCAAGGCTAGCTAAATGTGTTTACCGTATCAGGATGAGTCCGCAGCTGGCAACGGAAATTTTGGAGCAATCGGGCCCTTGGATGTTGACTTGAAGTCAAGAAACTCGACATGGCTTCAGAAGGCTGATCTCTTATTTGTGGTATGATTAATTCAAGCTTTAATTTGCTTTCATTGTATTTGAAGAGACAGGATAGTTAATCTGATTAAGTCATGCCCTTACTTTTGTGATTCTAGGATAGCCCGGTTGGGACCGGGTATAGTTATGTGGAAGATGGGAGCTTGTTTGTTAATACCGACTTA
The DNA here is from genome assembly GCF_002870075.4 of Lactuca sativa. NCBI lineage: Eukaryota > Viridiplantae > Streptophyta > Magnoliopsida > Asterales > Asteraceae > Lactuca > Lactuca sativa. Next base: position 205,875,393 of record NC_056631.2, on the reverse strand, counting down.
GAAGCAGCAACAGATGTAATCACATTGTTGAAGGAGATCTACAACGGAAATAAGACCATTGAATCGCGTTCACTATACATTTTTGCAGAATCCTATGGAGGTAAATCTGCTGTCCCCACTGCACTTGCCATTCTACAAGCCATCAAAAATGGAGAACTCAATCTTCAACTTGAAGGTACGTACTATATTAATTAATTTTTGCAAATAATCTCATTCTTCTTGTTGTCCTTTTGAATAACTGTATTTGGTCACTACAAGATGTCAACAACAGCTGCACAAACGATTTCCAATAGCTACAACGTACCCAATAGTTCTGGAAACTGATCAAGGTCTAGGATGTTGTAGCTAAATCCTTAGGGCTTTATATACCAAACTATCCATCGTTTTTTGTGAGATTGACAAAAACAAAACATGTCTAAATTATAACAATAGCGTTTCTTCAAACAAAAATTGAAAAGTTAAATATTAAACTCTATCATATGAAAAACTTATTTTGTTAAAAATTGTTTATTAGTAGTATAATTTTCAAGTCTTTCTTTTTTTTGTGTAATAAAAGGTCGTGTACGATGATTTGAAAAGTCAATTATAGAAACCTTATTGTTCGATATAGGTGTTGCACTGGGCGATAGTTGGATCTCTGCAGAAGATTATGTGGTAACTCATCACGCTCATTTTTGTTCCAAATAATCGATTAATTGTCAACATTGAAATGTTTTTAACAACATAACCGACCGAATTTTGCAGCTTTCATGGGGTCCATTACTTAAAGACGTCTCGAGGATTGACGATGTTGCTTTGAACCGATCTAATAGGTTCAAATTAATATTTTAAGCGACTAATCTTGAAAAGCGTCGCAAAAACTTACTAAATTACATATATAATGCTTTTGTTTGCAGCATCGCCTTAAAGATTCAGCAGCATATAGCAGATGGACAGTACGAAGAAGCCGCATATTCATGGTTCGATCTCATGAAAGACATTTATGAAAGTAGCAATAATGTGGTAAGATGGTGATCTAATTAATATCGTTTAAAAAGTGTTTTTCTCAACGCATGCATTTGATTAAGCCAAATTTTGGTTTTTATAGGATTTCTTCAACTTTATGTTGGACGATGGATACACTGATCAGACCTCTTTGAAGACAAAAGCATCGAGAATATTGGGAAAGAAATCTTATGACATGGTCTCAGAAGCCAATGCAACTGACCTTTATTCCGTAATGAATAATCAGATCAGACAGAAGCTCAAGATTATTCCCTCTGACCTAGAGTAAGCTCTTTTGTATGTTTTTTATTAGTTATAGATATCATATTAATGATTAGCGGAATCTTATTTAGATGGGGAGAGCAAGATGTTTATGCGTATTTTTCCATGGTATACGAGTACATGAGACCCAGAATCGCAGAGGTGTAGCTTTTAACCTATATATTCAACATTTAGCAATCCCTGTTTTAGCCATGAACTCATGATCAGCCTCCATGGCTCATCTGTTTGTGATATTAACAAATTTTGTCTTTGTCCTTTATGCTCAAACTGCTTATCGATCAATATTTTAATTTCTACAGGTTGATGAGCTTTTGTTGACGGGTGTAAATGTGACTGTATTCAATGGTCAGGTGAGAAAATCTTGCCAAGTGACAATTAGAATCAACTACTTAATTAGTAGATGCAAAGAATCACATGTTGTGCAACTTTTAATTTTGTGACAGCTTGATCTAGTATGTGCAACAAAAGGGACAGAAGCATGGATCAAAAAACTAAAGTAATGGACTATATATATATACCCTTTTTCCTGTGTTTTAATTGTATGGGATGTAAATATTATTAGACTATAGGTTGCTAATATGTTGGTTCGTTTTATTGTTCAGGTGGGATGGTTTGTCGGAATACATGAACCTGAATAGGACTCCATTGTACTGCGGTGAAGATAAGAGCACCACCAAAGGTTTCTACAAGTCATATCAGAACTTTGCATTCTATTGGATTCTTGGGGCTGGACATTATGTAAGTATTTGTCTTCAGCTTTTCATGTCACTCGAACCCAAAAAGCCCAGTCCAGTCAAAAAATCAATAGGCCAGACCGTTTGCTCAGTCTGGTTTAATGAATTCTTCATTCTAATAAAAAATTATTAATTATACTGTATTACTAACAAAATATAAATAAAAAATGAATAGATTTACCAAAATACCACTTTAATTAGTTTATATACATTATAATCGAGGTTCAAAATGGTGTAAGTACTCACATGACAATAACCTCAAATCTCAAAACCATGTCAAGCCTTAGTAAACCATTGTGTTTTTCATGCTGTAAAATTTTATTTATATTAAAAAAATCATATAGTTATAGAATTATATCATATATATCATATTTTTAGAATGGTTAAAACAACACTTAACATGAAAAGTAAACAAAAAATAATCCAACCGATAATTAAGGGTTAAATTTCGCAAAATATTGCTCGATCTAATCATGTCCTTAAAGACGTGATGTAGTTCAAACCGACACGTATGTATGATATAATGCTTCAGTTGGACAGTCCTGTAAAAACATGGAAAGCCCCGTCTAATTGTGAAACTATAATGTTAATGACTCCTTAGACTAGAGATTTTCACAGCTTGTAATTTTATTTCCAACACATGCATATATTGTTACTAATCTATTTTTTTGGCCAGGTTCCGGTGGATCAACCTCTAATTTCTCTAGAAATGGTGGATGGTATCGTGAATACACCTAAGTTGTAAACGTTGATTGTCTATCCATGGCGGGGAGATTGCGTTCTTGGATTGAACGAAACTGAATAATAAAAATCATGCAATTGAATGTAATAAGTGAACTTATAAAATACAATATGTTTTTACCAATTAGGTTATTAATAATCAAATAAAAAATTTAGCCGGTGATTGGAAATTTTTGAATCTATACGAAATCATGAAATAATTCAAGTAAAATGAAAACGAAATATATCATGAAATCAAAGTAAAAAATTTTCAAATTTGTTTAAAAGGAGTAATAAATAATATATAATTTTATCTTTTTCATGCTAGCATAATATTGGCAATAAGAGATAGAGTTTTCGTGATGAGACATTTCTTAGTGTAAGATCATAGTTGTTTTGTTTTAAACTATATATATAAAAACAAAGAAAAGGCATTTGAACCCGTAATGCATCAATAATCAAAAGTATAATTGATTTGTTTTAAACTATATATATAAAAACACTCAACTACGAAATACATATCTAAACATCATTTTTTGGGAATGCTAAATTTTATAAAACTAGTGAGGACCTACAAAAAAACAAATCAAATTCGGGGGGAAAAAATTAAAACTATCACTAGGAACTATTATAGTTTAAATTTTTGGATCTTCTGAACAAACCGATTAAAAGAGATAAAATAATACTATCAAAAATCCTGTGATTATAGTACTTGCGAGAACCAAAAACCAATTCATTTAAGAAACCTACATCTCTAGAAATCGATAGTGATCAGAAATTGAAGTTTTTATTTGCTTAACTCCCAAGCACAAAAACGTGTAAATGATTATATAGGGATACAAGATATTATAAACATGGTAAACACATAGGATAAATAAAAGGATAAGCTAAAATGAATGAAAGATAAAGATATAAAAGATATATTAATATGATACTGTTTCTAATACTCCCCCTCAAGATGGATCATGGAGATTCGTAATGTCCATCTTGCCAAGAAGGAACTGAAATCAGGGTGTGCCAAAAGCTTTTGTGAATAAATCTGAAATCTACAACATGCTGTCAATAACATAGGCATAATCTCTTTGGGCTTAGATCTTACACGAACAAAGAAACAATCTATCTCAACATGTTTTGTCCTTTCACGAAAAACTAGATTATTAGCAATATGTTGAGCAGCTTGGTTATCACATAATATAGGAGTTGCGGTGTCGAGACCAATGCCAACCTCCTTTAGTAACCATCGAAACTATAATATTTCACTAATAGTATAATCCATAACCCTATATTCTGCCTCTATAGAGGATCAGGACACAATTGATTGCATCTTTGTTTTCCAATAGATGGGAGCACCTCCAAGCATAAGCAAGTAACATTTTCTCAATTGTCTCGTACAATGATATACAAGCAGGTCTGAGTCGCAAAAGGCAGTATGAATTGGATCTCCAGCTCAAGGAAGAAGAATTCCTTGTGTTAGTCTGCCCTTTTAGTATCTCAAGACGTGATTTCCAGCTTCCATATGATTATGTCTTGGGTCAGCAACAAACTGACTTAAAATGTTGTTAGCATAAGTGATATTGGAGCATGTAGTTTGAAGATAAAGTAAATGCCTAACAAGTCAACAATATTGATCACCAGCACCAACTTGGTCTTCATTTTCTCCTTCGCGTAGTTGTAAGTTTTGCTCGATTCGGAAAGAACTTGGCTTGCGCATCATTCCACTATCTTCAAGAATGACAATAGTGTATTTTCTTAGACTCAGAACAAACCCATCATCAGTTTTTGCAACTTCAATGCCAAGAAAGCACTTTATAGGACCAAGATCTCTGATGTTGAATGCTTCATCAAGCTGAGTTTTGATGTATTGAAATCGAGCAAAATCATTTCCAACTATAATGACCTCGGTCTGATACCGGGGTTTGCCCGATGTATATGTTTCTGGACTTCGGTCCAATGCTGGGGCGGTCCCAAGAAGAGTATATTTATGTTTGATGTCTTTGTGATTCACGCATGCCATGTGTTATGTGTTCCGGGGCAAGCCTAATGCATGTTAGCTTATATGTTATGTGTTATGTGTTACGGGATTCGGTCTGATGCCGGGGTAAGCCCGACGTATGTTATATATTTATCTTATGTGTTATGATATATGATATGATATGTATGTGCCAGGGTAAGCCTGATGTCGGGGCAAGCCAGATGCTAGACGTAGTCTAATATCGGGGTGAGCCTGATACCGGGCAGGAGACCGATGCCAGGTTCGTCCCGATGCAGCTGGGCGGTGTCCCAAAGTTTGTATTCCATGTTATTTGTTATGTGTATGGTATGTGGTAGTTTGGGGGAGCTCACTAAGCTTAGTACTTACAGTTTCATTTTTGGTTTCAGGTACTTCTGCTAGCAAAGGGAAGGGTTCGGGATGATCACATGGCACACACCATAGTCTTCTAGCCTAGGAGATTTACTCTGATATTTTGATATGAGATTTCGATATGTTCATAGATATTACGAAATTTTTCAGATACTTGGTTTGTGATTTTATATATCCATGATGTTTATGGTTTTATTCATGATTTAAAAACGAAATTTTTGGACCATATTTTTTGGGATGTTTCAGTTTCAGTAGTGAAGGGGTTGGAGCCTAATAGTGTGGATCAAACACTAAAGTATGCAATGGAGATACTTAAATGGGATGAAGAGAAACCCAATTTTAGCTTTAATGAACACTCCATGTATAGCAGTGAAGCAAGTGATTCTCTAAACCACTATGTGTTCTTTGTTGGTGTTTTAATTCTCTTTCACTTACTTTCCCATCAAATCCGTGTAGGTTAGACCTGGAAGAACTCATGGTTCAACAACAACTAACCAATTTATAGCTTTTAAACAATAATTAACCAATCAAGACCTAAATCAAGTTCTAATTCTAATTTTCTATTATTATATAGATGCAATCGACGGTAGACCTGAAATTAATTTGATGATAAAGTAGAAGGCATTTTATATGGCTATGATACACAATAACCAGAAAGCTTGAAGGTGATTTCTGTATATATAATGCTAAGATATAAGAGGATGACGATTGAAAAAGGAGAAAATGGAGAAATTAAGCCCTAACATAAACCTAACCTAATATACGACTAAAGCAAATAAAATCAAGAGAATTACCTGAATATGAAGTTAACAAAGAATAATTTTAGATTTTAAAACTGTGGAGGCTGCCGGAATCGAAAGCTGCAAGGGTCGGTGTAACATCCCAAAATCGGGACCCAATTTTTTTTTAAAAGTATATTACTTGTAAAAATAGGTTACAGAAAACATCGTTGTTATCATTTCAAACATCATGTCACAAATAACAAGTCTCAAAAGCCATATCCTCCAATAGTAAAATGTCATAGTATAATCTCAGGGTTCTCAAAGCGGAAGTCATGTGTGTGCAATGCGCTGCTACCCTGCTGGCTCCTTCCCCTTAGCTGAAGAGGTACCTGAAACCAAAACTAAAAATTGTAAGCACGAATCTTAGTTATTTCCCCTATCATACCACACACCATACAATCATACATATTGTCGGGCAATCCTGGTGAGGTCGACCTACCCATGTCAATCCATTTTGGAGTGCTGACTACCCGTGTCAAGCCATTCTGGGGTGCTGACTACCCGTGTCAGGCCATTCTCGGGTGCTTGCCTACCCTCCGGTCTATCTCACCCGGTCATGGGGACTATTTCACCCCCTACTACTATCATATAATAACATATCATAAACATGCTGTCAGACATATCTGGGGTGCCCGACCTACCCATCGGTCCTAACAACCGATCGGGGACTATTCACCTCCTACTATCAATATGACACAGAACATAACATACTGGTACATAGAACACATCAAGTAATAACAAACCCGACAATTATCAGAAAGACAATAATCTCAACTGTAATCAACTACTAGTGGGTCGGCCTTGGTGCCTTAGACCCACTTCTGCTGGAAGGTAACTCACCTCTATGTCGTGTAGTGTCTTCACTGTACTCGATGTGAAAATAGACTTTTCCCAACTCCTCAATCCCTACACAACAGCTTTTCTAAGTTATCAACTCATACTCATAACCCTTACAAGGGTCATTGTAATCCAAGTCAAAGTCAAGGTCAATGCCTTGGCCAATGGTCAATCATTTGGTAAAAGTCAACATCTGGTTGACTTGACTCGCTGAGTTGGTTTACCAACTCGACTAGTCACCACCTGCACAAAATGTCATAATCCTATCCTTACTCGTCGATTCTAGCAAGAGCTCGACGAGTTCGCCTTCAATAACACATCGGACTATCTTCAATCGACTCGTCGAGTTCCTCCTTGAACTCATCGAGTTCATCTTCATCCATATGAAGGTGTTCAGTCTATGAATCGTCGAGTTCTCCCTGAACTTGTCGAATCCATCTTCTTGTGGTTGGGACATTGCCTTAAACTCGTCGAGTCTGTTCATACACTCTCCGAGTTCTATGATTTCCAGGTCCCTAATGAGCCTAAACAACTGAGGGACCTTCAATCTTAACTTTTGGTCCATAAACAGAAAGGATTTTATGGAAAATACACCCTGACTCGCTGAGTCCCATGAACGACTCACCGAGTCCACCTTTGTCCAAAACTATACAGTTGCTTATAATGGTTCTTAATGCATTCAAATCATAGATCTGGCCTCCTAGGGGCCCTTTTATACATAAAGTTGCAAACTTTATGTTCATGCATGGGTCATTTAGCTCAAACGGCCCTAAAATGGAGTCTTCAAGATGCATGCGCTCTTATGGCAGCAAAGTTCGCATCTTTATTCCATGAGAGCCCCCTTATGATCCTGATCTGAAGCTATTTCTCCATATAATGCCCCAGACCCGAAGGTGACTTAAATTTTCCCCAAAATGACAAGATTCACGGCCTAATGTAACGTCCCAAAATTCAAGACTAAAAATTTCTTTTGGTAAAACATTACTTTAGGCAAGGTCATCAATCCAAAACATAAACAGAGTATTAATTTCCAAAACACATGTTCGTTATCAGAGTAAACATTCCCAGGCTGTCTAATTTATGGTGTGTGCCATGCGATCACCCCGAGCTCTTACCTCCGCTACCGGAAGTACCTAAAACCAATACTGAAAACCGTAAGCACAAAGCTTAGTGAGTTCCCCACCCTACCACATACCATGCATAACCACATACTGCACATACTGGACCACGCCCGCTAATCCTAGGCCTCGCCCGCTACAACGGCCCCTCCGCTCCAGGCCCCGCCTGGCTTCGAGTCCCACTCGGATACATATCGGTTTCACTTAGGCCTCGTCTGTCACAGGGCCTCGCCCGCCAACAAAAATAACACATAAACATATCACTTCACATAAGCTAAACACATACTAACAAATCTTACCCTAAGGCCTCACCTGTCTCTGGGCCTCGCCCTTGTCCTGCTACTGATGAGATGTGGAACACCATCCACACTCTGCTATTGGTGAGTTACGGGACCTCAGCCACACTCACCTCCCTACTAGGCATATACAAGTATCACAAAGACAACAAGTATGAACTATCACATAAACCATTCCTTGGGCACCCGACCGCTATCATTAGACCTCGTCCTAAATATCATACTAGCATACTGTGCCTAGGGCTAACCCCCGGGTCTTCTACTCATAACTACATGGGCCGGCATTGTGGTCGTAGACCCATTTACACAAAAGGGAAACTCACCTGCACTGGCTAAACCTGTTGATGATCCCACTAGCCGCTGCCCGACAACTCTCTAAACTCCTGCTCCACTCTCTCCCCGAGCTACCAATATCAATGCAACACTGAGTCTAACTGACCCCCGAAAGACAACCAAGTCAAATATGGTCAAGGTCAAAGTCCTGGTCAAAGTCAACCTTCCAGGCCAACCCTACTCGCCGAGTCACCCTACTGACTCGCCGAGTTCATATGTTCAGAGTCCTTCCATTCGCGACACGACTCGCCGAGCCTAACGATTTCCGAGTCTTGACTTGTCCAACTCACCGAGTCTCCACTCGACTCACTTGTTCGAGTCTCAACTCAAAGGGTTTGGGGTTTCGCGACCTGACTCGCCGAGTCCAAGACAACCTTCAACAGACTCGCCGAGTTGTTCTTCCAACTCGCCAAGTTCCTACCCAACTCCATCCGACTCGACGAGTTGTTCATCCCACTCGTCGAGTTCCTCTAAATATTCATGCTACTCGCCGAGTCCACTCAAAGGACTCACCGAGTTCATTCAGATCTTCATACAAGAAGAGGATTTTTGAGTCATGCATGGACTCCAAACAATAGATCTACCCTTCCTAAGCCTATTCCTCACGTAAAGTTGTAAGCTTTCCGTGTAGAGAAGGAGATCTAGGCAAAATACACCATAAACTAGGGTTTAAGGCAAAGCGGCTCCATAATCAACTCAAGGACAGATACTTTATGCTTCTCAAGACCATAATATGCTTAGATCCGAAGTAGCAACTTCAGATCTGGCTTCTAACTCAAATGGATAGCTATTCATGGCTAAAAAGCCCGCAAAACTCACAACCATAATAGATCTAAAGGAGGGAAACGACTTAATACCTTCAATAACTCAAAAGTTTTCCCCAATCTTCAGATCTAAGGCCAATCCTTGAAGCTTCAATGATTCCCCTTCTTCTTCTTCCTTCAAATCACTCTAAAATGGCTTGGAAGCTTGAATTAGCAACAATGGGGCTTAGGGTTCGATGTTCTAGGTGAAAGAGGCAATAAAGGAACCCTAGGGGAGAGAATGAGACGTTTAAATAGGCTCCAAGTCCCGAATTTAGGGTTTTCCTCGCACAGACCAGACTCGCCGAGTCTCCTTGCCCGACTCGCCGAGTCGGTCACTTACTCCTCGACCTGGATCCCGCTCGGACTCGCTGAGTTCCTCCTTGGACTCGCCGAGTCGTCCATTAAAATTAGGGTTTCCTTTCCTTTCTTGGCCTTCCTGACTTTGGGTGTTACAACTCTCCCCCACTTAAACTAAACTTCGTTCTCGAAGT